>NW_027646244.1:0-600000 GCF_951394435.1 Stenella coeruleoalba | reverse complement strand
GCTAAGGGCCTGATGACATAGATTTCATTGCTGAGTGATATTGCTTTGTAAGTAAATACCACAACTTCTTTATCCATTTTTCACTTTCTGCGATGTTGAACTTGTACTGTAAACGAGGTTCTTGTAAACAGAGGCGTCCCAAACTTTTGGGTGGCTGTGTCTTTTTGATTTTAATTTCCCTAAGCTATAGGACCATAAGTGGCAGTGCCCTAGGCTCTGTTGCTTTGTTTTTTAGATGTTTCAGGAAACACCATACACTTCTCCCGAGTGTCTGTTGGCAATTTACATCCCGCCCATCAGCATAACAAGGCTCCCAGTTCTCCATGGCCTGTCCTGCCTTTCTGGATTTTACACTTTTTTCAGATGGCCCTTTTGACCGGGGGGAAGTGAGACTTCATTGTAGTGCAGATTTCCTTTGCAAGCTTGCTTGGTTGGCCAAAAAGGGCGTATGCGTTTTTTCCTGAATATATTCAGGAAAAAACGCATACGCCCTTTTTGGCCAAGTGCATCATTGTGGACGTTCTGCCTCTTTTCCTATGCTTTCAATGCAATTCCAGTCTACCTCCTGAAATCGGTTTCCTGCAATTCTGCCCCGCTTTCAAGTCCTCTTGGAAGCCTTACTTCAGTCTATTTTTGGACGATAGCTGTCATTTATAACTCTGCAGGTTTGTGAATTACAGTGCCCCTGAGCTCCTTTCTTCAACTCGCTTTCTTTTGACCTGGCCGCAACACCGCAGGATGGCTTCAGGCCCTAATCTGGTTCCGGCACGGCACGCTGAGCCTTTGGTTATTTCCTCTTCCTGGTGGGAAATGAGAGTTAAAT
The DNA here is from genome assembly GCF_951394435.1 of Stenella coeruleoalba. NCBI lineage: Eukaryota > Metazoa > Chordata > Mammalia > Artiodactyla > Delphinidae > Stenella > Stenella coeruleoalba. The sequence continues at coordinate 599,177 of NW_027646244.1, read as the reverse complement.
TTGCCCGTCCAGACACCTCCAGCTAGCCTCTCATTGGTTCTCGCTATTCCTGTACATCTTCCGCAGAAATTGCAAACTGGGCCAAACAGGAGGTTAAAGGGACTGACTCTCCAAGTGGGGAGAGTGTTAGTAAAGCGTCTGGAATGTTGCACCCGAGTACCAGGGGAGGAAAACTCAGACATATTTGAACATGTCTCCCGATCACATGGTTGATCATACTCTAGGTTCCACATGCATGTTTTAGCTGAAAGAAGAATACCTTAAACCTGGGTAGTTGAAACCCGTGGAATGGGTACCATGCAATATGACTTCAAAGGGTCTTCATTTGCTCACCGAACCTCTCCAATCCTATCACTGCTGCGTTTATGCCCCTGTACGCATGCTTGATTCTCTTTCGGAGACATAGCAATCCATAGGTTTTAAGATACTTACTAGTCAGGTACATTCTTAGGCGTTTAATATGCGGTGTTGAGTCCATTTCGTTGAGCAAGGAGTAGCTCTTGTCTATTCCATATTTGGCTTAAGGAACTTTATCTGTGCTCATTTCAATCTCTGGTTTTATGCAGCACCCCAACTCACCTTTACCCTTAAGCAAGCATAAGTTGGTTTTCTAAATTTGAGACCCTGTTCTGTTCTGTAATTCAGTTCCTGTGTAGCCAAGTTTACATTCCGTGTATTACTGATACCTTATGATGTTTCTTTTTCTGTGTGACTTATTTCAGTTAGAATCATCATACCTGAATCCACTCATTGTGCTGCTAAGGGCCTGATGACACAGATTTCATTGCTGAGTGATATTGCTTTGTAAGTAAATACCACAACTTCTTTATGCATTTTTCACTTTCTGCGATGTTGAACTTGTACGGTAAACGAGGTTCTTGTAAACAGAGGCGTCCCAAACTTTGGGGTGGCTGTGTCTTTTTGATTTTAATTTCCCTAAGCTATAGGACCATAAGTGGCAGTGCCCTAGGCTCTGTTGCTTTGTTTTTTAGATGTTTCAGGAAACACCATACACTTCTCCCGAGTGGTTGTTGGCAATTTACATCCCGCCCATCAGCATAACAAGGCTCCCAGTTCTCCATGGCCTGTCCTGCCTTTCTGGATTTTACACTTTTTTCAGATGGCCCTTTTGACCGGGGGGAAGTGAGACTTCATTGTAGTGCAGATTTCCTTTGCAAGCTTGCTTGGTTGGCCAAAAAGGGCGTATGCGTTTTTTCCTGAATATATGCAGGAAAAAACGTATACGCCCTTTTTGGCCAAGTGCATCATTGTGGACGTTCTGCCTCTTTTCCTATGCTTTCAATGCAATTCCAGTCTACCTCCTGAAATCGGTTTCCTGCAATTCTGCCCCGCTTTCAAGTCCTCTTGGCAGCCTTACTTCAGTCTATTTTTGGACGATAGCTGTCATTTATAACTCTGCAGGTTTGTGAATTACAGTACCCCTGAGCTCCTTTCTTCAACTTGCTTTCTTGTGACCTGGCCGCAACACCGCAGGATGGCTTCAGGCCCTAATCTGGTTCCGGCACGGCACGCTGAGCCTTTGGTTATTTCCTCTTCCTGGTGGGAAATGAGAGTTAAATTTGCCCGTCCAGACACCTCCAGCTAGTCTCTCATTGGTTCTCGCTATTCCTGTTCATCTTCCGCAGAAATTGCAAACTGGGCCAAACAGGAGGTTAGAGGCGCTGACTCTCCAAGTGGGGTGAGTGTTAGTAAAGCGTCTGGAATGTTGCACCCGAGTACCAGGGGAGAAAAACTGAGACATATTTGAACACATCTCCCATTCACTTGGTTGATCATACTTGCGTTCCACATGCATGTTTTAGCTGAAGGAAGAATACCTTAAACCTGGAGAGTTAAGACCCGTGTAATGGGTACCATGCAATATGACTTCAAAGGGTCTTCATTTGCTCACCGAACCTCTCCAATCCTATCACTGCTGCGTTTATGCCCCTGTACACATGCTTGATTCTCTTTCGGAGACATAGCAATCCATAGGTTTTAAGATACTTACTAGTCAGGTACATTCTTAGGCGTTTAATATGGGGTGTTGAGTCCATTTCGTTGAGCAAGGAGTAGCTCTTGTCTATTCCATATTTGGCTTAAGGAACTTTATCTGTGCTCATTTCAATCTCTGGTTTTATGCAGCACCCCAACTCACCTTTACCCTTAAGCAAGAATAAGTTGGTTTTCTAAATTTGAGACCCTGTTCTGTTCTGTAATTCAGTTCCTGTGTAGCCAAGTTTACATTCCGTGTATTACTGATATCTTATGATGTTTCTTTTTCTGTGTGACTTATTTCAGTTAGAATCATCATACCTGAATCCACGCACTGTGCTGCTAAGGGCCTGATGACATAGATTTCATTGCTGAGTGATATTGCTTTGTAAGTAAATACCACAACTTCTTTATCCATTTTTCACTTTCTGCGATGTTGAACTTGTACCGTAAACGAGTTTCTTGTAAACAGAGCCGTTCCAAACTTTGGGGTGGCTGTGTCTTTTTCATTTTAACTTCCCTAAGCTATAGGACCATAAGTGGAAGTGCCCTAGGTTCTGTTGCTTTGTTTTTTAGATGTTTCAGGAAACACCATACACTTCTCCCGAGTGGTTGTTGGCAATTTACATCCCGCCCATCAGCATAACAAGGCTCCCAGTTCTCCATGGCCTGTCCTGCCTTTCTGGATTTTACACTTTTTTCAGATGGCCCTTTTGACCGGGGGGAAGTGAGACTTCATTGTAGTGCAGATTTCCTTTGCAAGCTTGCTTGGTTGGCCAAAAAGGGCGTATGCGTTTTTTCCTGAATATATTCAGGAAAAAACGCATACGCCCTTTTTGGCCAAGTGCATCATTTTGGACGTTCTGCCTCTTTTCCTATGCTTTCAATGCAATTCCAGTCTACCTCCTGAAATCGGTTTCCTGCAATTCTGCCCCGCTTTCAAGTCCTCTTGGCAGCCTTACTTCAGTCTATTTTTGGACGATAGCTGTCATTTATAACTCTGCAGATTTGTGAATTACAGTGCCCCTGAGCTCCTTTCTTCAACTTGCTTTCTTGTGACCTGGCCGCAACACTGCAGGATGGCTTCAGGCCCTAATCTGGTTCCGGCCCGGCATGCTGAGTCTTTGGTTAATTCCTCTTCCTGGTGGGAAATGAGAGTTAAATTTGCCCGTTCAGACACCTCCAGCTAGTCTCTCATTGGTTCTCGCTATTCCTGTTCATCCTCCGCAGAAATTGCAAACTGGGCCAAACAGGAGGTTAAAGGGACTGACTCTCCAAGTGGGGAGAGTGTTAGTAAAGCGTCTGGAATGTTGCACCCGAGTACCAGGGGAGGAAAACTGAGACATATTTGAACACGTCTCCCGTTCACATGGTTGATCATACTCTGGGTTCCACATGCATGTTTTAGCTGAAGGAAGAATACCTTAAACCTGGAGAGTTGAGACCCGTGGAATGGGTGCCATGCAATATGACTTCAAAGGGTCTTCATTTGCTCACCGAACCTCTCCAATCCTATCACTGCTGCGTTTATGCCCCTGTACACACGCTTGATTCTCTTTTGGAGACATAGCAATCCATAGGTTTTAAGATACTTACTAGTCAGGTACATTCTTAGGCGTTTAATATGGGGTGTTGAGTCCATTTCGTTGAGCAAGGAGTAGCTCTTGTCTATTCCATATTTGGCTTAAGGAACTTTATCTGTGCTCATTTCAATCTCTGGTTTTATGCAGCACCCCAACTCAACTTTCCCCTTAAGCAAGCATAAGTTGGTTTTCTAAATTTGAGACCCTGTTCTGTTTTGGAATGCAGTTCCTGTGTAGCCAAGTTTACATTCCGTGTATTAGTGATATCTTATGATGTTTCTTTTTCTGTGTGACTTATTTCAGTTAGAATCATCGTACCTGAATCCACTCATTATGCTGCTACGGGCCTGATGACATAGATTTCATTGCTGAGTGATACTGCATTGTACGTAAGTACCACAAGTTCTTTATCCATTTTTCAATTTCTGTGATATTGAACTTGTACGGTAAACGAGGTTCTTGTAAACGGAGGCGTCCCAAACTTTGGGGTGGCTGTGTCTTTTTGATTTTAATTTCCCTAAGCTATAGGACCATAAGTGGAAGTGCCCTAGGCTCTGTTGCTTTGTTTTTTAGATGTTTCAGGAAACACCATACACTTCTCCCGAGTGGTTGTTGGCAATTTACATCCCGCCCATCAGCATAACAAGGCTCCCAGTTCTCCATGGCCTGTCCTGCCTTTCTGGATTTTACACTTTTTTCAGATGGCCCTTTTGACTGGGGGGAAGTGAGACTTCATTGTAGTGCAGATTTCCTTTGCAAGCTTGCTTGGTTGGCCAAAAAGGGCGTATGCGTTTTTTCCTGAATATATTCAGGAAAAAACGCATACGCCCTTTTTGGCCAAGTGCATCATTGTGGACGTTCTGCCTCTTTTCCTATGCTTTCAGTGCAATTCCAGTCTACCTCCTGAAATCGGTTTCCTGCAATTCTGCCCCGCTTTCAAGTCCTCTTGGCAGCCTTACTTCAGTCTATTTTTGGACGATAGCTGTCATTTATAACTCTGCAGGTTTGTGAATTACAGTGCCCCTGAGCTCCTTTCTTCAACTTGCTTTCTTGTGACCTGGCCGCAACACCGCAGGATGGCTTCAGGCCCTAATCTGGTTCCGGCACGGCACGCTGAGCCTTTGGTTATTTCCTCTTCCTGGTTGGAAATAAGAGTTAAATTTGCCCGTCCAGACACCTCCAGCTAGTCTCTCATTGGTTCTCGCTATTCCTGTTCATCTTCCGCAGAAATTGCAAACTGGGCCAAACTGGAGGTTAAAGGCGCTGACTCTCCAAGTGGGGAGAGTGTTAGTAAAGCGTCTGGAATGTTGCACCCGAGTACCAGGGGAGGAAAACTGAGACATATTTGAACACGTCTCCCGTTCACATGGTTGATCATACTTGGGTTCCACATGCATGTTTTAGCTGAAGGAAGAATACCTTAAACCTGGAGAGTTAAGACCCGTGTAATGGGTACCATGCAATATGACTTCAAAGGGTCTTCATTTGCTCACCGAACCTCTCCAATCCTATCACTGCTGCGTTTATGCCCCTGTACACATGCTTGATTCTCTTTCGGAGACATAGCAATCCATAGGTTTTAAGATACTTACTAGTCAGGTACATTCTTAGGCGTTTAATATGCGATGTTGAGTCCATTTCGTTGAGCAAGGAGTAGCTCTTGTCTATTCCATATTTGACTTAAGGAAATTTATCTGTGCTCATTTCAATCTCTGGTTTTATGCAGCACCCCAACTCACCTTTACCCTTAAGCAAGCATAAGTTGGTTTTCTAAATTTGAGACCCTTTTCTGTTCTGTAATTCAGTTCCTGTGTAGCCAAGTTTACATTCCATGTATTACTGATATCTTATGATGTTTCTTTTTCTGTGTGACTTACTTCAGTTAGAATCATCATACCTGAATCCACTCATTGTGCTCCTAAGGGCCTGATGACACAGATTTCATTGCTGAGTGATATTGCTTTGTAAGTAAATACCACAACTTCTTTATCCATTTTTCACTTTCTGTGATGTTGAACTTGTACTGTAAACGAGGTTCTTGTAAACAGAGCCGTTCCAAACTTTGGGGTGGCTGTGTCTTTTTGATTTTAATTTCCCTAAGCTATAGGACCATAAGTGGAAGTGCCCTAGGTTCTGTTGCTTTGTTTTTTAGATGTTTCAGGAAACACCATACACTTCTCCCGAGTGGTTGTTGGCAATTTACATCCCGCCCATCAGCATAACAAGGCTCCCAGTTCTCCATGGCCTGTCCTGCCTTTCTGGATTTTACACTTTTTTCAGATGGCCCTTTTGACCGGGGGGAAGTGAGACTTCATTGTAGTGCAGATTTCCTTTGCAAGCTTGCTTGGTTGGCCAAAAAGGGCGTATGCGTTTTTTCCTGAATATATTCAGGAAAAAACGCATACGCCCTTTTTGGCCAAGTGCATCATTGTGGACGTTCTGCCTCTTTTCCTATGCTTTCAATGCAATTCCAGTCTACCTCCTGAAATCGGTTTCCTGCAATTCTGCCCCGCTTTCAAGTCCTCTTGGCAGCCTTACTTCAGTCTATTTTTGGACGATAGCTGTCATTTATAACTCTGCAGGTTTGTGAATTACAGTGCCCCTGAGCTCCTTTCTTCAACTTGCTTTCTTGTGACCTGGCCGCAACACCGCAGGATGGCTTCAGGCCCTAATCTGGTTCCGGCACGGCACGCTGAGCCTTTGGTTATTTCCTCTTCCTGGTGGGAAATGAGAGTTAAATTTGCCCGTCCAGACACCTCCAGCTAGTCTCTCATTGGTTCTCGCTATTCCTGTTCATCTTCCGCAGAAATTGCAAACTGGGCCAAACAGGAGGTTAAAGGCGCTGACTCTCCAAGTGGGGAGAGTGTTAGTAAAGCGTCTGGAATGTTGCACCCGAGTACCAGGGGAGGAAAACTGAGACATATTTGAACACGTCTCCCGTTCACATGGTTGATCATACTTGGGTTCCACATGCATGTTTTAGCTGAAGGAAGAATACCTTAAACCTGGAGAGTTAAGACCCGTGTAATGGGTACCATGCAATATGACTTCAAAGGGTCTTCATTTGCTCACCGAACCTCTCCAATCCTATCACTGCTGCGTTTATGCCCCTGTACACATGCTTGATTCTCTTTCGGAGACATAGCAATCCATAGGTTTTAAGATACTTACTAGTCAGGTACATTCTTAGGCGTTTAATATGCGATGTTGAGTCCATATCGTTGAGCAAGGAGTAGCTCTTGTCTATTCCATATTTGACTTAAGGAAATTTATCTGTGCTCATTTCAATCTCTGGTTTTATGCAGCACCCCAACTCACCTTTACCCTTAAGCAAGCATAAGTTGGTTTTCTAAATTTGAGACCCTGTTCTGTTCTGTAATTCAGTTCCTGTGTAGCCAAGTTTACATTCCGTGTATTACTGATATCTTATGATGTTTCTTTTTCTGTGTGACTTACTTCAGTTAGAATCATCATACCTGAATCCACTCATTGTGCTCCTAAGGGCCTGATGACACAGATTTCATTGCTGAGTGATATTGCTTTGTAAGTAAATACCACAACTTCTTTATCCATTTTTCACTTTCTGCGATGTTGAACTTGTACTGTAAACGAGGTTCTTGTAAACAGAGCCGTTCCAAATTTTGGGGTGGCTGTGTCTTTTTGATTTTAATTTCCCTAAGCTATAGGACCATAAGTGGCAGTGCCCTAGGCTCTGTTGCTTTGTTTTTTAGATGTTTCAGGAAACACCATACACTTCTCCCGAGTGGTTGTTGGCAATTTACATCCCGCCCATCAGCATAACAAGGCTCCCAGTTCTCCATGGCCTGTCCTGCCTTTCTGGATTTTACACTTTTTTCAGATGGCCCTTTTGACCGGGGGGAAGTGAGACTTCATTGTAGTGCAGATTTCCTTTGCAAGCTTGCTTGGTTGGCCAAAAAGGGCGTATGCGTTTTTTCCTGAATATATGCAGGAAAAAACGTATACGCCCTTTTTGGCCAAGTGCATCATTGTGGACGTTCTGCCTCTTTTCCTATGCTTTCAATGCAATTCCAGTCTACCTCCTGAAATCGGTTTCCTGCAATTCTGCCCCGCTTTCAAGTCCTCTTGGCAGCCTTACTTCAGTCTATTTTTGGACGATAGCTGTCATTTATAACTCTGCAGGTTTGTGAATTACAGTGCCCCTGAGCTCCTTTCTTCAACTCGCTTTCTTTTGAGCTGGCCGCAACACCGCAGGATGGCTTCAGGCCCTAATCTGGTTCCGGTATGGCACGCTGAGCCTTTGGTTATTTCCTCTTCCTGGTGGGAAATGAGAGTTAAATTTGCCCGTCTAGACACCTCCAGCTAGCCTCTCATTGGTTCTCGATATTCCTGTTCATCTTCCGCAGAAATTGCAAACTGGGCCAAACAGGAGGTTAAAGGCGCTGACTCTCCAAGTGGGGAGAGTGTTAGTAAAGCGTCTGGAATGTTGCACCCGAGTACCAGGGGAGGAAAACTGAGACATATTTGAACACGTCTCCCGTTCACATGGTTGATCATACTTGGGTTCCACATGCATGTTTTAGCTGAAGGAAGAATACCTTAAACCTGGAGAGTTGAGACCCGTGTAATGGGTACCATGCAATATGACTTCAAAGGGTCTTCATTTGCTCACCGAACCTCTCCAATCCTATCACTGCTGCGTTTATGCCCCTGTACACATGCTTGATTCTCTTTTGGAGACATAGCAATCCATAGGTTTTACGATACTTACTAGTCAGGTACATTCTTAGGCGTTTAATATGCGGTGTTGAGTCCATTTCGTTGAGCAAGGAGTAGCTCTTGTCTATTCCATATTTGACTTAAGGAACTTTATCTGTGCTCATTTCAATCTCTGGTTTTATGCAGCACCCCAACTCACCTTTACCCTTAAGCAAGCATAAGTTGGTTTTCTAAATTTGAGACACTGTTCTGTTCTGTAATTCAGTTCCTGTGTAGCCAAGTTTACATTCCATGTATTACTGATATCTTATGATGTTTCTTTTTCTGTGTGACTTATTTCAGTTAGAATCATCATACCTGAATCCACTCATTGTGATGCTAAGGGCCTGATGACATAGATTTCATTGCTGAGTGATATTGCTTTGTAAGTAAATACCACAACTTCTTTATCCATTTTTCACTTTCTGTGATGTTGAACTTGTACTGTAAACGAGGTTCTTGGAAACAGAGCCGTTCCAAACTTTGGGGTGGCTGTGTCTTTTTGATTTTAATTTCCCTAAGCTATAGGACCATAAGTGGCAGTGCCCTAGGCTCTGTTGCTTTGTTTTTTAGATGTTTCAGGAAACACCATACACTTCTCCCGAGTGGTTGTTGGCAATTTACATCCCGCCCATCAGCATAACAAGGCTCCCAGTTCTCCATGGCCTGTCCTGCCTTTCTGGATTTTACACTTTTTTCAGATGGCCCTTTTGACTGGGGGGAAGTGAGACTTCATTGTAGTGCAGATTTCCTTTGCAAGCTTGCTTGGTTGGCCAAAAAGGGCGTATGCGTTTTTTCCTGAATATATTCAGGAAAAAACGCATACGCCCTTTTTGGCCAAGTGCATCATTGTGGACGTTCTGCCTCTTTTCCTATGCTTTCAGTGCAATTCCAGTCTACCTCCTGAAATCGGTTTCCTGCAATTCTGCCCCGCTTTCAAGTCCTCTTGGCAGCCTTACTTCAGTCTATTTTTGGACGATAGCTGTCATTTATAACTCTGCAGGTTTGTGAATTACAGTGCCCCTGAGCTCCTTTCTTCAACTCGCTTTCTTGTGACCTGGCCGCAACACCGCAGGATGGCTTCAGGCCCTAATCTGGTTCCGGCACGGCACGCTGAGCCTTTGGTTATTTCCTCTTCCTGGTGGGAAATGAGAGTTAAATTTTCCCGTCCAGACACCTCCAGCTAGTCTCTCATTGGTTCTCGCGATTCCTGTTCATCTTCCGCAGAAATTGCAAACTGGGCCAAACAGGAGGTTAAAGGCGCTGACTCTCCAAGTGGGGAGAGTGTTAGTAAAGCGTCTGGAATGTTGCACCCGAGTACCAGGGGAGGAAAACTGAGACATATTTGAACACGTCTCCCGTTCACATGGTTGATCATACTCTGGGCTCCACATGCATGTTTTAGCTGAAGGAAGAATACCTTAAACCTGGAGAGTTAAGACCCGTGTAATGGGTACCATGCAATATGACTTCAAAGGGTCTTCATTTGCTCACCGAACCTCTCCAATCCTATCACTGCTGCGTTTATGCCCCTGTACACATGCTTGATTCTCTTTCGGAGACATAGCAATCCATAGGTTTTAAGATACTTACTAGTCAGGTACATTCTTAGGCGTTTAATATGCGGTGTTGAGTCCATTTCGTTGAGCAAGGAGTAGCTCTTGTCTATTCCATATTTGACTTAAGGAACTTTATCTGTGCTCATTTCAATCTCTGGTTTTATGCAGCACCCCAACTCACCTTTACCCTTAAGCAAGCATAAGTTGGTTTTCTAAATTTGAGACCCTGTTCTGTTCTGTAATTCAGTTCCTGTGTAGCCAAGTTTACATTCCGTGTATTACTGATATCTTATGATGTTTCTTTTTCTGTGTGACTTACTTCAGTTAGAATCATCATACCTGAATCCACTCATTGTGCTGCTAAGGGCCTGATGACACAGATTTCATTGCTGAGTGATATTGCTTTGTAAGTAAATACCACAACTTCTTTATCCATTTTTCACTTTCTACGATGTTGAACTTGTACTGTAAACGAGGTTCTTGTAAACAGAGCCGTCCCAAACTTTGGGGTGGCTGTGTCTTTTTGATTTTAATTTCCCTAAGCTATAGGACCATAAGTGGAAGTGCCCTAGGCTCTGTTGCTTTGTTTTTTAGATGTTTCAGGAAACACCATACACTTCTCCCGAGTGGTTGTTGGCAATTTACATCCCGCCCATCAGCATAACAAGGCTCCCAGTTCTCCATGGCCTGTCCTGCCTTTCTGGATTTTACACTTTTTTCAGATGGCCCTTTTGACCGGGGGGAAGTGAGACTTCATTGTAGTGCAGATTTCCTTTGCAAGCTTGCTTGGTTGGCCAAAAAGGGCGTATGCGTTTTTTCCTGAATATATTCAGGAAAAAACGCATACGCCCTTTTTGGCCAAGTGCATCATTGTGGACGTTCTGCCTCTTTTCCTATGCTTTCAATGCAATTCCAGTCTACCTCCTGAAATCGGTTTCCTGCAATTCTGCCCCGCTTTCAAGTCCTCTTGGCAGCCTTACTTCAGTCTATTTTTGGACGATAGCTGTCATTTATAACTCTGCAGCTTTGTGAATTACAGTGCCCCTGAGCTCCTTTCTTCAACTCGCTTTCTTGTGACCTGGCCGCAACACCGCAGGATGGCTTCAGGCCCTAATCTGGTTCCGGTACGGCACGCTGAGCCTTTGGTTATTTCCTCTTCCTGGTGGGAAATGAGAGTTAAATTTGCCCGTCCAGACACCTCCAGCTAGCCTCTCATTGGTTCTCGCTATTCCTGTTCATCTTCCGCAGAAATTGCAAACTGGGCCAAACAGGAGGTTAAAGGCGCTGACTCTCCAAGTCGGGAGAGTGTTAGTAAAGCGTCTGGATTATTGCACCCGAGTACCAGGGGAGGAAAACTGAGACATATTTGAACACGTCTCCCGTTCACATGGTTGATCATACTTGGGTTCCACATGCATGTTTTAGCTGAAGGAAGAATACCTTAAACCTGGAGAGTTGAGACCCGTGTAATGGGTACCATGCAATATGACTTCAAAGGGTCTTCATTTGCTCACCGAACCTCTCCAATCCTATCACTGCTGCGTTTATGCCCCTGTACACATGCTTGATTCTCTTTTGGAGACATAGCAATCCATAGGTTTTACGATACTTACTAGTCAGGTACATTCTTAGGCGTTTAATATGCGGTGTTGAGTCCATTTCGTTGAGCAAGGAGTAGCTCTTGTCTATTCCATATTTGACTTAAGGAACTTTATCTGTGCTCATTTCAATCTCTGGTTTTATGCAGCACCCCAACTCACCTTTACCCTTAAGCAAGCATAAGTTGGTTTTCTAAATTTGAGACCCTGTTCTGTTCTGTAATTCAGTTCCTGTGTAGCCAAGTTTCCATTCCGTGTATTACTGATATCTTATGATGTTTCTTTTTCTGTGTGACTTATTTCAGTTAGAATCATCATACCTGAATCCACTCATTGTGATGCTAAGGGCCTGATGACATAGATTTCATTGCTGAGTGATATTGCTTTGTAAGTAAATACCACAACTTCTTTATCCATTTTTCACTTTCTGCGATGTTGAACTTGTACTGTAAACGAGGTTCTTGTAAACAGAGGCGTCCCAAACTTTCGGGTGGCTGTGTCTTTTTGATTTTAATTTCCCTAAGCTATAGGACCATAAGTGGCAGTGCCCTAGGCTCTGTTGCTTTGTTTTTTAGATGTTTCAGGAAACACCATACACTTCTCCCGAGTGTCTGTTGGCAATTTACATCCCGCCCATCAGCATAACAAGGCTCCCAGTTCTCCATGGCCTGTCCTGCCTTTCTGGATTTTACACTTTTTCAGATGGCCCTTTTGACCGGGGGGAAGTGAGACTTCATTGTAGTGCAGATTTCCTTTGCAAGCTTGCTTGGTTGGCCAAAAAGGGCGTATGCGTTTTTTCCTGAATATATTCAGGAAAAAACGCATACGCCCTTTTTGGCCAAGTGCATCATTGTGGACGTTCTGCCTCTTTTCCTATGCTTTCAATGCAATTCCAGTCTACCTCCTGAAATCGGTTTCCTGCAATTCTGCCCCGATTTCAAGTCCTCTTGGAAGCCTTACTTCAGTCTATTTTTGGACGATAGCTGTCATTTATAACTCTGCAGGTTTGTGAATTACAGTGCCCCTGAGCTCCTTTCTTCAACTCGCTTTCTTTTGAGCTGGCCGCAACACCGCAGGATGGCTTCAGGCCCTAATCTGGTTCCAGTACGGCACGCTGAGCCTTTGGTTATTTCCTCTTCCTGGTGGGAAATGAGAGTTAAATTTGCCCGTCCAGACACCTCCAGCTAGTCTCTCATTGGTTCTCGCTATTCCTGTTCATCTTCCGCAGAAATTGCAAACTGGGCCAAACAGGAGGTTAAAGGCGCTGACTCTCCAAGTGGGGAGAGTGTTAGTAAAGCATCTGGAATGTTGCACCCGAGTACCAGGGGAGGAAAACTGAGACATATTTGAACACGTCTCCCGTTCACATGGTTGATCATACTTGGGTTCCACATGCATGTTTTAGCTGAAGGAAGAATACCTTAAACCTGGAGAGTTAAGACCCGTGTAATGGGTACCATGCAATATGACTTCAAAGGGTCTTCATTTGCTCACCGAACCTCTCCAATCCTATCACTGCTGCGTTTATGCCCCTGTACACACGCTTGATTCTCTTTTGGAGACACAGCAATTCATAGGTTTTAAGATACTTACTAGTCAGGTACATTCTTAGGCGTTTAATATGGGGTGTTGAGTCCATTTCGTTGAGCAAGGAGTAGCTCTTGTCTATTCCATATTTGGCTTAAGGAACTTTATCTGTGCTCATTTCAATCTCTGGTTTTATGCAGCACCCCAACTCACCTTTCCCCTTAAGCAAGCATAAGTTGGTTTTCTAAATTTGAGACCCTGTTCTGTTTTGGAATGCAGTTCCTGTGTAGCCAAGTTTACATTCCGTGTATTAGTGATATCTTATGATGTTTCTTTTTCTGTGTGACTTATTTCAGTTAGAATCATCGTACCTGAATCCACTCATTATGCTGCTACGGGCCTGATGACATAGATTTCATTGCTGAGTGATACTGCATTGTACGTAATTACCACAAGTTCTTTATCCATTTTTCACTTTCTGTGATATTGAACTTGTACGGCAAACGAGGTTCTTGTAAACGGAGGCGTCCCAAACTTTGGGGTGGCTGTGTCTTTTTGATTTTAATTTCCCTAAGCTATAGGACCATAAGTGGAAGTGCCCTAGGCTCTGCTGCTTTGGTTTTTAGATGTTTCAGGAAACACCATACACTTCTCCCGAGTGTCTGTTGGCAATTTACATCCCGCCCATCAGCATAACAAGGCTCCCAGTTCTCCATGGCCTGTCCTGCCTTTCTGGATTTTACACTTTTTTCAGATGGCCCTTTTGACCGGGGGGAAGTGAGACTTCATTGTAGTGCAGATTTCCTTTGCAAGCTTGCTTGGTTGGCCAAAAAGGGCGTATGCGTTTTTTCCTGAATATATTCAGGAAAAAACGCATACGCCCTTTTTGGCCAAGTGCATCATTGTGGACGTTCTGCCTCTTTTCCTATGCTTTCAATGCAATTCCAGTCTACCTCCTGAAATCGGTTTCCTGCAATTCTGCCCCGCTTTCAAGTCCTCTTGGCAGCCTTACTTCAGTCTATTTTTGGACGATAGCTGTCATTTATAACTCTGCAGGTTTGTGAATTACAGTGCCCCTGAGCTCCTTTCTTCAACTCGCTTTCTTGTGACCTGGCCGCAACACCGCAGGATGGCTTCAGGCCCTAATCTGGTTCTGGCACGGCACGCTGAGCCTTTGGTTATTTCCTCCTCCTGGTGGGAAATGAGAGTTAAATTTGCCCGTCCAGACACCTCCAGCTAGCCTCTCATTGGTTCTCGCTATTCCTGTTCATCTTCCGCAGAAATTGCAAACTGGGCCAAACAGGAGGTTAAAGGGACTGACTCTCCAAGTCGGGAGAGTGTTAGTAAAGCGTCTGGAATGTTGCACCCGAGTACCAGGGTACGAAAACTGAGACATATTTGAACACGTCTCCCGATCACATGGTTGATCATACTCTAGGTTCCACATGCATGTTTTAGCTGAAGGAAGAATACCTTAAACCTGGGTAGTTGAAACCCGTGGAATGGGTACCATGCAATATGACTTCAAAGGGTCTTCATTTGCTCACCGAATGTCTCCAATCCTATCACTGCTGCGTTTATTCCCCTGTACACATGCTTGATTCTCTTTCGGAGACATAGCAATCCATAGGTTTTAAGATACTTACTAGTCAGGTACATTCTTAGGCGTTTAATATGCGGTGTTGAGTCCATTTCGTTGAGCAAGGAGTAGCTCTTGTCTATTCCATATTTGGCTTAAGGAACTTTATCTGTGCTCATTTCAATCTCTGGTTTTATGCAGCACCCCAACTCACCTTTACCCTTAAGCAAGCATAAGTTGGTTTTCTAAATTTGAGACCCTGTTCTGTTCTGTAATTCAGTTCCTGTGTAGCCAAGTTTACATTCCGTGTATTACTGATATCTTATGATGTTTCTTTTTCTGTGTGACTTACTTCAGTTAGAATCATCATACCTGAATCCACTCATTGTGCTGCTAAGGGCCTGATGACACAGATTTCATTGCTGAGTGATATTGCTTTGTAAGAAAATACCACAACTTCTTTATCCATTTTTCACTTTCTGCGATGTTGAACTTGTACTGTAAACGAGGTTCTTGTAAACAGAGCCGTTCCAAACTTTGGGGTGGCTGTGTCTTTTTGATTTTAATTTCACTAAGCTATAGGACCATAAGTGGCAGTGCCCTAGGCTCTGTTGCTTTGTTTTTTAGATGTTTCAGGAAACACCATACACTTCTCCCGAGTGTCTGTTGGCAATTTACATCCCGCCCATCAGCATAACAAGGCTCCCAGTTCTCCATGGCCTGTCCTGCCTTTCTGGATTTTACACTTTTTTCAGATGGCCCTTTTGACCGGGGGGAAGTGAGACTTCACTGTAGTGCAGATTTCCTTTGCAAGCTTGCTTGGTTGGCCAAAAAGGGCGTATGCGTTTTTTCCTGAATATATTCAGGAAAAAACGCATACGCCCTTTTTGGCCAAGTGCATCATTGTGGACGTTCTGCCTCTTTTCCTATGCTTTCAATGCAATTCCAGTCTACCTCCTGAAATCGGTTTCCTGCAATTCTGCCCCGCTTTCAAGTCCTCTTGGCAGCCTTACTTCAGTCTATTTTTGGACGATAGCTGTCATTTATAACTCTGCAGGTTTGTGAATTACAGTGCCCCTGAGCTCCTTTCTTCAACTCGTTTTCTTTTGAGCTGGCCGCAACACCGCAGGATGGCTTCAGGCCCTAATCTGGTTCCGGCACGGCACGCTGATCCTTTGGTTAATTCCTCTTCCTGGTGGGAAATGAGAGTTAAATTTGCCCGTCCAGACACCTCCAGCTAGCCTCTCATTGGTTCTCGCTATTCCTGTTCATCTTCCGCAGAAATTGCAAACTGGGCGAAACAGGAGGTTAAAGGGACTGACTCTCCAAGTCGGGAGAGTGTTAGTAAAGCGTCTGGAATGTTGCACCCGAGTACCAGGGTACGAAAACTGAGACATATTTGAACACGTCTCCCGATCACATGGTTGATCATACTCTAGGTTCCACATGCATGTTTTAGCTGAAGGAAGAATACCTTAAACCTGGGTAGTTGAAACCCGTGGAATGGGTACCATGCAATATGACTTCAAAGGGTCTTCATTTGCTCACTGAACGTCTCCAATCCTATCACTGCTGCGTTTATGCCCCTGTACACATGCTTGATTCTCTTTCGGAGACATAGCAATCCATAGGTTTTAAGATACTTACTAGTCAGGTACATTCTTAGGCGTTTAATATGCGGTGTTGAGTCCATTTCGTTGAGCAAGGAGTAGCTCTTGTCTATTCCATATTTGACTTAAGGAACTTTATCTGTGCTCATTTCAATCTCTGGTTTTATGCAGCACCCCAACTCACCTTTACCCTTAAGCAAGCATAAGTTGGTTTTCTAAATTTGAGACCCTGTTCTGTTCTGTAATTCAGTTCCTGTGTAGCCAAGTTTACATTCCGTGTATTACTGATATCTTATGATGTTTCTTTTTCTGTGTGACTTACTTCAGTTAGAATCATCATACCTGAATCCACTCATTGTGCTGCTAAGGGCCTGATGACACAGATTTCATTGCTGAGTGATATTGCTTTGTAAGTAAATACCACAACTTCTTTATCCATTTTTCACTTTCTGCGATGTTGAACTTGTACTGTAAACGAGGTTCTTGTAAACAGAGCCGTCCCAAACTTTGGGGTGGCTGTGTCTTTTTGATTTTAATTTCCCTAAGCTATAGGACCATAAGTGGAAGTGCCCTAGGTTCTGTTGCTTTGTTTTTTAGATGTTTCAGGAAACACCATACACTTCTCCCGAGTGGTTGTTGGCAATTTACATCCCGCCCATCAGCATAACAAGGCTCCCAGTTCTCCATGGCCTGTCCTGCCTTTCTGGATTTTACACTTTTTTCAGATGGCCCTTTTGACCGGGGGGAAGTGAGACTTCATTGTAGTGCAGATTTCCTTTGCAAGCTTGCTTGGTTGGCCAAAAAGGGCGTATGCGTTTTTTCCTGAATATATTCAGGAAAAAACGCATACGCCCTTTTTGGCCAAGTGCATCATTGTGGACGTTCTGCCTCTTTTCCTATGCTTGCAATGCAATTCCAGTCTACCTCCTGAAATCGGTTTCCTGCAATTCTGCCCCGCTTTCAAGTCCTCTTGGCAGCCTTACTTCAGTCTATTTTTGGACGATAGCTGTCATTTATAACTCTGCAGGTTTGTGAATTACAGTGCCCCTGAGCTCCTTTCTTCAACTCGCTTTCTTGTGACCTGGCCGCAACACCGCAGGATGGCTTCAGGCCCTAATCTGGTTCCGACCCGGCATGCTGAGCCTTTGGTTAATTCCACTTCCTGGTGGGAAATGAGAGTTAAATTTGCCCGTCCAGACACCTCCAGCTAGCCTCTCATTGGTTCTCGCTATTCCTGTTCATCTTCCGCAGAAATTGCAAACTGGGCCAAACAGGAGGTTAAAGGGACTCACTCTCCAAGTCGGGAGAGTGTTAGTAAAGCGTCTGTATGTTGCACCCGAGTACCAGGGTACGAAAACTGAGACATATTTGAACACGTCTCCCGATCACATGGTTGATCATACTCTAGGTTCCACATGCATGTTTTAGCTGAAGGAAGAATACCTTAAACCTGGGTGATTGAAACCCGTGGAATGGGTACCATGCAATATGACTTCAAAGGGTCTTCATTTGCTCACCGAACCTCTCCAATCCTATCACTGCTGCGTTTATGCCCCTGTACACATGCTTGATTCTCTTTCGGAGACATAGCAATCCATAGGTTTTAAGATACTTACTAGTCAGGTACATTCTTAGGCGTTTAATATGGGGTGTTGAGTCCATTTCATTGAGCAAGGAGGAGCTCTTGTCTATTCCATATTTGGCTTAAGGAACTTTATCTGTGCTCATTTCAATCTCTGGTTTTATGCAGCACCCCAACTCACCTTTACCCTTAAGGAAGAATAAGTTGGTTTTCTAAATTTGAGACCCTGTTCTGTTCTGTAATTCTGTTCCTGTGTAGCCAAGTTTACATTCCGTGTATTACTGATATCTTATGATGTTTCTTTTTCTGTGTGACTTATTTCAGTTAGAATCATCATACCTGAATCCACTCATTGTGCTGCTAAGGGCCTGATGACACAGATTTCATTGCTGAGTGATATTGCTTTGTAAGCAAATACCACAAGTTCTTTATCAATTTTTCACTTTCTGCGATGTTGAACTTGTACTGTAAACGAGGTTCTTGTAAACAGAGGCGTCCCAAACTTTGGGGTGGCTGTGTCTTTTTGATTTTAATTTCCCTAAGCTATAGGACCATAAGTGGCAGTGCCCTAGGCTCTGTTGCTTTGTTTTTTAGATGTTTCAGGAAACACCATACACTTCTCCCGAGTGTCTGTTGGCAATTTACATCCCGCCCATCAGCATAACAAGGCTCCCAGTTCTCCATGGCCTGTCCTGCCTTTCTGGATTTTACACTTTTTTCAGATGGCCCTTTTGACCGGGGGGAAGTGAGACTTCATTGTAGTGCAGATTTCCTTTGCAAGCTTGCTTGGTTGGCCAAAAAGGGCGTATGCGTTTTTTCCTGAATATATTCAGGAAAAAACGCATACGCCCTTTTTGGCCAAGTGCATCATTGTGGACGTTCTGCCTCTTTTCCTATGCTTTCAATGCAATTCCAGTCTACCTCCTGAAATCGGTTTCCTGCAATTCTGCCCCGCTTTCAAGTCCTCTTGGCAGCCTTACTTCAGTCTATTTTTGGACGATAGCTGTCATTTATAACTCTGCAGGTTTGTGAATTACAGTGCCCCTGAGCTCCTTTCTTCAACTCGCTTTCTTGTGACCTGGCCGCAACACCGCAGGATGGCTTCAGGCCCTAATCTGGTTCCGGCCCGGCACGCTGAGCCTTTGGTTATTTCCTCTTCCTGGTGGGAAATGAGAGTTAAATTTGCCCGTCCAGACACCTCCAGCTAGCCTCTCATTGGTTCTCGCTATTCCTGTTCATCTTCCGCAGAAATTGCAAACTGGGCCAAACAGGAGGTTAAAGGGACTCACTCTCCAAGTGGGGAGAGTGTTAGTAAAGCGTCTGGAATGTTGCACCCGAGTACCAGGGGAGGAAAACTGAGACATATTTGAACACGTCTCCCGATCACATGGTTGATCATACTCTAGGTTCCACATGCATGTTTTAGCTGAAGGAAGAATACCTTAAACCTGGGTAGTTGAAACCCGTGGAATGGGTACCATACAATATGACTTCAAAGGGTCTTCATTTGCTCACCGAACCTCTCCAATCCTATCACTGCTGCGTTTATGCCCCTGTACACATGCTTGATTCTCTTTCGGAGACATAGCAATCCATAGGTTTTAAGATACTTACTAGTCAGGTACATTCTTAGGCGTTTAATATGGGGTGTTGAGTCCATTTCGTTGAGCAAGGAGTAGCTCTTGTCTATTCCATATTTGGCTTAAGGAACTTTATCTGTGCTCATTTCAATCTCTGGTTTTATGCAGCACCCCAACTCACCTTTACCCTTAAGCAAGAATAAGTTGGTTTTCTAAATTTGAGACCCTGTTCTGTTCTGTAATTCTGTTCCTGTGTAGCCAAGTTTACATTCCGTGTATTACTGATATCTTATGATGTTTCTTTTTCTGTGTGACTTATTTCAGTTAGAATCATCATACCTGAATCCACTCTTTGTGCTGCTAAGGGCCTGATGACACAGATTTCATTGCTGAGTGATATTGCTTTGTAAGTAAGTACCACAAGTTCTTTATCCATTTTTCACTTTCTGCGATGTTGAACTTGTACTGTAAACGAGGTTCTTGTAAACAGAGGCGTCCCAAACTTTGGGGTGGCTGTGTCTTTTTGATTTTAATTTCCCTAAGCTATAGGACCATAAGTGGCAGTGCCCTAGGCTCTGTTGCTTTGTTTTTTAGATGTTTCAGGAAACACCATACACTTCTCCCGAGTGGTTGTTGGCAATTTACATCCCGCCCATCAGCATAACAAGGCTCCCAGTTCTCCATGGCCTGTCCTGCCTTTCTGGATTTTACACTTTTTTCAGATGGCCCTTTTGACCGGGGGGAAGTGAGACTTCATTGTAGTGCAGATTTCCTTTGCAAGCTTGCTTGGTTGGCCAAAAAGGGCGTATGCGTTTTTTCCTGAATATATTCAGGAAAAAACGCATACGCCCTTTTTGGCCAAGTGCATCATTGTGGACGTTCTGCCTCTTTTCCTATGCTTTCAATGCAATTCCAGTCTACCTCCTGAAATCGGTTTCCTGCAATTCTGCCCCGCTTTCAAGTCCTCTTGGCAGCCTTACTTCAGTCTATTTTTGGACGATAGCTGTCATTTATAACTCTGCAGGTTTGTGAATTACAGTGCCCCTGAGCTCCTTTCTTCAACTCGCTTTCTTTTGAGCTGGCCGCAACACCGCAGGATGGCTTCAGGCCCTAATCTGGTTCCGGCACAGCACGCTGAGCCTTTGGTTAATTCCTCTTCCTGGTGGGAAATGAGAGTTAAATTTGCCCGTCCAGACACCTCCAGCTAGCCTCTCATTGGTTCTCGCTATTCCTGTTCATCTTCCGCAGAAATTGCAAACTGGGCCAAACAGGAGGTTAAAGGGACTGATTCTCCAAGTCGGGAGAGTGTTAGTAAAGCGTCTGGAATGTTGCACCCGAGTACCAGGGTACGAAAACTGAGACATATTTGAACACGTCTCCCGATCACATGGTTGATCATACTCTAGGTTCCACATGCATGTTTTAGCTGAAGGAAGAATACCTTAAACCTGGGTAGTTGAAACCCGTTGAATGGGTACCATGCAATATGACTTCAAAGGGTCTTCATTTGCTCACCGAACCTCTCCAATCCTATCACTGCTGCGTTTATGCCCCTGTACACATGCTTGATTCTCTTTCGGAGACATAGCAATCCATAGCTTTTAAGATACTTACTAGTCAGGTATATTCTTAGGCGTTTAATATGCGGTGTTGAGTCCATTTCGTTGACCAAGGAGTAGCTCTTGTCTATTCCATATTTGGCTTAAGGAACTTTATCTGTGCTCATTTCAATCTCTGGTTTTATGCAGCACCCCAACTCACCTTTACCCTTAAGCAAGCATAAGTTGGTTTTCTAAATTTGAGACCCTGTTCTGTTCTGTAATTCAGTTCCTGTGTAGCCAAGTTTACATTCCGTGTATTACTGATATCTTATGATGTTTCTTTTTCTGTGTGACTTACTTCAGTTAGAATCATCATACCTGAATCCACTCATTGTGCTGCTAAGGGCCTGATGACACAGATTTCATTGCTGAGTGATATTGCTTTGTAAGTAAATACCACAACTTCTTTATCCATTTTTCACTTTCTGCGATGTTGAACTTGTACTGTAAACGAGGTTCTTGTAAACAGAGCCGTTCCAAACTTTGGGGTGGCTGTGTCTTTTTGATTTTAATTTCCCTAAGCTATAGGACCATAAGTGGAAGTGCCCTAGGTTCTGTTGCTTTGTTTTTTAGATGTTTCAGGAAACACCATACACTTCTCCCGAGTGGTTGTTGGCAATTTACATCCCGCCCATCAGCATAACAAGGCTCCCAGTTCTCCATGGCCTGTCCTGCCTTTCTGGATTTTACACTTTTTTCAGATGGCCCTTTTGACCGGGGGGAAGTGAGACTTCATTGTAGTGCAGATTTCCTTTGCAAGCTTGCTTGGTTGGCCAAAAAGGGCGTATGCGTTTTTTCCTGAATATATTCAGGAAAAAACGCATACGCCCTTTTTGGCCAAGTGCATCATTGTGGACGTTCTGCCTCTTTTCCTATGCTTGCAATGCAATTCCAGTCTACCTCCTGAAATCGGTTTCCTGCAATTCTGCCCCGCTTTCAAGTCCTCTTGGCAGCCTTACTTCAGTCTATTTTTGGACGATAGCTGTCATTTATAACTCTGCAGGTTTGTGAATTACAGTGCCCCTGAGCTCCTTTCTTCAACTCGCTTTCTTGTGACCTGGCCGCAACACCGCAGGATGGCTTCAGGCCCTAATCTGGTTCCGGTATGGCACGCTGAGCCTTTGGTTATTTCCTCTTCCTGGTGGGAAATGAGAGTTAAATTTGCCCGTCCAGACACCTCCAGCTAGCCTCTCATTGGTTCTCGCTATTCCTGTTCATCTTCCGCAGAAATTGCAAACTGGGCCAAACAGGAGTTTAAAGGCGCTGACTCTCCAAGTGGGGAGAGTGTTAGTAAAGCTTCTGGAATGTTGCACCCGAGTACCAGGGGAGGAAAACTGAGACATATTTGAACACGTCTCCCGTTCACATGGTTGATCATACTTGGGTTCCACATGCATGTTTTAGCTGAAGGAAGAATACCTTAAACCTGGAGAGTTGAGACCCGTGTAATGGGTACCATGCAATATGACTTCAAAGGGTCTTCATTTGCTCACCGAACCTCTCCAATCCTATCACTGCTGCGTTTATGCCCCTGTACACATGCTTGATTCTCTTTCGGAGACATAGCAATCCATAGGTTTTAAGATACTTACTAGTCAGGTACATTCTTAGGCGTTTAATATGCGGTGTTGAGTCCATTTCGTTGAGCAAGGAGTAGCTCTTGTCTATTCCATATTTGACTTAAGGAACTTTATCTGTGCTCATTTCAATCTCTGGTTTTATGCAGCACCCCAACTCACCTTTACCCTTAAGCAAGCATAAGTTGGTTTTCTAAATTTGAGACCCTGTTCTGTTCTGTAATTCAGTTCCTGTGTAGCCAAGTTTACATTCCGTGTATTACTGATATCTTATGATGTTTCTTTTTCTGTGTGACTTACTTCAGTTAGAATCATCATACCTGAATCCACTCATTGTGCTGCTAAGGGCCTGATGACACAGATTTCATTGCTGAGTGATATTGCTTTGTAAGTAAATACCACAACTTCTTTATCCATTTTTCACTTTCTACGATGTTGAACTTGTACTGTAAACGAGGTTCTTGTAAACAGAGCCGTCCCAAACTTTGGGGTGGCTGTGTCTTTTTCATTTTAATTTCCCTAAGCTATAGGACCATAAGTGGAAGTGCCCTAGGCTCTGTTGCTTTGTTTTTTAGATGTTTCAGGAAACACCATACACTTCTCCCGAGTGGTTGTTGGCAATTTACATCCCGCCCATCAGCATAACAAGGCTCCCAGTTCTCCATGGCCTGTCCTGCCTTTCTGGATTTTACACTTTTTTCAGATGGCCCTTTTGACCGGGGGGAAGTGAGACTTCATTGTAGTGCAGATTTCCTTTGCAAGCTTGCTTAGTTGGCCAAAAAGGGCGTATGCGTTTTTTCCTGAATATATTCAGGAAAAAACGCATACGCCCTTTTTGGCCAAGTGCATCATTGTGGACGTTCTGCCTCTTTTCCTATGCTTTCAATGCAATTCCAGTCTACCTCCTGAAATCGGTTTCCTGCAATTCTGCCCCGCTTTCAAGTCCTCTTGGCAGCCTTACTTCAGTCTATTTTTGGACGATAGCTGTCATTTATAACTCTGCAGCTTTGTGAATTACAGTGCCCCTGAGCTCCTTTCTTCAACTCGCTTTCTTGTGACCTGGCCGCAACACCGCAGGATGGCTTCAGGCCCTAATCTGGTTCCGGTACGGCACGCTGAGCCTTTGGTTATTTCCTCTTCCTGGTGGGAAATGAGAGTTAAATTTGCCCGTCCAGACACCTCCAGCTAGCCTCTCATTGGTTCTCGCTATTCCTGTTCATCTTCCGCAGAAATTGCAAACTGGGCCAAACAGGAGGTTAAAGGCGCTGACTCTCCAAGTCGGGAGAGTGTTAGTAAAGCGTCTGGAATATTGCACCCGAGTACCAGGGGAGGAAAACTGAGACATATTTGAACACGTCTCCCGTTCACATGGTTGATCATACTTGGGTTCCACATGCATGTTTTAGCTGAAGGAAGAATACCTTAAACCTGGAGAGTTGAGACCCGTGTAATGGGTACCATGCAATATGACTTCAAAGGGTCTTCATTTGCTCACCGAACCTCTCCAATCCTATCACTGCTGCGTTTATGCCCCTGTACACATGCTTGATTCTCTTTCGGAGACATAGCAATCCATAGGTTTTACGATACTTACTAGTCAGGTACATTCTTAGGCGTTTAATATGCGGTGTTGAGTCCATTTCGTTGAGCAAGGAGTAGCTCTTGTCTATTCCATATTTGACTTAAGGAACTTTATCTGTGCTCATTTCAATCTCTGGTTTTATGCAGCACCCCAACTCACCTTTCCCCTTAAGCAAGCATAAGTTGGTTTTCTAAATTTGAGACCCTGTTCTGTTCTGTAATTCAGTTCCTGTGTAGCCAAGTTTCCATTCCGTGTATTACTGATATCTTATGATGTTTCTTTTTCTGTGTGACTTATTTCAGTTAGAATCATCATACCTGAATCCACTCATTGTGATGCTAAGGGCCTGATGACATAGATTTCATTGCTGAGTGATATTGCTTTGTAAGTAAATACCACAACTTCTTTATCCATTTTTCACTTTCTGCGATGTTGAACTTGTACTGTAAACGAGGTTCTTGTAAACAGAGGCGTCCCAAACTTTCGGGTGGCTGTGTCTTTTTGATTTTAATTTCCCTAAGCTATAGGACCATAAGTGGCAGTGCCCTAGGCTCTGTTGCTTTGTTTTTTAGATGTTTCAGGAAACACCATACACTTCTCCCGAGTGTCTGTTGGCAATTTACATCCCGCCCATCAGCATAACAAGGCTCCCAGTTCTCCATGGCCTGTCCTGCCTTTCTGGATTTTACACTTTTTTCAGATGGCCCTTTTGACCGGGGGGAAGTGAGACTTCATTGTAGTGCAGATTTCCTTTGCAAGCTTGCTTGGTTGGCCAAAAAGGGCGTATGCGTTTTTTCCTGAATATATTCAGGAAAAAACGCATACGCCCTTTTTGGCCAAGTGCATCATTGTGGACGTTCTGCCTCTTTTCCTATGCTTTCAATGCAATTCCAGTCTACCTCCTGAAATCGGTTTCCTGCAATTCTGCCCCGCTTTCAAGTCCTCTTGGCAGCCTTACTTCAGTCTATTTTTGGACGATAGCTGTCATTTATAACTCTGCAGGTTTGTGAATTACAGTGCCCCTGAGCTCCTTTCTTCAACTCGCTTTCTTGTGACCTGGCCGCAATACCGCAGGATGGCTTCAGGCCCTAATCTGGTTCGGGCACGGCACGCTGAGCCTTTAGTTAATTCCTCTTCCTGGTGGGAAATGAGAGTTAAATTTGTCCGTCCAGACACCTCCAGCTAGCCTCTCATTGGTTCTCGCTATTCCTGTTCATCTTCCGCAGAAATTGCAAACTGGGCCAAACAGGAGGTTAAAGGGACTGACGCTCCAAGTGGGGAGAGTGTTAGTAAAGCGTCTGGAATGTTGCACCCGAGTACCAGGGGAGGAAAACTGAGACATATTTGAACACGTCTCCCGATCACATGGTTGATCATACTCTAGGTTCCACATGCATGTTTTAGCTGAAGGAAGAATACCTTAAACCTGGGTAGTTGAAACCCGTGGAATGGGTACCATGCAATATGACTTCAAAGGGTCTTCATTTGCTCACCGAACCTCTCCAATCCTATCACTGCTGCGTTTATGCCCCTGTACACATGCTTGATTCTCTTTCGGAGACATAGCAATCCATAGGTTTTAAGATACTTACTAGTCAGGTACATTCTTAGGCGTTTAATATGGGGTGTTGAGTCCATTTCGTTGAGCAAGGAGTAGCTCTTGTCTATTCCATATTTGACTTAAGGAACTTTATCTGTGCTCATTTCAATCTCTGGTTTTATGCAGCACCCCAACTCACCTTTCCCCTTAAGCAAGCATAAGTTGGTTTTCTAAATTTGAGACCCTGTTCTGTTCTGTAATTCAGTTCCTGTGTAGCCAAGTTTACATTCCGTGTATTACTGATATCTTATGATGTTTCTTTTTCTGTGTGACTTATTTCAGTTAGAATCATCTTACCTGAATCCACTCATTGTGCTGCTAAGGGCCTGATGACACAGATTTCATTGCTGAGTGATATTGCTTTGTAAGTAAATACCACAACTTCTTTATGCATTTTTCACTTTCTGCGATGTTGAACTTGTACTGTAAACGAGGTTCTTGTAAACAGAGGCGTCCCAAACTTTGGGGTGGCTGTGTCTTTTTGATTTTAATTTCCCTAAGCTATAGGACCATAAGTGGAAGTGCCCTAGGCTCTGTTGCTTTGTTTTTTAGATGTTTCAGGAAACACCATACACTTCTCCCGAGTGGTTGTTGGCAATTTACATCCCGCCCATCAGCATAACAAGGCTCCCAGTTCTCCATGGCCTGTCCTGCCTTTCTGGATTTTACACTTTTTTCAGATGGCCCTTTTGACCGGGGGGAAGTGAGACTTCATTGTAGTGCAGATTTCCTTTGCAAGCTTGCTTGGTTGGCCAAAAAGGGCGTATGCGTTTTTTCCTGAATATATTCAGGAAAAAACGCATACGCCCTTTTTGGCCAAGTGCATCATTGTGGACGTTCTGCCTCTTTTCCTATGCTTGCAATGCAATTCCAGTCTACCTCCTGAAATCGGTTTCCTGCAATTCTGCCCCGCTTTCAAGTCCTCTTGGCAGCCTTACTTCAGTCTATTTTTGGACGATAGCTGTCATTTATAACTCTGCAGGTTTGTGAA
The DNA here is from genome assembly GCF_951394435.1 of Stenella coeruleoalba. Lineage (NCBI taxonomy): Eukaryota > Metazoa > Chordata > Mammalia > Artiodactyla > Delphinidae > Stenella > Stenella coeruleoalba. The sequence continues at coordinate 572,476 of NW_027646244.1, read as the reverse complement.
TTACAGTGCCCCTGAGCTCCTTTCTTCAACTTGCTTTCTTGTGACCTGCCCGCAACACCGCAGGATGGCTTCAGGCCCTAATCTGGTTCCGGCACGGCACGCTGAGCCTTTGGTTATTTCCTCTTCCTGGTGGGAAATGACAGTTAAATTTGCCCGTCCAGACACCTCCAGCTAGTCTCTCATTGGTTCTCGCTATTCCTGTTCATCTTCCGCAGAAATTGCAAACTGGGCCAAACAGGAGGTTAAAGGCGCTGACTCTCCAAGTGGGGAGAGTGTTAGTAAAGCGTCTGGAATGTTGCACCCGAGTACCAGGGGAGAAAAACTGAGACATATTTGAACACATCTCCCATTCACATGGTTGATCATACTTGCGTTCCACATGCATGTTTTAGCTGAAGAAAGAATACCTTAAACCTGGAGAGTTAAGACCCGTGTAATGGGTACCATGCAATATGACTTCAAAGGGTCTTCATTTGCTCACCGAACCTCTCCAATCCTATCACTGCTGCGTTTATGCCCCTGTACACATGCTTGATTCTCTTTCGGAGACATAGCAATCCATAGGTTTTAAGATACTTACTAGTCAGGTACATTCTTAGGCGTTTAATATGCGGTGTTGAGTCCATTTCGTTGAGCAAGGAGTAGCTCTTGTCTATTCCATATTTGACTTAAGGAACTTTATCTGTGCTCATTTCAATCTCTGGTTTTATGCAGCACCCCAACTCACCTTTACTCTTAAGCAAGCATAAGTTGGTTTTCTAAATTTGAGACCCTGTTCTGTTCTGTAATTCAGTTCCTGTGTAGCCAAGTTTACATTCCATGTATTACTGATATCTTATGATGTTTCTTTTTCTGTGTGACTTACTTCAGTTAGAATCATCATACCTGAATCCACTCATTGTGCTGCTAAGGGCCTGATGACACAGATTTCATTGCTGAGTGATATTGCTTTGTAAGTAAATACCACAACTTCTTTATCCATTTTTCACTTTCTGCGATGTTGAACTTGTACTGTAAACGAGGTTCTTGTAAACAGAGCCGTTCCAAACTTTGGGGTGGCTGTGTCTTTTTGATTTTAATTTCCCTAAGCTATAGGACCATAAGTGGCAGTGCCCTAGGCTCTGTTGCTTTGTTTTTTAGATGTTTCAGGAAACACCATACACTTCTCCCTAGTGTCTGTTGGCAATTTACATCCCGCCCATCAGCATAACAAGGCTCCCAGTTCTCCATGGCCTGTCCTGCCTTTCTGGATTTTACACTTTTTTCAGATGGCCCTTTTGACCGGGGGGAAGTGAGACTTCATTGTAGTGCAGATTTCCTTTGCAAGCTTGCTTGGTTGGCCAAAAAGGGCGTATGCGTTTTTTCCTGAATATATTCAGGAAAAAACGCATACGCCCTTTTTGGCCAAGTGCATCATTGTGGACGTTCTGCCTCTTTTCCTATGCTTTCAATGCAATTCCAGTCTACCTCCTGAAATTGGTTTCCTGCAATTCTGCCCCGCTTTCAAGTCCTCTTGGCAGCCTTACTTCAGTCTATTTTTGGACGATAGCTGTCATTTATAACTCTGCAGGTTTGTGAATTACAGTGCCCCTGAGCTCCTTTCTTCAACTCGCTTTCTTGTGACCTGGCCGCAACACCGCAGGATGGATTCAGGCCCTAATCTGGTTCCGGCACGGCACGCTGAGCCTTTGGTTAATTCCTCTTCCTGGTGGGAAATGAGAGTTAAATTTGCCCGTCCAGACACCTCCAGCTAGCCTCTCATTGGTTCTCGCTATTCCTGTACATCTTCCGCAGAAATTGCAAACTGGGCCAAACAGAAGGTTAAAGGGACTGACTCTCCAAGTGCGGAGAGTGTTAGTAAAGCGTCTGGAATGTTGCACCCGAGTACCAGGGGAGGAAAACTGAGACATATTTGAACACGTCTCCCGATCACATGGTTGATCATACTCTAGGTTCCACATGCATGTTTTAGCTGAAAGAAGAATACCTTAAACCTGGGTAGTTGAAACCCGTGGAATGGGTACCATGCAATATGACTTCAAAGGGTCTTCATTTGCTCACCGAACCTCTCCAATCCTATCACTGCTGCGTTTATGCCCCTGTACGCATGCTTGATTCTCTTTCGGAGACATAGCAATCCATAGGTTTTAAGATACTTACTAGTCAGGTACATTCTTAGGCGTTTAATATGCGGTGTTGAGTCCATTTCGTTGAGCAAGGAGTAGCTCTTGTCTATTCCATATTTGGCTTAAGGAACTTTATCTGTGCTCATTTCAATCTCTGGTTTTATGCAGCACCCCAACTCACCTTTACCCTTAAGCAAGCATAAGTTGGTTTTCTAAATTTGAGACCCTGTTCTGTTCTGTAATTCAGTTCCTGTGTAGCCAAGTTTACATTCCGTGTATTACTGATACCTTATGATGTTTCTTTTTCTGTGTGACTTATTTCAGTTAGAATCATCATACCTGAATCCACTCATTGTGCTGCTAAGGGCCTGATGACACAGATTTCATTGCTGAGTGATATTGCTTTGTAAGTAAATACCACAACTTCTTTATGCATTTTTCACTTTCTGCGATGTTGAACTTGTACTGTAAACGAGGTTCTTGTAAACAGAGGCGTCCCAAACTTTGGGGTGGCTGTGTCTTTTTGATTTTAATTTCCCTAAGCTATAGGACCATAAGTGGCAGTGCCCTAGGCTCTGTTGCTTTGTTTTTTAGATGTTTCAGGAAACACCATACACTTCTCCCGAGTGGTTGTTGGCAATTTACATCCCGCCCATCAGCATAACAAGGCTCCCAGTTCTCCATGGCCTGTCCTGCCTTTCTGGATTTTACACTTTTTTCAGATGGCCCTTTTGACCGGGGGGAAGTGAGACTTCATTGTAGTGCAGATTTCCTTTGCAAGCTTGCTTGGTTGGCCAAAAAGGGCGTATGCGTTTTTTCCTGAATATATTCAGGAAAAAATGCATACGCCCTTTTTGGCCAAGTGCATCATTGTGGACGTTCTGCCTCTTTTCCTATGCTTTCAATGCAATTCCAGTCTACCTCCTGAAATCGGTTTCCTGCAATTCTGTCCCGCTTTCAAGTCCTCTTGGCAGCCTTACTTCAGTCTATTTTTGGACGATAGCTGTCATTTATAACTCTGCAGGTTTGTGAATTACAGTGCCCCTGAGCTCCTTTCTTCAACTCGCTTTCTTGTGACCTGGCCGCAACACCGCAGGATGGCTTCAGGCCCTAATCTGGTTCCGGCACGGCACGCTGAGACTTTCGTTATTTCCTCTTCCTGGTGGGAAATGAGAGTGCAATTTGCCCGTCCAGACACCTCCAGCTAGTCTCTCATTGGTTCTCGCTATTCCTGTTCATCTTCCGCAGAAATTGCAAACTGGGCCAAACAGGAGGTTAAAGGCGCTGACTCTCCAAGTGGGGAGAGTGTTAGTAAAGCGTCTGGAATGTTGCACCCGAGTACCAGGGGAGGAAAACTGAGACATATTTGAACACGTCTCCCGTTCACATGGTTGATCATACTCTGGGTTCCACATGCATGTTTTAGCTGAAGGAAGAATACCTTAAACCTGGAGAGTTGAGACCCGTGGAATGGGTACCATGCAATATGTCTTCAAAGGGTCTTCATTTGCTCACCGAACCTCTCCAATCCTATCACTGCTGCGTTTATGCCCCTGTACACACGCTTGATTCTCTTTTGGAGACATAGCAATTCATAGGTTTTAAGATACTTACTAGTCAGGTACATTCTTAGGCGTTTAATATGGGGTGTTGAGTCCATTTCGTTGAGCAAGGAGTAGCTCTTGTCTATTCCATATTTGGCTTAAGGAACTTTATCTGTGCTCATTTCAATCTCTGGTTTTATGCAGCACCCCAACTCACCTTTCCCCTTAAGCAAGCATAAGTTGGTTTTCTAAATTTGAGACCCTGTTCTGTTTTGGAATGCAGTTCCTGTGTAGCCAAGTTTACATTCCGTGTATTAGTGATATCTTATGATGTTTCTTTTTCTGTGTGACTTATTTCAGTTAGAATCATCATACCTGAATCCACTCATTGTGCTGCTAAGGGCCTGATGACACAGATTTCATTGCTGAGTGATATTGCTTTGTAAGTAAATACCACAACTTCTTTATGCATTTTTCAGTTTCTGCGATGTTGAACTTGTACTGTAAACGAGGTTCTTGTAAACAGAGGCGTCCCAAACTTTGGGGTGGCTGTGTCTTTTTGATTTTAATTTCCCTAAGCTATAGGACCATAAGTGGCAGTGCCCTAGGCTCTGTTGCTTTGTTTTTTAGATGTTTCAAGAAACACCATACACTTCTCCCGAGTGTCTGTTGGCAATTTACATCCCGCCCATCAGCATAACAAGGCTCCCAGTTCTCCATGGCCTGTCCTGCCTTTCTGGATTTTACACTTTTTTCAGATGGCCCTTTTGACCGGGGGGAAGTGAGACTTCATTGTAGTGCAGATTTCCTTTGCAAGCTTGCTTGGTTGGCCAAAAAGGGCGTATGCGTTTTTTCCTGAATATATTCAGGAAAAAACGCATACGCCCTTTTTGGCCAAGTGCATCATTGTGGACGTTCTGCCTCTTTTCCTATGCTTTCAATGCAATTCCAGTCTACCTCCTGAAATCGGTTTCCTGCAATTCTGCCCCGCTTTCAAGTCCTCTTGGCAGCCTTACTTCAGTCTATTTTTGGACGATAGCTGTCATTTATAACTCTGCAGGTTTGTGAATTACAGTGCCCCTGAGCTCCTTTCTTCAACTCGCTTTCTTGTGACCTGGCCGCAACACCGCAGGATGGCTTCAGGCCCTAATCTGGTTCCGGCATGGCACGCTGAGCCTTTCGTTATTTCCTCTTCCTGGTGGGAAATGAGAGTTCAATTTGCCCGTCCAGACACCTCCAGCTAGTCTCTCATTGGTTCTCGCTATTCCTGTTCATCTTCCGCAGAAATTGCAAACTGGGCCAAACAGGAGGTTAAAGGCGCTGACTCTCCAAGTGGGGAGAGTGTTAGTAAAGCGTCTGGAATGTTGCACCCGAGTACCAGGGGAGGAAAACTGAGACATATTTGAACACGTCTCCCGTTCACATGGTTGATCATACTCTGGGTTCCACATGCATGTTTTAGCTGAAGGAAGAATACCTTAAACCTTGAGAGTTGAGACCCGTGGAATGGGTACCATGCAATATGTCTTCAAAGGGTCTTCATTTGCTCACCGAACCTCTCCAATCCTATCACTGCTGCGTTTATGCCCCTGTACACACGCTTGATTCTCTTTTGGAGACATAGCAATTCATAGGTTTTAAGATACTTACTAGTCAGGTACATTCTTAGGCGTTTAATATGGGGTGTTGAGTCCATTTCGTTGAGCAAGGAGTAGCTCTTGTCTATTCCATATTTGGCTTAAGGAACTTTATCTGTGCTCATTTCAATCTCTGGTTTTATGCAGCACCCCAACTCACCTTTCCCCTTAAGCAAGCATAAGTTGGTTTTCTAAATTTGAGACCCTGTTCTGTTTTGGAATGCAGTTCCTGTGTAGCCAAGTTTACATTCCGTGTATTAGTGATATCTTATGATGTTTCTTTTTCTGTGTGACTTATTTCAGTTAGAATCATCGTACCTGAATCCACTCATTATGCTGCTACGGGCCTGATGACATAGATTTCATTGCTGAGTGATACTGCATTGTACGTAAGTACCACAAGTTCTTTATCCATTTTTCAATTTCTGTGATATTGAACTTGTACTGTAAACGAGGTTCTTGTAAACGGAGGCGTCCCAAACTTTGGGGTGGCTGTGTCTTTTTGATTTTAATTTCCCTAAGCTATAGGACCATAAGTGGAAGTGCCCTAGGCTCTGTTGCTTTGTTATTTAGATGTTTCAGGAAACACCATACACTTCTCCCGAGTGTCTGTTGGCAATTTACATCCCGCCCATCAGCATAACAAGGCTCCCAGTTCTCCATGGCCTGTCCTGCCTTTCTGGATTTTACACTTTTTTCAGATGGCCCTTTTGACTGGGGGGAAGTGAGACTTCATTGTAGTGCAGATTTCCTTTGCAAGCTTGCTTGGTTGGCCAAAAAGGGCGTATGCGTTTTTTCCTGAATATATTCAGGAAAAAACGCATACGCCCTTTTTGGCCAAGTGCATCATTGTGGACGTTCTGCCTCTTTTCCTATGCTTTCAGTGCAATTCCAGTCTACCTCCTGAAATCGGTTTCCTGCAATTCTGCCCCGCTTTCAAGTCCTCTTGGCAGCCTTACTTCAGTCTATTTTTGGACGATAGCTGTCATTTATAACTCTGCAGGTTTGTGAATTACAGTGCCCCTGAGCTCCTTTTTTCAACTTGCTTTCTTGTGACCTGGCCGCAACACCGCAGGATGGCTTCAGGCCCTAATCTGGTTCCGGCACGGCACGCTGAGCCTTTGGTTATTTCCTCTTCCTGGTGGGAAATAAGAGTTAAATTTGCCCGTCCAGACACCTCCAGCTAGTCTCTCATTGGTTCTCGCTATTCCTGTTCATCTTCCGCAGAAATTGCAAACTGGGCCAAACAGGAGGTTAAAGGCGCTGACTCTCCAAGTGGGGAGAGTGTTAGTAAAGCGTCTGGAATGTTGCACCCGAGTACCAGGGGAGGAAAACTGAGACATATTTGAACACGTCTCCCGTTCACATGGTTGATCATACTTGGGTTCCACATGCATGTTTTAGCTGAAGGAAGAATACCTTAAACCTGGAGAGTTAAGACCCGTGTAATGGGTACCATGCAATATGACTTCAAAGGGTCTTCATTTGCTCACCGAACCTCTCCAATCCTATCACTGCTGCGTTTATGCCCCTGTACACATGCTTGATTCTCTTTCGGAGACATAGCAATCCATAGGTTTTAAGATACTTACTAGTCAGGTACATTCTTAGGCGTTTAATATGGGGTGTTGAGTCCATTTCGTTGAGCAAGGAGTAGCTCTTGTCTATTCCATATTTGACTTAAGGAAATTTATCTGTGCTCATTTCAATCTCTGGTTTTATGCAGCACCCCAACTCACCTTTACCCTTAAGCAAGCATAAGTTGGTTTTCTAAATTTGAGACCCTGTTCTGTTCTGTAATTCAGTTCCTGTGTAGCCAAGTTTACATTCCGTGTATTACTGATATCTTATGATGTTTCTTTTTCTGTGTGACTTACTTCAGTTAGAATCATCATACCTGAATCCACTCATTGTGCTCCTAAGGGCCTGATGACACAGATTTCATTGCTGAGTGATATTGCTTTGTAAGTAAATACCACAACTTCTTTATCCATTTTTCACTTTCTGCGATGTTGAACTTGTACTGTAAACGAGGTTCTTGTAAACAGAGGCGTCCCAAACTTTGGGGTGGCTGTGTCTTTTTGATTTTAATTTCCCTAAGCTATAGGACCATAAGTGGCAGTGCCCTAGGCTCTGTTGCTTTGTTTTTTAGATGTTTCAGGAAACACCATACACTTCTCCCGAGTGGTTGTTGGCAATTTACATCCCGCCCATCAGCATAACAAGGCTCCCAGTTCTCCATGGCCTGTCCTGCCTTTCTGGATTTTACACTTTTTTCAGATGGCCCTTTTGACCGGGGGGAAGTGAGACTTCATTGTAGTGCAGATTTCCTTTGCAAGCTTGCTTGGTTGGCCAAAAAGGGCGTATGCGTTTTTTCCTGAATATATTCAGGAAAAAACGCATACGCCCTTTTTGGCCAAGTGCATCATTGTGGACGTTCTGCCTCTTTTCCTATGCTTTCAATGCAATTCCAGTCTACCTCCTGAAATCGGTTTCCTGCAATTCTGCCCCGCTTTCAAGTCCTCTTGGCAGCCTTACTTCAGTCTATTTTTGGACGATAGCTGTCATTTATAACTCTGCAGGTTTGTGAATTACAGTGCCCCTGAGCTCCTTTTTTCAACTTGCTTTCTTGTGACCTGGCCGCAACACCGCAGGATGGCTTCAGGCCCTAATCTGGTTCCGGCACGGCACGCTGAGCCTTTGGTTATTTCCTCTTCCTGGTGGGAAATAAGAGTTAAATTTGCCCGTCCAGACACCTCCAGCTAGTCTCTCATTGGTTCTCGCTATTCCTGTTCATCTTCCGCAGAAATTGCAAACTGGGCCAAACAGGAGGTTAAAGGCGCTGACTCTCCAAGTGGGGAGAGTGTTAGTAAAGCGTCTGGAATGTTGCACCCGAGTACCAGGGGAGGAAAACTGAGACATATTTGAACACGTCTCCCGTTCACATGGTTGATCATACTTGGGTTCCACATGCATGTTTTAGCTGAAGGAAGAATACCTTAAACCTGGAGAGTTAAGACCCGTGTAATGGGTACCATGCAATATGACTTCAAAGGGTCTTCATTTGCTCACCGAACCTCTCCAATCCTATCACTGCTGCGTTTATGCCCCTGTACACATGCTTGATTCTCTTTCGGAGACATAGCAATCCATAGGTTTTAAGATACTTACTAGTCAGGTACATTCTTAGGCGTTTAATATGGGGTGTTGAGTCCATTTCGTTGAGCAAGGAGTAGCTCTTGTCTATTCCATATTTGACTTAAGGAAATTTATCTGTGGTCATTTCAATCTCTGGTTTTATGCAGCACCCCAACTCACCTTTACCCTTAAGCAAGCATAAGTTGGTTTTCTAAATTTGAGACCCTGTTCTGTTCTGTAATTCAGTTCCTGTGTAGCCAAGTTTACATTCCGTGTATTACTGATATCTTATGATGTTTCTTTTTCTGTGTGACTTACTTCAGTTAGAATCATCATACCTGAATCCACTCATTGTGCTCCTAAGGGCCTGATGACACAGATTTCATTGCTGAGTGATATTGCTTTGTAAGTAAATACCACAACTTCTTTATCCATTTTTCACTTTCTGCGATGTTGAACTTGTACTGTAAACGAGGTTCTTGTAAACAGAGGCGTCCCAAACTTTGGGGTGGCTGTGTCTTTTTGATTTTAATTTCCCTAAGCTATAGGACCATAAGTGGCAGTGCCCTAGGCTCTGTTGCTTTGTTTTTTAGATGTTTCAGGAAACACCATACACTTCTCCCGAGTGGTTGTTGGCAATTTACATCCCGCCCATCAGCATAACAAGGCTCCCAGTTCTCCATGGCCTGTCCTGCCTTTCTGGATTTTACACTTTTTTCAGATGGCCCTTTTGACCGGGGGGAAGTGAGACTTCATTGTAGTGCAGATTTCCTTTGCAAGCTTGCTTGGTTGGCCAAAAAGGGCGTATGCGTTTTTTCCTGAATATATTCAGGAAAAAACGCATACGCCCTTTTTGGCCAAGTGCATCATTGTGGACGTTCTGCCTCTTTTCCTATGCTTTCAATGCAATTCCAGTCTACCTCCTGAAATCGGTTTCCTGCAATTCTGCCCCGCTTTCAAGTCCTCTTGGCAGCCTTACTTCAGTCTATTATTGGACGATATCTGTCATTTATAACTCTGCAGGTTTGTGAATTACAGTGCCCCGGAGCTCCTTTCTTCAACTCGCTTTCTTGTGACCTGGCCGCAACACCGCAGGATGGCTTCAGGCCCTAATCTGGTTCCGGCACGGCACGCTGAGCCTTTGGTTATTTCCTCTTCCTGGTGGGAAATGAGAGTTAAATTTGCCCGTCCAGACACCTCCAGCTAGCCTCTCATTGGTTCTCGCTATTCCTGTTCATCTTCCGCAGAAATTGCAAACTGGGCCAAACAGGAGTTTAAAGGGACTGACTCTCCAAGTCGGGAGAGTGTTAGTAAAGCGTCTGGAATGTTGCACCCGAGTACCAGGGGAGGAAAACTGAGACATATTTGAACACGTCTCCCGTTCACATGGTTGATCATACTTGGGTTCCACATGCATGTTTTAGCTGAAGGAAGAATACCTAAAACCTGGGTAGTTGAAACCCGTGTAATGGGTACCATACAATATGACTTCAAAGGGTCTTCATTTGCTCACCGAACCTCTCCAATCCTATCACTGCTGCGTTTATGCCCCTGTACACATGCTTGATTCTCTTTTGGAGACATAGCAATCCATAGGTTTTACGATACTTACTAGTCAGGTACATTCTTAGGCGTTTAATATGCGGTGTTGAGTCCATTTCGTTGAGCAAGGAGTAGCTCTTGTCTATTCCATATTTGACTTAAGGAACTTTATCTGTGCTCATTTCAATCTCTGGTTTTATGCAGCACCCCAACTCACCTTTACCCTTAAGCAAGCATAAGTTGGTTTTCTAAATTTGAGACCCTGTTCTGTTCTGTAATTCAGTTCCTGTGTAGCCAAGTTTACATTCCGTGTATTACTGATATCTTATGATGTTTCTTTTTCTGTGTGACTTACTTCAGTTAGAATCATCATACCTGAATCCACTCATTGTGCTGCTAAGGGCCTGATGACACAGATTTCATTGCTGAGTGATATTGCTTTGTAAGTAAATACCACAACTTCTTTATCCATTTTTCACTTTCTACGATGTTGAACTTGTACTGTAAACGAGGTTCTTGTAAACAGAGCCGTTCCAAACTTTGGGGTGGCTGTGTCTTTTTGATTTTAATTTCCCTAAGCTATAGGACCATAAGTGGAAGTGCCCTAGGTTCTGTTGCTTTGTTTTTTAGATGTTTCAGGAAACACCATACACTTCTCCCGAGTGGTTGTTGGCAATTTACATCCCGCCCATCAGCATAACAAGGCTCCCAGTTCTCCATGGCCTGTCCTGCCTTTCTGGATTTTACACTTTTTTCAGATGGCCCTTTTGACCGGGGGGAAGTGAGACTTTATTGTAGTGCAGATTTCCTTTGCAAGCTTGCTTGGTTGGCCAAAAAGGGCGTATGCGTTTTTTCCTGAATATATTCAGGAAAAAACGCATACGCCCTTTTTGGCCAAGTGCATCATTGTGGACGTTCTGCCTCTTTTCCTATGCTTTCAATGCAATTCCAGTCTACCTCCTGAAATCGGTTTCCTGCAATTCTGCCCCGCTTTCAAGTCCTCTTGGCAGCCTTACTTCAGTCTATTTTTGGACGATAGCTGTCATTTATAACTCTGCAGGTTTGTGAATTACAGTGCCCCTGAGCTCCTTTCTTCAACTCGCTTTCTTGTGACCTGGCCGCAACACCGCAGGATGGCTTCAGGCCCTAATCTGGTTCCGGTACGGCACGCTGAGCCTTTGGTTATTTCCTCTTCCTGGTGGGAAATGAGAGTTAAATTTGCCCGTCCAGACACCTCCAGCTAGCCTCTCATTGGTTCTCGCTATTCCTGTTCATCTTCCGCAGAAATTGCAAACTGGGCCAAACAGGAGGTTAAAGGCGCTGACTCTCCAAGTGGGGAGAGTGTTAGTAAAGCGTCTGGAATGTTGCACCCGAGTACCAGGGGAGGAAAACTGAGACATATTTGAACACGTCTCCCGTTCACATGGTTGATCATACTTGGGTTCCACATGCATGTTTTAGCTGAAGGAAGAATACCTTAAACCTGGGTAGTTGAAACCCGTGGAATGGGTACCATGCAATATGACTTCAAAGGGTCTTCATTTGCTCACCGAACCTCTCCAATCCTATCACTGCTGCGTTTATGCCCCTGTACACATGCTTGATTCTCTTTCGGAGACATAGCAATCCATAGGTTTTAAAATACTTACTAGTCAGGTACATTCTTAGGCGTTTAATATGCGGTTTTGAGTCCATTTCGTTGAGCAAGGAGTAGCTCTTGTCTATTCCATATTTGGCTTAAGGAAATTTATTTGTGCTCATTTCAATCTCTGGTTTTATGCAGCACCCCAACTCACCTTTACCCTTAAGCAAGAATAAGTTGGTTTTCTAAATTTGAGACCCTGTTCTGTTCTGTAATTCAGTTCCTGTGTAGCCAAGGTTACATTCCATGTATTACTGATATCTTATGATGTTTCTTTTTCTGTGTGACTTATTTCAGTTAGAATCATCATACCTGAATCCACTCATTGTGCTGCTAAGGGCCTGATGACACAGATTTCATTGCTGAGTGATATTGCTTTGTAAGTAAATACCACAACTTCTTTATGCATTTTTCACTTTCTGCGATGTTGAACTTGTACTGTAAGCGAGGTTCTTGTAAACAGAGCCGTTCCAAACATTGGGGTGGCTGTGTCTTTTTGATTTTAATTTCACTAAGCTATAGGACCATAAGTGGAAGTGCCCTAGGCTCTGTTGCTTTGTTTTTTAGATGTTTCAGGAAACACCATACACTTCTCCCGAGTGGTTGTTGGCAATTTACATCCCGCCCATCAGCATAACAAGGCTCCCAGTTCTCCATGGCCTGTCCTGCCTTTCTGGATTTTACACTTTTTTCAGATGGCCCTTTTGACCGGGGGGAAGTGAGACTTCATTGTAGTGCAGATTTCCTTTGCAAGCTTGCTTGGTTGGCCAAAAAGGGCGTATGCGTTTTTTCCTGAAGATATTCAGGAAAAAACGCATACGCCCTTTTTGGCCAAGTGCATCATTGTGGACGTTCTGCCTCTTTTCCTATGCTTTCAATGCAATTCCAGTCTACCTCCTGAAATCGGTTTCCTGCAATTCTGCCCCGCTTTCAAGTCCTCTTGGCAGCCTTACTTCAGTCTATTTTTGGATGCTAGCTGTCATTTATAACTCTGCAGGTTTGTGAATTACAGTGCCCCTGAGCTCCTTTCTTCAACTCGCTTTCTTTTGAGCTGGCCGCAACACCGCAGGATGGCTTCAGGCCCTAATCTGGTTCCGGTACGGCACGCTGAGCCTTTGGTTATTTCCTCTTCCTGGTGGGAAATGAGAGTTAAATTTGCCCGTCCAGACACCTCCAGCTAGCCTCTCATTGGTTCTCGCTATTCCTGTTCATCTTCCGCAGAAATTGCAAACTGGGCCAAACAGGAGGTTAAAGGCGCTGACTCTCCAAGTGGGGAGAGTGTTAGTAAAGCGTCTGGAATATTGCACCCGAGTACCAGGGGAGGAAAACTGAGACATATTTGAACACGTCTCCCGTTCACATGGTTGATCATACTTGGGTTCCACATGCATGTTTTAGCTGAAGGAAGAATACCTTAAACCTGGAGAGTTGAGACCCGTGTAATGGGTACCATGCAATATGACTTCAAAGGGTCTTCATTTGCTCACCGAACCTCTCCAATCCTATCACTGTTGCGTTTATGCCCCTGTACACATGCTTGATTCTCTTTTGGAGACATAACAATCCATAGGTTTTACGATACTTACTAGTCAGGTACATTCTTAGGCGTTTAATATGCGGTGTTGAGTCCATTTCGTTGAGCAAGGAGTAGCTCTTGTCTATTCCATATTTGACTTAAGGAACTTTATCTGTGCTCATTTCAATCTCTGGTTTTATGCAGCACCCAAACTCACCTTTACCCTTAAGCAAGCATAAGTTGGTTTTCTAAATTTGAGACCCTGTTCTGTTCTGTAATTCAGTTCCTGTGTAGCCAAGTTTACATTCCGTGTATTACTGATATCTTATGATGTTTCTTTTTCTGTGTGACTTATTTCAGTTAGAATCATCATACCTGAATCCACTCATTGTGATGCTAAGGGCCTGATGACATAGATTTCATTGCTGAGTGATATTGCTTTGTAAGTAAATACCACAACTTCTTTATCCATTTTTCACTTTCTGCGATGTTGAACTTGTACTGTAAACGAGGTTCTTGTAAACAGAGGCGTCCCAAACTTTGGGGTGGCTGTGTCTTTTTGATTTTAATTTCCCTAAGCTATAGGACCATAAGTGGCAGTGCCCTAGGCTCTGTTGCTTTGTTTTTTAGATGTTTCAGGAAACAGCATACACTTCTCCCGAGTGTCTGTTGGCAATTTACATCCCGCCCATCAGCATAACAAGGCTCCCAGTTCTCCATGGCCTGTCCTGCCTTTCTGGATTTTACACTTTTTTCAGATGGCCCTTTTGACTGGGGGGAAGTGAGACTTTATTGTAGTGCAGATTTCCTTTGCAAGCTTGCTTGGTTGGCCAAAAAGGGCGTATGCGTTTTTTCCTGAATATATTCAGGAAAAAACGCATACGCCCTTTTTGGCCAAGTGCATCATTGTGGACGTTCTGCCTCTTTTCCTATGCTTTCAATGCAATTCCAGTCTACCTCCTGAAATCGGTTTCCTGCAATTCTGCCCCGCTTTCAAGTCCTCTTGGCAGCCTTACTTCAGTCTATTTTTGGACGATAGCTGTCATTTATAACTCTGCAGGTTTGTGAATTACAGTGCCCCTGAGCTCCTTTCTTCAACTCGCTTTCTTGTGACCTGGCCGCAACACCGCAGGATGGCTTCAGGCCCTAATCTGGTTCCGGTACGGCACGCTGAGCCTTTGGTTATTTCCTCTTCCTGGTGGGAAATGAGAGTTAAATTTGCCCGTCCAGACACCTCCAGCTAGCCTCTCATTGGTTCTCGCTATTCCTGTTCATCTTCCGCAGAAATTGCAAACTGGGCCAAACAGGAGGTTAAAGGCGCTGACTCTCCAAGTGGGGAGAGTGTTAGTAAAGCGTCTGGAATGTTGCACCCGAGTACCAGGGGAGGAAAACTGAGACATATTTGAACACGTCTCCCGTTCACATGGTTGATCATACTTGGGTTCCACATGCATGTTTTAGCTGAAGGAAGAATACCTTAAACCTGGGTAGTTGAAACCCGTGGAATGGGTACCATGCAATATGACTTCAAAGGGTCTTCATTTGCTCACCGAACCTCTCCAATCCTATCACTGCTGCGTTTATGCCCCTGTACACATGCTTGATTCTCTTTCGGAGACATAGCAATCCATAGGTTTTAAGATACTTACTAGTCAGGTACATTCTTAGGCGTTTAATATGCGGTTTTGAGTCCATTTCGTTGAGCAAGGAGTAGCTCTTGTCTATTCCATATTTGGCTTAAGGAAATTTATTTGTGCTCATTTCAATCTCTGGTTTTATGCAGCACCCCAACTCACCTTTACCCTTAAGCAAGAATAAGTTGGTTTTCTAAATTTGAGACCCTGTTCTGTTCTGTAATTCAGTTCCTGTGTAGCCAAGGTTACATTCCATGTATTACTGATATCTTATGATGTTTCTTTTTCTGTGTGACTTATTTCAGTTAGAATCATCATACCTGAATCCACTCATTGTGCTGCTAAGGGCCTGATGACACAGATTTCATTGCTGAGTGATATTGCTTTGTAAGTAAATACCACAACTTCTTTATGCATTTTTCACTTTCTGCGATGTTGAACTTGTACTGTAAACGAGGTTCTTGTAAACAGAGCCGTTCCAAACATTGGGGTGGCTGTGTCTTTTTGATTTTAATTTCACTAAGCTATAGGACCATAAGTGGAAGTGCCCTAGGCTCTGTTGCTTTGTTTTTTAGATGTTTCAGGAAACACCATACACTTCTCCCGAGTGGTTGTTGGCAATTTACATCCCGCCCATCAGCATAACAAGGCTCCCAGTTCTCCATGGCCTGTCCTGCCTTTCTGGATTTTACACTTTTTTCAGATGGCCCTTTTGACCGGGGGGAAGTGAGACTTCATTGTAGTGCAGATTTCCTTTGCAAGCTTGCTTGGTTGGCCAAAAAGGGCGTATGCGTTTTTTCCTGAAGATATTCAGGAAGAAACGCATACGCCCTTTTTGGCCAAGTGCATCATTGTGGACGTTCTGCCTCTTTTCCTATGCTTTCAATGCAATTCCAGTCTACCTCCTGAAATCGGTTTCCTGCAATTCTGCCCCGCTTTCAAGTCCTCTTGGCAGCCTTACTTCAGTCTATTTTTGGATGATAGCTGTCATTTATAACTCTGCAGGTTTGTGAATTACAGTGCCCCTGAGCTCCTTTCTTCAACTCGCTTTCTTTTGAGCTGGCCGCAACACCGCAGGATGGCTTCAGGCCCTAATCTGGTTCCGGTACGGCACGCTGAGCCTTTGGTTATTTCCTCTTCCTGGTGGGAAATGAGAGTTAAATTTGCCCGTCCAGACACCTCCAGCTAGCCTCTCATTGGTTCTCGCTATTCCTGTTCATCTTCCGCAGAAATTGCAAACTGGGCCAAACAGGAGGTTAAAGGCGCTGACTCTCCAAGTGGGGAGAGTGTTAGTAAAGCGTCTGGAATATTGCACCCGAGTACCAGGGGAGGAAAACTGAGACATATTTGAACACGTCTCCCGTTCACATGGTTGATCATACTTGGGTTCCACATGCATGTTTTAGCTGAAGGAAGAATACCTTAAACCTGGAGAGTTGAGACCCGTGTAATGGGTACCATGCAATATGACTTCAAAGGGTCTTCATTTGCTCACCGAACCTCTCCAATCCTATCACTGTTGCGTTTATGCCCCTGTACACATGCTTGATTCTCTTTTGGAGACATAACAATCCATAGGTTTTACGATACTTACTAGTCAGGTACATTCTTAGGCGTTTAATATGCGGTGTTGAGTCCATTTCGTTGAGCAAGGAGTAGCTCTTGTCTATTCCATATTTGACTTAAGGAACTTTATCTGTGCTCATTTCAATCTCTGGTTTTATGCAGCACCCAAACTCACCTTTACCCTTAAGCAAGCATAAGTTGGTTTTCTAAATTTGAGACCCTGTTCTGTTCTGTAATTCAGTTCCTGTGTAGCCAAGTTTACATTCCGTGTATTACTGATATCTTATGATGTTTCTTTTTCTGTGTGACTTATTTCAGTTAGAATCATCATACCTGAATCCACTCATTGTGATGCTAAGGGCCTGATGACATAGATTTCATTGCTGAGTGATATTGCTTTGTAAGTAAATACCACAACTTCTTTATCCATTTTTCACTTTCTGCGATGTTGAACTTGTACTGTAAACGAGGTTCTTGTAAACAGAGGCGTCCCAAACTTTGGGGTGGCTGTGTCTTTTTGATTTTAATTTCCCTAAGCTATAGGACCATAAGTGGCAGTGCCCTAGGCTCTGTTGCTTTGTTTTTTAGATGTTTCAGGAAACAGCATACACTTCTCCCGAGTGTCTGTTGGCAATTTACATCCCGCCCATCAGCATAACAAGGCTCCCAGTTCTCCATGGCCTGTCCTGCCTTTCTGGATTTTACACTTTTTTCAGATGGCCCTTTTGACTGGGGGGAAGTGAGACTTCATTGTAGTGCAGATTTCCTTTGCAAGCTTGCTTGGTTGGCCAAAAAGGGCGTATGCGTTTTTTCCTGAATATATTCAGGAAAAAACGCATACGCCCTTTTTGGCCAAGTGCATCATTGTGGACGTTCTGCCTCTTTTCCTATGCTTTCAATGCAATTCCAGTCTACCTCCTGAAATCAGTTTCCTGCAATTCTGCCCCGATTTCAAGTCCTCTTGGAAGCCTTACTTCAGTCTATTTTTGGACGATAGCTGTCATTTATAACTCTGCAGGTTTGTGAATTACAGTGCCCCTGAGCTCCTTTCTTCAACTCGCTTTCTTGTGACCTGGCCGCAACACCGCAGGATGGCTTCAGGCCCTAATCTGTTTCCGGTACGGCACGCTGAGCCTTTGGTTATTTCCTCTTCCTGGTGGGAAATGAGAGTTAAATTTGCCCGTCCAGACACCTCCAGCTAGTCTCTCATTGGTTCTCGCTATTCCTGTTCATCTTCCGCAGAAATTGCAAACTGGGCCAAACAGGAGGTTAAAGGCGCTGACTCTCCAAGTGGGGAGAGTGTTAGTAAAGCGTCTGGAATGTTGCACCCGAGTACCAGGGGAGGAAAACTGAGACATATTTGAACACGTCTCCCGTTCACATGGTTGATCATACTTGGGTTCCACATGCATGTTTTAGCTGAAGGAAGAATACCTTAAACCTGGAGAGTTAAGACCCGTGTAATGGGTACCATGCAATATGACTTCAAAGGGTCTTCATTTGCTCACCGAACCTCTCCAATCCTATCACTGCTGCGTTTATGCACCTGTACACATGCTTGATTCTCTTTCGGAGACATAGCAATCCATAGGTTTTAAGATACTTACTAGTCAGGTACATTCTTAGGCGTTTAATATGCGGTGTTGAGTCCATTTCGTTGAGCAAGGAGTAGCTCTTGTCTATTCCATATTTGACTTAAGGAACTTTATCTGTGCTCATTTCAATCTCTGGTTTTATGCAGCACCCCAACTCACCTTTCCCCTTAAGCAAGCATAAGTTGGTTTTCTAAATTTGAGACCCTGTTCTGTTCTGTAATTCAGTTCCTGTGTAGCCAAGTTTACATTCCGTGTATTACTGATATCTTATGATGTTTCTTTTTCTGTGTGACTTACTTCAGTTAGAATCATCATACCTGAATCCACTCATTGTGCTGCTAAGGGCCTGATGACACAGATTTCATTGCTGAGTGATATTGCTTTGTAAGTAAATACCACAACTTCTTTATCCATTTTTCACTTTCTACGATGTTGAACTTGTACTGTAAACGAGGTTCTTGTAAACAGAGCCGTTCCAAACTTTGGGGTGGCTGTGTCTTTTTGATTTTAATTTCCCTAAGCTATAGGACCATAAGTGGAAGTGCCCTAGGTTCTGTTGCTTTGTTTTTTAGATGTTTCAGGAAACACCATACACTTCTCCCGAGTGGTTGTTGGCAATTTACATCCCGCCCATCAGCATAACAAGGCTCCCAGTTCTCCATGGCCTGTCCTGCCTTTCTGGATTTTACACTTTTTTCAGATGGCCCTTTTGACCGGGGGGAAGTGAGACTTTATTGTAGTGCAGATTTCCTTTGCAAGCTTGCTTGGTTGGCCAAAAAGGGCGTATGCGTTTTTTCCTGAATATATTCAGGAAAAAACGCATACGCCCTTTTTGGCCAAGTGCATCATTGTGGACGTTCTGCCTCTTTTCCTATGCTTTCAATGCAATTCCAGTCTACCTCCTGAAATCGGTTTCCTGCAATTCTGCCCCGCTTTCAAGTCCTCTTGGCAGCCTTACTTCAGTCTATTTTTGGACGATAGCTGTCATTTATAACTCTGCAGGTTTGTGAATTACAGTGCCCCTGAGCTCCTTTCTTCAACTCGCTTTCTTGTGACCTGGCCGCAACACCGCAGGATGGCTTCAGGCCCTAATCTGGTTCCGGTACGGCACGCTGAGCCTTTGGTTATTTCCTCTTCCTGGTGGGAAATGACAGTTAAATTTGCCCGTCCAGACACCTCCAGCTAGCCTCTCATTGGTTCTCGCTATTCCTGTTCATCTTCCGCAGAAATTGCAAACTGGGCCAAACAGGAGGTTAAAGGCGCTGACTCTCCAAGTGGGGAGAGTGTTAGTAAAGCGTCTGGAATGTTGCACCCGAGTACCAGGGGAGGAAAACTGAGACATATTTGAACACGTCTCCCGTTCACATGGTTGATCATACTTGGGTTCCACATGCATGTTTTAGCTGAAGGAAGAATACCTTAAACCTGGGTAGTTGAAACCCGTGGAATGGGTACCATGCAATATGACTTCAAAGGGTCTTCATTTGCTCACCGAACCTCTCCAATCCTATCACTGCTGCGTTTATTCCCCTGTACACATGCTTGATTCTCTTTCGGAGACATAGCAATCCATAGGTTTTAAGATACTTACTAGTCAGGTACATTCTTAGGCGTTTAATATGCGGTTTTGAGTCCATTTCGTTGAGCAAGGAGTAGCTCTTGTCTATTTCATATTTGGCTTAAGGAAATTTATTTGTGCTCATTTCAATCTCTGGTTTTATGCAGCACCCCAACTCAACTTTACCCTTAAGCAAGAATAAGTTGGTTTTCTAAATTTGAGACCCTGTTCTGTTCTGTAATTCAGTTCCTGTGTAGCCAAGGTTACATTCCATGTATTACTGATATCTTATGATGTTTCTTTTTCTGTGTGACTTATTTCAGTTAGAATCATCATACCTGAATCCACTCATTGTGCTGCTAAGGGCCTGATGACACAGATTTCATTGCTGAGTGATATTGCTTTGTAAGTAAATACCACAACTTCTTTATGCATTTTTCACTTTCTGCGATGTTGAACTTGTACTGTAAACGAGGTTCTTGTAAACAGAGCCGTTCCAAACATTGGGGTGGCTGTGTCTTTTTGATTTTAATTTCACTAAGCTATAGGACCATAAGTGGAAGTGCCCTAGGCTCTGTTGCTTTGTTTTTTAGATGTTTCAGGAAACACCATACACTTCTCCCGAGTGGTTGTTGGCAATTTACATCCCGCCCATCAGCATAACAAGGCTCCCAGTTCTCCATGGCCTGTCCTGCCTTTCTGGATTTTACACTTTTTTCAGATGGCCCTTTTGACCGGGGGGAAGTGAGACTTCATTGTAGTGCAGATTTCCTTTGCAAGCTTGCTTGGTTGGCCAAAAAGGGCGTATGCGTTTTTTCCTGAAGATATTCAGGAAAAAACGCATACGCCCTTTTTGGCCAAGTGCATCATTGTGGACGTTCTGCCTCTTTTCCTATGCTTTCAATGCAATTCCAGTCTACCTCCTGAAATCGGTTTCCTGCAATTCTGCCCCGCTTTCAAGTCCTCTTGGCAGCCTTACTTCAGTCTATTTTTGGACGATAGCTGTCATTTATAACTCTGCAGGTTTGTGAATTACAGTGCCCCTGAGCTCCTTTCTTCAACTCGCTTTCTTTTGAGCTGGCCGCAACACCGCAGGATGGCTTCAGGCCCTAATCTGGTTCCGGTACGGCACGCTGAGCCTTTGGTTATTTCCTCTTCCTGGTGGGAAATGAGAGTTAAATTTGCCCGTCCAGACACCTCCAGCTAGCCTCTCATTGGTTCTCGCTATTCCTGTTCATCTTCCGCAGAAATTGCAAACTGGGCCAAACAGGAGGTTAAAGGCGCTGACTCTCCAAGTGGGGAGAGTGTTAGTAAAGCGTCTGGAATATTGCACCCGAGTACCAGGGGAGGAAAACTGAGACATATTTGAACACGTCTCCCATTCACATGGTTGATCATACTTGGGTTCCACATGCATGTTTTAGCTGAAGGAAGAATACCTTAAACCTGGAGAGTTGAGACCCGTGTAATGGGTACCATGCAATATGACTTCAAAGGGTCTTCATTTGCTCACCGAACCTCTCCAATCCTATCACTGTTGCGTTTATGCCCCTGTACACATGCTTGATTCTCTTTTGGAGACATAGCAATCCATAGGTTTTACGATACTTACTAGTCAGGTACATTCTTAGGCGTTTAATATGCGGTGTTGAGTCCATTTCGTTGAGCAAGGAGTAGCTCTTGTCTATTCCATATTTGACTTAAGGAACTTTATCTGTGCTCATTTCAATCTCTGGTTTTATGCAGCACCCAAACTCACCTTTACCCTTAAGCAAGCATAAGTTGGTTTTCTAAATTTGAGACCCTGTTCTGTTCTGTAATTCAGTTCCTGTGTAGCCAAGTTTACATTCCGTGTATTACTGATATCTTATGATGTTTCTTTTTCTGTGTGACTTATTTCAGTTAGAATCATCATACCTGAATCCACTCATTGTGATGCTAAGGGCCTGATGACATAGATTTCATTGCTGAGTGATATTGCTTTGTAAGTAAATACCACAACTTCTTTATCCATTTTTCACTTTCTGCGATGTTGAACTTGTACTGTAAACGAGGTTCTTGTAAACAGAGGCGTCCCAAACTTTGGGGTGGCTGTGTCTTTTTGATTTTAATTTCCCTAAGCTATAGGACCATAAGTGGCAGTGCCCTAGGCTCTGTTGCTTTGTTTTTTAGATGTTTCAGGAAACAGCATACACTTCTCCCGAGTGTCTGTTGGCAATTTACATCCCGCCCATCAGCATAACAAGGCTCCCAGTTCTCCATGGCCTGTCCTGCCTTTCTGGATTTTACACTTTTTTCAGATGGCCCTTTTGACTGGGGGGAAGTGAGACTTCATTGTAGTGCAGATTTCCTTTGCAAGCTTGCTTGGTTGGCCAAAAAGGGCGTATGCGTTTTTTCCTGAATATATTCAGGAAAAAACGCATACGCCCTTTTTGGCCAAGTGCATCATTGTGGACGTTCTGCCTCTTTTCCTATGCTTTCAATGCAATTCCAGTCTACCTCCTGAAATCGGTTTCCTGCAATTCTGCCCCGATTTCAAGTCCTCTTGGAAGCCTTACTTCAGTCTATTTTTGGACGATAGCTGTCATTTATAACTCTGCAGGTTTGTGAATTACAGTGCCCCTGAGCTCCTTTCTTCAACTCGCTTTCTTGTGACCTGGCCGCAACACCGCAGGATGGCTTCAGGCCCTAATCTGTTTCCGGTACGGCACGCTGAGCCTTTGGTTATTTCCTCTTCCTGGTGGGAAATGAGAGTTAAATTTGCCCGTCCAGACACCTCCAGCTAGTCTCTCATTGGTTCTCGCTATTCCTGTTCATCTTCCGCAGAAATTGCAAACTGGGCCAAACAGGAGGTTAAAGGCGCTGACTCTCCAAGTGGGGAGAGTGTTAGTAAAGCGTCTGGAATGTTGCACCCGAGTACCAGGGGAGGAAAACTGAGACATATTTGAACACGTCTCCCGTTCACATGGTTGATCATACTTGGGTTCCACATGCATGTTTTAGCTGAAGGAAGAATACCTTAAACCTGGAGAGTTAAGACCCGTGTAATGGGTACCATGCAATATGACTTCAAAGGGTCTTCATTTGCTCACCGAACCTCTCCAATCCTATCACTGCTGCGTTTATGCCCCTGTACACATGCTTGATTCTCTTTCGGAGACATAGCAATCCATAGGTTTTAAGATACTTACTAGTCAGGTACATTCTTAGGCGTTTAATATGCGGTGTTGAGTCCATTTCGTTGAGCAAGGAGTAGCTCTTGTCTATTCCATATTTGACTTAAGGAACTTTATCTGTGCTCATTTCAATCTCTGGTTTTATGCAGCACCCCAACTCACCTTTCCCCTTAAGCAAGCATAAGTTGGTTTTCTAAATTTGAGACCCTGTTCTGTTCTGTAATTCAGTTCCTGTGTAGCCAAGTTTACATTCCGTGTATTACTGATATCTTATGATGTTTCTTTTTCTGTGTGACTTACTTCAGTTAGAATCATCATACCTGAATCCACTCATTGTGCTGCTAAGGGCCTGATGACACAGATTTCATTGCTGAGTGATATTGCTTTGTAAGTAAATACCACAACTTCTTTATCCATTTTTCACTTTCTGCGATGTTGAACTTGTACTGTAAACGAGGTTCTTGTAAACAGAGCCGTTCCAAACTTTGGGGTGGCTGTGTCTTTTTGATTTTAATTTCCCTAAGCTATAGGACCATAAGTGGCAGTGCCCTAGGCTCTGTTGCTTTGTTTTTTAGATGTTTCAGGAAACACCATACACTTCTCCCGAGTGTCTGTTGGCAATTTACATCCCGCCCATCAGCATAACAAGGCTCCCAGTTCTCCATGGCCTGTCCTGCCTTTCTGGATTTTACACTTTTTTCAGATGGCCCTTTTGACCGGGGGGAAGTGAGACTTCATTGTAGTGCAGATTTCCTTTGCAAGCTTGCTTGGTTGGCCAAAAAGGGCGTATGCGTTTTTTCCTGAATATATTCAGGAAAAAACGCATACGCCCTTTTTGGCCAAGTGCATCATTGTGGACGTTCTGCCTCTTTTCCTATGCTTTCAATGCAATTCCAGTCTACCTCCTGAAATCGGTTTCCTGCAATTCTGCCCCGCTTTCAAGTCCTCTTGGCAGCCTTACTTCAGTCTATTTTTGGACGATAGCTGTCATTTATAACTCTGCAGGTTTGTGAATTACAGTGCCCCTGAGCTCCTTTCTTCAACTCGCTTTCTTGTGACCTGGCCGCAACACCGCAGGATGGCTTCAGGCCCTAATCTGGTTCCGGCACGGCACGCTGAGCCTTTAGTTAATTCCTCTTCCTGGTGGGAAATGAGAGTTAAATTTGCCCGTCCAGACACCTCCAGCTAGCCTCTCATTGGTTCTCGCTATTCCTGTTCATCTTCCGCAGAAATTGCAAACTGGGCCAAACAGGAGGTTAAAGGGACTGACGCTCCAAGTGGGGAGAGTGTTAGTAAAGCGTCTGGAATGTTGCACCCGAGTACCAGGGGAGGAAAACTGAGACATATTTGAACACGTCTCCCGATCACATGGTTGATCATACTCTAGGTTCCACATGCATGTTTTAGCTGAAGGAAGAATACCTTAAACCTGGGTAGTTGAAACCCGTGGAATGGGTACCATGCAATATGACTTCAAAGGGTCTTCATTTGCTCACCGAACCTCTCCAATCCTATCACTGCTGCGTTTATGCCCCTGTACACATGCTTGATTCTCTTTCGGAGACATAGCAATCCATAGGTTTTAAGATACTTACTAGTCAGGTACATTCTTAGGCGTTTAATATGCGGTGTTGAGTCCATTTCGTTGAGCAAGGAGTAGCTCTTGTCTATTCCATATTTGACTTAAGGAACTTTATCTGTGCTCATTTCAATCTCTGGTTTTATGCAGCACCCCAACTCACCTTTCCCCTTAAGCAAGCATAAGTTGGTTTTCTAAATTTGAGACCCTGTTCTGTTCTGTAATTCAGTTCCTGTGTAGCAAAGTTTACATTCCGTGTATTACTGATATCTTATGATGTTTCTTTTTCTGTGTGACTTATTTCAGTTAGAATCATCATACCTGAATCCACTCATTGTGCTGCTAAGGGCCTGATGACACAGATTTCATTGCTGAGTGATATTGCTTTGTAAGTAAATACCACAACTTCTTTATGCATTTTTCACTTTCTGCGATGTTGAACTTGTACTGTAAACGAGGTTCTTGTAAACAGAGGCGTCCCAAACTTTGGGGTGGCTGTGTCTTTTTGATTTTAATTTCCCTAAGCTATAGGACCATAAGTGGAAGTGCCCTAGGCTCTGTTGCTTTGTTTTTTAGATGTTTCAGGAAACACCATACACTTCTCCCGAGTGGTTGTTGGCAATTTACATCCCGCCCATCAGCATAACAAGGCTCCCAGTTCTCCATGGCCTGTCCTGCCTTTCTGGATTTTACACTTTTTTCAGATGGCCCTTTTGACCGGGGGGAAGTGAGACTTCATTGTAGTGCAGATTTCCTTTGCAAGCTTGCTTGGTTGGCCAAAAAGGGCGTATGCGTTTTTTCCTGAATATATTCAGGAAAAAACGCATACGCCCTTTTTGGCCAAGTGCATCATTGTGGACGTTCTGCCTCTTTTCCTATGCTTGCAATGCAATTCCAGTCTACCTCCTGAAATCGGTTTCCTGCAATTCTGCCCCGCTTTCAAGTCCTCTTGGCAGCCTTACTTCAGTCTATTTTTGGACGATAGCTGTCATTTATAACTCTGCAGGTTTGTGAATTACAGTGCCCCTGAGCTCCTTTCTTCAACTTGCTTTCTTGTGACCTGGCCGCAACACCGCAGGATGGCTTCAGGCCCTAATCTGGTTCCGGCACGGCACGCTGAGCCTTTGGTTATTTCCTCTTCCTGGTGGGAAATGAGAGTTAAATTTGCCCGTCCAGACACCTCCAGCTAGTCTCTCATTGGTTCTCGCTATTCCTGTTCATCTTCCGCAGAAATTGCAAACTGGGCCAAACAGGAGGTTAAAGGCGCTGACTCTCCAAGTGGGGAGAGTGTTAGTAAAGCGTCTGGAATGTTGCACCCGAGTACCAGGGGAGAAAAACTGAGACATATTTGAACACATCTCCCAATCACATGGTTGATCATACTTGCGTTCCACATGCATGTTTTAGCTGAAGAAAGAATACCTTAAACCTGGAGAGTTAAGACCCGTGTAATGGGTACCATGCAATATGACTTCAAAGGGTCTTCATTTGCTCACCGAACCTCTCCAATCCTATCACTGCTGCGTTTATGCCCCTGTACACATGCTTGATTCTCTTTTGGAGACATAGCAATCCATAGGTTTTAAGATACTTAATAGTCAGGTACATTCTTAGGCGTTTAATATGGGGTGTTGAGTCCATTTCGTTGAGCAAGGAGTAGCTCTTGTCTATTCCATATTTGGCTTAAGGAACTTTATCTGTGCTCATTTCAATCTCTGGTTTTATGCAGCACCCCAACTCACCTTTACCCTTAAGCAAGAATAAGTTGGTTTTCTAAATTTGAGACCCTGTTCTGTTCTGTAATTCAGTTCCTGTGTAGCCAAGTTTACATTCCGTGTATTACTGATATCTTATGATGTTTCTTTTTCTGTGTGACTTATTTCAGTTAGAATCATCATACCTGAATCCACGCATTGTGCTGCTAAGGGCCTGATGACACAGATTTCATTGCTGAGTGATATTGCTTTGTAAGTAAATACCACAACTTCTTTATCCATTTTTCACGTTCTGCGATGTTGAACTTGTACTGTAAACGAGGTTCTTGTAAACAGAGCCGTTCCAAACTTTGGGGTGGCTGTGTCTTTTTGATTTTAATTTCCCTAAGCTATAGGACCATAAGTGGAAGTGCCCTAGGCTCTGTTGCTTTGTTTTTTAGATGTTTCAGGAAACACCATACACTTCTCCCGAGTGGTTGTTGGCAATTTACATCCCGCCCATCAGCATAACAAGGCTCCCAGTTCTCCATGGCCTGTCCTGCCTTTCTGGATTTTACACTTTTTTCAGATGGCCCTTTTGAATGGGGGGAAGTGAGACTTCATTGTAGTGCAGATTTCCTTTGCAAGCTTGCTTGGTTGGCCAAAAAGGGCGTATGCGTTTTTTCCTGAATATATTCAGGAAAAAACGCATACGCCCTTTTTGGCCAAGTGCATCATTGTGGACGTTCTGCCTCTTTTCCTATGCTTTCAGTGCAATTCCAGTCTACCTCCTGAAATCGGTTTCCTGCAATTCTGCCCCGCTTTCAAGTCCTCTTGGCAGCCTTACTTCAGTCTATTTTTGGACGATAGCTGTCATTTATAACTCTGCAGGTTTGTGAATTACAGTGCCCCTGAGCTCCTTTCTTCAACTTGCTTTCTTGTGACCTGGCCGCAACACCGCAGGATGGCTTCAGGCCCTAATCTGGTTCCGGCACGGCACGCTGAGCCTTTGGTTATTTCCTCTTCCTGGTGGGAAATGAGAGTTAAATTTGCCCGTCCAGACACCTCCAGCTAGTCTCTCATTTGTTCTCGCTATTCCTGTTCATCTTCCGCAGAAATTGCAAACTGGGCCAAACAGGAGGTTAAAGGCGCTGACTCTCCAAGTGGGGAGAGTGTTAGTAAAGCGTCTGGAATGTTGCACCCGAGTACCAGGGGAGGAAAACTGAGACATATTTGAACACGTCTCCCGATCACATGGTTGATCATACTCTAGGTTCCACATGCATGTTTTAGCTGAAGGAAGAATACCTTAAACCTGGGTAGTTGAAACCCGTGGAATGGGTACCATGCAATATGACTTCAAAGGGTTTTCATTTGCTCACCGAACCTCTCCAATCCTATCACTGCTGCGTTTATTCCCCTGTACACACGCTTGATTCTCTTTTGGAGACATAGCAATCCATAGGTTTTAAGATACTTACTAGTCAGGTACATTCTTAGGGGTTTAATATGGGGTTTTGAGTCCATTTCGTTGAGCAAGGAGTAGCTCTTGTCTATTCCATATTTGGCTTAAGGAACTTTATCTGTGCTCATTTCAATCTCTGGTTTTATGCAGCACCCCAACTCACCTTTCCCCTTAAGCAAGCATAAGTTGGTTTTCTAAATTTGAGACCCTGTTCTGTTTTGGAATGCAGTTCCTGTGTAGCCAAGTTTACATTCCGTGTATTACTGATATCTTATGATGTTTCTTTTTCTGTGTGACTTATTTCAGTTAGAATCATCATACCTGAATCCACGCATTGTGCTGCTAAGGGCCTGATGACACAGATTTCATTGCTGAGTGATATTGCTTTGTAAGTAAATACCACAACTTCTTTATCCATTTTTCACGTTCTGCGATGTTGAACTTGTACTGTAAACGAGGTTCTTGTAAACAGAGCCGTTCCAAACTTTGGGGTGGCTGTGTCTTTTTGATTTTAATTTCCCTAAGCTATAGGACCATAAGTGGAAGTGCCCTAGGCTCTGTTGCTTTGTTTTTTAGATGTTTCAGGAAACACCATACACTTCTCCCGAGTGGTTGTTGGCAATTTACATCCCGCCCATCAGCATAACAAGGCTCCCAGTTCTCCATGGCCTGTCCTGCCTTTCTGGATTTTACACTTTTTTCAGATGGCCCTTTTGAATGGGGGGAAGTGAGACTTCATTGTAGTGCAGATTTCCTTTGCAAGCTTGCTTGGTTGGCCAAAAAGGGCGTATGCGTTTTTTCCTGAATATATTCAGGAAAAAACGCATACGCCCTTTTTGGCCAAGTGCATCATTGTGGACGTTCTGCCTCTTTTCCAATGCTTTCAGTGCAATTCCAGTCTACCTCCTGAAATCGGTTTCCTGCAATTCTGCCCCGCTTTCAAGTCCTCTTGGCAGCCTTACTTCAGTCTATTTTTGGACGATAGCTGTCATTTATAACTCTGCAGGTTTGTGAATTACAGTGCCCCTGAGCTCCTTTCTTCAACTCGCTTTCTTTTGAGCTGGCCGCAACACCGCAGGATGGCTTCAGGCCCTAATCTGGTTCCGGCACGGCACGCTGAGCCTTTGGTTATTTCCTCTTCCTGGTGGGAAATGAGAGTTAAATTTGCCCGTCCAGACACCTCCAGCTAGTCTCTCATTGGTTCTCGCTATTCCTGTTCATCTTCCGCAGAAATTGCAAACTGGGCCAAACAGGAGGTTAAAGGCGCTGACTCTCCAAGTGGGGAGAGTGTTAGTAAAGCGTCTGGAATGTTGCACCCGAGTACCAGGGGAGGAAAACTGAGACATATTTGAAACGTCTCCCGTTCACATGGTTGATCATACTTGGGTTCCACATGCATGTTTTAGCTGAAGGAAGAATACCTTAAACCTGGAGAGTTAAGACCCGTGTAATGGGTACCATGCAATATGACTTCAAAGGGTCTTCATTTGCTCACCGAACCTCTCCAATCCTATCACTGCTGCGTTTATGCCCCTGTACACATGCTTGATTCTCTTTCGGAGACATAGCAATCCATAGGTTTTAAGATACTTACTAGTCAGGTACATTCTTAGGCGTTTAATATGCGGTGTTGAGTCCATTTCGTTGAGCAAGGAGTAGCTCTTGTCTATTCCATATTTGACTTAAGGAACTTTATCTGTGCTCATTTCAATCTCTGGTTTTATGCAGCACCCCAACTCACCTTTACCCTTAAGCAAGCATAAGTTGGTTTTCTAAATTTGAGACCCTGTTCTGTTCTGTAATTCAGTTCCTGTGTAGCCAAGTTTACATTCCTTGTATTACTGATATCTTATGATGTTTCTTTTTCTGTGTGACTTACTTCAGTTAGAATCATCATACCTGAATCCACTCATTGTGCTGCTAAGGGCCTGATGACACAGATTTCATTGCTGAGTGATATTGCTTTGTAAGTAAATACCACAACTTCTTTATCCATTTTTCACTTTCTGCGATGTTGAACTTGTACTGTAAACGAGGTTATTGTAAACAGAGCCGTTCCAAACTTTGGGGTGGCTGTGTCTCTTTGATTTTAATTTCCCTAAGCTACAGGACCATAAGTGGAAGTGCCCTAGGTTCTGTTGCTTTGTTTTTTAGATGTTTCAGGAAACACCATACACTTCTCCCGAGTGGTTGTTGGCAATTTACATCCCGCCCATCAGCATAACAAGGCTCCCAGTTCTCCATGGCCTGTCCTGCCTTTCTGGATTTTACACTTTTTTCAGATGGCCCTTTTGACCGGGGGGAAGTGAGACTTCATTGTAGTGCAGATTTCCTTTGCAAGCTTGCTTGGTTGGCCAAAAAGGGCGTATGCGTTTTTTCCTGAAGATATTCAGGAAAAAACGCATACGCCCTTTTTGGCCAAGTGCATCATTGTGGACGTTCTGCCTCTTTTCCTATGCTTTCAATGCAATTCCAGTCTACCTCCTGAAATCGGTTTCCTGCAATTCTGCCCCGCTTTCAAGTCCTCTTGGCAGCCTTACTTCAGTCTATTTTTGGACGATAGCTGTCATTTATAACTCTGCAGGTTTGTGAATTACAGTGCCCCTGAGCTCCTTTCTTCAACTCGCTTTCTTGTGACCTGGCCGCAACACCGCAGGATGGCTTCAGGCCCTAATCTGGTTCCGGTACGATACGCTGAGCCTTTGGTTATTTCCTCTTCCTGGTGGGAAATGAGAGTTAAATTTGCCCGTCCAGACACCTCCAGCTAGCCTCTCATTGGTTCTCGCTATTCCTGTTCATCTTCCGCAGAAATTGCAAACTGGGCCAAACAGGAGGTTAAAGGCGCTGACTCTCCAAGTGGGGAGAGTGTTAGTAAAGCGTCTGGAATGTTGCACCTGAGTACCAGGGGATGAAAACTGAGACATATTTGAACACGTCTCCCGTTCACATGGTTGATCATACTTGGGTTCTACATGCATGTTTTAGCTGAAGGAAGAATACCTTAAACCTGGAGAGTTAAGACCCGTGTAATGGGTACCATGCAATATGACTTCCAAGGGTCTTCATTTGCTCACCGAACCTCTCCAATCCTATCACTGCTGCGTTTATGCCCCTGTACACATGCTTGATTCTCTTTCGGAGACATAGCAATCCATAGGTTTTAAGATACTTACTAGTCAGGTACATTCTTAGGCGTTTAATATGGGGTGTTGAGTCCATTTCGTTGAGCAAGGAGTAGCTCTTGTCTATTCCATATTTGGCTTAAGGAACTTTATCTGTGCTCATTTCAATCTCTGGTTTTATGCAGCACCCCAACTCACCTTTACCCTTAAGCAAGAATAAGTTGGTTTTCTAAATTTGAGACCCTGTTCTGTTCTGTAATTCAGTTCCTGTGTAGCCAAGTTTACATTCCGTGTATTACTGATATCTTATGATGTTTCTTTTTCTGTGTGACTTATTTCAGTTAGAATCATCATACCTGAATCCACGCATTGTGCTGCTAAGGGCCTGATGACACAGATTTCATTGCTGAGTGATATTGCTTTGTAAGTAAATACCACAACTTCTTTATCCATTTTTCACGTTCTGCGATGTTGAACTTGTACTGTAAACGAGGTTCTTGTAAACAGAGCCGTTCCAAACTTTGGGGTGGCTGTGTCTTTTTGATTTTAATTTCCCTAAGCTATAGGACCATAAGTGGAAGTGCCCTAGGCTCTGTTGCTTTGTTTTTTAGATGTTTCAGGAAACACCATACACTTCTCCCGAGTGGTTGTTGGCAATTTACATCCCGCCCATCAGCATAACAAGGCTCCCAGTTCTCCATGGCCTGTCCTGCCTTTCTGGATTTTACACTTTTTTCAGATGGCCCTTTTGACTGGGGGGAAGTGAGACTTCATTGTAGTGCAGATTTCCTTTGCAAGCTTGCTTGGTTGGCCAAAAAGGGCGTATGCGTTTTTTCCTGAATATATTCAGGAAAAAACGCATACGCCCTTTTTGGCCAAGTGCATCATTGTGGACGTTCTGCCTCTTTTCCTATGCTTTCAGTGCAATTCCAGTCTACCTCCTGAAATCGGTTTCCTGCAATTCTGCCCCGCTTTCAAGTCCTCTTGGCAGCCTTACTTCAGTCTATTTTTGGACGATAGCTGTCATTTATAACTCTGCAGGTTTGTGAATTACAGTGCCCCTGAGCTCCTTTCTTCAACTTGCTTTCTTGTGACCTGGCCGCAACACCGCAGGATGGCTTCAGGCCCTAATCTGGTTCCGGCACGGCACGCTGAGCCTTTGGTTATTTCCTCTTCCTGGTGGGAAATGAGAGTTAAATTTGCCCGTCCAGACACCTCCAGCTAGTCTCTCATTGGTTCTCGCTATTCCTGTTCATCTTCCGCAGAAATTGCAAACTGGGCCAAACAGGAGGTTAAAGGCGCTGACTCTCCAAGTGGGGAGAGTGTTAGTAAAGCGTCTGGAATGTTGCACCCGAGTACCAGGGGAGGAAAACTGAGACATATTTGAAACGTCTCCCGTTCACATGGTTGATCATACTTGGGTTCCACATGCATGTTTTAGCTGAAGGAAGAATACCTTAAACCTGGAGAGTTAAGACCCGTGTAATGGGTACCATGCAATATGACTTCAAAGGGTCTTCATTTGCTCACCGAACCTCTCCAATCCTATCAGTGCTGCGTTTATGCCCCTGTACACATGCTTGATTCTCTTTTGGAGACATAGCAATCCATAGGTTTTACGATACTTACTAGTCAGGTACATTCTTAGGCGTTTAATATGCGGTGTTGAGTCCATTTCGTTGAGCAAGGAGTAGCTCTTGTCTATTCCATATTTGACTTAAGGAACTTTATCTGTGCTCATTTCAATCTCTGGTTTTATGCAGCACTCCAACTCACCTTTACCCTTAAGCAAGCATAAGTTGGTTTTCTAAATTTGAGACCCTGTTCTGTTCTGTAATTCAGTTCCTGTGTAGCCAAGTTTACATTCCATGTATTACTGATATCTTATGATGTTTCTTTTTCTGTGTGACTTATTTCAGTTAGAATCATCATACCTGAATCCACTCATTGTGATGCTAAGGGCCTGATGACATAGATTTCATTGCTGAGTGATATTGCTTTGTAAGTAAATACCACAACTTCTTTATCCATTTTTCACTTTCTGCGATGTTGAACTTGTACTGTAAACGAGGTTCTTGTAAACAGAGGCTTCCCAAACTTTGGGGTGGCTGTGTCTTTTTGATTTTAATTTCCCTAAGCTATAGGACCATAAGTGGCAGTGCCCTAGGCTCTGTTGCTTTGTTTTTTAGATGTTTCAGGAAACACCATACACTTCTCCCGAGTGGTTGTTGGCAATTTACATCCCGCCCATCAGCATAACAAGGCTCCCAGTTCTCCATGGCCTGTCCTGCCTTTCTGGATTTTACACTTTTTTCAGATGGCCCTTTTGACCAGGGGGAAGTGAGACTTCATTGTAGTGCAGATTTCCTTTGCAAGCTTGCTTGGTTGGCCAAAAAGGGCGTATGCGTTTTTTCCTGAATATATTCAGGAAAAAACGCATACGCCCTTTTTGGCCAAGTGCATCATTGTGGACGTTCTGCCTCTTTTCCTATGCTTTCAATGCAATTCCAGTCTACCTCCTGAAATCGGTTTCCTGCAATTCTGCCCCGCTTTCAAGTCCTCTTGGCAGCCTTACTTCAGTCTATTTTTGGACGATAGCTGTCATTTATAACTCTGCAGGTTTGTGAATTACCGTGCCCCTGAGCTCCTTTCTTCAACTCGCTTTCTTGTGACCTGGCCGCAACACCGCAGGATGGCTTCAGGCCCTAATCTTGTTCCGGTACGATACGCTGAGCCTTTGGTTATTTCCTCTTCCTGGTGGGAAATGAGAGTTAAATTTGCCCGTCCAGACACCTCCAGCTAGCCTCTCATTGGTTCTCGCTATTCCTGTTCATCTTCCGCAGAAATTGCAAACTGGGCCAAACAGGAGGTTAAAGGCGCTGACTCTCCAAGTGGGGAGAGTGTTAGTAAAGCGTCTGGAATGTTGCACCTGAGTACCAGGGGAGGAAAACTGAGACATATTTGAACACGTCTCCCGTTCACATGGTTGATCATACTTGGGTTCCACATGCATGTTTTAGCTGAAGGAAGAATACCTTAAACCTGGAGAGTTAAGACCCGTGTAATGGGTACCATGCAATATGACTTCCAAGGGTCTTCATTTGCTCACCGAACCTCTCCAATCCTATCACTGCTGCGTTTATGCCCCTGTACACATGCTTGATTCTCTTTCGGAGACATAGCAATCCATAGGTTTTAAGATAATTACTAGTCAGGTACATTCTTAGGCGTTTAATATGCGGTGTTGAGTTCATTTCGTTGAGCAAGGAGTAGCTCTTGTCTATTCCATATTTGACTTAAGGAACTTTATCTGTGCTCATTTCAATCTCTGGTTTTATGCAGCACCCCAACTCACCTTTACCCTTAAGCAAGCATAAGTTGGTTTTCTAAATTTGAGACACTGTTCTGTTCTGTAATTCAGTTCCTGTGTAGCCAAGTTTACATTCCGTGTATTACTGATATCTTATGATGTTTCTTTTTCTGTGTGACTTACTTCAGTTAGAATCATCATACCTGAATCCACTCATTGTGCTGCTAAGGGCCTGATGACACAGATTTCATTGCTGAGTGATATTGCTTTGTAAGTAAATACCACAACTTCTTTATCCATTTTTCACTTTCTGCGATGTTGAACTTGTACTGTAAACGAGGTTCTTGTAAACAGAGCCGTTCCAAACTTTGGGGTGGCTGTGTCTTTTTGATTTTAATTTCCCTAAGCTATAGGACCATAAGTGGAAGTGCCCTAGGTTCTGTTGCTTTGTTTTTTAGATGTTTCAGGAAACACCATACACTTCTCCCGAGTGGTTGTTGGCAATTTACATCCCGCCCATCAGCATAACAAGGCTCCCAGTTCTCCATGGCCTGTCCTGCCTTTCTGGATTTTACACTTTTTTCAGATGGCCCTTTTGACTGGGGGGAAGTGAGACTTCATTGTAGTGCAGATTTCCTTTGCAAGCTTGCTTGGTTGGCCAAAAAGGGCGTATGCGTTTTTTCCTGAATATATTCAGGAAAAAACGCATACGCCCTTTTTGGCCAAGTGCATCATTGTGGACGTTCTGCCTCTTTTCCTATGCTTTCAGTGCAATTCCAGTCTACCTCCTGAAATCGGTTTCCTGCAATTCTGCCCCGCTTTCAAGTCCTCTTGGCAGCCTTACTTCAGTCTATTTTTGGACGATAGCTGTCATTTATAACTCTGCAGGTTTGTGAATTACAGTGCCCCTGAGCTCCTTTCTTCAACTTGCTTTCTTGTGACCTGGCCGCAACACCGCAGGATGGCTTCAGGCCCTAATCTGGTTCCGGCACGGCACGCTGAGCCTTTGGTTATTTCCTCTTCCTGGTGGGAAATGAGAGTTAAATTTGCCCGTCCAGACACCTCCAGCTAGTCTCTCATTGGTTCTCGCTATTCCTGTTCATCTTCCGCAGAAATTGCAAACTGGGCCAAACAGGAGGTTAAAGGCGCTGACTCTCCAAGTGGGGAGAGTGTTAGTAAAGCGTCTGGAATGTTGCACCCGAGTACCAGGGGAGGAAAACTGAGACATATTTGAAACGTCTCCCGTTCACATGGTTGATCATACTTGGGTTCCACATGCATGTTTTAGCTGAAGGAAGAATACCTTAAACCTGGAGAGTTAAGACCCGTGTAATGGGTACCATGCAATATGACTTCAAAGGGTCTTCATTTGCTCACCGAACCTCTCCAATCCTATCACTGCTGCGTTTATGCCCCTGTACACATGCTTGATTCTCTTTCGGAGACATAGCAATCCATAGGTTTTAAGATACTTACTAGTCAGGTACATTCTTAGGCGTTTAATATGCGGTGTTGAGTCCATTTCGTTGAGCAAGGAGTAGCTCTTGTCTATTCCATATTTGACTTAAGGAACTTTATCTGTGCTCATTTCAATCTCTGGTTTTATGCAGCACCCCAACTCACCTTTACCCTTAAGCAAGCATAAGTTGGTTTTCTAAATTTGAGACCCTGTTCTGTTCTGTAATTCAGTTCCTGTGTAGCCAAGTTTACATTCCGTGTATTACTGATATCTTATGATGTTTCTTTTTCTGTGTGACTTACTTCAGTTAGAATCATCACACCTGAATCCGCTCATTGTGCTGCTAAGGGCCTGATGACACAGATTTCATTGCTGAGTGATATTGCTTTGTAAGTAAATACCACAACTTCTTTATCCATTTTTCACTTTCTGCGATGTTGAACTTGTACTGTAAACGAGGTTCTTGTAAACAGAGCCATTCCAAACTTTGGGGTGGCTGTGTCTCTTTGATTTTAATTTCCCTAAGCTATAGGACCATAAGTGGAAGTGCCCTAGGTTCTGTTGCTTTGTTTTTTAGATGTTTCAGGAAACACCATACACTTCTCCCGAGTGGTTGTTGGCAATTTACATCCCGCCCATCAGCATAACAAGGCTCCCAGTTCTCCATGGCCTGTCCTGCCTTTCTGGATTTTACACTTTTTTCAGATGGCCCTTTTGACCGGGGGGAAGTGAGACTTCATTGTAGTGCAGATTTCCTTTGCAAGCTTGCTTGGTTGGCCAAAAAGCGCGTATGCGTTTTTTCCTGAAGATATTCAGGAAAAAACGCATACGCCCTTTTTGGCCAAGTGCATCATTGTGGACGTTCTGCCTCTTTTCCTATGCTTTCAATGCAATTCCAGTCTACCTCCTGAAATCGGTTTCCTGCAATTCTGCCCCGCTTTCAAGTCCTCTTGGCAGCCTTACTTCAGTCTATTTTTGGACGATAGCTGTCATTTATAACTCTGCAGGTTTGTGAATTACAGTGCCCCTGAGCTCCTTTCTTCAACTCGCTTTCTTTTGAGCTGGCCGCAACACCGCAGGATGGCTTCAGGCCCTAATCTGGTTCCGGCACGGCACGCTGAGCCTTTGGTTATTTCCTCTTCCTGGTGGGAAATGA
The DNA here is from genome assembly GCF_951394435.1 of Stenella coeruleoalba. NCBI lineage: Eukaryota > Metazoa > Chordata > Mammalia > Artiodactyla > Delphinidae > Stenella > Stenella coeruleoalba. The sequence goes on along the minus strand of NW_027646244.1, from coordinate 536,017 downwards.
GAGTTAAATTTGCCCGTCCAGACACCTCCAGCTAGCCTCTCATTGGTTCTCGCTATTCCTGTTCATCTTCCGCAGAAATTGCAAACTGGGCCAAACAGGAGGTTAAAGGCGCTGACTCTCCAAGTGGGGAGAGTGTTAGTAAAGCGTCTGGAATGTTGCACCCGAGTACCAGGGTACGAAAACTGAGACATATTTGAACACGTCTCCCGATCACATGGTTGATCATACTTGGGTTCCACATGCATGTTTTAGCTGAAGGAAGAATACCTTAAACCTGGAGAGTTGAGACCCGTGGAATGGGTACCATGCAATATGACTTCAAAGGGTCTTCATTTGCTCACCGAACCTCTCCAATCCTATCAGTGCTGCGTTTATGCCCCTGTACACATGCTTGATTCTCTTTTGGAGACATAGCAATCCATAGGTTTTACGATACTTACTAGTCAGGTACATTCTTAGGCGTTTAATATGCGGTGTTGAGTCCATTTCGTTGAGCAAGGAGTAGCTCTTGTCTATTCCATATTTGACTTAAGGAACTTTATCTGTGCTCATTTCAATCTCTGGTTTTATGCAGCACTCCAACTCACCTTTACCCTTAAGCAAGCATAAGTTGGTTTTCTAAATTTGAGACCCTGTTCTGTTCTGTAATTCAGTTCCTGTGTAGCCAAGTTTACATTCCATGTATTACTGATATCTTATGATGTTTCTTTTTCTGTGTGACTTATTTCAGTTAGAATCATCATACCTGAATCCACTCATTGTGATGCTAAGGGCCTGATGACATAGATTTCATTGCTGAGTGATATTGCTTTGTAAGTAAATACCACAACTTCTTTATCCATTTTTCACTTTCTGCGATGTTGAACTTGTACTGTAAACGAGGTTCTTGTAAACAGAGGCTTCCCAAACTTTGGGGTGGCTGTGTCTTTTTGATTTTAATTTCCCTAAGCTATAGGACCATAAGTGGCAGTGCCCTAGGCTCTGTTGCTTTGTTTTTTAGATGTTTCAGGAAACACCATACACTTCTCCCGAGTGGTTGTTGGCAATTTACATCCCGCCCATCAGCATAACAAGGCTCCCAGTTCTCCATGGCCTGTCCTGCCTTTCTGGATTTTACACTTTTTTCAGATGGCCCTTTTGACCAGGGGGAAGTGAGACTTCATTGTAGTGCAGATTTCCTTTGCAAGCTTGCTTGGTTGGCCAAAAAGGGCGTATGCGTTTTTTCCTGAATATATTCAGGAAAAAACGCATACGCCCTTTTTGGCCAAGTGCATCATTGTGGACGTTCTGCCTCTTTTCCTATGCTTTCAATGCAATTCCAGTCTACCTCCTGAAATCGGTTTCCTGCAATTCTGCCCCGCTTTCAAGTCCTCTTGGCAGCCTTACTTCAGTCTATTTTTGGACGATAGCTGTCATTTATAACTCTGCAGGTTTGTGAATTACCGTGCCCCTGAGCTCCTTTCTTCAACTCGCTTTCTTGTGACCTGGCCGCAACACCGCAGGATGGCTTCAGGCCCTAATCTTGTTCCGGTACGATACGCTGAGCCTTTGGTTATTTCCTCTTCCTGGTGGGAAATGAGAGTTAAATTTGCCCGTCCAGACACCTCCAGCTAGCCTCTCATTGGTTCTCGCTATTCCTGTTCATCTTCCGCAGAAATTGCAAACTGGGCCAAACAGGAGGTTAAAGGCGCTGACTCTCCAAGTGGGGAGAGTGTTAGTAAAGCGTCTGGAATGTTGCACCTGAGTACCAGGGGAGGAAAACTGAGACATATTTGAACACGTCTCCCGTTCACATGGTTGATCATACTTGGGTTCCACATGCATGTTTTAGCTGAAGGAAGAATACCTTAAACCTGGAGAGTTAAGACCCGTGTAATGGGTACCATGCAATATGACTTCCAAGGGTCTTCATTTGCTCACCGAACCTCTCCAATCCTATCACTGCTGCGTTTATGCCCCTGTACACATGCTTGATTCTCTTTCGGAGACATAGCAATCCATAGGTTTTAAGATAATTACTAGTCAGGTACATTCTTAGGCGTTTAATATGCGGTGTTGAGTTCATTTCGTTGAGCAAGGAGTAGCTCTTGTCTATTCCATATTTGACTTAAGGAACTTTATCTGTGCTCATTTCAATCTCTGGTTTTATGCAGCACCCCAACTCACCTTTACCCTTAAGCAAGCATAAGTTGGTTTTCTAAATTTGAGACACTGTTCTGTTCTGTAATTCAGTTCCTGTGTAGCCAAGTTTACATTCCGTGTATTACTGATATCTTATGATGTTTCTTTTTCTGTGTGACTTACTTCAGTTAGAATCATCATACCTGAATCCACTCATTGTGCTGCTAAGGGCCTGATGACACAGATTTCATTGCTGAGTGATATTGCTTTGTAAGTAAATACCACAACTTCTTTATCCATTTTTCACTTTCTGCGATGTTGAACTTGTACTGTAAACGAGGTTCTTGTAAACAGAGCCGTTCCAAACTTTGGGGTGGCTGTGTCTTTTTGATTTTAATTTCCCTAAGCTATAGGACCATAAGTGGAAGTGCCCTAGGTTCTGTTGCTTTGTTTTTTAGATGTTTCAGGAAACACCATACACTTCTCCCGAGTGGTTGTTGGCAATTTACATCCCGCCCATCAGCATAACAAGGCTCCCAGTTCTCCATGGCCTGTCCTGCCTTTCTGGATTTTACACTTTTTTCAGATGGCCCTTTTGACCGGGGGGAAGTGAGACTTCATTGTAGTGCAGATTTCCTTTGCAAGCTTGCTTGGTTGGCCAAAAAGGGCGTATGCGTTTTTTCCTGAATATATTCAGGAAAAAACGCATACGCCCTTTTTGGCCAAGTGCATCATTGTGGACGTTCTGCCTCTTTTCCTATGCTTTCAATGCAATTCCAGTCTACCTCCTGAAATCGGTTTCCTGCAATTCTGCCCCGCTTTCAAGTCCTCTTGGCAGCCTTACTTCAGTCTATTTTTGGACGATAGCTGTCATTTATAACTCTGCAGGTTTGTGAATTACAGTGCCCCTGAGCTCCTTTCTTCAACTCGCTTTCTTTTGACCTGGCCGCAACACCGCAAGATGGCTTCAGGCCCTAATCTGGTTCCGGTACGGCATGCTGAGCCTTTGGTTATTTCCTCTTCCTGGTGGGAAATGAGAGTTAAATTTGCCCGTCCAGACACCTCCAGCTAGTCTCTCATTGGTTCTCGCTATTCCTGTTCATCTTCCGCAGAAATTGCAAACTGGGCCAAACAGGAGGTTAAAGGCGCTGACTCTCCAAGTCGGGAGAGTGTTAGTAAAGCGTCTGGAATATTGCACCCGAGTACCAGGGGAGGAAAACTGAGACATATTTGAACACATCTCCCGTTCACATGGTTGATCATACTTGGGTTCCACATGCATGTTTTAGCTGAAGGAAGAATACCTTAAACCTGGAGAGTTGAGACCCGTGTAATGGGTACCATGCAATATGACTTCAAAGGGTCTTCATTTGCTCACCGAACCTCTCCAATCCTATCACTGCTGCGTTTATGCCCCTGTACACATGCTTGATTCTCTTTTGGAGACTTAGCAATCCATAGGTTTTACGATACTTACTAGTCAGGTACATTCTTACGTGTTTAATATGGGGTGTTGAGTCCATTTCGTTGAGCAAGGAGTAGCTCTTGTCTATTCCATATTTGGCTTAAGGAACTTTATCTGTGCTCATTTCAATCTCTGGTTTTATGCAGCACCCCAACTCACCTTTCCCCTTAAGCAAGCATAAGTTAGTTTTCTAAATTTGAGACCCTGTTCTGTTCTGTAATTCAGTTCCTGTGTAGCCAAGTTTACATTCCGTGTATTACTGATATCTTATGATGTTTCTTTTTCTGTGTGACTTACTTCAGTTAGAATCATCATACCTGAATCCACTCATTGTGATGCTAAGGGCCTGATGACATAGATTTCATTGCTGAGTGATATTGCTTTGTAAGTAAATACCACAACTTCTTTATCCATTTTTCACTTTCGGCGATGTTGAACTTGTACTGTAAACGAGGTTCTTGTAAACAGAGGCGTCCCAAACTTTTGGGTGGCTGTGTCTTTTTGATTTTAATTTCCCTAAGCTATAGGACCATAAGTGGCAGTGCCCTAGGCTCTGTTGCTTTGTTTTTTAGATGTTTCAGGAAACACCATACACTTCTCCCGAGTGTCTGTTGGCAATTTACATCCCGCCCATCAGCATAACAAGGCTCCCAGTTCTCCATGGCCTGTCCTGCCTTTCTGGATTTTACACTTTTTTCAGGTGGCCCTTTTGACTGGGGGGAAGTGAGACTTCATTGTAGTGCAGATTTCCTTTGCAAGCTTGCTTGGTTGGCCAAAAAGGGCGTATGCGTTTTTTCCTGAATATATTCAGGAAAAAACGCATACGCCCTTTTTGGCCAAGTGCATCATTGTGGACGTTCTGCCTCTTTTCCTATGCTTTCAATGCAATTCCAGTCTACCTCCTGAAATCGGTTTCCTGCAATTCTGCCCCGCTTTCAAGTCCTCTTGGCAGCCTTACTTCAGTCTATTTTTGGACGATAGCTGTCATTTATAACTCTGCAGGTTTGTGAATTACAGTGCCCCTGAGCTCCTTTCTTCAACTCGCTTTCTTGTGACCTGGCCGCAACACCGCAGGATGGCTTCAGGCCCTAATCTGGTTCCGGTACGGCACGCTGAGCCTTTGGTTATTTCCTCTTCCTGGTGGGAAATGAGAGTTAAATTTGCCCGTCCAGACACCTCCAGCTAGCCTCTCATTGGTTCTCGCTATTCCTTTTCATCTTCCGCAGAAATTGCAAACTGGGCCAAACAGGAGGTTAAAGGCGCTGACTCTCCAAGTCGGGAGAGTGTTAGTAAAGCGTCTGGAATATTGCACCCGAGTACCAGGGGAGGAAAACTGAGACATATTTGAACACGTCTCCCGTTCACATGGTTGATCATACTTGGGTTCCACATGCATGTTTTAGCTGAAGGAAGAATACCTTAAACCTGGAGAGTTGAGACCCGTGTAATGGGTACCATGCAATATGACTTCAAAGGGTCTTCATTTGCTCACCGAACCTCTCCAATCCTATCACTGCTGCGTTTATGCCCCTGTACACATGCTTGATTCTCTTTCGGAGACATAGCAATCCATAGGTTTTAAGATACTTACTAGTCAGGTACATTCTTAGGCGTTTAATATGCGGTGTTGAGTCCATTTCGTTGAGCAAGGAGTAGCTCTTGTCTATTCCATATTTGGCTTAAGGAACTTTATCTGTGCTCATTTCAATCTCTGGTTTTATGCAGCACCCCAACTCACCTTTACCCTTAAGCAAGCATAAGTTGGTTTTCTAAATTTGAGACCCTGTTCTGTTCTGTAATTCAGTTCCTGTGTAGCCAAGTTTACATTCCGTGTATTACTGATACCTTATGATGTTTCTTTTTCTGTGTGACTTATTTCAGTTAGAATCATCGTACCTGAATCCACTCATTGTGCTGCTAAGGGCCTGATGACACAGATTTCATTGCTGAGTGATATTGCTTTGTAAGTAAATACCACAACTTCTTTATGCATTTTTCACTTTCTGCGATGTTGAACTTGTACTGTAAACGAGGTTCTTGTAAACAGAGGCATCCCAAACTTTGGGGTGGCTGTGTCTTTTTGATTTTAATTTCCCTAAGCTATAGGACCATAAGTGGAAGTGCCCTAGGCTCTGTTGCTTTGTTTTTTAGATGTTTCAGGAAACACCATACACTTCTCCCGAGTGGTTGTTGGCAATTTACATCCCGCCCATCAGCATAACAAGGCTCCCAGTTCTCCATGGCCTGTCCTGCCTTTCTGGATTTTACACTTTTTTCAGATGGCCCTTTTGACCGGGGGGAAGTGAGACTTCATTGTAGTGCAGATTTCCTTTGCAAGCTTGCTTGGTTGGCCAAAAAGGGCGTATGCGTTTTTTCCTGAATATATTCAGGAAAAAACGTATACGCCCTTTTTGGCCAAGTGCATCATTGTGGACGTTCTGCCTCTTTTCCTATGCTTTCAATGCAATTCCAGTCTACCTCCTGAAATCGGTTTCCTGCAATTCTGCCCCGCTTTCAAGTCCTCTTGGCAGCCTTACTTCAGTCTATTTTTGGACGATAGTTGTCATTTATAACTCTGCAGGTTTGTGAATTACAGTGCCCCTGAGCTCCTTTCTTCAACTTGCTTTCTTGTGACCTGGCCGCAACACCGCAGGATGGCTTCAGGCCCTAATCTGGTTCCGGCACGGCACGCTGAGCCTTTGGTTATTTCCTCTTCCTGGTGGGAAATGAGAGTTAAATTTGCCCGTCCAGACACCTCCAGCTAGCCTCTCATTGGTTCTCGCTATTCCTGTACATCTTCCGCAGAAATTGCAAACTGGGCCAAACAGGAGGTTAAAGGGACTGACTCTCCAAGTGGGGAGAGTGTTAGTAAAGCGTCTGGAATGTTGCACCCGAGTACCAGGGGAGGAAAACTCAGACATATTTGAACACGTCTCCCGATCACATGGTTGATCATACTCTAGGTTCCACATGCATGTTTTAGCTGAAAGAAGAATACCTTAAACCTGGGTAGTTGAAACCCGTGGAATGGGTACCATGCAATATGACTTCAAAGGGTCTTCATTTGCTCACCGAACCTCTCCAATCCTATCACTGCTGCGTTTATGCCCCTGTACGCATGCTTGATTCTCTTTCGGAGACATAGCAATCCATAGGTTTTAAGATACTTACTAGTCAGGTACATTCTTAGGCGTTTAATATGCGGTGTTGTGTCCATTTCGTTGAGCAAGGAGTAGCTCTTGTCTATTCCATATTTGGCTTAAGGAACTTTATCTGTGCTCATTTCAATCTCTGGTTTTATGCAGCACCCCAACTCACCTTTACCCTTAAGCAAGCATAAGTTGGTTTTCTAAATTTGAGACCCTGTTCTGTTCTGTAATTCAGTTCCTGTGTAGCCAAGTTTACATTCCGTGTATTACTGATACCTTATGATGTTTCTTTTTCTGTGTGACTTATTTCAGTTAGAATCATCATACCTGAATCCACTCATTGTGCTGCTAAGGGCCTGATGACACAGATTTCATTGCTGAGTGATATTGCTTTGTAAGTAAATACCACAACTTCTTTATGCATTTTTCACTTTCTGCGATGTTGAACTTGTACGGTAAACGAGGTTCTTGTAAACAGAGGCGTCCCAAACTTTGGGGTGGCTGTGTCTTTTTGATTTTAATTTCCCTAAGCTATAGGACCATAAGTGGCAGTGCCCTAGGCTCTGTTGCTTTGTTTTTTAGATGTTTCAGGAAACACCATACACTTCTCCCGAGTGGTTGTTGGCAATTTACATCCCGCCCATCAGCATAACAAGGCTCCCAGTTCTCCATGGCCTGTCCTGCCTTTCTGGATTTTACACTTTTTTCAGATGGCCCTTTTGACCGGGGGGAAGTGAGACTTCATTGTAGTGCAGATTTCCTTTGCAAGCTTGCTTGGTTGGCCAAAAAGGGCGTATGCGTTTTTTCCTGAATATATTCAGGAAAAAACGTATACGCCCTTTTTGGCCAAGTGCATCATTGTGGACGTTCTGCCTCTTTTCCTATGCTTTCAATGCAATTCCAGTCTACCTCCTGAAATCGGTTTCCTGCAATTCTGCCCCGCTTTCAAGTCCTCTTGGCAGCCTTACTTCAGTCTATTTTTGGACGATAGCTGTCATTTATAACTCTGCAGGTTTGTGAATTACAGTACCCCTGAGCTCCTTTCTTCAACTTGCTTTCTTGTGACCTGGCCGCAACACCGCAGGATGGCTTCAGGCCCTAATCTGGTTCCGGCACGGCACGCTGAGCCTTTGGTTATTTCCTCTTCCTGGTGGGAAATGAGAGTTAAATTTGCCCGTCCAGACACCTCCAGCTAGTCTCTCATTGGTTCTCGCTATTCCTGTTCATCTTCCGCAGAAATTGCAAACTGGGCCAAACAGGAGGTTAGAGGCGCTGACTCTCCAAGTGGGGTGAGTGTTAGTAAAGCGTCTGGAATGTTGCACCCGAGTACCAGGGGAGAAAAACTGAGACATATTTGAACACATCTCCCATTCACATGGTTGATTATACTTGCGTTCCACATGCATGTTTTAGCTGAAGGAAGAATACCTTAAACCTGGAGAGTTAAGACCCGTGTAATGGGTACCATGCAATATGACTTCAAAGGGTCTTCATTTGCTCACCGAACCTCTCCAATCCTATCACTGCTGCGTTTATGCCCCTGTACACATGCTTGATTCTCTTTCGGTGACATAGCAATCCATAGGTTTTAAGATACTTACTAGTCAGGTACATTCTTAGGCGTTTAATATGGGGTGTTGAGTCCATTTCGTTGAGCAAGGAGTAGCTCTTGTCTATTCCATATTTGGCTTAAGGAACTTTATCTGTGCTCATTTCAATCTCTGGTTTTATGCAGCACCCCAACTCACCTTTACCCTTAAGCAAGCATAAGTTGGTTTTCTAAATTTGAGACCCTGTTCTGTTCTGTAATTCAGTTCCTGTGTAGCCAAGTTTACATTCCGTGTATTACTGATATCTTATGATGTTTCTTTTTCTGTGTGACTTATTTCAGTTAGAATCATCATACCTGAATCCACGCATTGTGCTGCTAAGGGCCTGATGACATAGATTTCATTGCTGAGTGATATTGCTTTGTAAGTAAATACCACAACTTCTTTATCCATTTTTCACTTTCTGCGATGTTGAACTTGTACCGTAAACGAGTTTCTTGTAAACAGAGCCGTTCCAAACTTTGGGGTGGCTGTGTCTTTTTCATTTTAACTTCCCTAAGCTATAGGACCATAAGTGGAAGTGCCCTAGGTTCTGTTGCTTTGTTTTTTAGATGTTTCAGGAAACACCATACACTTCTCCCGAGTGGTTGTTGGCAATTTACATCCCGCCCATCAGCATAACAAGGCTCCCAGTTCTCCATGGCCTGTCCTGCCTTTCTGGATTTTACACTTTTTTCAGATGGCCCTTTTGACCGGGGGGAAGTGAGACTTCATTGTAGTGCAGATTTCCTTTGCAAGCTTGCTTGGTTGGCCAAAAAGGGCGTATGCGTTTTTTCCTGAATATATTCAGGAAAAAACGCATACGCCCTTTTTGGCCAAGTGCATCATTGTGGACGTTCTGCCTCTTTTCCTATGCTTTCAATGCAATTCCAGTCTACCTCCTGAAATCGGTTTCCTGCAATTCTGCCCCGCTTTCAAGTCCTCTTGGCAGCCTTACTTCAGTCTATTTTTGGACGATAGCTGTCATTTATAACTCTGCAGATTTGTGAATTACAGTGCCCCTGAGCTCCTTTCTTCAACTCGCTTTCTTGTGACCTGGCCGCAACACTGCAGGATGGCTTCAGGCCCTAATCTGGTTCCGGCCCGGCATGCTGAGTCTTTGGTTAATTCCTCTTCCTGGTGGGAAATGAGAGTTAAATTTGCCCGTTCAGACACCTCCAGCTAGTCTCTCATTGGTTCTCGCTATTCCTGTTCATCCTCCGCAGAAATTGCAAACTGGGCCAAACAGGAGGTTAAAGGGACTGACTCTCCAAGTGGGGAGAGTGTTAGTAAAGCGTCTGGAATGTTGCACCCGAGTACCAGGGGAGGAAAACTGAGACATATTTGAACACGTCTCCCGTTCACATGGTTGATCATACTCTGGGTTCCACATGCATGTTTTAGCTGAAGGAAGAATACCTTAAACCTGGAGAGTTGAGACCCGTGGAATGGGTGCCATGCAATATGACTTCAAAGGGTCTTCATTTGCTCACCGAACCTCTCCAATCCTATCACTGCTGCGTTTATGCCCCTGTACACACGCTTGATTCTCTTTTGGAGACATAGCAATCCATAGGTTTTAAGATACTTACTAGTCAGGTACATTCTTAGGCGTTTAATATGGGGTGTTGAGTGCATTTCGTTGAGCAAGGAGTAGCTCTTGTCTATTCCATATTTGGCTTAAGGAACTTTATCTGTGCTCATTTCAATCTCTGGTTTTATGCAGCACCACAACTCAACTTTCCCCTTAAGCAAGCATAAGTTGGTTTTCTAAATTTGAGACCCTGTTCTGTTTTGGAATGCAGTTCCTGTGTAGCCAAGTTTACATTCCGTGTATTAGTGATATCTTATGATGTTTCTTTTTCTGTGTGACTTATTTCAGTTAGAATCATCGTACCTGAATCCACTCATTATGCTGCTACGGGCCTGATGACATAGATTTCATTGCTGAGTGATACTGCATTGTACGTAAGTACCACAAGTTCTTTATCCATTTTTCAATTTCTGTGATATTGAACTTGTACGGTAAACGAGGTTCTTGTAAACGGAGGCGTCCCAAACTTTGGGGTGGCTGTGTCTTTTTGATTTTAATTTCCCTAAGCTATAGGACCATAAGTGGAAGTGCCCTAGGCTCTGTTGCTTTGTTTTTTAGATGTTTCAGGAAACACCATACACTTCTCCCGAGTGGTTGTTGGCAATTTACATCCCGCCCATCAGCATAACAAGGCTCCCAGTTCTCCATGGCCTGTCCTGCCTTTCTGGATTTTACACTTTTTTCAGATGGCCCTTTTGACTGGGGGGAAGTGAGACTTCATTGTAGTGCAGATTTCCTTTGCAAGCTTGCTTGGTTGGCCAAAAAGGGCGTATGCGTTTTTTCCTGAATATATTCAGGAAAAAACGCATACGCCCTTTTTGGCCAAGTGCATCATTGTGGACGTTCTGCCTCTTTTCCTATGCTTTCAGTGCAATTCCAGTCTACCTCCTGAAATCGGTTTCCTGCAATTCTGCCCCGCTTTCAAGTCCTCTTGGCAGCCTTACTTCAGTCTATTTTTGGACGATAGCTGTCATTTATAACTCTGCAGGTTTGTGAATTACAGTGCCCCTGAGCTCCTTTCTTCAACTTGCTTTCTTGTGACCTGGCCGCAACACCGCAGGATGGCTTCAGGCCCTAATCTGGTTCCGGCACGGCACGCTGAGCCTTTGGTTATTTCCTCTTCCTGGTTGGAAATAAGAGTTAAATTTGCCCGTCCAGACACCTCCAGCTAGTCTCTCATTGGTTCTCGCTATTCCTGTTCATCTTCCGCAGAAATTGCAAACTGGGCCAAACAGGAGGTTAAAGGCGCTGACTCTCCAAGTGGGGAGAGTGTTAGTAAAGCGTCTGGAATGTTGCACCCGAGTACCAGGGGAGGAAAACTGAGACATATTTGAACACGTCTCCCGTTCACATGGTTGATCATACTTGGGTTCCACATGCATGTTTTAGCTGAAGGAAGAATACCTTAAACCTGGAGAGTTAAGACCCGTGTAATGGGTACCATGCAATATGACTTCAAAGGGTCTTCATTTGCTCACCGAACCTCTCCAATCCTATCACTGCTGCGTTTATGCCCCTGTACACATGCTTGATTCTCTTTCGGAGACATAGCAATCCATAGGTTTTAAGATACTTACTAGTCAGGTACATTCTTAGGCGTTTAATATGCGATGTTGAGTCCATTTCGTTGAGCAAGGAGTAGCTCTTGTCTATTCCATATTTGACTTAAGGAAATTTATCTGTGCTCATTTCAATCTCTGGTTTTATGCAGCACCCCAACTCACCTTTACCCTTAAGCAAGCATAAGTTGGTTTTCTAAATTTGAGACCCTTTTCTGTTCTGTAATTCAGTTCCTGTGTAGCCAAGTTTACATTCCGTGTATTACTGATATCTTATGATGTTTCTTTTTCTGTGTGACTTACTTCAGTTAGAATCATCATACCTGAATCCACTCATTGTGCTCCTAAGGGCCTGATGACACAGATTTCATTGCTGAGTGATATTGCTTTGTAAGTAAATACCACAACTTCTTTATCCATTTTTCACTTTCTGTGATGTTGAACTTGTACTGTAAACGAGGTTCTTGTAAACAGAGCCGTTCCAAACTTTGGGGTGGCTGTGTCTTTTTGATTTTAATTTCCCTAAGCTATAGGACCATAAGTGGCAGTGCCCTAGGTTCTGTTGCTTTGTTTTTTAGATGTTTCAGGAAACACCATACACTTCTCCCGAGTGGTTGTTGGCAATTTACATCCCGCCCATCAGCATAACAAGGCTCCCAGTTCTCCATGGCCTGTCCTGCCTTTCTGGATTTTACACTTTTTTCAGATGGCCCTTTTGACCGGGGGGAAGTGAGACTTCATTGTAGTGCAGATTTCCTTTGCAAGCTTGCTTGGTTGGCCAAAAAGGGCGTATGCGTTTTTTCCTGAATATATTCAGGAAAAAACGCATACGCCCTTTTTGGCCAAGTGCATCATTGTGGACGTTCTGCCTCTTTTCCTATGCTTTCAATGCAATTCCAGTCTACCTCCTGAAATCGGTTTCCTGCAATTCTGCCCCACTTTCAAGTCCTCTTGGCAGCCTTACTTCAGTCTATTTTTGGACGATAGCTGTCATTTATAACTCTGCAGGTTTGTGAATTACAGTGCCCCTGAGCTCCTTTCTTCAACTCGCTTTCTTTTGAGCTGGCCGCAACACCGCAGGATGGCTTCAGGCCCTAATCTGGTTCCGGTACGGCACGCTGAGCCTTTGGTTATTTCCTCTTCCTGGTGGGAAATGAGAGTTAAATTTGCCCGTCCAGACACCTCCAGCTAGCCTCTCATTGGTTCTCGCTATTCCTGTTCATCTTCCGCAGAAATTGCAAACTGGGCCAAACAGGAGGTTAAAGGCGCTGACTCTCCAAGTGGGGAGAGTGTTAGTAAAGCGTCTGGAATGTTGCACCCGAGTACCAGGGGAGGAAAACTGAGACATATTTGAACACGTCTCCCGTTCACATGGTTGATCATACTTGGGTTCCACATGCATGTTTTAGCTGAAGGAAGAATACCTTAAACCTGGAGAGTTGAGACCCGTGTAATGGGTACCATGCAATATGACTTCAAAGGGTCTTCATTTGCTCACCGAACCTCTCCAATCCTATCACTGCTGCGTTTATGCCCCTGTACACATGCTTGATTCTCTTTTGGAGACATAGCAATCCATAGGTTTTACGATACTTACTAGTCAGGTACATTCTTAGGCGTTTAATATGCGGTGTTGAGTCCATTTCGTTGAGCAAGGAGTAGCTCTTGTCTATTCCATATTTGACTTAAGGAACTTTATCTGTGCTCATTTCAATCTCTGGTTTTATGCAGCACCCCAACTCACCTTTACCCTTAAGCAAGCATAAGTTGGTTTTCTAAATTTGAGACCCTGTTCTGTTCTGTAATTCAGTTCCTGTGTAGCCAAGTTTACATTCCATGTATTACTGATATCTTATGATGTTTCTTTTTCTGTGTGACTTATTTCAGTTAGAATCATCATACCTGAATCCACTCATTGTGATGCTAAGGGCCTGATGACATAGATTTCATTGCTGAGTGATATTGCTTTGTAAGTAAATACCACAACTTCTTTATCCATTTTTCACTTTCTGTGATGTTGAACTTGTACTGTAAACGAGGTTCTTGTAAACAGAGGCGTCCCAAACTTTGGGGTGGCTGTGTCTTTTTGATTTTAATTTCCCTAAGCTATAGGACCATAAGTGGCAGTGCCCTAGGCTCTGTTGCTTTGTTTTTTAGATGTTTCAGGAAACACCATACACTTCTCCCGAGTGGTTGTTGGCAATTTACATCCCGCCCATCAGCATAACAAGGCTCCCAGTTCTCCATGGCCTGTCCTGCCTTTCTGGATTTTACACTTTTTTCAGATGGCCCTTTTGACTGGGGGGAAGTGAGACTTCATTGTAGTGCAGATTTCCTTTGCAAGCTTGCTTGGTTGGCCAAAAAGGGCGTATGCGTTTTTTCCTGAATATATTCAGGAAAAAACGCATACGCCCTTTTTGGCCAAGTGCATCATTGTGGACGTTCTGCCTCTTTTCCTATGCTTTCAGTGCAATTCCAGTCTACCTCCTGAAATCGGTTTCCTGCAATTCTGCCCCGCTTTCAAGTCCTCTTGGCAGCCTTACTTCAGTCTATTTTTGGACGATAGCTGTCATTTATAACTCTGCAGGTTTGTGAATTACAGTGCCCCTGAGCTCCTTTCTTCAACTTGCTTTCTTGTGACCTGGCCGCAACACCGCAGGATGGCTTCAGGCCCTAATCTGGTTCCGGCACGGCACGCTGAGCCTTTGGTTATTTCCTCTTCCTGGTGGGAAATAAGAGTTAAATTTGCCCGTCCAGACTCCTCCAGCTAGTCTCTCATTGGTTCTCGCTATTCCTGTTCATCTTCCGCAGAAATTGCAAACTGGGCCAAACAGGAGGTTAAAGGCGCTGACTCTCCAAGTGGGGAGAGTGTTAGTAAAGCATCTGGAATGTTGCACCCGAGTACCAGGGGAGGAAAACTAAGACATATTTGAACACGTCTCCCATTCACATGGTTGATCATACTTGGGTTCCACATGCATGTTTTAGCTGAAGGAAGAATACCTTAAACCTGGAGAGTTAAGACCCGTGTAATGGGTACCATGCAATATGACTTCAAAGGGTCTTCATTTGCTCACCGAACCTCTCCAATCCTATCACTGCTGCGTTTATGCCCCTGTACACATGCTTGATTCTCTTTCGGAGACATAGCAATCCATAGGTTTTACGATACTTACTAGTCAGGTACATTCTTAGGCGTTTAATATGCGGTGTTGAGTCCATTTCGTTGAGCAAGGAGTAGCTCTTGTCTATTCCATATTTGACTTAAGGAACTTTATCTGTGCTCATTTCAATCTCTGGTTTTATGCAGCACCCCAACTCACCTTTACCCTTAAGCAAGCATAAGTTGGTTTTCTAAATTTGAGACCCTGTTCTGTTCTGTAATTCAGTTCCTGTGTAGCCAAGTTTACATTCCATGTATTACTGATATCTTATGATGTTTCTTTTTCTGTGTGACTTATTTCAGTTAGAATCATCATACCTGAATCCACTCATTGTGATGCTAAGGGCCTGATGACATAGATTTCATTGCTGAGTGATATTGCTTTGTAAGTAAATACCACAACTTCTTTATCCATTTTTCACTTTCTGCGATGTTGAACTTGTACTGTAAACGAGGTTCTTGTAAACAGAGGCGTCCCAAACTTTGGGGTGGCTGTGTCTTTTTGATTTTAATTTCCCTAAGCTATAGGACCATAAGTGGCAGTGCCCTAGGCTCTGTTGCTTTGTTTTTTAGATGTTTCAGGAAACACCATACACTTCTCCCGAGTGGTTGTTGGCAATTTACATCCCGCCCATCAGCATAACAAGGCTCCCAGTTCTCCATGGCCTGTCCTGCCTTTCTGGATTTTACACTTTTTTCAGATGGCCCTTTTGACCAGGGGGAAGTGAGACTTCATTGTAGTGCAGATTTCCTTTGCAAGCTTGCTTGGTTGGCCAAAAAGGGCGTATGCGTTTTTTCCTGAATATATTCAGGAAAAAACGCATACGCCCTTTTTGGCCAAGTGCATCATTGTGGACGTTCTGCCTCTTTTCCTATGCTTTCAATGCAATTCCAGTCTACCTCCTGAAATCGGTTTCCTGCAATTCTGCCCCGCTTTCAAGTCCTCTTGGCAGCCTTACTTCAGTCTATTTTTGGACGATAGCTGTCATTTATAACTCTGCAGGTTTGTGAATTACAGTGCCCCTGAGCTCCTTTCTTCAACTCGCTTTCTTGTGACCTGGCCGCAACACCGCAGGATGGCTTCAGGCCCTAATCTGGTTCCGGCACGGCACGCTGAGCCTTTGGTTATTTCCTCTTCCTGGTGGGAAATGAGAGTTAAATTTTCCCGTCCAGACACCTCCAGCTAGTCTCTCATTGGTTCTCGCGATTCCTGTTCATCTTCCGCAGAAATTGCAAACTGGGCCAAACAGGAGGTTAAAGGCGCTGACTCTCCAAGTGGGGAGAGTGTTAGTAAAGCGTCTGGAATGTTGCACCCGAGTACCAGGGGAGGAAAACTGAGACATATTTGAACACGTCTCCCGTTCACATGGTTGATCATACTTGGGCTCCACATGCATGTTTTAGCTGAAGGAAGAATACCTTAAACCTGGAGAGTTAAGACCCGTGTAATGGGTACCGTGCAATATGACTTCAAAGGGTCTTCATTTGCTCACCGAACCTCTCCAATCCTATCACTGCTGCGTTTATGCCCCTGTACACATGCTTGATTCTCTTTCGGAGACATAGCAATCCATAGGTTTTAAGATACTTACTAGTCAGGTACATTCTTAGGCGTTTAATATGCGGTGTTGAGTCCATTTCGTTGAGCAAGGAGTAGCTCTTGTCTATTCCATATTTGACTTAAGGAACTTTATCTGTGCTCATTTCAATCTCTGGTTTTATGCAGCACCCCAACTCACCTTTCCCCTTAAGCAAGCATAAGTTGGTTTTCTAAATTTGAGACCCTGTTCTGTTCTGTAATTCAGTTCCTGTGTAGCCAAGTTTCCATTCCGTGTATTACTGATATCTTATGATGTTTCTTTTTCTGTGTGACTTATTTCAGTTAGAATCATCATACCTGAATCCACTCATTGTGCTGCTAAGGGCCTGATGACACAGATTTCATTGCTGAGTGATATTGCTTTGTAAGTAAATACCACAACTTCTTTATCCATTTTTCACTTTCTGCGATGTTGAACTTGTACTGTAAACGAGGTTCTTGTAAACAGAGCCGTTCCAAACTTTGGGGTGGCTGTGTCTTTTTGATTTTAATTTCCCTAAGCTATAGGACCATAAGTGGAAGTGCCCTAGGTTCTGTTGCTTTGTTTTTTAGATGTTTCAGGAAACACCATACACTTCTCCCGAGTGGTTGTTGGCAATTTACATCCCGCCCATCAGCATAACAAGGCTCCCAGTTCTCCATGGCCTGTCCTGCCTTTCTGGATTTTACACTTTTTTCAGATGGCCCTTTTGACCGGGGGGAAGTGAGACTTCATTGTAGTGCAGATTTCCTTTGCAAGCTTGCTTGGTTGGCCAAAAAGGGCGTATGCGTTTTTTCCTGAATATATTCAGGAAAAAACGCATACGCCCTTTTTGGCCAAGTGCATCATTGTGGACGTTCTGCCTCTTTTCCTATGCTTGCAATGCAATTCCAGTCTACCTCCTGAAATCGGTTTCCTGCAATTCTGCCCCGCTTTCAAGTCCTCTTGGCAGCCTTACTTCAGTCTATTTTTGGACGATAGCTGTCATTTATAACTCTGCAGGTTTGTGAATTACAGTGCCCCTGAGCTCCTTTCTTCAACTCGCTTTCTTGTGACCTGGCCGCAACACCGCAGGATGGCTTCAGGCCCTAATCTGGTTCCGGTATGGCACGCTGAGCCTTTGGTTATTTCCTCTTCCTGGTGGGAAATGAGAGTTAAATTTGCCCGTCCAGACACCTCCAGCTAGCCTCTCATTGGTTCTCGCTATTCCTGTTCATCTTCCGCAGAAATTGCAAACTGGGCCAAACAGGAGTTTAAAGGCGCTGACTCTCCAAGTGGGGAGAGTGTTAGTAAAGCTTCTGGAATGTTGCACCCGAGTACCAGGGGAGGAAAACTGAGACATATTTGAACACGTCTCCCGTTCACATGGTTGATCATACTTGGGTTCCACATGCATGTTTTAGCTGAAGGAAGAATACCTTAAACCTGGAGAGTTGAGACCCGTGTAATGGGTACCATGCAATATGACTTCAAAGGGTCTTCATTTGCTCACCGAACCTCTCCAATCCTATCACTGCTGCGTTTATGCCCCTGTACACATGCTTGATTCTCTTTCGGAGACATAGCAATCCATAGGTTTTAAGATACTTACTAGTCAGGTACATTCTTAGGCGTTTAATATGCGGTGTTGAGTCCATTTCGTTGAGCAAGGAGTAGCTCTTGTCTATTCCATATTTGACTTAAGGAACTTTATCTGTGCTCATTTCAATCTCTGGTTTTATGCAGCACCCCAACTCACCTTTACCCTTAAGCAAGCATAAGTTGGTTTTCTAAATTTGAGACCCTGTTCTGTTCTGTAATTCAGTTCCTGTGTAGCCAAGTTTACATTCCGTGTATTACTGATATCTTATGATGTTTCTTTTTCTGTGTGACTTACTTCAGTTAGAATCATCATACCTGAATCCACTCATTGTGCTGCTAAGGGCCTGATGACACAGATTTCATTGCTGAGTGATATTGCTTTGTAAGTAAATACCACAACTTCTTTATCCATTTTTCACTTTCTACGATGTTGAACTTGTACTGTAAACGAGGTTCTTGTAAACAGAGCCGTCCCAAACTTTGGGGTGGCTGTGTCTTTTTCATTTTAATTTCCCTAAGCTATAGGACCATAAGTGGAAGTGCCCTAGGCTCTGTTGCTTTGTTTTTTAGATGTTTCAGGAAACACCATACACTTCTCCCGAGTGGTTGTTGGCAATTTACATCCCGCCCATCAGCATAACAAGGCTCCCAGTTCTCCATGGCCTGTCCTGCCTTTCTGGATTTTACACTTTTTTCAGATGGCCCTTTTGACCGGGGGGAAGTGAGACTTCATTGTAGTGCAGATTTCCTTTGCAAGCTTGCTTAGTTGGCCAAAAAGGGCGTATGCGTTTTTTCCTGAATATATTCAGGAAAAAACGCATACGCCCTTTTTGGCCAAGTGCATCATTGTGGACGTTCTGCCTCTTTTCCTATGCTTTCAATGCAATTCCAGTCTACCTCCTGAAATCGGTTTCCTGCAATTCTGCCCCGCTTTCAAGTCCTCTTGGCAGCCTTACTTCAGTCTATTTTTGGACGATAGCTGTCATTTATAACTCTGCAGCTTTGTGAATTACAGTGCCCCTGAGCTCCTTTCTTCAACTCGCTTTCTTTTGAGCTGGCCGAAACACCGCAGGATGGCTTCAGGCCCTAATCTGGTTCCGGTACGGCACGCTGAGCCTTTGGTTATTTCCTCTTCCTGGTGGGAAATGAGAGTTAAATTTGCCCGTCCAGACACCTCCAGCTAGCCTCTCATTGGTTCTCGCTATTCCTGTTCATCTTCCGCAGAAATTGCAAACTGGGCCAAACAGGAGGTTAAAGGCGCTGACTCTCCAAGTCGGGAGAGTGTTAGTAAAGCGTCTGGAATATTGCACCCGAGTACCAGGGGAGGAAAACTGAGACATATTTGAACACGTCTCCCGTTCACATGGTTGCTCATACTTGGGTTCCACATGCATGTTTTAGCTGAAGGAAGAATACCTTAAACCTGGAGAGTTGAGACCCGTGTAATGGGTACCATGCAATATGACTTCAAAGGGTCTTCATTTGCTCACCGAACCTCTCCAATCCTATCACTGCTGCGTTTATGCCCCTGTACACATGCTTGATTCTCTTTCGGAGACATAGCAATCCATAGGTTTTACGATACTTACTAGTCAGGTACATTCTTAGGCGTTTAATATGCGGTGTTGAGTCCATTTCGTTGAGCAAGGAGTAGCTCTTGTCTATTCCATATTTGACTTAAGGAACTTTATCTGTGCTCATTTCAATCTCTGGTTTTATGCAGCACCCCAACTCACCTTTCCCCTTAAGCAAGCATAAGTTGGTTTTCTAAATTTGAGACCCTGTTCTGTTCTGTAATTCAGTTCCTGTGTAGCCAAGTTTCCATTCCGTGTATTACTGATATCTTATGATGTTTCTTTTTCTGTGTGACTTATTTCAGTTAGAATCATCATACCTGAATCCACTCATTGTGATGCTAAGGGCCTGATGACATAGATTTCATTGCTGAGTGATATTGCTTTGTAAGTAAATACCACAACTTCTTTATCCATTTTTCACTTTCTGCGATGTTGAACTTGTACTGTAAACGAGGTTCTTGTAAACAGAGGCGTCCCAAACTTTGGGGTGGCTGTGTCTTTTTGATTTTAATTTCCCTAAGCTATAGGACCATAAGTGGCAGTGCCCTAGGCTCTGTTGCTTTGTTTTTTAGATGTTTCAGGAAACACCATACACTTCTCCCGAGTGTCTGTTGGCAATTTACATCCCGCCCATCAGCATAACAAGGCTCCCAGTTCTCCATGGCCTGTCCTGCCTTTCTGGATTTTACACTTTTTTCAGATGGCCCTTTTGACCGGGGGGAAGTGAGACTTCATTGTAGTGCAGATTTCCTTTGCAAGCTTGCTTGGTTGGCCAAAAAGGGCGTATGCGTTTTTTCCTGAATATATTCAGGAAAAAACGCATACGCCCTTTTTGGCCAAGTGCATCATTGTGGACGTTCTGCCTCTTTTCCTATGCTTTCAATGCAATTCCAGTCTACCTCCTGAAATCGGTTTCCTGCAATTCTGCCCCGATTTCAAGTCCTCTTGGAAGCCTTACTTCAGTCTATTTTTGGACGATAGCTGTCATTTATAACTCTGCAGGTTTGTGAATTACAGTGCCCCTGAGCTCCTTTCTTCAACTCGCTTTCTTTTGAGCTGGCCGCAACACCGCAGGATGGCTTCAGGCCCTAATCTGGTTCCAGTACGGCACGCTGAGCCTTTGGTTATTTCCTCTTCCTGGTGGGAAATGAGAGTTAAATTTGCCCGTCCAGACACCTCCAGCTAGTCTCTCATTGGTTCTCGCTATTCCTGTTCATCTTCCGCAGAAATTGCAAACTGGGCCAAACAGGAGGTTAAAGGCGCTGACTCTCCAAGTGGGGAGAGTGTTAGTAAAGCATCTGGAATGTTGCACCCGAGTACCAGGGGAGGAAAACTGAGACATATTTGAACACGTCTCCCGTTCACATGGTTGATCATACTTGGGTTCCACATGCATGTTTTAGCTGAAGGAAGAATACCTTAAACCTGGAGAGTTAAGACCCGTGTAATGGGTACCATGCAATATGACTTCAAAGGGTCTTCATTTGCTCACCGAACCTCTCCAATCCTATCACTGCTGCGTTTATGCCCCTGTACACATGCTTGATTCTCTTTCGGAGACATAGCAATCCATAGGTTTTAAGATACTTACTAGTCAGGTACATTCTTAGGCGTTTAATATGGGGTGTTGAGTCCATTGCGTTGAGCAAGGAGTAGCTCTTGTCTATTCCATATTTGGCTTAAGGAACTTTATCTGTGCTCATTTCAATCTCTGGTTTTATGCAGCACCCCAACTCACCTTTCCCCTTAAGCAACCATAAGTTGGTTTTCTAAATTTGAGACCCTGTTCTGTTTTGGAATTCAGTTCCTGTGTAGCCAAGTTTACATTCCGTGTATTAGTGATATCTTATGATGTTTCTTTTTCTGTGTGACTTATTTCAGTTAGAATCATCGTACCTGAATCCACTCATTATGCTGCTACGGGCCTGATGACATAGATTTCATTGCTGAGTGATACTGCATTGTACGTAATTACCACAAGTTCTTTATCCATTTTTCACTTTCTGTGATATTGAACTTGTACGGTAAACGAGGTTCTTGTAAACAGAGGCGTCCCAAACTTTGGGGTGGCTGTGTCTTTTTGATTTTAATTTCCCTAAGCTATAGGACCATAAGTGGAAGTGCCCTAGGCTCTGCTGCTTTGTTTTTTAGATGTTTCAGGAAACACCATACACTTCTCCCAAGTGTCTGTTGGCAATTTACATCCCGCCCATCAGCATAACAAGGCTCCCAGTTCTCCGTGGCCTGTCCTGCCTTTCTGGATTTTACACTTTTTTCAGATGGCCCTTTTGACCGGGGGGAAGTGAGACTTCATTGTAGTGCAGATTTCCTTTGCAAGCTTGCTTGGTTGGCCAAAAAGGGCGTATGCGTTTTTTCCTGAATATATTCAGGAAAAAACGCATACGCCCTTTTTGGCCAAGTGCATCATTGTGGACGTTCTGCCTCTTTTCCTATGCTTTCAATGCAATTCCAGTCTACCTCCTGAAATCGGTTTCCTGCAATTCTGCCCCGCTTTCAAGTCCTCTTGGCAGTCTTACTTCAGTCTATTTTTGGACGATAGCTGTCATTTATAACTCTGCAGGTTTGTGAATTACAGTGCCCCTGAGCTCCTTTCTTCAACTCGCTTTCTTGTGAGCTGGCCGCAACACCGCAGGATGGCTTCGGGCCCTAATCTGGTTCCGGCACGGCACGCTGAGCCTTTGGTTAATTCCTCTTCCTGGTGGGAAATGAGAGTTAAATTTGCCCGTCCAGACACCTCCAGCTAGTCTCTCATTGGTTCTCGCTATTCCTGTTCATCTTCCGCAGAAATTGCAAACTGGGCCAAACAGGAGGTTAAAGGGACTGACTCTCCAAGTCGGAAGAGTGTTAGTAAAGCGTCTGGAATGTTGCACCCGAGTACCAGGGTATGAAAACTGAGACATATTTGAACACGTCTCCCGATCACATGGTTGATCATACTCTAGGTTCCACATGCATGTTTTAGCTGAAGGGAGAATACCTTAAACCTGGATAGTTGAAACCCGTGGAATGGGTACCATGCAATATGACTTCAAAGGGTCTTCATTTGCTCACCGAACCTTCCAATCCTATCACTGCTGCATTTATGCCCCTGTACACATGCATGATTCTCTTTCAGAGACATAGCAATCCATAGGTTTTAAGATACTTACTAGTCAGGTACATTCTTAGGTGTTTAATATGCGGTGTTGAGTCCATTTCGTTGAGCAAGGAGTAGCTCTTGTCTATTCCATATTTGACTTAAGGAACTTTATCTGTGCTCATTTCAATCTCTGGTTTTATGCAGCACCCCAACTCACCTTTACCCTTAAGCAAGCATAAGTTGGTTTTCTAAATTTGAGACCCTGTTCTGTTCTGTAATTCAGTTCCTGTGTAGCCAAGTTTGCATTCCGTGTATTACTGATATCTTATGATGTTTCTTTTTCTGTGTGACTTATTTCAGTTAGAATCATCATACCTGAATCCACTCATTGTGATGCTAAGGGCCTGATGACATAGATTACATTGCTGAGTGATATTGCTTTGTAAGTAAATACCACAAGTTCTTTATCCATTTTTCACTTTCTGCGATGTTGAAATTGTACTGTAAACGAGGTTCTTGTAAACAGAGGCGTCCCAAACTTTGGGGTGGCTGTGTCTTTTTGATTTTAATTTCCCTAAGCTATAGGACCATAAGTGGCAGTGCCCTAGGCTCTGTTGCTTTGTTTTTTAGATGTTTCAGGAAACACCATACACTTCTCCCGAGTGGTTGTTGGCAATTTACATCCCGCCCATCAGCATAACAAGGCTCCCAGTTCTCCATGGCCTGTCCTGCCTTTCTGGATTTTACACTTTTTTCAGATGGCCCTTTTGACCAGGGGGAAGTGAGACTTCATTGTAGTGCAGATTTCCTTTGCAAGCTTGCTTGGTTGGCCAAAAAGGGCGTATGCGTTTTTTCCTGAATATATTCAGGAAAAAACGCATACGCCCTTTTTGGCCAAGTGCATCATTGTGGACGTTCTGCCTCTTTTCCTATGCTTTCAATGCAATTCCAGTCTACCTCCTGAAATCGGTTTCCTGCAATTCTGCCCCGCTTTCAAGTCCTCTTGGCAGCCTTACTTCAGTCTATTTTTGGACGATAGCTGTCATTTATAACTCTGCAGGTTTGTGAATTACAGTGCCCCTGAGCTCCTTTCTTCAACTCGCTTTCTTTTGAGCTGGCCGCAACACCGCAGGATGGCTTCAGGCCCTAATCTGGTTCCGGTACGGCATGCTGAGCCTTTGGTTATTTCCTCTTCCTGGTGGGAAATGAGAGTTAAATTTGCCCGTCCAGACACCTCCAGCTAGCCTCTCATTGGTTCTCGCTATTCCTGTTCATCTTCCGCAGAAATTGCAAACTGGGCCGAACAGGAGGTTAAAGGGACTGACTCTCCAAGTCGGGAGAGTGTTAGTAAAGCGTCTGGAATGTTGCACCCGAGTACCAGGGTACGAAAACTGAGACATATTTGAACACGTCTCCCGATCACATGGTTGATCATACTCTAGGTTCCACATGCATGTTTTAGCTGAAGGAAGAATACCTTAAACCTGGGTAGTTGAAACCCGTGGAATGGGTACCATGCAATATGACTTCAAAGGGTCTTCATTTGCTCACCGAATGTCTCCAATCCTATCACTGCTGCGTTTATGCCCCTGTACACATGCTTGATTCTCTTTCGGAGACATAGCAATCCATAGGTTTTAAGATACTTACTAGTCAGGTACATTCTTAGGCGTTTAATATGCGGTGTTGAGTCCATTTCGTTGAGCAAGGAGTAGCTCTTGTCTATTCCATATTTGGCTTAAGGAACTTTATCTGTGCTCATTTCAATCTCTGGTTTTATGCAGCACCCCAACTCACCTTTACCCTTAAGCAAGCATAAGTTGGTTTTCTAAATTTGAGACCCTGTTCTGTTCTGTAATTCAGTTCCTGTGTAGCCAAGTTTACATTCCGTGTATTACTGATATCTTATGATGTTTCTTTTTCTGTGTGACTTACTTCAGTTAGAATCATCATACCTGAATCCACTCATTGTGCTGCTAAGGGCCTGATGACACAGATTTCATTGCTGAGTGATATTGCTTTGTAAGAAAATACCACAACTTCTTTATCCATTTTTCACTTTCTGCGATGTTGAACTTGTACTGTAAACGAGGTTCTTGTAAACAGAGCCGTTCCAAACTTTGGGGTGGCTGTGTCTTTTTGATTTTAATTTCACTAAGCTATAGGACCATAAGTGGCAGTGCCCTAGGCTCTGTTGCTTTGTTTTTTAGATGTTTCAGGAAACACCATACACTTCTCCCGAGTGTCTGTTGGCAATTTACATCCCGCCCATCAGCATAACAAGGCTCCCAGTTCTCCATGGCCTGTCCTGCCTTTCTGGATTTTACACTTTTTTCAGATGGCCCTTTTGACCGGGGGGAAGTGAGACTTCATTGTAGTGCAGATTTCCTTTGCAAGCTTGCTTGGTTGGCCAAAAAGGGCGTATGCGTTTTTTCCTGAATATATTCAGGAAAAAACGCATACGCCCTTTTTGGCCAAGTGCATCATTGTGGACGTTCTGCCTCTTTTCCTATGCTTTCAATGCAATTCCAGTCTACCTCCTGAAATCGGTTTCCTGCAATTCTGCCCCGCTTTCAAGTCCTCTTGGCAGCCTTACTTCAGTCTATTTTTGGACGATAGCTGTCATTTATAACTCTGCAGGTTTGTGAATTACAGTGCCCCTGAGCTCCTTTCTTCAACTCGCTTTCTTTTGAGCTGGCCGCAACACCGCAGGATGGCTTCAGGCCCTAATCTGGTTCCGGCACGGCACGCTGATCCTTTGGTTAATTCCTCTTCCTGGTGGGAAATGAGAGTTAAATTTGCCCGTCCAGACACCTCCAGCTAGCCTCTCATTGGTTCTCGCTATTCCTGTTCATCTTCCGCAGAAATTGCAAACTGGGCGAAACAGGAGGTTAAAGGGACTGACTCTCCAAGTCGGGAGAGTGTTAGTAAAGCGTCTGGAATGTTGCACCCGAGTACCAGGGTACGAAAACTGAGACATATTTGAACACGTCTCCCGATCACATGGTTGATCATACTCTAGGTTCCACATGCATGTTTTAGCAGAAGGAAGAATACCTTAAACCTGGGTAGTTGAAACCCGTGGAATGGGTACCATGCAATATGACTTCAAAGGGTCTTCATTTGCTCACTGAACGTCTCCAATCCTATCACTGCTGCGTTTATGCCCCTGTACACATGCTTGATTCTCTTTCGGAGACATAGCAATCCATAGGTTTTAAGATACTTACTAGTCAGGTACATTCTTAGGCGTTTAATATGCGGTGTTGAGTCCATTTCGTTGAGCAAGGAGTAGCTCTTGTCTATTCCATATTTGACTTAAGGAACTTTATCTGTGCTCATTTCAATCTCTGGTTTTATGCAGCACCCCAACTCACCTTTACCCTTAAGCAAGCATAAGTTGGTTTTCTAAATTTGAGACCCTGTTCTGTTCTGTAATTCAGTTCCTGTGTAGCCAAGTTTACATTCCGTGTATTACTGATATCTTATGATGTTTCTTTTTCTGTGTGACTTACTTCAGTTAGAATCATCGTACCTGAATCCACTCATTGTGCTGCTAAGGGCCTGATGACACAGATTTCATTGCTGAGTGATATTGCTTTGTAAGTAAATACCACAAGTTCTTTATCCATTTTTCACTTTCTGCGATGTTGAACTTGTACTGTAAACGAGGTTCTTGTAAACAGAGCCGTTCCAAACTTTGGGGTGGCTGTGTCTTTTTGATTTTAATTTCCCTAAGCTATAGGACCATAAGTGGAAGTGCCCTAGGTTCTGTTGCTTTGTTTTTTAGATGTTTCAGGAAACACCATACACTTCTCCCGAGTGGTTGTTGGCAATTTACATCCCGCCCATCAGCATAACAAGGCTCCCAGTTCTCCATGGCCTGTCCTGCCTTTCTGGATTTTACACTTTTTTCAGATGGCCCTTTTGACCGGGGGGAAGTGAGACTTCATTGTAGTGCAGATTTCCTTTGCAAGCTTGCTTGGTTGGCCAAAAAGGGCGTATGCGTTTTTTCCTGAATATATTCAGGAAAAAACGCATACGCCCTTTTTGGCCAAGTGCATCATTGTGGACGTTCTGCCTCTTTTCCTATGCTTTCAATGCAATTCCAATCTACCTCCTGAAATCGGTTTCCTGCAATTCTGCCCCGCTTTCAAGTCCTCTTGGCAGCCTTACTTCAGTCTATTTTTGGACGATAGCTGTCATTTATAACTCTGCAGGTTTGTGAATTACAGTGCCCCTGAGCTCCTTTCTTCAACTCGCTTTCTTGTGACCTGGCCGCAACATCGCAGGATGGCTTCAGGCCCTAATCTGGTTCCGGCCCGGCACGCTGAGCCTTTGGTTATTTCCTCTTCCTGGTGGGAAATGAGAGTTAAATTTGCCCGTCCAGACACCTCCAGCTAGCCTCTCATTGGTTCTCGCTATTCCTGTTCATCTTCCGCAGAAATTGCAAACTGGGCCAAACAGGAGGTTAAAGGGACTCACTCTCCAAGTGGGGAGAGTGTTAGTAAAGCGTCTGGAATGTTGCACCCGAGTACCAGGGGAGGAAAACTGAGACATATTTGAACACGTCTCCCGATCACATGGTTGATCATACTCTAGGTTCCACATGCATGTTTTAGCTGAAGGAAGAATACCTTAAACCTGGGTAGTTGAAACCCGTGTAATGGGTACCATACAATATGACTTCAAAGGGTCTTCATTTGCTCACCGAACCTCTCCAATCCTATCACTGCTGCGTTTATGCCCCTATACACATGCTTGATTCTCTTTCGGAGACATAGCAATCCATAGGTTTTAAGATACTTACTAGTCAGGTACATTCTTAGGCGTTTAATATGGGGTGTTGAGTCCATTTCGTTGAGCAAGGAGTAGCTCTTGTCTATTCCATATTTGGCTTAAGGAACTTTATCTGTGCTCATTTCAATCTCTGGTTTTATGCAGCACCCCAACTCACCTTTACCCTTAAGCAAGAATAAGTTGGTTTTCTAAATTTGAGACCCTGTTCTGTTCTGTAATTCTGTTCCTGTGTAGCCAAGTTTACATTCCGTGTATTACTGATATCTTATGATGTTTCTTTTTCTGTGTGACTTATTTCAGTTAGAATCATCATACCTGAATCCACTCTTTGTGCTGCTAAGGGCCTGATGACACAGATTTCATTGCTGAGTGATATTGCTTTGTAAGTAACTACCACAAGTTCTTTATCCATTTTTCACTTTCTGCGATGTTGAACTTGTACTGTAAACGAGGTTCTTGTAAACAGAGACGTCCCAAACTTTGGGGTGGCTGTGTCTTTTTGATTTTAATTTCCCTAAGCTATAGGACCATAAGTGGCAGTGCCCTAGGCTCTGTTGCTTTGTTTTTTAGATGTTTCAGGAAACACCATACACTTCTCCCAAGTGTCTGTTGGCAATTTACATCCCGCCCATCAGCATAACAAGGCTCCCAGTTCTCCATGGCCTGTCCTGCCTTTCTGGATATTACACTTTTTTCAGATGGCCCTTTTGACCGGGGGGAAGTGAGACTTCATTGTAGTGCAGATTTCCTTTGCAAGCTTGCTTGGTTGGCCAAAAAGGGCGTATGCGTTTTTTCCTGAATATATTCAGGAAAAAACGCATACGCCCTTTTTGGCCAAGTGCATCATTGTGGACGTTCTGCCTCTTTTCCTATGCTTTCAATGCAATTCCAGTCTACCTCCTGAAATCGGTCTCCTGCAATTCTGCCCCGCTTTCAAGTCCTCTTGGCAGCCTTACTTCAGTCTATTTTTGGACGATAGCTGTCATTTATAACTCTGCAGGTTTGTGAATTACAGTGCCCCTGAGCTCCTTTCTTCAACTCGCTTTCTTTTGAGCTGGCCGCAACACCGCAGGATGGCTTCAGGCCCTAATCTGGTTCCGGCACAGCACGCTGAGCCTTTGGTTAATTCCTCTTCCTGGTGGGAAATGAGAGTTAAATTTGCCCATCCAGACACCTCCAGCTAGCCTCTCATTGGTTCTCGCTATTCCTGTTCATCTTCCGCAGAAATTGCAAACTGGGCCAAACAGGAGGTTAAAGGACTGACTCTCCAAGTCGGGAGAGTGTTAGTAAAGCGTCTGGAATGTTGCACCCGAGTACCAGGGTACGAAAACTGAGACATATTTGAACACGTCTCCCGATCACATGGTTGATCATACTCTAGGTTCCACATGCATGTTTTAGCTGAAGGAAGAATACCTTAAACCTGGGTAGTTGAAACCCGTGGAATGGGTACCATGCAATATGACTTCAAAGGGTCTTCATTTGCTCACCGAACCTCTCCAATCCTATCACTGCTGCGTTTATGCCCCTGTACACATGCTTGATTCTCTTTCGGAGACATAGCAATCCATAGGTTTTAAGATACTTACTAGTCAGGTATATTCTTAGGCGTTTAATATGCGGTGTTGAGTCCATTTCGTTGACCAAGGAGTAGCTCTTGTCTATTCCATATTTGGCTTAAGGAACTTTATCTGTGCTCATTTCAATCTCTGGTTTTATGCAGCACCCCAACTCACCTTTACCCTTAAGCAAGCATAAGTTGGTTTTCTAAATTTGAGACCCTGTTCTGTTCTGTAATTCAGTTCCTGTGTAGCCAAGTTTACATTCCGTGTATTACTGATATCTTATGATGTTTCTTTTTCTGTGTGACTTACTTCAGTTAGAATCATCATACCTGAATCCACTCATTGTGCTGCTAAGGGCCTGATGACACAGATTTCATTGCTGAGTGATATTGCTTTGTAAGTAAATACCACAAGTTCTTTATCCATTTTTCACTTTCTGCGATGTTGAACTTGTACTGTAAACGAGGTTCTTGTAAACAGAGCCGTTCCAAACTTTGGGGTGGCTGTGTCTTTTTGATTTTAATTTCCCTAAGCTATAGGACCATAAGTGGAAGTGCCCTAGGTTCTGTTGCTTTGTTTTTTAGATGTTTCAGGAAACACCATACACTTCTCCCGAGTGGTTGTTGGCAATTTACATCCCGCCCATCAGCATAACAAGGCTCCCAGTTCTCCATGGCCTGTCCTGCCTTTCTGGATTTTACACTTTTTTCAGATGGCCCTTTTGACCGGGGGGAAGTGAGACTTCATTGTAGTGCAGATTTCCTTTGCAAGCTTGCTTGGTTGGCCAAAAAGGGCGTATGCGTTTTTTCCTGAATATATTCAGGAAAAAACGCATACGCCCTTTTTGGCCAAGTGCATCATTGTGGACGTTCTGCCTCTTTTCCTATGCTTGCAATGCAATTCCAGTCTACCTCCTGAAATCGGTTTCCTGCAATTCTGCCCCGCTTTCAAGTCCTCTTGGCAGCCTTACTTCAGTCTATTTTTGGACGATAGCTGTCATTTATAACTCTGCAGGTTTGTGAATTACAGTGCCCCTGAGCTCCTTTCTTCAACTCGCTTTCTTGTGACCTGGCCGCAACACCGCAGGATGGCTTCAGGCCCTAATCTGGTTCCGGTATGGCACGCTGAGCCTTTGGTTATTTCCTCTTCCTGGTGGGAAATGAGAGTTAAATTTGCCCGTCCAGACACCTCCAGCTAGCCTCTCATTGGTTCTCGCTATTCCTGTTCATCTTCCGCAGAAATTGCAAACTGGGGCAAACAGGAGTTTAAAGGCGCTGACTCTCCAAGTGGGGAGAGTGTTAGTAAAGCTTCTGGAATGTTGCACCCGAGTACCAGGGGAGGAAAACTGAGACATATTTGAACACGTCTCCCGTTCACATGGTTGATCATACTTGGGTTCCACATGCATGTTTTAGCTGAAGGAAGAATACCTTAAACCTGGAGAGTTGAGACCCGTGTAATGGGTACCATGCAATATGACTTCAAAGGGTCTTCATTTGCTCACCGAACCTCTCCAATCCTATCACTGCTGCGTTTATGCCCCTGTACACATGCTTGATTCTCTTTCGGAGACATAGCAATCCATAGGTTTTAAGATACTTACTAGTCAGGTACATTCTTAGGCGTTTAATATGCGGTGTTGAGTCCATTTCGTTGAGCAAGGAGTAGCTCTTGTCTATTCCATATTTGACTTAAGGAACTTTATCTGTGCTCATTTCAATCTCTGGTTTTATGCAGCACCCCAACTCACCTTTACCCTTAAGCAAGCATAAGTTGGTTTTCTAAATTTGAGACCCTGTTCTGTTCTGTAATTCAGTTCCTGTGTAGCCAAGTTTACATTCCGTGTATTACTGATATCTTATGATGTTTCTTTTTCTGTGTGACTTACTTCAGTTAGAATCATCATACCTGAATCCACTCATTGTGCTGCTAAGGGCCTGATGACACAGATTTCATTGCTGAGTGATATTGCTTTGTAAGTAAATACCACAACTTCTTTATCCATTTTTCACTTTCTACGATGTTGAACTTGTACTGTAAACGAGGTTCTTGTAAACAGAGCCGTCCCAAACTTTGGGGTGGCTGTGTCTTTTTGATTTTAATTTCCCTAAGCTATAGGACCATAAGTGGAAGTGCCCTAGGCTCTGTTGCTTTGTTTTTTAGATGTTTCAGGAAACACCATACACTTCTCCCGAGTGGTTGTTGGCAATTTACATCCCGCCCATCAGCATAACAAGGCTCCCAGTTCTCCATGGCCTGTCCTGCCTTTCTGGATTTTACACTTTTTTCAGATGGCCCTTTTGACCGGGGGGAAGTGAGACTTCATTGTAGTGCAGATTTCCTTTGCAAGCTTGCTTGGTTGGCCAAAAAGGGCGTATGCGTTTTTTCCTGAATATATTCAGGAAAAAACGCATACGCCCTTTTTGGCCAAGTGCATCATTGTGGACGTTCTGCCTCTTTTCCTATGCTTTCAATGCAATTCCAGTCTACCTCCTGAAATCGGTTTCCTGCAATTCTGCCCCGCTTTCAAGTCCTCTTGGCAGCCTTACTTCAGTCTATTTTTGGACGATAGCTGTCATTTATAACTCTGCAGCTTTGTGAATTACAGTGCCCCTGAGCTCCTTTCTTCAACTCGCTTTCTTGTGACCTGGCCGCAACACCGCAGGATGGCTTCAGGCCCTAATCTGGTTCCGGTATGGCACGCTGAGCCTTTGGTTATTTCCTCTTCCTGGTGGGAAATGAGAGTTAAATTTGCCCGTCCAGACACCTCCAGCTAGCCTCTCATTGGTTCTCGCTATTCCTGTTCATCTTCCGCAGAAATTGCAAACTGGGGCAAACAGGAGTTTAAAGGCGCTGACTCTCCAAGTGGGGAGAGTGTTAGTAAAGCTTCTGGAATGTTGCACCCGAGTACCAGGGGAGGAAAACTGAGACATATTTGAACACGTCTCCCGTTCACATGGTTGATCATACTTGGGTTCCACATGCATGTTTTAGCTGAAGGAAGAATACCTTAAACCTGGAGAGTTGAGACCCGTGTAATGGGTACCATGCAATATGACTTCAAAGGGTCTTCATTTGCTCACCGAACCTCTCCAATCCTATCACTGCTGCGTTTATGCCCCTGTACACATGCTTGATTCTCTTTCGGAGACATAGCAATCCATAGGTTTTAAGATACTTACTAGTCAGGTACATTCTTAGGCGTTTAATATGCGGTGTTGAGTCCATTTCGTTGAGCAAGGAGTAGCTCTTGTCTATTCCATATTTGACTTAAGGAACTTTATCTGTGCTCATTTCAATCTCTGGTTTTATGCAGCACCCCAACTCACCTTTACCCTTAAGCAAGCATAAGTTGGTTTTCTAAATTTGAGACCCTGTTCTGTTCTGTAATTCAGTTCCTGTGTAGCCAAGTTTACATTCCGTGTATTACTGATATCTTATGATGTTTCTTTTTCTGTGTGACTTACTTCAGTTAGAATCATCATACCTGAATCCACTCATTGTGCTGCTAAGGGCCTGATGACACAGATTTCATTGCTGAGTGATATTGCTTTGTAAGTAAATACCACAACTTCTTTATCCATTTTTCACTTTCTACGATGTTGAACTTGTACTGTAAACGAGGTTCTTGTAAACAGAGCCGTCCCAAACTTTGGGGTGGCTGTGTCTTTTTGATTTTAATTTCCCTAAGCTATAGGACCATAAGTGGAAGTGCCCTAGGCTCTGTTGCTTTGTTTTTTAGATGTTTCAGGAAACACCATACACTTCTCCCGAGTGGTTGTTGGCAATTTACATCCCGCCCATCAGCATAACAAGGCTCCCAGTTCTCCATGGCCTGTCCTGCCTTTCTGGATTTTACACTTTTTTCAGATGGCCCTTTTGACCGGGGGGAAGTGAGACTTCATTGTAGTGCAGATTTCCTTTGCAAGCTTGCTTGGTTGGCCAAAAAGGGCGTATGCGTTTTTTCCTGAATATATTCAGGAAAAAACGCATACGCCCTTTTTGGCCAAGTGCATCATTGTGGACGTTCTGCCTCTTTTCCTATGCTTTCAATGCAATTCCAGTCTACCTCCTGAAATCGGTTTCCTGCAATTCTGCCCCGCTTTCAAGTCCTCTTGGCAGCCTTACTTCAGTCTATTTTTGGACGATAGCTGTCATTTATAACTCTGCAGCTTTGTGAATTACAGTGCCCCTGAGCTCCTTTCTTCAACTCGCTTTCTTGTGACCTGGCCGCAACACCGCAGGATGGCTTCAGGCCCTAATCTGGTTCCGGTACGGCACGCTGAGCCTTTGGTTATTTCCTCTTCCTGGTGGGAAAGGAGAGTTAAATTTGCCCGTCCAGACACCTCCAGCTAGCCTCTCATTGGTTCTCGCTATTCCTGTTCATCTTCCGCAGAAATTGCAAACTGGGCCAAACAGGAGGTTAAAGGCGCTGACTCTCCAAGTCGGGAGAGTGTTAGTAAAGCGTCTGGAATATTGCACCCGAGTACCAGGGGAGGAAAACTGAGACATATTTGAACACGTCTCCCGTTCACATGGTTGATCATACTTGGGTTCCACATGCATGTTTTAGCTGAAGGAAGAATACCTTAAACCTGGAGAGTTGAGACCCGTGTAATGGGTACCATGCAATATGACTTCAAAGGGTCTTCATTTGCTCACCGAACCTCTCCAATCCTATCACTGCTGCGTTTATGCCCCTGTACACATGCTTGATTCTCTTTTGGAGACATAGCAATCCATAGGTTTTACGATACTTACTAGTCAGGTACATTCTTAGGCGTTTAATATGCGGTGTTGAGTCCATTTCGTTGAGCAAGGAGTAGCTCTTGTCTATTCCATATTTGACTTAAGGAACTTTATCTGTGCTCATTTCAATCTCTGGTTTTATGCAGCACCCCAACTCACCTTTACCCTTAAGCAAGCATAAGTTGGTTTTCTAAATTTGAGACCCTGTTCTGTTCTGTAATTCAGTTCCTGTGTAGCCAAGTTTCCATTCCGTGTATTACTGATATCTTATGATGTTTCTTTTTCTGTGTGACTTATTTCAGTTAGAATCATCATACCTGAATCCACTCATTGTGATGCTAAGGGCCTGATGACATAGATTTCATTGCTGAGTGATATTGCTTTGTAAGTAAATACCACAACTTCTTTATCCATTTTTCACTTTCTGCGATGTTGAACTTGTACTGTAAACGAGGTTCTTGTAAACAGAGGCGTCCCAAACTTTCGGGTGGCTGTGTCTTTTTGATTTTAATTTCCCTAAGCTATAGGACCATAAGTGGCAGTGCCCTAGGCTCTGTTGCTTTGTTTTTTAGATGTTTCAGGAAACACCATACACTTCTCCCGAGTGTCTGTTGGCAATTTACATCCCGCCCATCAGCATAACAAGGCTCCCAGTTCTCCATGGCCTGTCCTGCCTTTCTGGATTTTACACTTTTTTCAGATGGCCCTTTTGACCGGGGGGAAGTGAGAATTCATTGTAGTGCAGATTTCCTTTGCAAGCTTGCTTGGTTGGCCAAAAAGGGCGTATGCGTTTTTTCCTGAATATATTCAGGAAAAAACGCATACGCCCTTTTTGGCCAAGTGCATCATTGTGGACGTTCTGCCTCTTTTCCTATGCTTTCAATGCAATTCCAGTCTACCTCCTGAAATCGGTTTCCTGCAATTCTGCCCCGCTTTCAAGTCCTCTTGGCAGCCTTACTTCAGTCTATTTTTGGACGATAGCTGTCATTTATAACTCTGCAGGTTTGTGAATTACAGTGCCCCTGAGCTCCTTTCTTCAACTCGCTTTCTTTTGAGCTGGCCGCAACACCGCAGGATGGCTTCAGGCCCTAATCTGGTTCCGGTACGGCACGCTGAGCCTTTGGTTATTTCCTCTTCCTGGTGGGAAATGAGAGTTAAATTTGCCCGTCCAGACACCTCCAGCTAGCCTCTCATTGGTTCTCGCTATTCCTGTTCATCTTCCGCAGAAATTGCAAACTGGGGCAAACAGGAGGTTAAAGGCGCTGACTCTCCAAGTCGGGAGAGTGTTAGTAAAGCGTCTGGAATATTGCACCCGAGTACCAGGGGAGGAAAACTGAGACATATTTGAACACGTCTCCCGTTCACATGGTTGATCATACTTGGGTTCCACATGCATGTTTTAGCTGAAGGAAGAATACCTTAAACCTGGAGAGTTGAGACCCGTGTAATGGGTACCATGCAATATGACTTCAAAGGGTCTTCATTTGCTCACCGAACCTCTCCAATCCTATCACTGCTGCGTTTATGCCCCTGTACACATGCTTGATTCTCTTTTGGAGACATAGCAATCCATAGGTTTTACGATACTTACTAGTCAGGTACATTCTTAGGCGTTTAATATGCGGTGTTGAGTCCATTTCGTTGAGCAAGGAGTAGCTCTTGTCTATTCCATATTTGACTTAAGGAACTTTATCTGTGCTCATTTCAATCTCTGGTTTTATGCAGCACCCCAACTCACCTTTACCCTTAAGCAAGCATAAGTTGGTTTTCTAAATTTGAGACCCTGTTCTGTTCTGTAATTCAGTTCCTGTGTAGCCAAGTTTCCATTCCGTGTATTACTGATATCTTATGATGTTTCTTTTTCTGTGTGACTTATTTCAGTTAGAATCATCATACCTGAATCCACTCATTGTGATGCTAAGGGCCTGATGACATAGATTTCATTGCTGAGTGATATTGCTTTGTAAGTAAATACCACAACTTCTTTATCCATTTTTCACTTTCTGCGATGTTGAACTTGTACTGTAAACGAGGTTCTTGTAAACAGAGGCGTCCCAAACTTTCGGGTGGCTGTGTCTTTTTGATTTTAATTTCCCTAAGCTATAGGACCATAAGTGGCAGTGCCCTAGGCTCTGTTGCTTTGTTTTTTAGATGTTTCAGGAAACACCATACACTTCTCCCGAGTGTCTGTTGGCAATTTACATCCCGCCCATCAGCATAACAAGGCTCCCAGTTCTCCATGGCCTGTCCTGCCTTTCTGGATTTTACACTTTTTTCAGATGGCCCTTTTGACCGGGGGGAAGTGAGACTTCATTGTAGTGCAGATTTCCTTTGCAAGCTTGCTTGGTTGGCCAAAAAGGGCGTATGCGTTTTTTCCTGAATATATTCAGGAAAAAACGCATACGCCCTTTTTGGCCAAGTGCATCATTGTGGACGTTCTGCCTCTTTTCCTATGCTTTCAATGCAATTCCAGTCTACCTCCTGAAATCGGTTTCCTGCAATTCTGCCCCGCTTTCAAGTCCTCTTGGCAGCCTTACTTCAGTCTATTTTTGGACGATAGCTGTCATTTATAACTCTGCAGGTTTGTGAATTACAGTGCCCCTGAGCTCCTTTCTTCAACTCGCTTTCTTGTGAGCTGGCCGCAACACCGCAGGATGGATTCAGGCCCTAATCTGGTTCCGGCACGGCACGCTGAGCCTTTGGTTAATTCCTCTTCCTGGTGGGAAATGAGAGTTAAATTTGCCCGTCCAGACACCTCCAGCTAGTTTCTCATTGGTTCTCGCTATTCCTGTTCATCTTCCGCAGAAATTGCAAACTGGGCCAAACAGGAGGTTAAAGGCGCTGACTCTCCAAGTGGGGAGAGTGTTAGTAAAGCGTCTGGAATGTTGCACCCGAGTACCAGGGGAGGAAAACTGAGACATATTTGAACACGTCTCCCGTTCACATGGTTGATCATACTCTGGGTTCCACATGCATGTTTTAGCTGAAGGAAGAATACCTTAAACCTGGAGAGTTGAGACCCGTGGAATGGGTACCATGCAATATGTCTTCAAAGGGTCTTCATTTGCTCACCGAACCTCTCCAATACTATCACTGCTGCGTTTATGCCCCTGTACACACGCTTGATTCTCTTTTGGAGACATAGCAATTCATAGGTTTTAAGATACTTACTAGTCAGGTACATTCTTAGGCGTTTAATATGGGGTGTTGAGTTCATTGCGTTGAGCAAGGAGTAGCTCTTGTCTATTCCATATTTGGCTTAAGGAACTTTATCTGTGCTCATTTCAATCTCTGGTTTTATGCAGCACCCCAACTCACCTTTACCCTTAAGCAAGCATAAGTTGGTTTTCTAAATTTGAGAACCTGTTCTGTTTTGGAATGCAGTTCCTGTGTAGCCAAGTTTACATTCCGTGTATTAGTGATATCTTATGATGTTTCTTTTTCTGTGTGACTTATTTCAGTTAGAATCATCGTACCTGAATCCACTCATTATGCTGCTACGGGCCTGATGACATAGATTTCATTGCTGAGTGATACTGCATTGTACGTAATTACCACAAGTTCTTTATCCATTTTTCACTTTCTGTGATATTGAACTTGTACGGTAAACGAGGCTCTTGTAAACAGAGGCGTCCCAAACTTTGGGGTGGCTGTGTCTTTTTGATTTTAATTTCCCTAAGCTATAGGACCATAAGTGGAAGTGCCCTAGGCTCTGCTGCTTTGTTTTTTAGATGTTTCAGGAAACACCATACACTTCTCCCAAGTGTCTGTTGGCAATTTACATCCCGCCCATCAGCATAACAAGGCTCCCAGTTCTCCGTGGCCTGTCCTGCCTTTCTGGATTTTACCCTTTTTTCAGATGGCCCTTTTGACCGGGGGGAAGTGAGACTTCATTGTAGTGCAGATTTCCTTTGCAAGCTTGCTTGGTTGGCCAAAA
The DNA here is from genome assembly GCF_951394435.1 of Stenella coeruleoalba. NCBI lineage: Eukaryota > Metazoa > Chordata > Mammalia > Artiodactyla > Delphinidae > Stenella > Stenella coeruleoalba. The sequence continues at coordinate 498,488 of NW_027646244.1, read as the reverse complement.
AGGGCGTATGCGTTTTTTCCTGAATATATTCAGGAAAAAACGCATACGCCCTTTTTGGCCAAGTGCATCATTGTGGACGTTCTGCCTCTTTTCCTATGCTTTCAATGCAATTCCAGTCTACCTCCTGAAATCGGTTTCCTGCAATTCTGCCCCGCTTTCAAGTCCTCTTGGCAGTCTTACTTCAGTCTATTTTTGGACGATAGCTGTCATTTATAACTCTGCAGGTTTGTGAATTACAGTGCCCCTGAGCTCCTTTCTTCAACTCGCTTTCTTGTGAGCTGGCCGCAACACCGCAGGATGGCTTCGGGCCCTAATCTGGTTCCGGCACGGCACGCTGAGCCTTTGGTTAATTCCTCTTCCTGGTGGGAAATGAGAGTTAAATTTGCCCGTCCAGACACCTCCAGCTAGTCTCTCATTGGTTCTCGCTATTCCTGTTCATCTTCCGCAGAAATTGCAAACTGGGCCAAACAGGAGGTTAAAGGGTCTGACTCTCCAAGTCGGAAGAGTGTTAGTAAAGCGTCTGGAATGTTGCACCCGAGTGTCAGGGGAGGAAAACTGAGACATATTTGAACACGTCTCCCGTTCACACGGTTGATCATACTCTGGGTTCCACATGCATGTTTTAGCTGAAGGAAGAATACCTTAAACCTGGAGATTTGAGACCCGTGGAATGGGTACCATGCAATATGTCTTCAAAGGGTCTTCATTTGCTCACCGAACCTCTCCAATCCTATCACTGCTGCGTTTATGCCCCTGTACACACGCTTGATTCTCTTTTGGAGACACAGCAATTCATAGGTTTTAAGATACTTACTAGTCAGGTACATTCTTAGGCGTTTAATATGGGGTGTTGAGTCCATTTCGTTGAGCAAGGAGTAGCTCTTGTCTATTCCATATTTGGCTTAAGGAACTTTATCTGTGCTCATTTCAATCTCTGGTTTTATGCAGCACCCCAACTCACCTTTCCCCTTAAGCAAGCATAAGTTGGTTTTCTAAATTTGAGACCCTGTTCTGTTTTGGAATGCAGTTCCTGTGTAGACAAGTTTACATTCCGTGTATTAGTGATATCTTATGATGTTTCTTTTTCTGTGTGACTTATTTCAGTTAGAATCATCGTACCTGAATCCACTCATTATGCTGCTACGGGCCTGATGACATAGATTTCATTGCTGAGTGATACTGCATTGTACGTAATTACCACAAGTTCTTTATCCATTTTTCACTTTCTGTGATATTGAACTTGTACGGCAAACGAGGTTCTTGTAAACAGAGGCGTCCCAAACTTTGGGGTGGCTGTGTCTTTTTGATTTTAATTTCCCTAAGCTATAGGACCATAAGTGGAAGTGCCCTAGGCTCTGCTGCTTTGTTTTTTAGATGTTTCAGGAAACACCATACACTTCTCCCGAGTGTCTGTTGGCAGTTTACATCCCACCCATCAGCATAACAAGGCTCCCAGTTCTCCATGGCCTGTCCTGCCTTTCTGGATTTTACACTTTTTTCAGATGGCCCTTTTGACCGGGGGGAAGTGAGACTTCATTGTAGTGCAGATATCCTTTGCAAGCTTGCTTGGTTGGCCAAAAAGGGCGTATGCGTTTTTTCCTGAATATATTCAGGAAAAAACGCATACGCCCTTTTTGGCCAAGTGCATCATTGTGGACGTTCTGCCTCTTTTCCTATGCTTTCAATGCAATTCCAGTCTACCTCCTGAAATCGGTTTCCTGCAATTCTGCCCCGCTTTCAAGTCCTCTTGGCAGCCTTACTTCAGTCTATTTTTGGACGATAGCTGTCATTTATAACTCTGCAGGTTTGTGAATTACAGTGCCCCTGAGCTCCTTTCTTCAACTCGCTTTCTTGTGACCTGGCCGCAACACCGCAGGATGGCTTCAGGCCCTAATCTGGTTCTGGCACGGCACGCTGAGCCTTTGGTTATTTCCTCCTCCTGGTGGGAAATGAGAGTTAAATTTGCCCGTCCAGACACCTCCAGCTAGCCTCTCATTGGTTCTCGCTATTCCTGTTCATCTTCCGCAGAAATTGCAAACTGGGCCAAACAGGAGGTTAAAGGGACTGACTCTCCAAGTCGGGAGAGTGTTAGTAAAGCGTCTGGAATGTTGCACCCGAGTACCAGGGTATGAAAACTGAGACATATTTGAACACGTCTCCCGATCACATGGTTGATCATACTCTAGGTTCCACATGCATGTTTTAGCTGAAGGGAGAATACCTTAAACCTGGATAGTTGAAACCCGTGGAATGGGTACCATGCAATATGACTTCAAAGGGTCTTCATTTGCTCACCGAACCTTCCAATCCTATCACTGCTGCGTTTATGCCCCTGTACACATGCATGATTCTCTTTCAGAGACATAGCAATCCATAGGTTTTAAGATACTTACTAGTCAGGTACATTCTTAGGTGTTTAATATGCGGTGTTGAGTCCATTTCGTTGAGCAAGGAGTAGCTCTTGTCTATTCCATATTTGACTTAAGGAACTTTATCTGTGCTCATTTCAATCTCTGGTTTTATGCAGCACCCCAACTCACCTTTACCCTTAAGCAAGCATAAGTTGGTTTTCTAAATTTGAGACCCTGTTCTGTTCTGTAATTCAGTTCCTGTGTAGCCAAGTTTGCATTCCGTGTATTACTGATATCTTATGATGTTTCTTTTTCTGTGTGACTTATTTCAGTTAGAATCATCATACCTGAATCCACTCATTGTGATGCTAAGGGCCTGATGACATAGATTACATTGCTGAGTGATATTGCTTTGTAAGTAAATACCACAACTTCTTTATCCATTTTTCACTTTCTGCGATGTTGAAATTGTACTGTGAACGAGGTTCTTGTAAACAGAGGCGTCCCAAACTTTGGGGTGGCTGTGTCTTTTTGATTTTAATTTCCCTAAGCTATAGGACCATAAGTGGCAGTGCCCTAGGCTCTGTTGCTTTGTTTTTTAGATGTTTCAGGAAACACCATACACTTCTCCCGAGTGGTTGTTGGCAATTTACATCCCGCCCATCAGCATAACAAGGCTCCCAGTTCTCCATGGCCTGTCCTGCCTTTCTGGATTTTACACTTTTTTCAGATGGCCCTTTTGACCGGGGGGAAGTGAGACTTCATTGTAGTGCAGATTTCCTTTGCAAGCTTGCTTGGTTGGCCAAAAAGGGCGTATGCGTTTTTTCCTGAATATATTCAGGAAAAAACGCATACGCCCTTTTTGGCCAAGTGCATCATTGTGGACGTTCTGCCTCTTTTCCTATGCTTTCAATGCAATTCCAGTCTACCTCCTGAAATCGGTTTCCTGCAATTCTGCCCCGCTTTCAAGTCCTCTTGGCAGCCTTACTTCAGTCTATTTTTGGACGATAGCTGTCATTTATAACTCTGCAGGTTTGTGAATTACAGTGCCCCTGAGCTCCTTTCTTCAACTCGCTTTCTTGTGACCTGGCCGCAACACCGCAGGATGGCTTCAGGCCCTAATCTGGTTCCGGTACGGCATGCTGAGCCTTTGGTTATTTCCTCTTCCTGGTGGGAAATGAGAGTTAAATTTGCCCGTCCAGACACCTCCAGCTAGCCTCTCATTGGTTCTCGCTATTCCTGTTCATCTTCCGCAGAAATTGCAAACTGGGCCAAACAGGAGGTTAAAGGCGCTGACTCTCCAAGTGGGGAGAGTGTTAGTAAAGCGTCTGGAATGTTGCACCCGAGTACCAGGGGAGGAAAACTGAGACATATTTGAACACGTCTCCCGATCACATGGTTGATCATACTCTGGGTTCCACATGCATGTTTTAGCTGAAGGAAGAATACCTAAAACCTGGGTAGTTGAAACCCGTGGAATGGGTACCATGCAATATGACTTCAAAGGGTCTTCATTTGCTCACCGAAACTCTCCAATCCTATCACTGCTGCGTTTATGCCCCTGTACACATGCTTGATTCTCTTTCGGAGACATAGCAATCCATAGGTTTTACGATACTTACTAGTCAGGTACATTCTTAGGCGTTTAATATGCGGTGTTGAGTCCATTTCGTTGAGCAAGGAGTAGCTCTTGTCTATTCCATATTTGGCTTAAGGAACTTTATCTGTGCTCATTTCAATCTCTGGTTTTATGCAGCACCCCAACTCACCTTTACCCTTAAGCAAGAATAAGTTGGTTTTCTAAATTTGAGACCCTGTTCTGTTCTGTAATTCTGTTCCTGTGTAGCCAAGTTTACATTCCGTGTATTACTGATATCTTATGATGTTTCTTTTTCTGTGTGACTTATTTCAGTTAGAATCATCATACCTGAATCCACTCATTGTGCTGCTAAGGGCCTGATGACACAGATTTCATTGCTGAGTGATATTGCTTTGTAAGTAAATACCACAACTTCTTTATCCATTTTTCACTTTCTGCGATGTTGAACTTGTACTGTAAACGAGGTTCTTGTAAACAGAGGCGTCCCAAACTTTGGGGTGGCTGTGTCTTTTTGATTTTAATTTCCCTAAGCTATAGGACCATAAGTGGAAGTGCCCTAGGCTCTGTTGCTTTGTTTTTTAGATGTTTCAGGAAACACCATACACTTCTCCCAAGTGTCTGTTGGCAATTTACATCCCGCCCATCAGCATAACAAGGCTCCCAGTTCTCCATGGCCTGTCCTGCCTTTCTGGATTTTACACTTTTTTCAGATGGCCCTTTTGACCGGGGGGAAGTGAGACTTCATTGTAGTGCAGATTTCCTTTGCAAGCTTGCTTGGTTGGCCAAAAAGGGCGTATGCGTTTTTTCCTGAATATATTCAGGAAAAAACGCATACGCCCTTTTTGGCCAAGTGCATCATTGTGGACGTTCTGCCTCTTTTCCTATGCTTTCAATGCAATTCCAGTCTACCTCCTGAAATCGGTTTCCTGCAATTCTGCCCCGCTTTCAAGTCCTCTTGGCAGCCTTACTTCAGTCTATTTTTGGACGATACCTGTCATTTATAACTCTGCAGGTTTGTGAATTACAGTGCCCCTGAGCTCCTTTCTTCAACTCGCTTTCTTTTGAGCTGGCCGCAACACCGCAGGATGGCTTCAGGCCCTAATCTGGTTCCGGCACAGCACGCTGAGCCTTTGGTTAATTCCTCTTCCTGGTGGGAAATGAGAGTTAAATTTGCCCGTCCAGACACCTCCAGCTAGCCTCTCATTGGTTCTCGCTATTCCTGTTCATCTTCCGCAGAAATTGCAAACTGGGCCGAACAGGAAGTTAAAGGGACTGACTCTCCAAGTCGGGAGAGTGTTAGTAAAGCGTCTGGAATGTTGCACCCGAGTACCAGGGTACGAAAACTGAGACATATTTGAACACGTCTCCCGATCACATGGTTGATCATACTCTAGGTTCCACATGCATGTTTTAGCTGAAGGAAGAATACCTTAAACCTGGGTAGTTGAAACCCGTGGAATGGGTACCATGCAATATGACTTCAAAGGGTCTTCATTTGCTCACCGAATGTCTCCAATCCTATCACTGCTGCGTTTATGCCCCTGTACACATGCTTGATTCTCTTTCGGAGACATAGCAATCCATAGGTTTTAAGATACTTACTAGTCAGGTACATTCTTAGGTGTTTAATATGCGGTGTTGAGTCCATTTCGTTGAGCAAGGAGTAGCTCTTGTCTATTCCATATTGGGCTTAAGGAACTTTATCTGTGCTCATTTCAATCTCTGGTTTTATGCAGCACCCCAACTCACCTTTACCCTTAAGCAAGCATAAGTTGGTTTTCTAAATTTGAGACCCTGTTCTGTTTTGGAATTCAGTTCCTGTGTAGCCAAGTTTACATTCCGTGTATTAGTGATATCTTATGATGTTTCTTTTTCTGTGTGACTTATTTCAGTTAGAATCATCGTACCTGAATCTACTCATTATGCTGCTACGGGCCTGATGACATAGATTTCATTGCTGAGTGATACTGCATTGTACGTAAGTACCACAAGTTCTTTATCCATTTTTCACTTTGTGCGATGTTGAACTTGTACTGTAAACGAGGTTCTTGTAAACAGAGGCGTCCCAAACTTTGGGGTGGCTGTGTCTTTTTGATTTTAATTTCCCTATGCTATAGGACCATAAGTGGCAGTGCCCTAGGCTCTGTTGCTTTGTTTTTTAGATGTTTCAGGAAACACCATACACTTCTCCCGAGTGGTTGTTGGCAATTTACATCCCGCCCATCAGCATAACAAGGCTCCCAGTTCTCCATGGCCTGTCCTGCCTTTCTGGATTTTACACTTTTTTCAGATGGCCCTTTTGACCGGGGGGAAGTGAGACTTCATTGTAGTGCAGATTTCCTTTGCAAGCTTGCTTGGTTGGCCAAAAAGGGCGTATGCGTTTTTTCCTGAATATATTCAGGAAAAAACGCATACGCCCTTTTTGGCCAAGTGCATCATTGTGGACGTTCTGCCTCTTTTCCTATGCTTTCAATGCAATTCCAGTCTACCTCCTGAAATCGGTTTCCTGCAATTCTGCCCCGCTTTCAAGTCCTCTTGGCAGCCTTACTTCAGTCTATTTTTGGACGATAGCTGTCATTTATAACTCTGCAGGTTTGTGAATTACAGTGCCCCTGAGCTCCTTTCTTCAACTCGTTTTCTTGTGACCTGGCCGCAACACCGCAGGATGGCTTCAGGCTCTAATCTGGTTCCGGCCCGGCATGCTGAGCCTTTGGTTAATTCCTCTTCCTGGTGGGAAATGAGAGTTAAATTTGCCCGTCCAGACACCTCCAGCTAGCCTCTCATTGGTTCTCGCTATTCCTGTTCATCTTCCGCAGAAATTGCAAACTGGGCCAAACAGGAGGTTAAAGGGACTCACTCTCCAAGTCGGGAGAGTGTTAGTAAAGCGTCTGTATGTTGCACCCGAGTACCAGGGGAGGAAAACTGAGACATATTTGAACACGTCTCCCGATCACATGGTTGATCATACTCTAGGTTCCACATGCATGTTTTAGCTGAAGGAAGAATACCTTAAACCTGGGTAGTTGAAACCCGTGGAATGGGTACCATGCAATATGACTTCAAAGGGTCTTCATTTGCTCACCGAACCTCTCCAATCCTATCACTGCTGCGTTTATGCCCCTGTACACATGCTTGATTCTCTTTCGGAGACATAGCAATCCATAGGTTTTAAGATACTTACTAGTCAGGTACATTCTTAGGCGTTTAATATGGGGTGTTGAGTCCATTTCGTTGAGCAAGGAGTAGCTCTTGTCTATTCCATATTTGGCTTAAGGAACTTTATCTGTGCTCATTTCAATCTCTGGTTTTATGCAGCACCCCAACTCACCTTTACCCTTAAGCAAGAATAAGTTGGTTTTCTAAATTTGAGACCCTGTTCTGTTCTGTAATTCTGTTCCTGTGTAGCCAAGTTTACATTCCGTGTATTACTGATATCTTATGATGTTTCTTTTTCTGTGTGACTTATTTCAGTTAGAATCATCATACCTGAATCCACTCTTTGTGCTGCTAAGGGCCTGATGACACAGATTTCATTGCTGAGTGATATTGCTTTGTAAGTAACTACCACAAGTTCTTTATCCATTTTTCACTTTCTGCGATGTTGAACTTGTACTGTAAACGAGGTTCTTGTAAACAGAGGCGTCCCAAACTTTGGGGTGGCTGTGTCTTTTTGATTTTAATTTCCCTAAGCTATAGGACCATAAGTGGCAGTGCCCTAGGCTCTGTTGCTTTGTTTTTTAGATGTTTCAGGAAACACCATACACTTCTCCCGAGTGGTTGTTGGCAATTTACATCCCGCCCATCAGCATAACAAGGCTCCCAGTTCTCCATGGCCTGTCCTGCCTTTCTGGATTTTACACTTTTTTCAGATGGCCCTTTTGACCGGGGGGAAGTGAGACTTCATTGTAGTACAGATTTCCTTTGCAAGCTTGCTTGGTTGGCCCAAAAGGGCGTATGCGTTTTTTCCTGAATATATTCAGGAAAAAACGCATACGCCCTTTTTGGCCAAGTGCATCATTGTGGACGTTCTGCCTCTTTTCCTATGCTTTCAATGCAATTCCAGTCTACCTCCTGAAATCGGTCTCCTGCAATTCTGCCCCGCTTTCAAGTCCTCTTGGCAGCCTTACTTCAGTCTATTTTTGGACGATAGCTGTCATTTATAACTCTGCAGGTTTGTGAATTACAGTGCCCCTGAGCTCCTTTCTTCAACTCGCTTTCTTTTGAGCTGGCCGCAACACCGCAGGATGGCTTCAGGCCCTAATCTGGTTCCGGCACAGCACGCTGAGCCTTTGGTTAATTCCTCTTCCTGGTGGGAAATGAGAGTTAAATTTGCCCGTCCAGACACCTCCAGCTAGCCTCTCATTGGTTCTCGCTATTCCTGTTCATCTTCCGCAGAAATTGCAAACTGGGCCAAACAGGAGGTTAAAGGGACTGACTCTCCAAGTCGGGAGAGTGTTAGTAAAGCGTCTGGAATGTTGCACCCGAGTACCAGGGTACGAAAACTGAGACATATTTGAACACGTCTCCCGATCACATGGTTGATCATACTCTAGGTTCCACATGCATGTTTTAGCTGAAGGAAGAATACCTTAAACCTGGGTAGTTGAAACCCGTGGAATGGGTACCATGCAATATGACTTCAAAGGGTCTTCATTTGCTCACCGAACCTCTCCAATCCTATCACTGCTGCGTTTATGCCCCTGTACACATGCTTGATTCTCTTTCGGAGACATAGCAATCCATAGGTTTTAAGATACTTACTAGTCAGGTATATTCTTAGGCGTTTAATATGCGGTGTTGAGTCCATTTCGTTGACCAAGGAGTAGCTCTTGTCTATTCCATATTTGGCTTAAGGAACTTTATCTGTGCTCATTTCAATCTCTGGTTTTATGCAGCACCCCAACTCACCTTTACCCTTAAGCAAGCATAAGTTGGTTTTCTAAATTTGAGACCCTGTTCTGTTCTGTAATTCAGTTCCTGTGTAGCCAAGTTTACATTCCGTGTATTACTGATATCTTATGATGTTTCTTTTTCTGTGTGACTTACTTCAGTTAGAATCATCATACCTGAATCCACTCATTGTGCTGCTAAGGGCCTGATGACACAGATTTCATTGCTGAGTGATATTGCTTTGTAAGTAAATACCACAAGTTCTTTATCCATTTTTCACTTTCTGCGATGTTGAACTTGTACTGTAAACGAGGTTCTTGTAAACAGAGCCGTTCCAAACTTTGGGGTGGCTGTGTCTTTTTGATTTTAATTTCCCTAAGCTATAGGACCATAAGTGGAAGTGCCCTAGGTTCTGTTGCTTTGTTTTTTAGATGTTTCAGGAAACACCATACACTTCTCCCGAGTGGTTGTTGGCAATTTACATCCCGCCCATCAGCATAACAAGGCTCCCAGTTCTCCATGGCCTGTCCTGCCTTTCTGGATTTTACACTTTTTTCAGATGGCCCTTTTGACCGGGGGGAAGTGAGACTTCATTGTAGTGCAGATTTCCTTTGCAAGCTTGCTTGGTTGGCCAAAAAGGGCGTATGCGTTTTTTCCTGAATATATTCAGGAAAAAACGCATACGCCCTTTTTGGCCAAGTGCATCATTGTGGACGTTCTGCCTCTTTTCCTATGCTTGCAATGCAATTCCAGTCTACCTCCTGAAATCGGTTTCCTGCAATTCTGCCCCGCTTTCAAGTCCTCTTGGCAGCCTTACTTCAGTCTATTTTTGGACGATAGCTGTCATTTATAACTCTGCAGGTTTGTGAATTACAGTGCCCCTGAGCTCCTTTCTTCAACTCGCTTTCTTGTGACCTGGCCGCAACACCGCAGGATGGCTTCAGGCCCTAATCTGGTTCCGGTACGGCACGCTGAGCCTTTGGTTATTTCCTCTTCCTGGTGGGAAATGAGAGTTAAATTTGCCCGTCCAGACACCTCCAGCTAGCCTCTCATTGGTTCTCGCTATTCCTGTTCATCTTCCGCAGAAATTGCAAACTGGGCCAAACAGGAGTTTAAAGGCGCTGACTCTCCAAGTGGGGAGAGTGTTAGTAAAGCTTCTGGAATGTTGCACCCGAGTACCAGGGGAGGAAAACTGAGACATATTTGAACACGTCTCCCGTTCACATGGTTGATCATACTTGGGTTCCACATGCATGTTTTAGCTGAAGGAAGAATACCTTAAACATGGAGAGTTGAGACCCGTGTAATGGGTACCATGCAATATGACTTCAAAGGGTCTTCATTTGCTCACCGAACCTCTCCAATCCTATCACTGCTGCCTTTATGCCCCTGTACACATGCTTGATTCTCTTTCGGAGACATAGCAATCCATAGGTTTTAAGATACTTACTAGTCAGGTACATTCTTAGGCGTTTAATATGCGGTGTTGAGTCCATTTCGTTGAGCAAGGAGTAGCTCTTGTCTATTCCATATTTGACTTAAGGAACTTTATCTGTGCTCATTTCAATCTCTGGTTTTATGCAGCACCCCAACTCACCTTTACCCTTAAGCAAGCATAAGTTGGTTTTCTAAATTTGAGACCCTGTTCTGTTCTGTAATTCAGTTCCTGTGTAGCCAAGTTTACATTCCGTGTATTACTGATATCTTATGATGTTTCTTTTTCTGTGTGACTTATTTCAGTTAGAATCATCATACCTGAATCCACTCATTGTGCTGCTAAGGGCCTGATGACATAGATTTCATTGCTGAGTGATATTGCTTTGTAAGTAAATACCACAACGTCTTTATCCATTTTTCACTTTCTGCGATGTTGAACTTGTACTGTAAACGAGGTTCTTGTAAACAGAGGCGTCCCAAACTTTGGGGTGGCTGTGTCTTTTTGATTTTAATTTCCCTAAGCTATAGGACCATAAGTGGCAGTGCCCTAGGCTCTGTTGCTTTGTTTTTTAGATGTTTCAGGAAACACCATACACTTCTCCCGAGTGTCTGTTGGCAATTTACATCCCGCCCATCAGCATAACAAGGCTCCCAGTTCTCCATGGCCTGTCCTGCCTTTCTGGATTTTACACTTTTTTCAGATGGCCCTTTTGACCGGGGGGAAGTGAGACTTCATTGTAGTACAGATTTCCTTTGCAAGCTTGCTTGGTTGGCCAAAAAGGGCGTATGCATTTTTTCCTGAATATATTCAGGAAAAAACGCATACGCCCTTTTTGGCCAAGTGCATCATTGTGGACGTTCTGCCTCTTTTCCTATGCTTTCAATGCAATTCCAGTCTACCTCCTGAAATCGGTTTCCTGCAATTCTGCCCCGCTTTCAAGTCCTCTTGGCAGCCTTACTTCAGTCTATTTTTGGACGATAGCTGTCATTTATAACTCTGCAGGTTTGTGAATTACAGTGCCCCTGAGCTCCTTTCTTCAACTCGCTTTCTTGTGACCTGGCCGCAACACCGCAGGATGGCTTCAGGCCCTAATCTGGTTCCGGCCCGGCATGCTGAGCCTTTGGTTAATTCCTCTTCCTGGTGGGAAATGAGAGTTAAATTTGCCCGTCCAGACACCTCCAGCTAGCCTCTCATTGGTTCTCGCTATTCCTGTTCATCTTCCGCAGAAATTGCAAACTGGGCCAAACAGGAGGTTAAAGGGACTGACTCTCCAAGTGGGGAGAGTGTTAGTAAAGCGTCTGGAATGTTGCACCCGAGTACCAGGGGAGGAAAACTGAGACATATTTGAACACGTCTCCCGTTCACATGGTTGATCATACTTGGGTTCCACATGCATGTTTTAGCTGAAGGAAGAATACCTTAAACCTGGAGAGTTGAGACCCGTGTAATGGGTACCATGCAATATGACTTCAAAGGGTCTTCATTTGCTCACCGAACCTCTCCAATCCTATCACTGCTGCGTTTATGCCCCTGTACACATGCTTGATTCTCTTTCGGAGACATAGCAATCCATAGGTTTTAAGATACTTACTAGTCAGGTACATTCTTAGGCGTTTAATATGCGGTGTTGAGTCCATTTCGTTGAGCAACGAGTAGCTCTTGTCTATTCCATATTTGACTTAAGGAACTTTATCTGTGCTCATTTCAATCTCTGGTTTTATGCAGCACCCCAACTCACCTTTACCCTTAAGCAAGCATAAGTTGGTTTTCTAAATTTGAGACCCTGTTCTGTTCTGTAATTCAGTTCCTGTGTAGCCAAGTTTACATTCCGTGTATTACTGATATCTTATGATGTTTCTTTTTCTGTGTGACTTATTTCAGTTAGAATCATCATACCTGAATCCACTCATTGTGCTGCTAAGGGCCTGATGACACAGATTTCATTGCTGAGTGATATTGCTTTGTAAGTAACTACCACAAGTTCTTTATCCATTTTTCACTTTCTGCGATGTTGAACTTGTACTGTAAACGAGGTTCTTGTAAACAGAGGCGTCCCAAACTTTGGGGTGGCTGTGTCTTTTTGATTTTAATTTCCCTAAGCTATAGGACCATAAGTGGCAGTGCCCTAGGCTCTGTTGCTTTGTTTTTTAGATGTTTCAGGAAACACCATACACTTCTCCGGAGTGGTTGTTGGCAATTTACATCCCGCCCATCAGCATAACAAGGCTCCCAGTTCTCCATGGCCTGTCCTGCCTTTCTGGATTTTACACTTTTTTCAGATGGCCCTTTTGACCGGGGGGAAGTGAGACTTCATTGTAGTGCAGATTTCCTTTGCAAGCTTGCTTGGTTGGCCAAAAAGGGCGTATGCGTTTTTTCCTGAATATATTCAGGAAAAAACGCATACACCCTTTTTGACCAAGTGCATCATTGTGGACGTTCTGCCTCTTTTCCTATGCTTTCAATGCAATTCCAGTCTACCTCCTGAAATCGGTTTCCTGCAATTCTGCCCCGCTTTCAAGTCCTCATGGCAGCCTTACTTCAGTCTATTTTTGGACGATAGCTGTCATTTATAACTCTGCAGGTTTGTTAATTACAGTGCCCCTGATCTCCTTTCTTCAACTCGCTTTCTTTTGAGCTGGCCGCAACACCGCAGGATGGCTTCAGGCCCTAATCTGGTTCCGGTACGGCACGCTGAGCCTTTGGTTATTTCCTCTTCCTGGTGGGAAATGAGAGTTAAATTTGCCCGTCCAGACACCTCCAGCTAGCCTCTCATTGGTTCTCGCTATTCCTGTTCATCTTCCGCAGAAATTGCAAACTGGGCCAAACAGGAGTTTAAAGGCGCTGACTCTCCAAGTGGGGAGAGTGTTAGTAAAGCGTCTGGAATGTTGCACCCGAGTACCAGGGGAGGAAAACTGAGACATATTTGAACACGTCTCCCGTTCACATGGTTGATCATACTTGGGTTCCACATGCATGTTTTAGCTGAAGGAAGAATACCTTAAACCTGGAGAGCTGAGACCCGTGTAATGGGTACCATGCAATATGACTTCAAAGGGTCTTCATTTGCTCACCGAACCTCTCCAATCCTATCACTGCTGCGTTTATGCCCCTGTACACATGCTTGATTCTCTTTCGGAGACATAGCAATCCATAGGTTTTAAGATACTTACTAGTCAGGTACATTCTTAGGCGTTTAATATGGGGTGTTGAGTCCATTTCGTTGAGCAAGGAGTAGCTCTTGTCTATTCCATATTTGGCTTAAGGAACTTTATCTGTGCTCATTTCAATCTCTGGTTTTATGCAGCACCCCAACTCACCTTTACCCTTAAGCAAGCATAAGTTGGTTTTCTAAATTTGAGACCCTGTTCTGTTCTGTAATTCAGTTCCTGTGTAGCCAAGATTACATTCCGTGTATTACTGATATCTTATGATGTTTCTTTTTCTGTGTGACTTATTTCAGTTAGAATCATCATACCTGAATCCACTCATTGTGCTGCTAAGGGCCTGATGACACAGATTTCATTGCTGAGTGATATTGCTTTGTAAGTAAATACCACAACTTCTTTATCCATTTTTCACTTTCTGCGATGTTGAACTTGTACTGTAAACGAGGTTCTTGTAAACAGAGCCGTTCCAAACTTTGGGGTGGCTGTGTCTTTTTGATTTTAATTTCCCTAAGCTATAGGACCATAAGTGGAAGTGCCCTAGGTTCTGTTGCTTTGTTTTTTAGATGTTTCAGGAAACACCATACACTTCTCCCAAGTGGTTGTTGGCAATTTACATTCCACCCATCAGCATAACAAGGCTCCCAGTTCTCCATGGCCTGTCCTGCCTTTCTGGATTTTACACTTTTTTCAGATGGCCCTTTTGACTTGGGGGAAGTGAGACTTCATTGTAGTGCAGATTTCCTTTGCAAGCTTGCTGGGTTGGCCAAAAAGGGCGTATGCGTTTTTTCCTGAATATATTCAGGAAAAAACGCATACGCCCTTTTTGGCCAAGTGCATCATTGTGGACGTTCTGCCTCTTTTCCTATGCTTTCAATGCAATTCCAGTCTACCTCCTGAAATCGGTTTCCTGCAATTCTGCCCCGCTTTCAAGTCCTCTTGGCAGCCTTACTTCAGTCTATTTTTGGACGATAGCTGTCATTTATAACTCTGCAGGTTTGTGAATTACAGTGCCCCTGAGCTCCTTTCTTCAACTCGCTTTCTTGTGACCTGGCCGCAACACCGCAGGATGGCTTCAGGCCCTAATCTGGTTCCGGCCCGGCATGCTGAGCCTTTGGTTAATTCCTCTTCCTGGTGGGAAATGAGAGTTAAATTTGCCCGTCCAGACACCTCCAGCTAGCCTCTCATTGGTTCTCGCTATTCCTGTTCATCTTCCGCAGAAATTGCAAACTGGGCCAAACAGGAGGTTAAAGGGACTGACTCTCCAAGTCGGGAGAGTGTTAGTAAAGCATCTGGAATGTTGCACCCGAGTACCAGGGTACGAAAACTGAGACATATTTGAACACGTCTCCCGATCACATGGTTGATCATACTCTAGGTTCCACATGCATGTTTTAGCTGAAGGAAGAATACCATAAACCTGGGTAGTTGAAACCCGTGGAATGGGTACCATGCAATATGACTTCAAAGGGTCTTCATTTGCTCACCGAAACTCTCCAATCCTATCACTGCTGCGTTTATGCCCCTGTACACATGCTTGATTCTCTTTCGGAGACATAGCAATCCATAGGTTTTAAGATACTTACTAGTCAGGTACATTCTTAGGCGTTTAATATGCGGTGTTGAGTCCATTTCGTTGAGCAAGGAGTAGCTCTTGTCTATTCCATATTTGACTTAAGGAACTTTATCTGTGCTCATTTCAATCTCTGGTTTTATGCAGCACCCCAACTCACCTTTACCCTTAAGCAAGCATAAGTTGGTTTTCTAAATTTGAGACCCTGTTCTGTTCTGTAATTCAGTTCCTGTGTAGCCAAGTTTACATTCCGTGTATTACTGATATCTTATGATGTTTCTTTTTCTGTGTGACTTACTTCAGTTAGAATCATCATACCTGAATCCACTCATTGTGCTGCTAAGGGCCTGATGACACAGATTTCATTGCTGAGTGATATTGCTTTGTAAGTAAATACCACAACTTCTTTATCCATTTTTCACTTTCTGCGATGTTGAACTTGTACTGTAAACGAGGTTCTTGTAAACAGAGCCGTTCCAAACTTTGGGGTGGCTGTGTCTTTTTGATTTTAATTTCCCTAAGCTATAGGACCATAAGTGGAAGTGCCCTAGGTTCTGTTGCTTTGTTTTTTAGATGTTTCAGGAAACACCATACACTTCTCCCGAGTGGTTGTTGGCAATTTACATCCCACCCATCAGCATAACAAGGCTCCCAGTTCTCCATGGCCTGTCCTGCCTTTCTGGATTTTACACTTTTTTCAGATGGCCCTTTTGACCGGGGGGAAGTGAGACTTCATTGTAGTGCAGATTTCCTTTGCAAGCTTGCTTGGTTGGCCAAAAAGGGCGTATGCGTTTTTTCCTGAATATATTCAGGAAAAAACGCATACGCCCTTTTTGGCCAAGTGCATCATTGTGGACGTTCTGCCTCTTTTCCTATGCTTGCAATGCAATTCCAGTCTACCTCCTGAAATCGGTTTCCTGCAATTCTGCCCCGCTTTCAAGTCCTCTTGGCAGCCTTACTTCAGTCTATTTTTGGACGATAGCTGTCATTTATAACTCTGCAGGTTTGTGAATTACAGTGCCCCTGAGCTCCTTTCTTCAACTCGCTTTCTTTTGAGCTGGCCGCAACACCGCAGGATGGCTTCAGGCCCTAATCTGGTTCCGGTACGGCATGCTGAGCCTTTGGTTATTTCCTCTTCCTGGTGGGAAATGAGAGTTAAATTTGCCCGTCCAGACACCTCCAGCTAGCCTCTCATTGGTTCTCGCTATTCCTGTTCATCTTCCGCAGAAATTGCAAACTGGGCCAAACAGGAGGTTAAAGGCGCTGACTCTCCAAGTGGGGAGAGTGTTAGTAAAGCGTCTGGAATGTTGCACCCGAGTACCAGGGGAGGAAAACTGAGACATATTTGAACACGTCTCCCGATCACATGGTTGATCATACTCTGGGTTCCACATGCATGTTTTAGCTGAAGGAAGAATACCTAAAACCTGGGTAGTTGAAACCCGTGGAATGGGTACCATGCAATATGACTTCAAAGGGTCTTCATTTGCTCACCGAAACTCTCCAATCCTATCACTGCTGCGTTTATGCCCCTGTACACATGCTTGATTCTCTTTCGGAGACATAGCAATCCATAGGTTTTACGATACTTACTAGTCAGGTACATTCTTAGGCGTTTAATATGCGGTGTTGAGTCCATTTCGTTGAGCAAGGAGTAGCTCTTGTCTATTCCATATTTGGCTTAAGGAACTTTATCTGTGCTCATTTCAATCTCTGGTTTATGCAGCAACCCAACTCACCTTTCCCCTTAAGCAAGCATAAGTTGTTTTTCTAAATTTGTGAAACTGTTCTGTTTTGGAATTCAGTTCCTGTGTAGCCAAGTTTACATTCCGTGTATTAGTGATATCTTATGATGTTTCTTTTTCTGTGTGACTTATTTCAGTTAGAATCATCGTACCTGAATCTACTCATTATGCTGCTACGGGCCTGATGACATAGATTTCATTGCTGAGAGATACTGCATTGTACGTAAGTACCACAAGTTCTTTATCCATTTTTCACTTTGTGCGATGTTGAACTTGTACTGTAAACGAGGTTCTTGTAAACAGAGGCGTCCCAAACTTTGGGGTGGCTGTGTTTTTGATTTTAATTTCCCTATGCTATAGGACCATAAGTGGCAGTGCCCTAGGCTCTGTTGCTTTGTTTTTTAGATGTTTCAGGAAACACCATACACTTCTCCCGAGTGTCTGTTGGCAATTTACATCCCGCCCATCAGCATAACAAGGCTCCCAGTTCTCCATGGCCTGTCCTGCCTTTCTGGATTTTACACTTTTTTCAGATGGCCCTTTTGACCGGGGGGAAGTGAGACTTCATTGTAGTGCAGATTTCCTTTGCAAGCTTGCTTGGTTGGCCAAAAAGGGCGTATGCGTTTTTTCCTGAATATATTCAGGAAAAAACGCATACGCCCTTTTTGGCCAAGTGCATCATTGTGGACGTTCTGCCTCTTTTCCTATGCTTTCAATGCAATTCCAGTCTACCTCCTGAAATCGGTTTCCTGCAATTCTGCCCCGCTTTCAAGTCCTCTTGGCAGCCTTACTTCAGTGTATTTTTGGACGATAGCTGTCATTTATAACTCTGCAGGTTTGTGAATTACAGTGCCCCTGAGCTCCTTTCTTCAACTCGCTTTCTTGTGACCTGGCCGCAACACCGCAGCATGGCTTCAGGCCCTAATCTGGTTCCGGCCCGGCATGCTGAGCCTTTGGTTAATTCCTCTTCCTGGTGGGAAATGAGAGTTAAATTTGCCCGTCCAGACACCTCCAGCTAGCCTCTCATTGGTTCTCGCTATACCTGTTCATCTTCCGCAGAAATTGCAAACTGGGCCAAACAGGAGGTTAAAGGGACTGACTCTCCAAGTGGGGAGAGTGTTAGTAAAGCGTCTGGAATGTTGCACCCGAGTACCAGGGGAGGAAAACTGAGACATATTTGAACACGTCTCCCGTTCACATGGTTGATCATACTCTGGGTTCCACATGCATGTTTTAGCTGAAGGAAGAATACCTTAAACCTGGAGAGTTGAGACACGTGGAATGGGTACCATGCAATATGACTTCAAAGGGTCTTCATTTGCTCACCGAACCTCTCCAATCCTATCACTGCTGCGTTTATTCCCCTGTACACACGCTTGATTCTCTTTTGGAGACATAGCAATCCATAGGTTTTAAGATACTTACTAGTCAGGTACATTCTTAGGGGTTTAATATGGGGTTTTGAGTCCATTTCGTTGAGCAAGGAGTAGCTCTTGTCTATTCCATATTGGCTTAAGGAACTTTATCTGTGCTCATTTCAATCTCTGGTTTTATGCAGCACCCCAACTCACCTTTCCCCTTAAGCAAGCATAAGTTGGTTTTCTAAATTTGAGACCCTGTTCTGTTTTGGAATGCAGTTCCTGTGTAGCCAAGTTTACATTCCGTGTATTAGTGATATCTTATGATGTTTCTTTTTCTGTGTGACTTATTTCAGTTAGAATCATCATACCTGAATCCACTCATTGTGCTGCTAAGGGCCTGATGACACAGATTTCATTGCTGAGTGATATTGCTTTGTAAGCAAATACCACAAGTTCTTTATCCATTTTTCACTTTCTGCGATGTTGAACTTGTACTGTAAACGAGGTTCTTGTAAACAGAGGCGTCCCAAACTTTGGGGTGGCTGTGTCTTTTTGATTTTAATTTCCCTAAGCTATAGGACCATAAGTGGCAGTGCCCTAGGCTCTGTTGCTTTGTTTTTTAGATGTTTCAGGAAACACCATACACTTCTCCCAAGTGTCTGTTGTCAATTTACATCCCGCCCATCAGCATAACAAGGCTCCCAGTTCTCCATGGCCTGTCCTGCCTTTCTGGATTTTACACTTTTTTCAGATGGCCCTTTTGACCGGGGGGAAGTGAGACTTCATTGTAGTGCAGATTTCCTTTGCAAGCTTGCTTGGTTGGCCAAAAAGGGCGTATGCGTTTTTTCCTGAATATATTCAGGAAAAAACGCATACGCCCTTTTTGGCCAAGTGCATCATTGTGGACGTTCTGCCTCTTTTCCTATGCTTTCAATGCAATTCCAGTCTACCTCCTGAAATCGGTTTCCTGCAATTCTGCCCCGCTTTCAAGTCCTCTTGGCAGCCTTACTTCAGTCTATTTTTGGACGATAGCTGTCATTTATAACTCTGCAGGTTTGTGAATTACAGTGCCCCTGAGCTCCTTTCTTCAACTCGCTTTCTTTTGAGCTGGCCGCAACACCGCAGGATGGCTTCAGGCCCTAATCTGGTTCCGGCACGGCACGCTGAGCCTTTGGTTAATTCCTCTTCCTGGTGGGAAATGAGAGTTAAATTTGCCCGTCCAGACACCTCCAGCTAGCCTCTCATTGGTTCTCGCTATTCCTGTTCATCTTCCGCAGAAATTGCAAACTGGGCCAAACAGGAGGTTAAAGGGACTGACTCTCCAAGTCGGGAGAGTGTTAGTAAAGCATCTGGAATGTTGCACCCGAGTACCAGGGGAGGAAAACTGAGACATATTTGAACACGTCTCCCGATCACATGGTTGATCATACTCTAGGTTCCACATGCATGTTTTAGCTGAAGGAAGAATACCTTAAACCTGGGTAGTTGAAACCCGTGGAATGGGTACCATGCAATATGACTTCAAAGGGTCTTCATTTGCTCACCGAACCTCTCCAATCCTATCACTGCTGCGTTTATGCCCCTGTACACATGCTTGATTCTCTTTCGGAGACATAGCAATCCATAGGTTTTAAGATACTTACTAGTCAGGTACATTCTTAGGCGTTTAATATGCGGTGTTGAGTCCATTTCGTTGAGCAAGGAGTAGCTCTTGTCTATTCCATATTTGACTTAAGGAACTTTATCTGTGCTCATTTCAATCTCTGGTTTTATGCAGCACCCCAACTCACCTTTACCCTTAAGCAAGCATAAGTTGGTTTTCTAAATTTGAGACCCTGTTCTGTTCTGTAATTCAGTTCCTGTGTAGCCAAGTTTACATTCCGTGTATTACTGATATCTTATGATGTTTCTTTTTCTGTGTGACTTACTTCAGTTAGAATCATCGTACCTGAATCCACTCATTGTGCTGCTAAGGGCCTGATGACACAGATTTCATTGCTGAGTGATATTGCTTTGTAAGTAAATACCACAAGTTCTTTATCCATTTTTCACTTTCTGCGATGTTGAACTTGTACTGTAAACGAGGTTCTTGTAAACAGAGCCGTTCCAAACTTTGGGGTGGCTGTGTCTTTTTGATTTTAATTTCCGTAAGGTATAGGACCATAAGTGGAAGTGCCCTAGGTTCTGTTGCTTTGTTTTTTAGATGTTTCAGGAAACACCATACACTTCTCCCGAGTGGTTGTTGGCAATTTACATCCCGCCCATCAGCATAACAAGGCTCCCAGTTCTCCATGGCCTGTCCTGCCTTTCTGGATTTTACACTTTTTTCAGATGGCCCTTTTGACCGGGGGGAAGTGAGACTTCATTGTAGTGCAGATTTCCTTTGCAAGCTTGCTTGGTTGGCCAAAAAGGGCGTATGCGTTTTTTCCTGAATATATTCAGGAAAAAACGCATACGCCCTTTTTGGCCAAGTGCATCATTGTGGACGTTCTGCCTCTTTTCCTATGCTTTCAATGCAATTCCAGTCTACCTCCTGAAATCGGTTTCCTGCAATTCTGCCCCGCTTTCAAGTCCTCTTGGCAGCCTTACTTCAGTCTATTTTTGGACGATAGCTGTCATTTATAACTCTGCAGGTTTGTGAATTACAGTGCCCCTGAGCTCCTTTCTTCAACTCGCTTTCTTGTGACCTGGCCGCAACACCGCAGGATGGCTTCAGGCCCTAATCTGGTTCCGGCCCGGCACGCTGAGCCTTTGGTTATTTCCTCTTCCTGGTGGGAAATGAGAGTTAAATTTGCCCGTCCAGACACCTCCAGCTAGCCTCTCATTGGTTCTCGCTATTCCTGTTCATCTTCCGCAGAAATTGCAAACTGGGCCAAACAGGAGGTTAAAGGGACTCACTCTCCAAGTGGGGAGAGTGTTAGTAAAGCGTCTGGAATGTTGCACCCGAGTACCAGGGGAGGAAAACTGAGACATATTTGAACACGTCTCCCGATCACATGGTTGATCATACTCTAGGTTCCACATGCATGTTTTAGCTGAAGGAAGAATACCTTAAACCTGGGTAGTTGAAACCCGTGGAATGGGTACCATACAATATGACTTCAAATGGTCTTCATTTGCTCACCGAACCTCTCCAATCCTATCACTGCTGCGTTTATGCCCCTGTACACATGCTTGATTCTCTTTCGGAGACATAGCAATCCATAGGTTTTAAGATACTTACTAGTCAGGTACATTCTTAGGCGTTTAATATGGGGTGTTGAGTCCATTTCCTTGAGCAAGGAGTAGCTCTTGTCTATTCCATATTTGGCTTAAGGAACTTTATCTGTGCTCATTTCAATCTCTGGTTTTATGCAGCACCCCAACTCACCTTTACCCTTAAGCAAGAATAAGTTGGTTTTCTAAATTTGAGACCCTGTTCTGTTCTGTAATTCTGTTCCTGTGTAGCCAAGTTTACATTCCGTGTATTACTGATATCTTATGATGTTTCTTTTTCTGTGTGACTTATTTCAGTTAGAATCATCATACCTGAATCCCCTCTTTGTGCTGCTAAGGGCCTGATGACACAGATTTCATTGCTGAGTGATATTGCTTTGTAAGTAACTACCACAAGTTCTTTATCCATTTTTCACTTTCTGCGATGTTGAACTTGTACTGTAAACGAGGTTCTTGTAAACAGAGGCGTCCCAAACTTTGGGGTGGCTGTGTCTTTTTGATTTTAATTTCCCTAAGCTATAGGACCATAAGTGGCAGTGCCCTAGGCTCTGTTGCTTTGTTTTTTAGATGTTTCAGGAAACACCATACACTTCTCCCGAGTGGTTGTTGGCAATTTACATCCCACCCATCAGCATAACAAGGCTCCCAGTTCTCCATGGCCTGTCCTGCCTTTCTGGATTTTACACTTTTTTCAGATGGCCCTTTTGACCGGGGGGAAGTGAGACTTCATTGTAGTACAGATTTCCTTTGCAAGCTTGCTTGGTTGGCCAAAAAGGGCGTATGCGTTTTTTCCTGAATATATTCAGGAAAAAACGCATACGCCCTTTTTGGCCAAGTGCATCATTGTGGACGTTCTGCCTCTTTTCCTATGCTTTCAATGCAATTCCAGTCTACCTCCTGAAATCGGTCTCCTGCAATTCTGCCCCGCTTTCAAGTCCTCTTGGCAGCCTTACTTCAGTCTATTTTTGGACGATAGCTGTCATTTATAACTCTGAAGGTTTGTGAATTACAGTGCCCCTGAGCTCCTTTCTTCAACTCGCTTTCTTTTGAGCTGGCCGCAACACCGCAGGATGGCTTCAGGCCCTAATCTGGTTCCGGCACAGCACGCTGAGCCTTTGGTTAATTCCTCTTCCTGGTGGGAAATGAGAGTTAAATTTGCCCGTCCAGACACCTCCAGCTAGCCTCTCATTGGTTCTCGCTATTCCTGTTCATGTTCCGCAGAAATTGCAAACTGGGCCAAACAGGAGGTTAAAGGGACTGACTCTCCAAGTCGGGAGAGTGTTAGTAAAGCGTCTGGAATGTTGCACCCGAGTACCAGGGGAGGAAAACTGAGACATATTTGAACACGTCTCCCGATCACATGGTTGATCATACTCTAGGTTCCACATGCATGTTTTAGCTGAAGGAAGAATACCTTAAACCTGGGTAGTTGAAACCCGTGGAATGGGTACCATGCAATATGACTTCAAAGGGTCTTCATTTGCTCACCGAACCTCTCCAATCCTATCACTGCTGCGTTTATGCCCCTGTACACATGCTTGATTCTCTTTCGGAGACATAGCAATCCATAGGTTTTAAGATACTTACTAGTCAGGTATATTCTTAGGCGTTTAATATGCGGTGTTGAGTCCATTTCGTTGACCAAGGAGTAGCTCTTGTCTATTCCATATTTGGCTTAAGGAACTTTATCTGTGCTCATTTCAATCTCTGGTTTTATGCAGCACCCCAACTCACCTTTACCCTTAAGCAAGCATAAGTTGGTTTTCTAAATTTGAGACCCTGTTCTGTTCTGTAATTCAGTTCCTGTGTAGCCAAGTTTACATTCCGTGTATTAGTGATATCTTATGATGTTTCTTTTTCTGTGTGACTTACTTCAGTTAGAATCATCATACCTGAATCCACTCATTGTGCTGCTAAGGGCCTGATGACACAGATTTCATTGCTGAGTGATATTGCTTTGTAAGTAAATACCACAAGTTCTTTATCCATTTTTCACTTTCTGCGATGTTGAACTTGTACTGTAAACGAGGTTCTTGTAAACAGAGCCGTTCCAAACTTTGGGGTGGCTGTGTCTTTTTGATTTTAATTTCCCTAAGCTATAGGACCATAAGTGGAAGTGCCCTAGGTTCTGTTGCTTTGTTTTTTAGATGTTTCAGGAAACACCATACACTTCTCCCGAGTGGTTGTTGGCAATTTACATCCCGCCCATCAGCATAACAAGGCTCCCAGTTCTCCATGGCCTGTCCTGCCTTTCTGGATTTTACACTTTTTTCAGATGGCCCTTTTGACCGGGGGGAAGTGAGACTTCATTGTAGTGCAGATTTCCTTTGCAAGCTTGCTTGGTTGGCCAAAAAGGGCGTATGCGTTTTTTCCTGAATATATTCAGGAAAAAACGCATACGCCCTTTTTGGCCAAGTGCATCATTGTGGACGTTCTGCCTCTTTTCCTATGCTTGCAATGCAATTCCAGTCTACCTCCTGAAATCGGTTTCCTGCAATTCTGCCCCGCTTTCAAGTCCTCTTGGCAGCCTTACTTCAGTCTATTTTTGGACGATAGCTGTCATTTATAACTCTGCAGGTTTGTGAATTACAGTGCCCCTGAGCTCCTTTCTTCAACTCGCTTTCTTTTGAGCTGGCCGCAACACCGCAGGATGGCTTCAGGCCCTAATCTGGTTCCGGTACGGCATGCTGAGCCTTTGGTTATTTCCTCTTCCTGGTGGGAAATGAGAGTTAAATTTGCCCGTCCAGACACCTCCAGCTAGCCTCTCATTGGTTCTCGCTATTCCTGTTCATCTTCCGCAGAAATTGCAAACTGGGCCAAACAGGAGGTTAAAGGCGCTGACTCTCCAAGTGGGGAGAGTGTTAGTAAAGCGTCTGGAATGTTGCACCCGAGTACCAGGGGAGGAAAACTGAGACATATTTGAACACGTCTCCCGATCACATGGTTGATCATACTCTGGGTTCCACATGCATGTTTTAGCTGAAGGAAGAATACCTAAAACCTGGGTAGTTGAAACCCGTGGAATGGGTACCATGCAATATGACTACAAAGGGTCTTCATTTGCTCACCGAAACTCTCCAATCCTATCACTGCTGCGTTTATGCCCCTGTACACATGCTTGATTCTCTTTCGGAGACATGGCAATCCATAGGTTTTACGATACTTACTAGTCAGGTACATTCTTAGGCGTTTAATATGCGGTGTTGAGTCCATTTCGTTGAGCAAGGAGTAGCTCTTGTCTATTCCATATTTGGCTTAAGGAACTTTATCTGTGCTCATTTCAATCTCTGGTTTATGCAGCAACCCAACTCACCTTTCCCCTTAAGCAAGCATAAGTTGTTTTTCTAAATTTGAGAACCTGTTCTGTTTTGGAATTCAGTTCCTGTGTAGCCAAGTTTACATTCCGTGTATTAGTGATATCTTATGATGTTTCTTTTTCTGTGTGACTTATTTCAGTTAGAATCATCGTACCTGAATCTACTCATTATGCTGCTACGGGCCTGATGACATAGATTTCATTGCTGAGTGATACTGCATTGTACGTAAGTACCACAAGTTCTTTATCCATTTTTCACTTTGTGCGATGTTGAACTTGTACTGTAAACGAGGTTCTTGTAAACAGAGGCGTCCCAAACTTTGGGGTGGCTGTGTCTTTTTGATTTTAATTTCCCTATGCTATAGGACCATAAGTGGCAGTGCCCTAGGCTCTGTTGCTTTGTTTTTTAGATGTTTCAGGAAACACCATACACTTCTCCCGAGTGGTTGTTGGCAATTTACATCCCGCCCATCAGCATAACAAGGCTCCCAGTTCTCCATGGCCTGTCCTGCCTTTCTGGATTTTACACTTTTTTCAGATGGCCCTTTTGACCGGGGGGAAGTGAGACTTCATTGTAGTGCAGATTTCCTTTGCAAGCTTGCTTGGTTGGCCAAAAAGGGCGTATGCGTTTTTTCCTGAATATATTCAGGAAAAAACGCATACGCCCTTTTTGGCCAAGTGCATCATTGTGGACGTTCTGCCTCTTTTCCTATGCTTTCAATGCAATTCCAGTCTACCTCCTGAAATCGGTTTCCTGCAATTCTGCCCCGCTTTCAAGTCCTCTTGGCAGCCTTACTTCAGTCTATTTTTGGACGATAGCTGTCATTTATAACTCTGCAGGTTTGTGAATTACAGTGCCCCTGAGCTCCTTTCTTCAACTCGTTTTCTTGTGACCTGGCCGCAACACCGCAGGATGGCTTCAGGCTCTAATCTGGTTCCGGCCCGGCATGCTGAGCCTTTGGTTAATTCCTCTTCCTGGTGGGAAATGAGAGTTAAATTTGCCCGTCCAGACACCTCCAGCTAGCCTCTCATTGGTTCTCGCTATTCCTGTTCATCTTCCGCAGAAATTGCAAACTGGGCCAAACAGGAGGTTAAAGGGACTCACTCTCCAAGTCGGGAGAGTGTTAGTAAAGCGTCTGTATGTTGCACCCGAGTACCAGGGGAGGAAAACTGAGACATATTTGAACACGTCTCCCGATCACATGGTTGATCATACTCTAGGTTCCACATGCATGTTTTAGCTGAAGGAAGAATACCTTAAACCTGGGTAGTTGAAACCCGTGGAATGGGTACCATGCAATATGACTTCAAAGGGTCTTCATTTGCTCACCGAACCTCTCCAATCCTATCACTGCTGCGTTTATGCCCCTGTACACATGCTTGATTCTCTTTCGGAGACATAGCAATCCATAGGTTTTAAGATACTTACTAGTCAGGTACATTCTTAGGCGTTTAATATGGGGTGTTGAGTCCATTTCGTTGAGCAAGGAGTAGCTCTTGTCTATTCCATATTTGGCTTAAGGAACTTTATCTGTGCTCATTTCAATCTCTGGTTTTATGCAGCACCCCAACTCACCTTTACCCTTAAGCAAGAATAAGTTGGTTTTCTAAATTTGAGACCCTGTTCTGTTCTGTAATTCTGTTCCTGTGTAGCCAAGTTTACATTCCGTGTATTACTGATATCTTATGATGTTTCTTTTTCTGTGTGACTTATTTCAGTTAGAATCATCATACCTGAATCCACTCTTTGTGCTGCTAAGGGCCTGATGACACAGATTTCATTGCTGAGTGATATTGCTTTGTAAGTAACTACCACAAGTTCTTTATCCATTTTTCACTTTCTGCGATGTTGAACTTGTACTGTAAACGAGGTTCTTGTAAACAGAGGCGTCCCAAACTTTGGGGTGGCTGTGTCTTTTTGATTTTAATTTCCCTAAGCTATAGGACCATAAGTGGCAGTGCCCTAGGCTCTGTTGCTTTGTTTTTTAGATGTTTCAGGAAACACCATACACTTCTCCCGAGTGGTTGTTGGCAATTTACATCCCGCCCATCAGCATAACAAGGCTCCCAGTTCTCCATGGCCTGTCCTGCCTTTCTGGATTTTACACTTTTTTCAGATGGCCCTTTTGACCGGGGGGAAGTGAGACTTCATTGTAGTACAGATTTCCTTTGCAAGCTTGCTTGGTTGGCCCAAAAGGGCGTATGCGTTTTTTCCTGAATATATTCAGGAAAAAACGCATACGCCCTTTTTGGCCAAGTGCATCATTGTGGACGTTCTGCCTCTTTTCCTATGCTTTCAATGCAATTCCAGTCTACCTCCTGAAATCGGTCTCCTGCAATTCTGCCCCGCTTTCAAGTCCTCTTGGCAGCCTTACTTCAGTCTATTTTTGGACGATAGCTGTCATTTATAACTCTGCAGGTTTGTGAATTACAGTGCCCCTGAGCTCCTTTCTTCAACTCGCTTTCTTTTGAGCTGGCCGCAACACCGCAGGATGGCTTCAGGCCCTAATCTGGTTCCGGCACAGCACGCTGAGCCTTTGGTTAATTCCTCTTCCTGGTGGGAAATGAGAGTTAAATTTGCCCGTCCAGACACCTCCAGCTAGCCTCTCATTGGTTCTCGCTATTCCTGTTCATCTTCCGCAGAAATTGCAAACTGGGCCAAACAGGAGGTTAAAGGGACTGACTCTCCAAGTCGGGAGAGTGTTAGTAAAGCGTCTGGAATGTTGCACCCGAGTACCAGGGTACGAAAACTGAGACATATTTGAACACGTCTCCCGATCACATGGTTGATCATACTCTAGGTTCCACATGCATGTTTTAGCTGAAGGAAGAATACCTTAAACCTGGGTAGTTGAAACCCGTGGAATGGGTACCATGCAATATGACTTCAAAGGGTCTTCATTTGCTCACCGAACCTCTCCAATCCTATCACTGCTGCGTTTATGCCCCTGTACACATGCTTGATTCTCTTTCGGAGACATAGCAATCCATAGGTTTTAAGATACTTACTAGTCAGGTATATTCTTAGGCGTTTAATATGCGGTGTTGAGTCCATTTCGTTGACCAAGGAGTAGCTCTTGTCTATTCCATATTTGGCTTAAGGAACTTTATCTGTGCTCATTTCAATCTCTGGTTTTATGCAGCACCCCAACTCACCTTTACCCTTAAGCAAGCATAAGTTGGTTTTCTAAATTTGAGACCCTGTTCTGTTCTGTAATTCAGTTCCTGTGTAGCCAAGTTTACATTCCGTGTATTACTGATATCTTATGATGTTTCTTTTTCTGTGTGACTTACTTCAGTTAGAATCATCATACCTGAATCCACTCATTGTGCTGCTAAGGGCCTGATGACACAGATTTCATTGCTGAGTGATATTGCTTTGTAAGTAAATACCACAAGTTCTTTATCCATTTTTCACTTTCTGCGATGTTGAACTTGTACTGTAAACGAGGTTCTTGTAAACAGAGCCGTTCCAAACTTTGGGGTGGCTGTGTCTTTTTGATTTTAATTTCCCTAAGCTATAGGACCATAAGTGGAAGTGCCCTAGGTTCTGTTGCTTTGTTTTTTAGATGTTTCAGGAA
The DNA here is from genome assembly GCF_951394435.1 of Stenella coeruleoalba. Classification (NCBI taxonomy): domain Eukaryota; kingdom Metazoa; phylum Chordata; class Mammalia; order Artiodactyla; family Delphinidae; genus Stenella; species Stenella coeruleoalba. The sequence continues at coordinate 470,253 of NW_027646244.1, read as the reverse complement.
ACACCATACACTTCTCCCGAGTGGTTGTTGGCAATTTACATCCCGCCCATCAGCATAACAAGGCTCCCAGTTCTCCATGGCCTGTCCTGCCTTTCTGGATTTTACACTTTTTTCAGATGGCCCTTTTGACCGGGGGGAAGTGAGACTTCATTGTAGTGCAGATTTCCTTTGCAAGCTTGCTTGGTTGGCCAAAAAGGGCGTATGCGTTTTTTCCTGAATATATTCAGGAAAAAACGCATACGCCCTTTTTGGCCAAGTGCATCATTGTGGACGTTCTGCCTCTTTTCCTATGCTTGCAATGCAATTCCAGTCTACCTCCTGAAATCGGTTTCCTGCAATTCTGCCCCGCTTTCAAGTCCTCTTGGCAGCCTTACTTCAGTCTATTTTTGGACGATAGCTGTCATTTATAACTCTGCAGGTTTGTGAATTACAGTGCCCCTGAGCTCCTTTCTTCAACTCGCTTTCTTGTGACCTGGCCGCAACACCGCAGGATGGCTTCAGGCCCTAATCTGGTTCCGGTACGGCACGCTGAGCCTTTGGTTATTTCCTCTTCCTGGTGGGAAATGAGAGTTAAATTTGCCCGTCCAGACACCTCCAGCTAGCCTCTCATTGGTTCTCGCTATTCCTGTTCATCTTCCGCAGAAATTGCAAACTGGGCCAAACAGGAGTTTAAAGGCGCTGACTCTCCAAGTGGGGAGAGTGTTAGTAAAGCTTCTGGAATGTTGCACCCGAGTACCAGGGGAGGAAAACTGAGACATATTTGAACACGTCTCCCGTTCACATGGTTGATCATACTTGGGTTCCACATGCATGTTTTAGCTGAAGGAAGAATACCTTAAACATGGAGAGTTGAGACCCGTGTAATGGGTACCATGCAATATGACTTCAAAGGGTCTTCATTTGCTCACCGAACCTCTCCAATCCTATCACTGCTGCCTTTATGCCCCTGTACACATGCTTGATTCTCTTTCGGAGACATAGCAATCCATAGGTTTTAAGATACTTACTAGTCAGGTACATTCTTAGGCGTTTAATATGCGGTGTTGAGTCCATTTCGTTGAGCAAGGAGTAGCTCTTGTCTATTCCATATTTGACTTAAGGAACTTTATCTGTGCTCATTTCAATCTCTGGTTTTATGCAGCACCCCAACTCACCTTTACCCTTAAGCAAGCATAAGTTGGTTTTCTAAATTTGAGACCCTGTTCTGTTCTGTAATTCAGTTCCTGTGTAGCCAAGTTTACATTCCGTGTATTACTGATATCTTATGATGTTTCTTTTTCTGTGTGACTTATTTCAGTTAGAATCATCATACCTGAATCCACTCATTGTGATGCTAAGGGCCTGATGACATAGATTTCATTGCTGAGTGATATTGCTTTGTAAGTAAATACCACAACGTCTTTATCCATTTTTCACTTTCTGCGATGTTGAACTTGTACTGTAAACGAGGTTCTTGTAAACAGAGGCGTCCCAAACTTTGGGGTGGCTGTGTCTTTTTGATTTTAATTTCCCTAAGCTATAGGACCATAAGTGGCAGTGCCCTAGGCTCTGTTGCTTTGTTTTTTAGATGTTTCAGGAAACACCATACACTTCTCCCGAGTGTCTGTTGGCAATTTACATCCCGCCCATCAGCATAACAAGGCTCCCAGTTCTCCATGGCCTGTCCTGCCTTTCTGGATTTTACACTTTTTTCAGATGGCCCTTTTGACCGGGGGGAAGTGAGACTTCATTGTAGTACAGATTTCCTTTGCAAGCTTGCTTGGTTGGCCAAAAAGGGCGTATGCATTTTTTCCTGAATATATTCAGGAAAAAACGCATACGCCCTTTTTGGCCAAGTGCATCATTGTGGACGTTCTGCCTCTTTTCCTATGCTTTCAATGCAATTCCAGTCTACCTCCTGAAATCGGTTTCCTGCAATTCTGCCCCGCTTTCAAGTCCTCTTGGCAGCCTTACTTCAGTCTATTTTTGGACGATAGCTGTCATTTATAACTCTGCAGGTTTGTGAATTACAGTGCCCCTGAGCTCCTTTCTTCAACTCGCTTTCTTGTGACCTGGCCGCAACACCGCAGGATGGCTTCAGGCCCTAATCTGGTTCCGGCCCGGCATGCTGAGCCTTTGGTTAATTCCTCTTCCTGGTGGGAAATGAGAGTTAAATTTGCCCGTCCAGACACCTCCAGCTAGCCTCTCATTGGTTCTCGCTATTCCTGTTCATCTTCCGCAGAAATTGCAAACTGGGCCAAACAGGAGGTTAAAGGGACTGACTCTCCAAGTGGGGAGAGTGTTAGTAAAGCGTCTGGAATGTTGCACCCGAGTACCAGGGGAGGAAAACTGAGACATATTTGAACACGTCTCCCGTTCACATGGTTGATCATACTTGGGTTCCACATGCATGTTTTAGCTGAAGGAAGAATACCTTAAACCTGGAGAGTTGAGACCCGTGTAATGGGTACCATGCAATATGACTTCAAAGGGTCTTCATTTGCTCACCGAACCTCTCCAATCCTATCACTGCTGCGTTTATGCCCCTGTACACATGCTTGATTCTCTTTCGGAGACATAGCAATCCATAGGTTTTAAGATACTTACTAGTCAGGTACATTCTTAGGCGTTTAATATGCGGTGTTGAGTCCATTTCGTTGAGCAACGAGTAGCTCTTGTCTATTCCATATTTGACTTAAGGAACTTTATCTGTGCTCATTTCAATCTCTGGTTTTATGCAGCACCCCAACTCACCTTTCCCCTTAAGCAAGCATAAGTTGGTTTTCTAAATTTGAGACCCTGTTCTGTTCTGTAATTCAGTTCCTGTGTAGCCAAGTTTCCATTCCGTGTATTACTGATATCTTATGATGTTTCTTTTTCTGTGTGACTTATTTCAGTTAGAATCATCATACCTGAATCCACTCATTGTGCTGCTAAGCGCCTGATGACACAGATTTCATTGCTGAGTGATATTGCTTTGTAAGTAACTACCACAAGTTCTTTATCCATTTTTCACTTTCTGCGATGTTGAACTTGTACTGTAAACGAGGTTCTTGTAAACAGAGGCGTCCCAAACTTTGGGGTGGCTGTGTCTTTTTGATTTTAATTTCCCTAAGCTATAGGACCATAAGTGGCAGTGCCCTAGGCTCTGTTGCTTTGTTTTTTAGATGTTTCAGGAAACACCATACACTTCTCCCGAGTGGTTGTTGGCAATTTACATCCCGCCCATCAGCATAACAAGGCTCCCAGTTCTCCATGGCCTGTCCTGCCTTTCTGGATTTTACACTTTTTTCAGATGGCCCTTTTGACCGGGGGGAAGTGAGACTTCATTGTAGTGCAGATTTCCTTTGCAAGCTTGCTTGGTTGGCCAAAAAGGGCGTATGCGTTTTTTCCTGAATATATTCAGGAAAAAACGCATACACCCTTTTTGACCAAGTGCATCATTGTGGACGTTCTGCCTCTTTTCCTATGCTTTCAATGCAATTCCAGTCTACCTCCTGAAATCGGTTTCCTGCAATTCTGCCCCGCTTTCAAGTCCTCATGGCAGCCTTACTTCAGTCTATTTTTGGACGATAGCTGTCATTTATAACTCTGCAGGTTTGTTAATTACAGTGCCCCTGATCTCCTTTCTTCAACTCGCTTTCTTTTGAGCTGGCCGCAACACCGCAGGATGGCTTCAGGCCCTAATCTGGTTCCGGTACGGCACGCTGAGCCTTTGGTTATTTCCTCTTCCTGGTGGGAAATGAGAGTTAAATTTGCCCGTCCAGACACCTCCAGCTAGCCTCTCATTGGTTCTCGCTATTCCTGTTCATCTTCCGCAGAAATTGCAAACTGGGCCAAACAGGAGGTTAAAGGGACTGACTCTCCAAGTGGGGAGAGTGTTAGTAAAGCGTCTGGAATGTTGCACCCGAGTACCAGGGGAGGAAAACTGAGACATATTTGAACACGTCTCCCGTTCACATGGTTGATCATACTTGGGTTCCACATGCATGTTTTAGCTGAAGGAAGAATACCTTAAACCTGGAGAGCTGAGACCCGTGTAATGGGTACCATGCAATATGACTTCAAAGGGTCTTCATTTGCTCACCGAACCTCTCCAATCCTATCACTGCTGCGTTTATGCCCCTGTACACATGCTTGATTCTCTTTCGGAGACATAGCAATCCATAGGTTTTAAGATACTTACTAGTCAGGTACATTCTTAGGCGTTTAATATGGGGTGTTGAGTCCATTTCGTTGAGCAAGGAGTAGCTCTTGTCTATTCCATATTTGGCTTAAGGAACTTTATCTGTGCTCATTTCAATCTCTGGTTTTATGCAGCACCCCAACTCACCTTTACCCTTAAGCAAGCATAAGTTGGTTTTCTAAATTTGAGACCCTGTTCTGTTCTGTAATTCAGTTCCTGTGTAGCCAAGATTACATTCCGTGTATTACTGATATCTTATGATGTTTCTTTTTCTGTGTGACTTATTTCAGTTAGAATCATCATACCTGAATCCACTCATTGTGCTGCTAAGGGCCTGATGACACAGATTTCATTGCTGAGTGATATTGCTTTGTAAGTAAATACCACAACTTCTTTATCCATTTTTCACTTTCTGCGATGTTGAACTTGTACTGTAAACGAGGTTCTTGTAAACAGAGCCGTTCCAAACTTTGGGGTGGCTGTGTCTTTTTGATTTTAATTTCCCTAAGCTATAGGACCATAAGTGGAAGTGCCCTAGGTTCTGTTGCTTTGTTTTTTAGATGTTTCAGGAAACACCATACACTTCTCCCAAGTGGTTGTTGGCAATTTACATTCCACCCATCAGCATAACAAGGCTCCCAGTTCTCCATGGCCTGTCCTGCCTTTCTGGATTTTACACTTTTTTCAGATGGCCCTTTTGACTTGGGGGAAGTGAGACTTCATTGTAGTGCAGATTTCCTTTGCAAGCTTGCTGGGTTGGCCAAAAAGGGCGTATGCGTGTTTTCCTGAATATATTCAGGAAAAAACGCATACGCCCTTTTTGGCCAAGTGCATCATTGTGGACGTTCTGCCTCTTTTCCTATGCTTTCAATGCAATTCCAGTCTACCTCCTGAAATCGGTTTCCTGCAATTCTGCCCCGCTTTCAAGTCCTCTTGGCAGCCTTACTTCAGTCTATTTTTGGACGATAGCTGTCATTTATAACTCTGCAGGTTTGTGAATTACAGTGCCCCTGAGCTCCTTTCTTCAACTCGCTTTCTTGTGACCTGGCCGCAACACCGCAGGATGGCTTCAGGCCCTAATCTGGTTCCGGCCCGGCATGCTGAGCCTTTGGTTAATTCCTCTTCCTGGTGGGAAATGAGAGTTAAATTTGCCCGTCCAGACACCTCCAGCTAGCCTCTCATTGGTTCTCGCTATTCCTGTTCATCTTCCGCAGAAATTGCAAACTGGGCCAAACAGGAGGTTAAAGGCGCTGACTCTCCAAGTGGGGAGAGTGTTAGTAAAGCGTCTGGAATGTTGCACCCGAGTACCAGGGGAGGAAAACTGAGACATATTTGAACACGTCTCCCGATCACATGGTTGATCATACTCTAGGTTCCACATGCATGTTTTAGCTGAAGGAAGAATACCTTAAACCTGGAGAGTTGAGACCCGTGGAATGGGTACCATGCAATATGACTTCAAAGGGTCTTCATTTGCTCACCGAACCTCTCCAATCCTATAATGCTGCATTTATGCCCCTGTACACATGCTTGATTCTCTTTCGGAGACATAGCAATCCATAGGTTTTAAGATACTTACTAGTCAGGTACATTCTTAGGCGTTTAATATGGGATGTGGAGTCCATTGCGTTGAGCAAGGAGTAGCTCTTGTCTATTCCATATTTGGCTTAAGGAACTTTATCTGTGCTCATTTCAATCTCTGGTTTTATGCAGCACCCCAACTCACCTTTACCCTTAAGCAAGCATAATTTGGTTTTCTAAATTTGAGACCCTGTTCTGTTTTGGAATGCAGTTCCTGTGTAGCCAAGTTTACATTCCGTGTATTAGTGATATCTTATGATGTTTCTTTTTCTGTGTGACTTATTTCAGTTAGAATCATCGTACCTGAATCCACTCATTATGCTGCTACGGGCCTGATGACATAGATTTCATTGCTGAGTGATACTGCATTGTACGTAAGTACCACAAGTTCTTTATCCATTTTTCAATTTCTGCGATGTTGAACTTGTACTGTAAACGAGGTTCTTGTAAACAGAGCCGTTCCAAACTTTGGGGTGGCTGTGTCTTTTTGATTTTAATTTCCCTAAGCTATAGGACCATAAGTGGAAGTGCCCTAGGTTCTGTTGCTTTGTTTTTTAGATGTTTCAGGAAACACCATACACTTCTCCCGAGTGGTTGTTGGCAATTTACATCCCGCCCATCAGCATAACAAGGCTCCCAGTTCTCCATGGCCTGTCCTGCCTTTCTGGATTTTACACTTTTTTCAGATGGCCCTTTTGACCGGGGGGAAGTGAGACTTCATTGTAGTGCAGATTTCCTTTGCAAGCTTGCTTGGTTGGCCAAAAAGGGCGTATGCGTTTTTTCCTGAATATATTCAGGAAAAAACGCATACGCCCTTTTTGGCCAAGTGCATCATTGTGGACGTTCTGCCTCTTTTCCTATGCTTTCAATGCAATTCCAGTCTACCTCCTGAAATCGGTTTCCTGCAATTCTGCCCCGCTTTCAAGTCCTCTTGGCAGCCTTACTTCAGTCTATTTTTGGACGATAGCTGTCATTTATAACTCTGCAGGTTTGTGAATTACAGTGCCCCTGAGCTCCTTTCTTCAACTCGCTTTCTTGTGACCTGGCCGCAACACCGCAGGATGGCTTCAGGCCCTAATCTGGTTCCGGCACGGCACGCTGAGCCTTTGGTTAATTCCTCTTCCTGGTGGGAAATGAGAGTTAAATTTGCCCGTCCAGACACCTCCAGCTAGTCTCTCATTGGTTCTCGCTATTCCTGTTCATCTTCCGCAGAAATTGCAAACTGGGCCAAACAGGAGGTTAAAGGGACTGACTCTCCAAGTCGGGAGAGTGTTAGTAAAGCGTCTGGAATGTTGCACCCGAGTACCAGGGTATGAAAACTGAGACATATTTGAACACGTCTCCCGATCACATGGTTGATCATACTCTAGGTTCCACATGCATGTTTTAGCTGAAGGAAGAATACCTTAAACCTGGGTAGTTGAAACCCGTGGAATGGGTACCATGCAATATGACTTCAAAGGGTCTTCATTTGCTCACCGAACCTCTCCAATCCTATCACTGCTGCGTTTATGCCCCTGTACACATGCTTGATTCTCTTTCGGAGACATAGCAATCCATAGGTTTTAAGATACTTACTAGTCAGGTACATTCTTAGGCGTTTAATATGCGGTGTTGAGACCATTTCGTTGAGCAAGGAGTAGCTCTTGTCTATTCCATATTTGACTTAAGGAACTTTATCTGTGCTCATTTCAATCTCTGGTTTTATGCAGCACCCCAACTCACCTTTACCCTTAAGCAAGCATAAGTTGGTTTTCTAAATTTGAGACCCTGTTCTGTTCTGTAATTCAGTTCCTGTGTAGCCAAGTTTACATTCCGTGTATTACTGATATCTTATGATGTTTCTTTTTCTGTGTGACTTACTTCAGTTAGAATCATCATACCTGAATCCACTCATTGTGCTGCTAAGGGCCTGATGACACAGATTTCATTGCTGAGTGATATTGCTTTGTAAGTAAATACCACAACTTCTTTATCCATTTTTCACTTTCTGCGATGTTGAACTTGTACTGTAAACGAGGTTCTTGTAAACAGAGCCGTTCCAAACTTTGGGGTGGCTGTGTCTTTTTGATTTTAATTTCCCTAAGCTATAGGACCATAAGTGGAAGTGCCCTAGGTTCTGTTGCTTTGTTTTTTAGATGTTTCAGGAAACACCATACACTTCTCCCGAGTGGTTGTTGGCAATTTACATCCCGCCCTTCAGCATAACAAGGCTCCCAGTTCTCCATGGCCTCTCCTGCCTTTCTGGATTTTACACTTTTTTCAGATGGCCCTTTTGACCGGGGGGAAGTGAGACTTCATTGTAGTGCAGATTTCCTTTGCAAGCTTGCTTGGTTGGCCAAAAAGGGCGTATGCGTTTTTTCCTGAATATATTCAGGAAAAAACGCATACGCCCTTTTTGGCCAAGTGCATCATTGTGGACGTTCTGCCTCTTTTCCTATGCTTTCAATGCAATTCCAGTCTACCTCCTGAAATCGGTTTCCTGCAATTCTGCCCCGCTTTCAAGTCCTCTTGGCAGCCTTACTTCAGTCTATTTTTGGACGATAGCTGTCATTTATAACTCTGCAGGTTTGTGAATTACAGTGCCCCTGAGCTCCTTTCTTCAACTCGCTTTCTTTTGAGCTGGCCGCAACACCGCAGGATGGCTTCAGGCCCTAATCTGGTTCCGGCACGGCACGCTGAGCCTTTGGTTATTTCCTCTTCCTGTTGGGAAATGAGAGTTAAATTTGCCCGTCCAGACACCTCCAGCTAGCCTCTCATTGGTTCTCGCTATTCCTGTTCATCTTCCGCAGAAATTGCAAACTGTGCCAAACAGGAGGTTAAAGGTGCTGACTCTCCAAGTGGGGAGAGTGTTAGTAAAGCGTCTGGAATGTTGCACCCGAGTACCAGGGGAGGAAAACTGAGACATATTTGAACACGTCTCCCGTGCACATGGTTGATCATACTCTGGGTTCCACATGCATGTTTTAGCTGAAGGAAGAATACCTAAAACTTGGGTAGTTGAAACCCGTGGAATGGGTACCATGCAATATGAATTCAAAGGGTCTTCATTTGCTCACCGAACCTCTCCAATCCTATCACTGCTGCGTTTATTCCCCTGTACACATGCTTGATTCTCTTTCGGAGACATAGCAATCCATAGGTTTTAAGATACTTACTAGTCAGGTACATTCTTAGGGGTTTAATATGGGGTTTTGAGTCCATTTCGCTGAGCAAGGAGTAGCTCTTGTCTATTCCATATTTGGCTTAAGGAACTTTATCTGTGCTCATTTCAATCTCTGGTTTTATGCAGCACCCCAATCACCTTTACCCTTAAGCAAGCATAAGTTGGTTTTCTAAATTTGAGACCCTGTTCTGTTTTGGAATGCAGTTCCTGTGTAGCCAAGTTTACATTCCGTGTATTAGTGATATCTTATGATGTTTCTTTTTCTGTGTGACTTATTTCAGTTAGAATCATCATACCTGAATCCACTCATTATGCTGCTACTGGCCTGATGACATAGATTTCATTGCTGAGTGATACTGCATTGTACGTAAGTACCACAAGTTCTTTATCCATTTTTCACTTTCTGCGATGTTGAACTTGTACTGTAAACGAGGTTCTTGTAAACAGAGGCGTCCCAAACTTTGGGGTGGCTGTGTCTTTTTGATTTTAATTTCCCTAAGCTATAGGACCATAAGTGGCAGTGCCCTAGGCTCTGTTGCTTTGTTTTTTAGATGTTTCAGGAAACACCATACACTTCTCCTGAGTGTCTGTTGGCAATTTACATCCCGCCCATCAGCATAACAAGGTTCCCAGTTCTCCATGGCCTGTCCTGCCTTTCTGGATTTTACACTTTTTTCAGATGGCCCTTTTGACTGGGGGGAAGTGAGACTTCATTGTAGTGCAGATTTCCTTTGCAAGCTTGCTTGGTTGGCCAAAAAGGGCGTATGCGTATTTTCCTGAATATATTCAGGAAAAAACGCATACGCCCTTTTTGGCCAAGTGCATCATTGTGGACGTTCTGCCTCTTTTCCTATGCTTTCAATGCAATTCCAGTCTACCTCCTGAAATCGGTTTCCTGCAATTCTGCCCCGCTTTCAAGTCCTCTTGGCAGCCTTACTTCAGTCTATTTTTGGACGATAGCTGTCATTTATAACTCTGCAGGTTTGTGAATTACAGTGCCCCTGAGCTCCTTTCTTCAACTCGCTTTCTTTTGAGCTGGCCGCAACACCGCAGGATGGCTTCAGGCCCTAATCTGGTTCCGGCACGGCACGCTGAGCCTTTGGTTAATTCCTCTTCCTGGTGGGAAATGAGAGTTAAATTTGCCCGTCCAGACACCTCCAGCTAGCCTCTCATTGGTTCTCGCTATTCCTGTTCATCTTCCGCAGAAATTGCAAACTGGGCCAAACAGGAGGTTAAAGGGACTGACTCTCCAAGTCGGGAGAGTGTTAGTAAAGCGTCTGGAATGTTGCACCCGAGTACCAGGGTACGAAAACTGAGACATATTTGAACACGTCTCCCGATCACATGGTTGATCATACTCTAGGTTCCACATGCATGTTTTAGCTGAAGGAAGAATACCTTAAACCTGGGTAGTTGAAACCCGTGTAATGGGTACCATGCAATATGACTTCAAAGGGTCTTCATTTGCTCACCGAACCTCTCCAATCCTATCACTGCTGTGTTTATGCCCCTGTACACATGCTTTATTCTCTTTCGGAGACATAGCAATCTATAGGTTTTAAGATACTTACTAGTCAGGTACATTCTTAGACGTTTAATATGCGGTGTTGAGTCCATTTCGTTGAGCAAGGAGTAGCTCTTGTCTATTCCATATTTGACTTAAGGAACATTATCTGTGCTCATTTCAATCTCTGGTTTTATGCAGCACCCCATCTCACCTTTACCCTTAAGCAAGCATAAGTTGGTTTTCTAAATTTGAGACCCTGTTCTGTTCTGTAATTCAGTTCCTGTGTAGCCAAGTTTACATTCCGTGTATTACTGATATCTTATGATGTTTCTTTTTCTGTGTGACTTACTTCAGTTAGAATCATCATACCTGAATCCACTCATTGTGCTGCTAAGGGCCTGATGACACAGATTTCATTGCTGAGTGATATTGCTTTGTAAGTAAATACCACAACTTCTTTATCCATTTTTCACTTTCTGCGATGTTGAACTTGTACTGTAAACGAGGTTCTTGTAAACAGAGCCGTTCCAAACTTTGGGGTGGCTGTGTCTTTTTGATTTTAATTTCCCTAAGCTATAGGACCATAAGTGGAAGTGCCCTAGGTTCTGTTGCTTTGTTTTTTAGATGTTTCAGGAAACACCTACACTTCTCCTGAGTGGTTGTTGGCAATTTACATCCCGCCCATCAGCATAACAAGGCTCCCAGTTCTCCATGGCCTGTCCTGCCTTTCTGGATTTTACACTTTTTTCAGATGGCCCTTTTGACCGGGGGGAAGTGAGACTTCATTGTAGTGCAGATTTCCTTTGCAAGCTTGCTTGGTTGGCCAAAAAGGGCGTATGCGTTTTTTCCTGAATATATTCAGGAAAAAACGCATACGCCCTTTTTGGCCAAGTGCATCATTGTGGACGTTCTGCCTCTTTTCCTATGCTTTCAATGCAATTCCAGTCTACCTCCTGAAATCGGTTTCCTGCAATTCTGCCCCGCTTCCAAGTCCTCTTGGCAGCCTTACTTCAGTCTATTTTTGGACGATAGCTGTCATTTATAACTCTGCAGGTTTGTGAATTACAGTGCCCCTGAGCTCCTTTCTTCAACTCGCTTTCTTTTGAGCTGGCCGAAACACCGCAGGATGGATTGAGGCCCTAATCTGGTTACGGTACGGCACGCTGAGCCTTTGGTTATTTCCTCTTCCTGGTGGGAAATGAGAGTTAAATTTGCCCGTCCAGACACCTCCAGCTAGTCTCTCATTGGTTCTCGCTATTCCTGTTCATCTTCCGCAGAAATTGCAAACTGGGCCAAACAGGAGGTTAAAGGCGCTGTCTCTCCAAGTGGGGAGAGTGTTAGTAAAGCGTCTGGAATGTTGCACCCGAGTACCAGGGGAGGAAAACTGAGACATATTTGAACACGTCTCCCGTTCACATGGTTGATCATACTTGGGTTCCACATGCATGTTTTAGCTGAAGGAAGAATACCTTAAACCTGGAGAGTTGAGACCCGTGTAATGGGTACCATGCAATATGACTTCAAAGGGTCTTCATTTGCTCACCGAACCTCTCCAATCCTATCACTGCTGCGTTTATGCCCCTGTACACATGCTTGATTCTCTTTCGGAGACATAGCAATCCATAGGTTTTAAGATACTTACTAGTCAGGTACATTCTTAGGCGTTTAATATGGGGTGTTGAGTCCATTTCGTTGAGCAAGGAGTAGCTCTTGTCTATTCCATATTTGGCTTAAGGAACTTTATCTGTGCTCATTTCAATCTCTGGTTTTATGCAGCACCCCAACTCACCTTTCCCCTTAAGCAAGCATAAGTTGGTTTTCTAAATTTGAGACCCTGTTCTGTTCTGTAATTCAGTTCCTGTGTAGCCAAGTTTCCATTCCGTGTATTACTGATATCTTATGATGTTTCTTTTTCTGTGTGACTTATTTCAGTTAGAATCATCATACCTGAATCCACTCATTGTGCTGCTAAGGGCCTGATGACACAGATTTCATTGCTGAGTGATATTGCTTTGTAAGTAAATACCACAACTTCTTTATCCATTTTTCACTTTCTGCGATGTTGAACTTGTACTGTAAACGAGGTTCTTGTAAACAGAGCCATTCCAAACTTTGGGGTGGCTGTGTCTTTTTGATTTTAATTTCCCTAAGCTATAGGACCATAAGTGGAAGTGCCCTAGGTTCTGTTGCTTTGTTTTTTAGATGTTTCAGGAAACACCATACACTTCTCCCGAGTGGTTGTTGGCAATTTACATCCCGCCCATCAGCATAACAAGGCTCCCAGTTCTCCATGGCCTGTCCTGCCTTTCTGGATTTTACACTTTTTTCAGATAGCACTTTGGACCGGGGGGAAGTGAGACTTCATTGTAGTGCAGATTTCCTTTGCAAGCTTGCTTGGTTGGCCAAAAAGGGCGTATGCGTTTTTTCCTGAATATATTCAGGAAAAAACGCATACGCCCTTTTTGGCCAAGTGCATCATTGTGGACGTTCTGCCTCTTTTCCTATGCTTTCAATGCAATTCCAGTCTACCTCCTGAAATCGGTTTCCTGCAATTCTGCCCCGCTTTCAAGTCCTCTTGGCAGCCTTACTTCAGTCTATTTTTGGACGATAGCTGTCATTTATAACTCTGCAGGTTTGTGAATTACAGTGCCCCTGAGCTCCTTTCTTCAACTCGCTTTCTTTTTAGCTGGCCGCAACACCACAGGATGGCTTCAGTCCCTAATCTGGTTCCGGCACGGCACGCTGAGCCTTTGGTTAATTCCTCTTCCTGGTGGGAAATGAGAGTTAAATTTGCCCATCCAGCCACCTCCAGCTAGCCTCTCATTGGTTCTCGCTATTCCTGTTCATCTTCCGCAGAAATTGCAAACTGGGGCAAACAGGAGGTTAAAGGGACTGACTCTCCAAGTCGGGAGAGTGTTAGTAAAGCGTCTGGAATGTTGCACCCGAGTACCAGGGTACGAAAACTGAGACATATTTGAACACGTCTCCCGATCACATGGTTGATCATACTCTGGGTTCCACATGCATGTTTTAGCTGAAGGAAGAATACCTTAAACCTGGGTAGTTGAAACCCGTGGAATGGGTACCATGCAATATGACTTCAAAGGGTCTTCATTTGCTCACCGAACCTCTCCAATCCTATCACTGCTGTGTTTATGCCCCTGTACACATGCTTGATTCTCTTTCGAAGACATAGCAATCCATAGGTTTTAAGATACTTACTAGTCAGGTACATTCTTAGGCGTTTAATATGCGGTGTTGAGTCCATTTCGTTGAGCAAGGAGTAGCTCTTGTCTATTCCATATTTGGCTTAAGGAACTTTATCTGTGCTCATTTCAATCTCTGGTTTTATGCAGCACCCCAACTCACCTTTACCCTTAAGCAAGCATAAGTTGGTTTTCTAAATTTGAGACCCTGTTCTGTTCTGAAATTCAGTTCCTGTGTAGCCAAGTTTACATTCCGTGTATTAGTGATATCTTATGATGTTTCTTTTTCTGTGTGACTTATTTCAGGTAGAATCATCATACCTGAATCCACTCATTGTGCTGCTAAGGGCCTGATGACATAGATTTCATTGCTGAGTGATATTGTTTGTAAGTAAATACCACAGCTTCTTTATCCATTTTTCATTTTCTGCGATGTTGAACTTGTACTGTAAACGAGGTTCTTGTAAACAGAGGCGTCCCAAACTTTGGGGTGGCTGTGTCTTTTTGATTTTAACTTTCCTAAGCTATAGGACCATAAGTGGAAGTGCCCTAGGCTCTGTTGCTTTGTTTTTTCGATGTTTCAGGAAACACCATACACTTCTCCCAAGTGTCTGTTGGCAATTTACATCCCGCCCATCAGCATAACAAGGCTCCCAGTTCTCCATGGCCTGTCCTGCCTTTCTGGATTTTACACTTTTTTCAGATGGCCCTTTTGACCGGGGGGAAGTGAGACTTCATTGTAGTGCAGATTTCCTTTGCAAGCTTGCTTGGTTGGCCAAAAAGGGCGTATGCGTTTTTTCCTGAATATATTCAGGAAAAAACGCATACGCCCTTTTTGGCCAAGTGCATCATTGTGGACGTTCTGCCTCTTTTCCTATGCTTTCAATGTAATTCCAGTCTACCTCCGAAATCGGTTTCCTGCAATTCTGCCCCGCTTCCAAGTCCTCTTGGCAGCCTTACTTCAGTCTATTTTTGGACGATAGCTGTCATTTATAACTCTGCAGGTTTGTGAATTACAGTGCCCCTGAGCTCCTTTCTTCAACTCACTTTCTTGTGAGCTGGCCAAAACACTGCAGGATGGCTTCAGGCCCTAATCTGGTTCGGGCACGGCACGCTGAGCCTTTGGTTAATTCCTCTTCCTGGTGGGAAATGAGAGTTAAATTTGCCCGTCCAGACACCTCCAGCTAGTCTCTCATTGGTTCTCGCTATTCCTGTTCATCTTCCGCAGAAATTGCAAACTGGGCCAAACAGGAGGTTAAAGGGACTGACTCTCCAAGTCGGGAGAGTGTTAGTAAAGCGTCTGGAATGTTGCACCCGAGTACCAGGGTACGAAAACTGAGACATATTTGAACACGTCTCCCGATCACATGGTTGATCATACTCTAGGTTCCACATGCATGTTTTAGCTGAAGGAAGAATACCTTAAACCTGGGTAGTTGAAACCCGTGGAATGGGTACCATGCAATATGACTTCAAAGGGTCTTCATTTGCTCACCGAACCTCTCCAATCCTATCACTGCTGCGTTTATGCCCCTGTACACATGCTTGATTCTCTTTCGGAGACATAGCAATCCATAGGTTTTAAGATACTTACTAGTCAGGTACATTCTTAGGCGTTTAATATGGGGTGTTGAGTCCATTTCGTTGAGCAAGGAGTAGCTCTTGTCTATTCCATATTTGGCTTAAGGAACTTTATCTGTGCTCATTTCAATCTCTGGTTTTATGCAGCACCCCAACTCACCTTTCCCCTTAAGCAAGCATAAGTTGGTTTTCTAAATTTGAGACCCTGTTCTGTTCTGTAATTCAGTTCCTGTGTAGCCAAGTTTCCATTCCGTGTATTACTGATATCTTATGATGTTTCTTTTTCTGTGTGACTTATTTCAGTTAGAATCATCATACCTGAATCCACTCATTGTGCTGCTAAGGGCCTGATGACACAGATTTCATTGCTGAGTGATATTGCTTTGTAAGTAAATACCACAACTTCTTTATCCATTTTTCACTTTCTGCGATGTTGAACTTGTACTGTAAACGAGGTTCTTGTAAACAGAGCCGTTCCAAACTTTGGGGTGGCTGTGTCTTTTTGATTTTAATTTCCCTAAGCTATAGGACCATAAGTGGAAGTGCCCTAGGTTCTGTTGCTTTGTTTTTTAGATGTTTCAGGAAACACCATACACTTCTCCCGAGTGGTTGTTGGCAATACATCCCGCCCATCAGCATAACAAGGCTCCCAGTTCTCCATGGCCTGTCCTGCCTTTCTGGATTTTACACTTTTTTCAGATAGCACTTTGGACCGGGGGGAAGTGAGACTTCATTGTAGTGCAGATTTCCTTTGCAAGCTTGCTTGGTTGGCCAAAAAGGGCGTATGCGTTTTTTCCTGAATATATTCAGGAAAAAACGCATACGCCCTTTTTGGCCAAGTGCATCATTGTGGACGTTCTGCCTCTTTTCCTATGCTTTCAATGCAATTCCAGTCTACCTCCTGAAATCGGTTTCCTGCAATTCTGCCCCGCTTTCAAGTCCTCTTGGCAGCCTTACTTCAGTCTATTTTTGGACGATAGCTGTCATTTATAACTCTGCAGGTTTGTGAATTACAGTGCCCCTGAGCTCCTTTCTTCAACTCGCTTTCTTGTGACCTGGCCGCAACACTGCAGGATGGCTTCAGGCCCTAATCTGGTTCCGGCACGGCACGCTGAGCCTTTGGTTAATTCCTCTTCCTGGTGGGAAATGAGAGTTAAATTTGCCCGTCCAGACACCTCCAGCTAGTCTCTCATTGGTTCTCGCTATTCCTGTTCATCTTCCGCAGAAATTGCAAACTGGGCCAAACAGGAGGTTAAAGGGACTGACTCTCCAAGTCGGGAGAGTGTTAGTAAAGCGTCTGGAATGTTGCACCCGAGTACCAGGGTACGAAAACTGAGACATATTTGAACACGACTCCCGTTCACATGGTTGATCATACTCTGGGTTCCACATGCATGTTTTAGCTGAAGGAAGAATACCTTAAACCTGCAGAGTTGAGACCCGTGTAATGGGTACCATGCAATATGACTTCAAAGGGTCTTCATTTGCTCACGAACCTCTCCAATCCTATCACTGCTGCGTTTATGCCCCTGTACACATGCTTGATTCTCTTTCGGAGACATAGCAATCCATAGGTTTTAAGATACTTACTAGTCAGGTACATTCTTAGGCGTTTAATATGCGGTGTTGAGTCCATTTCGTTGAGCAAGGAGTAGCTCTTGTCTATTCCATATTTGGCTTAAGGAACTTTATCTGTGCTCATTTCAATCTCTGGTTTTATGCAGCACCCCAACTCACCTTTCCCCTTAAGCAAGCATAAGTTGGGTTTCTAAATTTGAGACCCTGTTCTGTTCTGTAATTCATTTCCTGTGTAGCCAAGTTTCCATTCCGTGTATTACTGATATCTTATGATGTTTCTTTTTCTGTGTGACTTATTTCAGTTAGAATCATCATACCTGAATCCACTCATTTTGCTGCTAAGGGCCTGATGACACAGATTTCATTGCTGAGTGATATTGCTTTGTAAGTAAATTCCACAACTTCTTTATCCATTTTTCACTTTCTGCGATGTTGAACTTGTACTGTAAATGAGGTTCTTGTAAACAGAGCCGTTCCAAACTTTGGGGTGGCTGTGTCTTTTTGATTTTAATTTCCCTAAGCTATAGGACCATAAGTGGAAGTGCCCTAGGTTCTGTTGCTTTGTTTTTTAGATGTTTCAGGAAACACCATACACTTCTCCCGAGTGGTTGTTGGCAATTTACATCCCCCCCATCAGCATAACAAGGCTCCCAGTTCTCCATGGCCTGTCCTGCCTTTCTGGATTTTACACTTTTTTCAGATGGCCCTTTTGACCGGGGGGAAGTGAGACTTCATTGTAGTGCAGATTTCCTTTGCAAGCTTGCTTGGTTGGCCAAAAAGGGCGTATGCGTTTTTTCCTGAATATATTCAGGAAAAAACGCATAGGCCCTTTTTGGCCAAGTGCATCATTGTGGACGTTCTGCCTCTTTTCCTATGCTTTCAATGCAATTCCAGTCTACCTCCTGAAATCGGTTTCCTGCAATTCTGCCCCGCTTTCAAGTCCTCTTGGCAGCCTTACTTCAGTCTATTTTTGGACGATAGCTGTGATTTATAACTCTGCAGGTTTGTGAATTACAGTGCCCCTGAGCTCCTTTCTTCAACTTGCTTTCTTGTGAGCTGGCCGCAACACCGCAGGATGGCTTCAGGCCCTAATCTGGTTCCGGCACGGCACGCTGAGCCTTTGGTTATTTCCTCTTCCTGGTGAGAAATGAGAGTTAAATTTGCCCGTCCAGACACCTCCAGCTAGTCTCTAATTGGTTCTCGCTATTCCTGTTCATCTTCCGCAGAAATTGCAAACTGGGCCAAACAGGAGGTTAAAGGCGCTGACTCTCCTAGTGGGGAGAGTGTTAGTAAAGCGTCTGGAATGTTGCACCCGAGTACCAGGGCAGGAAAACTGAGACATATTTGAACACGTCTCCCGTTCACATGGTTGATCATACATGGGTTCCACATGCATGTTTTAGCTGAAGGAAGAATACCTTAAACCTGGGTAGTTGAAACCCGTGGAATGGGTACCATGCAATATGACTTCAAAGGGTCTTCATTTGCTCACCGAACCTCTCCAATCCTATCACTGCTGCGTTTATGACCCTGTACACATGCTTGATTCTCTTTCGGAGACATAGCAATCCATAGGTTTTAAGATACTTACTAGTCAGGTACATTCTTAGACGTTTAATAAGCGGTGTTGAGTCCATTTCGTTGAGCAAGGAGTAGCTCCTGTCTATTCCATATTTGGCTTAAGGAACTTTATCTGTGCTCATTTCAATCTCTGGTTTTATGCAGCACCCCAACTCACCTTTACCCTTAAGCAAGCATAAGTTGGTTTTCTAAATTTGAGACCCTGTTCTGTTCTGTAATTCAGTTCCTGTGTAGCCAAGTTTACATTCCGTGTATTACTGATATCTTATGATGTTTCTTTTTCTGTGTGACTTATTTCAGTTAGAATCATCATACCTGAATCCACTCATTGTGCTGCTAAGGGCCTGATGACATAGATTTCATTGCTGAGTGATATTGCTTTGTAAGTGAATACCACAACTTCTTTATCCATTTTTCACTTTCTGCGATGTTGAACTTGTACTGTAAACGAGGTTCTTGTAAACAGAGGCGTCCCAAACTTTGGGGTGGCTGTGTCTTTTTGATTTTAATTTCCCTAATCTATAGGACCATAAGTGGCAGTGCCCTAGGCTCTGTAGCTTTGTTTTTTAGATGTTTCAGGAAACACCATACACTTCTCCCGAGTGTCTGTTGGCAATTTACATCCCGCCCATCAGCATAACAAGGCTCCCAGTTCTCCATGGCCTGTCCTGCCTTTCTGGATTTTACACTTTTTTCAGATGGCCCTTTTGACCGGGGGGAAGTGAGACTTCATTGTAGTGCAGATTTCCTTTGCAAGCTTGCTTGGTTGGCCAAAAAGGGCGTATGCGTTTTTTCCTGAATATATTCAGGAAAAAACGCATACGCCCTTTTTGGCCAAGTGCATCATTGTGGACGTTCTGCCTCTTTTCCTATGCTTTCAATGCAATTCCAGTCTACCTCCTGAAATCGGTTTCCTGCAATTCTGCCCCGCTTTCAAGTCCTCTTGGCAGCCTTACTTCAGTCTATTTTTGGACGATAGCTGTCATTTATAACTCTGCAGGTTTGTGAATTACAGTGCCCCTGAGCTCCTTTCTTCAACTCGCTTTCTTTTGAGCTGGCCGCAACACCACAGGATGGCTTCAGTCCCTAATCTGGTTCCGGCACGGCACGCTGAGCCTTTGGTTAATTCCTCTTCCTGGTGGGAAATGAGAGTTAAATTTGCCCATCCAGCCACCTCCAGCTAGCCTCTCATTGGTTCTCGCTATTCCTGTTCATCTTCCGCAGAAATTGCAAACTGGGCCAAACAGGAGGTTAAAGGGACTGACTCTCCAAGTCGGGAGAGTGTTAGTAAAGCGTCTGGAATGTTGCACCCGAGTACCAGGGTACGAAAACTGAGACATATTTGAACACGACTCCCGTTCACATGGTTGATCATACTCTGGGTTCCACATGCATGTTTTAGCTGAAGGAAGAATACCTTAAACCTGCAGAGTTGAGACCCGTGTAATGGGTACCATGCAATATGACTTCAAAGGGTCTTCATTTGCTCACGAACCTCTCCAATCCTATCACTGCTGCGTTTATGCCCCTGTACACATGCTTGATTCTCTTTCGGAGACATAGCAATCCATAGGTTTTAAGATACTTACTAGTCAGGTACATTCTTAGGCGTTTAACATGCGGTGTTGAGTCCATTTCGTTGAGCAAGGAGTAGCTCTTGTCTATTCCATATTTGGCTTAAGGAACTTTATCTGTGCTCATTTCAATCTCTGGTTTTATGCAGCACCCCAACTCACCTTTCCCCTAAAGCAAGCATAAGTTGGGTTTCTAAATTTGAGACCCTGTTCTGTTCTGTAATTCAGTTCCTGTGTAGCCAAGTTTACATTCCGTGTATTACTGATATCTTATGATGTTTCTTTTTCTGTGTGACTTATTTCAGTTAGAATCATCATACCTGAATCCACTCATTGTGCTGCTAAGGGCCTGATGACACAGATTTCATTGCTGAGTGATATTGCTTTGTAAGTAAATTCCACAACTTCTTTATCCATTTTTCACTTTCTGCGATGTTGAACTTGTACTGTAAATGAGGTTCTTGTAAACAGAGCCGTTCCAAACTTTGGGGTGGCTGTGTCTTTTTGATTTTAATTTCCCTAAGCTATAGGACCATAAGTGGAAGTGCCCTAGGTTCTGTTGCTTTGTTTTTTAGATGTTTCAGGAAACACCATACACTTCTCCCAAGTGTCTGTTGGCAATTTACATCCCGCCCATCAGCATAACAAGGCTCCCAGTTCTCCATGGCCTGTGCTGCCTTTCTGGATTTTACACTTTTTTCAGATAGCCCTTTTGACCGGGGGGAAGTGAGACTTCATTGTAGTGCAGATTTCCTTTGCAAGCTTGCTTGGTTGGCCAAAAAGGGCGTATGCGTTTTTTCCTGAATATATTCAGGAAAAAACGCATAGGCCCTTTTTGGCCAAGTGCATCATTGTGGACGTTCTGCCTCTTTTCCTATGCTTTCAATGCAATTCCAGTCTACCTCCTGAAATCGGTTTCCTGCAATTCTGCCCCGCTTTCAAGTCCTCTTGGCAGCCTTACTTCAGTCTATTTTTGGACGATAGCTGTGATTTATAACTCTGCAGGTTTGTGAATTACAGTGCCCCTGAGCTCCTTTCTTCAACTTGCTTTCTTGTGAGCTGGCCGCAACACCGCAGGATGGCTTCAGGCCCTAATCTGGTTCCGGCACGGCACGCTGAGCCTTTGGTTATTTCCTCTTCCTGGTGAGAAATGAGAGTTAAATTTGCCCGTCCAGACACCTCCAGCTAGTCTCTAATTGGTTCTCGCTATTCCTGTTCATCTTCCGCAGAAATTGCAAACTGGGCCAAACAGGAGGTTAAAGGCGCTGACTCTCCTAGTGGGGAGAGTGTTAGTAAAGCGTCTGGAATGTTGCACCCGAGTACCAGGGCAGGAAAACTGAGACATATTTGAACACGTCTCCCGTTCACATGGTTGATCATACTTGGGTTCCACATGCATGTTTTAGCTGAAGGAAGAATACCTTAAACCTGGGTAGTTGAAACCCGTGGAATGGGTACCATGCAATATGACTTCAAAGGGTCTTCATTTGCTCACGAACCTCTCCAATCCTATCACTGCTGCGTTTATGACCCTGTACACATGCTTGATTCTCTTTCGGAGACATAGCAATCCATAGGTTTTAAGATACTTACTAGTCAGGTACATTCTTAGACGTTTAATATGCGGTGTTGAGTCCATTTTGTTGAGCAAGGAGTAGCTCTT
This sequence comes from Stenella coeruleoalba, assembly GCF_951394435.1. NCBI lineage: Eukaryota > Metazoa > Chordata > Mammalia > Artiodactyla > Delphinidae > Stenella > Stenella coeruleoalba. Next base: position 448,651 of record NW_027646244.1, on the reverse strand, counting down.
GTCTATTCCATATTTGGCTTAAAGAACTTTATCTGTGCTCATTTCAATCTCTGGTTTTATGCAGCACCCCAACTCACCTTTACCCTTAAGCAAGCATAAGTTGGTTTTCTAAATTTGAGACCCTGTTCTGTTCTGTAATTCAGTTCCTGTGTAGCCAAGTTTACATTCCGTGTATTACTGATATCTTATGATGTTTCTTTTTCTGTGTAACTTATTTCAGTTAGAATCATCATACCTGAATCCACTCATTGTGCTGCTAAGGGCCTGATGACATAGATTTCATTGCTGAGTGATATTGCTTTGTAAGTGAATACCACAACTTCTTTATCCATTTTTCACTTTCTGCGATGTTGAACTTGTACTGTAAATGAGGTTCTTGTAAACAGAGCCGTTCCAAACTTTGGGGTGGCTGTGTCTTTTTGATTTTAATTTCCCTAAGCTATAGGACCATAAGTGGAAGTGCCCTAGGCTCTGTTGCTTTGTTTTTTAGATGTTTCAGGAAACACCATGCAGTTCTCCCTAGTGTCTGTTGGCAATTTACATCCCGCCCATCAGCATAACAAGGATCCCAGTTCTCCATGGCCTGTCCTGCCTTTCTGGATTTTACACTTTTTTCAGATGGCCCTTTTGACCGGGGAGAAGTGAGACTTCATTGTAGTGCAGATTTCCTTTGCAAGTTTGCTTGGTTGGCCAAAAAGGGCGTATGCGTTTTTTCCTGAATATATTCAGGAAAAAAACGCATACGCCCTTTTTGGCCAAGTGCATCATTGTGGACGTTCTGCCTCTTTTCCTATGCTTTCAATGCAATTCCAGTCTACCTCCTGAAATCGGTTTCCTGCAATTCTGCCCCGCTTTCAAGTCCTCTTGGCAGCCTTACTTCAGTATATTTTTGGACGATAGCTGTCATTTATAACTCTGCAGGTTTGTGAATTACAGTGCCCCTGAGCTCCTTTCTTCAACTCGCTTTCTTGTGACCTGGCCGCAACACCGCAGGATGGCTTCAGGCCCTAATCTGGTTCTGGCACGGCACACTGAGCCTTTGGTTAATTCCTCTTCCTGGTTGGAAATGAGAGTTAAATTTGCCCATCCAGACACCTCCAGCTAGTCTCTCATTGGTTCTCGCTATTCCTGTTTATCTTCCGCAGAAATTGCAAACTGGTCCAAACAGGAGGTTAAAGGGACTGACTCTCCAAGTGAGGAGAGTGTTAGTAAAGCGTCTGGAATGTTGCACCCGAGTACCAGGGTACGAAAACTGAGACATATTTGAACACGTCTCCCGATCACATGGTTGATCATACTCTAGGTTCCACATGCATGTTTTAGCTGAAGGAAGAATACCTTAAACCTGGGTAGTTGAAACCCGTGGAATGGGTACCATTCAATATGACTTCAAAGGGTCTTCATTTGCTCACGAACCTCTCCAATCCTATCACTGCTGTGTTTATGCCCCTGTACACATGCTTGATTCTCTTTCGGACACATAGCAATCCATAGGTTTTAGGATACTTACAAGTCAGGTACATTCTTAGGCGTTTAATATGCGGTGTTGAGTCCATTTCGTTGAGCAAGGAGTAGCTCTTGTCTATTCCATATTTGGCTTAAGGAACTTTATCTGTGCTCATTTCAATCTCTGGTTTTATGCAGCACCCCAACTCACCTTTCCCCTTAAGCAAGCATAAGTTGGTTTTCTAAATTTGAGACCCTGTTCTGTTCTGTAATTCAGTTCCTGTGTAGCCAAGTTTACATTCCGTGTATTACTGATATCTTATGATGTTTCTTTTTCTGTGTGACTTATGTCAGTTAGAATCATCATACCTGAATCCACTTGTGCTGCTAAGGGCCTGATGACACAGATTTCATTGCTGAGTGATATTGCTTTGTAAGTGAATACCACAACTTCTTTATCCATTTTTCACTTTCTGCGATGTTGAACTTGTACTGTAAACGAGGTTCTTGTAAACAGAGCCGTTCCAAACTTTGGGGTGGCTGTGTCTTTTTTATTTTAATTTCCCTAAGCTATAGGACCATAAGTGGAAGTGCCCTAGGCTCTGTTGCTTTGTTTTTTAGATGTTTCAGGAAACACCATGCAGTTCTCCCTAGTGTCTGTTGGCAATTTACATCCCGCCCATCAGCATAACAAGGATCCCAGTTCTCCATGGCCTGTCCTGCCTTTCTGGATTTTACACTTTTTTCAGATGGCCCTTTTGACCGGGGAGAAGTGAGACTTCATTGTAGTGCAGATTTCCTTTGCAAGTTTGCTTGGTTGGCCAAAAAGGGCGTATGCGTTTTTTCCTGAATATATTCAGGAAAAAAACGCATACGCCCTTTTTGGCCAAGTGCATCATTGTGGACGTTCTGCCTCTTTTCCTATGCTTTCAATGCAATTCCAGTCTACCTCCTGAAATCGGTTTCCTGTAATTCTGCCCCGCTTTCAAGTCCTCTTGGCAGCCTTACTTCAGTATATTTTTGGACGATAGCTGTCATTTATAACTCTGCAGGTTTGTGAATTACAGTGCCCCTGAGCTCCTTTCTTCAACTCGCTTTCTTGTGACCTGGCCGCAACACCGCAGGATGGCTTCAGGCCCTAATCTGGTTCTGGCACGGCACACTGAGCCTTTGGTTAATTCCTCTTCCTGGTTGGAAATGAGAGTTAAATTTGCCCATCCAGACACCTCCAGCTAGTCTCTCATTGGTTCTCGCTATTCCTGTTTATCTTCCGCAGAAATTGCCAACTGGTCCAAACAGGAGGTTAAAGGGACTGACTCTCCAAGTGAGGAGAGTGTTAGTAAAGCGTCTGGAATGTTGCACCCGAGTACCAGGGTACGAAAACTGAGACATATTTGAACACGTCTCCCGATCACATGGTTGATCATACTCTAGGTTCCACATGCATGTTTTAGCTGAAGGAAGAATACCTTAAACCTGGGTAGTTGAAACCCGTGGAATGGGTACCATTCAATATGACTTCAAAGGGTCTTCATTTGCTCACGAACCTCTCCAATCCTATCACTGCTGCGTTTATGCCCCTGTACACATGCTTGATTCTCTTTCGGAGACATAGCAATCCATAGGTTTTAAGATACTTACAAGTCAGGTACATTCTTAGGCGTTTAATATGCGGTGTTGAGTCCATTTCGTTGAGCAAGGAGTAGCTCTTGTCTATTCCATATTTGGCTTAAGGAACTTTATCTGTGCTCATTTCAATCTCTGGTTTTATGCAGCACCCCAACTCACCTTTCCCCTTAAGCAAGCATAAGTTGGTTTTCTAATTTTGAGACCCTGTTCTGTTCTGTAATTCAGTTCCTGTGTAGCCAAGTTTACATTCCGTGTATTACTGATATCTTATGATGTTTCTTTTTCTGTGTGACTTATGTCAGTTAGAATCATCATACCTGAATCCACTTGTGCTGCTACGGGCCTGATGACACAGATTTCATTGCTGAGTGATATTTCTTTGTAAGTAAATACCACAACTTCTTTATCCATTTTTCACTTTCTGCGATGTTGAACTTGTACTGTAAACGAGGTTCTTGTAAACAGAGCCGTTCCAAACTTTGGGGTGGCTGTGTCTTTTTTATTTTAATTTCCCTAAGCTATAGGACCATAAGTGGAAGTGCCCTAGGTTCTGTTGCTTTGTTTTTTAGATGTTTTAGGAAACACCATACACTTCTCCCGAGTGGTTGTTGGCAATTTACATCCCGCCCATCAGCATAATAAGGCTCCCAGTTCTCCATGGCCTGTCCTGCCTTTCTGGATTTTACACTTTTTTCAGATGGCCCTTTTGACCGGGGGGAAGTGAGACTTCATTGTAGTGCAGATTTCCTTTGCAAGCTTGCTTGGTTGGCCAAAAAGGGCGTATGCGTTTTTTCCTGAATATATTCAGGAAAAAACGCATACGCCCTTTTTGGCCAAGTGCATCATTGTGGACGTTCTGCCTCTTTTCCTATGCTTTCAATGCAATTCCAGTCTACCTCCTGAAATCGGTTTCCTGCAATTCTGCCCCGCTTTCAAGTCCTCTTGGCAGCCTTACTTCAGTCTATTTTTGGACGATAGCTGTCATTTATAACTCTGCAGGTTTGTGAATTACAGTGCCCCTGAGCTCCTTTCTTCAACTCGCTTTCTTGTGACCTGGCCGCAATACCGCAGAATGGCTTCAGGCCCTAATCTGGTTCTGGCACGGCACGCTGAGCCTTTGGTTAATTCCTCTTCCTGGTGGGAAATGAGAGTTAAATTTGCCCATCCAGACACCTCCAGCTAGTCTCTCATTGGTTCTCACTATTCCTGTTCATCTTCCACAGAAATTGCAAACTGGGCCAAACAGGAGGTTAAAGGGACTGACTCTCCAAGTGGGGAGTGTGTTAGTAAAGCGTCTGGAATGTTGCACCCGAGTACCAGGGTACGAAAACTGAGACATATTTGAACACGTCTCCCGATCACATGGTTGATCATACTCTAGGTTCCACATGCATGTTTTAGCTGAAGGAAGAATACCTTAAACCTGGGTAGTTGAAACCCGTGGAATGGGTACCATGCAATATGACTTCAAAGGGTCTTCATTTGCTCACCGAACCTTTCCAATCCTATCACAACTGCGTTTATGCCCCTGTACACATGCTTGATTCTCTTTCGGAGACATAGCAATCCATAGGTTTTAAGATACTTACTAGTCAGGTACATTCTTAGGCGTTTAATATGCGGTGTTGAGTCCATTTCGTTGAGCAAGGAGTAGCTCTTGTCTATTCCATATTTGGCTTAAGGAACTTTATCTGTGCTCATTTCAATCTCTGGTTTTATGCAGCACCCCAACTCACCTTTACCCTTAAGCAAGCATAAGTTGGTTTTCTAAATTTGAGACCCTGTTCTGTTTCGGAATGCAGTTCATGTGTAGCCAAGTTCACATTACGTGTATTAGTGATACCTTATGAAGTTTCTTTTTCTGTGTGACTTATTTCACTTAGAATCATCGTGCCTCTATCCACTCATTATGCTGGTACGGGCCTGGTGACATAGATTTCATTGCTGAGTGGTATTCTGTTGTACATAAGTACCGCAACTTCTTTATCCATTATTTGCTCTCTGGGATATTTAACTTGTGCCGTAGAAGAGATTCCTGTAAAAAGAGCCGTCCCAAATTTTGGGGTTGCTGTGTCTTTTTGATATTAATTTCCCTAAGCTATAGGACCATAAGTGGAAGTGCCCTAGGCTCTGTTGCTTTGTTTTTTAGATGTTTCAGGAAACACCATACACTTCTCCCGAGTGTCTGTTGGCAATTTACATCCCGCCCATCAGCATAACAAGGCTCCCAGTTCTCCATGGCCTGTCCTGCCTTTCTGGATTTTACACTTTTTTCAGATGGCCCTTTTGACCGGGGGGAAGTGAGACTTCATTGTAGTGCAGATTTCCTTTGCAAGCTTGCTTGGTTGGCCAAAAAGTGCGTATGCGTTTTTTCCTGAATATATTCAGGGAAAAACGCATACGCCCTTTTTGGCCAAGTGCATCATTGTGGACGTTCTGCCTCTTTTCCTATGCTTTCAATGCAATTCCAGTCTACCTCCTGAAATCGGTTTCCTGCAATTCTGCCCCGCTTTCAAGTCCTCTTGGCAGCCTTACTTCTGTCTATTTTTGGATGATAGCTGTCATTTATAACTCTGCAGGTTTGTGAATTACAGTGCCCCTGAGCTCCTTTCTTCAACTCGCTTTCTTGTGAGCTGGCCGCAACACCGCAGGATGGCTTCAGGCCCTAATCTGGTTCCGGCACGGCACGCTGAGCCTTTGTTTAATTCCTCATCCTGATGGGAAATTAGAGTTAAATTTGCCCGTCCAAACACCTCCCGCTTGTCTCTCATTGGTTCTCCCTATTCCTGTACATCTTCCGCAGTAATTGCAAACTGGGCCAAACAGGAGGTTAAAGGCACTGACTCTCCAAGTGGGGAGAGTGTTATTAAAGCGTCTGGAATGTTGCACCGAAGTACCAGGGGACGAAAACTGAGACATATTTGAACACGTCTCCCGATCACACGGTTGATCATACTCTGGGTTCCACATGCATGTTTTAGCTGAAGAAAGAATACCTTAAACCTGGAGAGTTGAGACCCGTGGAATGGGTACCATGCAATATGACTTCAAAGGGTCTTCATTTGCTCACCGAATCTCTCCAATCCTATCACTGCTGCGTTTATGACCCTTGTACACACGCTTGATTCTCTTTTGGAGACATAGCAATCCATAGGTTTTAAGATACTTACTAGTCAGGTATATTCTTAGGCGTTTAATATGGGGTGTGGAGTCCATTTCATTGAGCAAGGAGTAGCTCTTGTCTATTCCATATTTGGCTTAAGGAACTTTATCTGTGCTCATTTCAATCTCTGGTTTTATGCAGCACCCCAACTCACCTTTCCACTTAAGCAAGCATAAGTTGGTTTTCTAAATTTGAGACCCTGTTCTGTTTTGTAATTCAGTTCCTCTGTAGCAAAGTTTAAATTCCATGCATTAGTGATATTTTTTGATGTTTCTTTTTCTGTGTGACTTATTTCAGTTAGAATCACCATACCCGAATCCACTCATTATGCTGCTACGGGCCTGATGACGTAGATTTCATTGCTGAGTGATATTGCATTGTACATGAGTACCACAACTTCTTTATCCATTTTTCACTTTCTGTGATATTGAACTTGTACGGTAAACGAGGTTCTTGTAAACAGAGGCGTCCCAAACTTTGGGGTGGCTGTGTCTTTTTGATTTTAATTTCCCTAAGCTATAGGACCATAAGGGGAAGTGCACTAGGCTCTGTTGCTTTGTTTTTTAGATGTTTCAGGAAACACCATACACTTCTCCGGAGTGGCTATTGGCAATTTACATCCCGCCCATCAGCATAACAAGGCTCCCAGTTCTCCATGTCCTGTCCTGCCTTTCTGGATTTTACACTTTTTTCAGATGGCCCTTTTGACCGGGGGGAAGTGAGACTTCATTGTAGTGCAGATTTCCTTTGCAAGCTTGATTGGTTGGCCAAAAAGGGTGTATGCATTTTTTCCTGAATATATTCAGGGTAAAACGCATACGCCCTTTTTGCCCAAGTGCATCACTGTGGACGTTCTGTCTCTTTTCCTATGCTTGAAATGCAATTCCTGTCTACCTCCTGAAATCGGTTTCCTGCAATTCTGCCCCGCTTTCAAGTCCTCTTGGCAGCCTTACTTCAGTATATTTTTGGACGATAGCTGTCATTTATAACTCTGCAGGTTTGTGAATTACAGTGCCCCTGAGCTCCTTTCTTCAACTCGCTTTCTTGTGACCTGGCCGCAACACCGCAGGATGTCTTCAGGCCCTAATGTGGTTCCGGCATGGCATGCTGAGCCTTTGGTTATTTCCTCTTCTTGGTGGGAAATGAGAGTTAAATTTGCCCGTCCAGACACCTCCAGGTAGTCTCTCATTGGTTCTCGATATTCCTGTTCATCTTCCGCAGAAATTGCAAACTGGGGCAAACAGGAGGTTAAAGGCGCTGACTCTCCAAGTGGGGAGAGTGTTAGTAAAGCGTCTGGAATGTTGCACCCGAGTACCAGGGGAGGAAAACTGAGACATATTTGAAGACGTCTCCCGATCACATGGTTGATCATACTCTGGGTTCCACATGCATGTTTTAGCTGAAGGAAGAATACCTAAAAACTGGGTAGTTGAAAAACGTGGAATGGGTACCATGCAATATGACTTCAAAGGGTCTTCATTTGCTCACCGAACCTCTCCAATCGTATTACTGCTGCGTTTATGCCCCTGTACACATGCTTGATTCTCTTTTGGAGACATAGCAATCCATAGGTTTTAAGATACTTACTAGTCAGGTACATTCTTAGGCGTTTAATATGCAGTGTTGAGTCCATTTCGCTGAGCAAGGAGTAGCTCTTGTCTATTCCATATTTGGCTTAAGGAACTTTATCTGTGCTCATTTCAATCTCTGGTTTTATGCAGCACCCCAACTCACCTTTACCCTTAAGCAAGCATAAGTTGGTTTTCTAAATTTGAGACCCTGTTCTGTTTTAGAATGCAGTTCCTGTGTAGCCAAGTTTACATTCCGTGTATTACTGATATCTTATGATGTTTCTTTTTCTGTGTGACTTATTTCAGTTAGAATCATCGTACCTGAATCCACTCATTATGCTACTACGGGCCTGATGACATAGATTTCATTGCTGAGTGATACTGCATTGTACGTAAGTACCACAAGTTCTTTATCCATTTTTCACTTTCTGTGATATTGAACTTGTACGGTAAACGAGGTTCTTGTAAACGGAGGCGTTCCAAACTTTGGGGTGGCTGTGTCTTTTTGATTTTAATTTCCCTAAGCTATAGGACCATAAGTGGCAGTGCCCTAGGCTCTGTTGCTTTGTTTTTTAGATGTTTCAGGAAACACCATACACTTCTCCTGAGTGTCTGTTGGCAATTTACCTCCCGCCCATCAGCATAAGAAGGCTCCCAGTTCTCCATGGCCTGTCGTGCCTTTATGGATTTTACACTTTTTTCAGATGGCCCTTTTGACCAGGTGGAATTGAGACTTCATTGTAGTGCAGATTTCCTTTGCAAGCTTGCTTGGTTGGCCAAAAAGTGCGTATGCGTTTTTTCCTGAATATATTCAGGAAAAAACACATACGCCCTTTTTGGCCAAGTGCATCATTGTCGAGTTTCTGACTCTCTTCATATGCTTTCAATGCAATTCCAGTCTACCTCCTGAAATCGGTTTCCTGCATTCTGCCTTGCTTTCAATGCCTCTTCATAGCCTTACCTCAATATATTTTTTAAAAATAGTTGGCCTTTATAACTCTGCAGGTTTTTGAATTGCAGTGGCCCTTAGCTCCATTTTTTAGCTCTTATTTTTGTGGTCTTGCCCCGTAACCACAGGATTCCTTGAAGCCCTATTTTTCTTCTGGGGCACCTTGCTGTGCCTTTGGTTAATTCTTCTTACTGATGTGATATTAGAGTGACATGTGCCCATTGAAACCGCTACAGCTAGTTTCTCACTGGTTCCCCCTATTCCCATTCATCCTCTGCACTAACTGCAGACTGTGCGATACCAGAACTTAAAGGCATTGACTCCATGTGGGGATGTTGTTAGTAAAGCGGCTGGAATGTCGATCCGGAGCCCCAGGAGAGGAAAAATGAGGTGCGTTTTAGAAACCTTTCCCGATCATATGGTATACCAGTCGCTGGGTTTCCCAAGCATGGTTTAGCTGTAGGAAGATTCCCTTCAACCTGGAGTGTTGGGACCCTTGGACTGAGTAGCATGAAGTATTGCATTAAACTTTCGGCAGTTGCTCACCAAAGCTCACCAATCCTGTCAGCCCCAAGTGTCCAGCCTTATGTCTTATCCAGCTGTGGGTTTATATGTGGTCAATCCAGGTTGCATCACAGCCCCTGAGCGAATTTTGTAAGAATTTTTCTCTCTTTCATTGTTTCAGCGTTTTGTTTTTAAAATTTATTTCTATAATGGGGTTTAGCTCCTTTTCACTGCTGTGTTTGTGCCGCTCTGCACACACTTGATTCCCTTATGGAGATATATCAATACATGGGTTTTAAGATTCTTATTCCTCAGATATATTTCTCTGGGGTGTATAGGGTGTGTTGAGGCCTGTTCATTGAGCAAGGTGTAGATCTTGTCTAATACCTATTTGGTTTATTGAACGGTATCTGTGCTAATTTCAAACTCTGGTTTTATGCATCACCCCACCTCTCCTTTCCCCTTAAGCTGACATAAGTGTGTTTTCTAAATGTGAGACACTGTTCTGTTCTGTAATTCATTTCTTGTGCAGCCATATTTACCCTCCCTCTATAAGTGATATCTTATGATATGTTTCTTTTTCTGTTTGACTTATTTCAAGTAGTATTATCGGACCTAAATCCACTCTTTATCCTTCTACTAGCCTTATTACATTGATTTCATGGTGAAGAGATATTCCATTGTACATAAGTACCACATCTTCTTTATCCATTGTTCTCTTTCCTGGGATATTTAAGGTGTACTGAAGTTGAGGTTCTTGTAAACAGAGTAGCCCTAAACTGTGGTGTGCTTGTGTCTTGTTGATTTTTAGACTTCCCTAGATATACTCCCATGATTGGAAGGGTCCTATGCTCTGTAGCTCTGTTTTTTAGATGATTTAGGAACCACCATACACTTCTCCAGAGTGGCTCTCGGCAGTTCACACACTGCCCATCAGCGTATAAAGGCTCCCTGTTCTCCATGGCCTGTCCTGCATTTCTGGTTTTTACAATTTTTTAGGATGGCCCTTTTGACCGGTGGGAAGTGAGACTTCTTTGTTGTGCACATTTGCATTGCTTGCTTGCTTCGTTGCCCATAAAGTGCGTATGCGTTTTTTCCTGGATATAATCAGGAAAAAACGCATACGCCCTTTTGGGCCAACTGCATCATTGTCGAAATTCTGCCGCTTTTCATGTGCGTTAAAGACGAGTCCAATCTATCTCTTGAAATCTGTTTCTTGCAATTCTGTCTTGCATTCAGATCCTCTTCTTTGCCTTACCTCAACATATTTTTGGACGTTAGTTTTCATTTATAACTCTGCAGGTTTGTGAATTGCAGTGACCCTGAGCTCCATTTTTTAAGTTGCTCTTTTGTGAGCTGGCCTCAAACTCGCAGGATTGCTTCAGGCCCTATTTTGGCTCCGGCGAGGCAGGCTGAGCCTTTCTTTAATTCTTACTCTTAATGGGAAATTAGAGTGATATGTGCCCGTCCAAACCCCTACAACTCTTCTCTCATTGGTTCCCCCTCTTCCCGTTCATCCTCCTCACAATTTGCAAAATGTGTGAAACAGAAGTTTAAATGTGCTGATTCTCCAAGTGGGGAGATTCTAAGTAGCGTGGCTGGAATGGTGAACAGGAGCACCAGGAGAGGATAAATGAGGTGCATTTTAGACACATCTCCCGATCACATGGTGTACAGTCCTCTGGGTTTTCCATGCATGTTTTAGCTGTAGGAAGATCCCTTGAACCTGCAGATTTGGGACCCATTGAATGGGTACCAGGTAGTATTACTTTAAAGGGTGTGCATTTCCTCACCCAACCTCACATTTCTCTTAGCGCAAACAGTTTCCAGCCTTATGTCTCATCCTGCTGTGGGTCTAGATGTGTTCAATCCATGTTGCATCACCGTCCCTGAGGAAAAGTTGTAAGAGGTTTTCTCTGTCTCTCTGTCGTTTATTTTTTTCAATTTATTACTATATTGGTTACAGCTGATTTTCAAAGCTCTGTTTCTTGCTGCTGTACATCCACTTGATTCACGTACAGAGAGACATCAATAAATTCTTTTTCAGATTCTTACCAGTCGTATATATTCTTTTCCGGTGACTTGAGTGTGCTGAGTGCAGTTCTTTTAGCTACCGTGTAGGCCTTGTTGATTATCAGTTTGGTATTTGGAATGGTATCTTTGCTAATTTCAACCTCCTGGATGATGCCTCACCCCTCCCCACCTTTCCCGTTTAGCAGCCTTATGCGTGTTTTCTACATATTTGACTATGTTTTTGTTTTGTAATTTATTTCGTGTGTAGCCATTTTGGATTCCACCTTTAAGTGATATCTTATGATATGTGTCTTTTTCTTTTTGAATTCTGTCACTTAGAATGATCATACGTAACTCCTCCGGAGTTGTTACAACTGGCCATATTTCATTGATTTCCAGGCTGAATAATATTCCACTCTACCTAAGTACCACATCTCTATCCATTTTTTCCCTCCAGAGACATTTAAGTTATATCCTAGTCGAGGATCTTTTAAACAGAGAGGGGGTAAACATTGGGGTGCCTGTGTCCTCTCGATTTTTGTTTTTCCCAAGATATACGCCCATGAGTGCAAGTGCCCTATGCTCTGTAGCTCATTTTGTAGATGCTTTAGTAAACACAATACACTTCTCCAGAATGGCCGTTGGCAATATACATTTCCACTATAAGTCTCACAGGGCTCCCTCTTCTCGTTGCCCTGTCCTGCATTTCTGTTGTTTACGCTTTATGAGGATGGCTCTTCTGACTGATGCGAAGTGATATCTTTTGTGGTATTGACTTCCAGTGCCCACCTGTTTGGTTGGCTAAAAAAGTGTATGCCCTTTTCTTGAATATATACAGAAAAGAACGCATACACCCTTTTTGGCCAACTGCAATGTTGGCAATGTTCAGCTCCTTTTCTTGTGCTTAATGGCGAGTCCTTTCTACCTCCTCAAATCCCTTTCCTGCCATTCTCCCTTGCTTACAAGTCCTTTTCTCTGACTTTCCTCAAGACATTTTTCAGTGATGGATATTTTCAACTCTGCAGTTTTGTGAATTTTACTGCCCCTGAGTTCCATTGTTCAACTCGTGTTTATGGGAACTGGCCACAAAGCAGCGGGATTTCCTCAAGCCCTATACTGTTTCCATGGGCAACCCTAGCCTTTGGTCAATTCGTCTTCCTGATTGGAAATTAGAGTGACATGTGCCTGTCTGAACACCTAGGACTTGTCTCTCATTGTTCCTCATCCTTCCGCTTCATCCTCTGGACAAATTCCAAACTGTACGCAACAGGATGTTGACAGTGCTGACATCTCCAAGTGGGGAGACTGTTAGTAAAGACGCTGGAGGGGTGAACCCGAGCACCAGGAGATGAGGAGATGAGATGCCTTTTCCAAACTCTTCCCGATCAGACGGTATACCATCCTCTGGGTGTGACAGACATGTTTTAGCAGTAGGAAGAGTCCCATTCATGTAAGGAGAACACCAGGGCTTTTTCAAAATCAGTGTCTCCCCGAAACCCAAACTGGGGAAGTTTTTAAGCTACGGCTACACATATGTTCATTAAGGGCCTTGGGAAGTAGGCAGAGTCCAAACTTTAGATGATTGAAGTCTTCAGGGTCAGAAGCACTCACCACCAGCTTCCCTTAGGCTACACTTTAACTGTCATTGATAGATGATGTCAATAAAAATATCTATTCTTTTTCAGATTATTTCCCCTTATAGGTTATTGCAAAATGTTGAGTGTAGTTCCCTGTGCTATACAGTAGTTCCTTGTTGATGATCTATTTTATACATAGCAGTGTGTATGTGTTCATTCCAAACTGTTAATTTATCCCTCCTCCCACCTTTCCCCTTTGGTAATAATAAATTATAAGATTTTATACTTCTCAGAAATGGGGGAGCTGAAAGAGAGGTATCATTTTCAATGGAAAAGCATTTAAAACAAGATTGAAGGTTTAACCAAGATTATTAGATGTACATCCTTGGAAAGAAATCACTTCGTTTCTCTAATATTGACCTGACAAATAAGACAAACCTTTTCACTGAACTTGCTTATAAAAAGTGATGGAAATATCAAATGGAAGTGTTAAAAACATCTTATTTTACCCGAGCCTTATACACTGTTCTATGTTAACTACAGTTTGGCTCACACATCTGTTCATTGAGGTTACAATAGTCTCAATTTCTGTTACTGATCCTCCAGAGTGGACCCCAACAAGTGTCCCCCTGCCCAGTGTCATTGGGGCCAACAGATCGAGACTGAGTTTGGTTCACAAGCAAAGGAAACTTTATATTTTGATCAGAGAATGGAGAGGTGAGAGCATGCACTACCCCGTGGGCTGTGGGCTGGGCTGCTGTGTAGAGATCCTGTCAGAGTCAGTGGGAGGGAGGGAGGCGGCGGAGCTCTCGAGGGCCGGGTTGGCTGTAGCTCAGGCTCTATATCGTGGAGTCTGCACTGGGCCCCAGGAGCTGAGGTGTCGACCCAGCCATTCTGCACTAGGAAATCTGGTCTGAAGTGCCGGGTGTGGAACCTCTGCATGCGGGACCCTAGGAGCACGTGAAATTAGACAAAGCACAAAGGATAAAAAAGGTTAGACTTGACTTTATTGCCCAGATTCTACTTTCATCTCCCAGGGATTTTTAATGGGCTTTGCTGGGGACAAACCCCTCCTCTGCCTTTTGTCCCGTTCCTCATTCTTGGAGTGCTGAGGGTGCAGACCCTTCTTCTGTAACTGCTGAGTGCTGAGTTGGGAGCCCTCATACCCTGGGGCGAGGGTCAGAGCTTCTCCCCAGCAGCCTCCCGGTGACGTTGATTGTCCCCAGGACCCCTGCCTCCCTGCTCGTCCACCTGAGCACCAGCATTGGAAGTGTTATAGATTCTAATGACCTTTAAGGGTCCAGGAAAGAGATGTGCAGAGACGCTGTGGGGGCCGGTTTCACCCCGCCCCACATTTGTTCGGCCACCTTAGGCTGACCGTCTCTGCCAGCCTAGATGCTCTGACCAGTAGTCTGCGCTTTCTTCAATTAGGCCCCTGAATTAACGTACAAACAGCACCAGGTGTCAGAGCCCTGCCCGCTCAACTCCCAGACAGTCCAGGGTCAGTGGTGATCAAGGACCATGATGGCTACTGAGTCAACAGCCTTTTGAAGTAAACAGGAGTCCAGCCGGTCTTATTGGCCACCATCATCACGGTGTCTGTAGGCTTTTCTATGGTGACAGTGTGGTATACTGTTCCCCTGCCAAGATTATTAGCTCCCCTCTGGGTGCAGTAAGTCCTGCAAGCAGTAGTCTACTCTTTTGGGACACACTCTTGTTGTTTTATGAGAGAAACTCCAGGTCAAGTGATGTTCACACGAGTCGTCATGGTGCCCTGTTGCCCCCGGTTATCTCTCTGGATGTTGGAGTTGGAGGGCCTCCTCACTCGAGGTCGGTGTGCCCACGGAGCGAACCCTGCAACTTCAGGGCATGGTTGGTGGTTAGGATCACCACGTGGGGTCCTTTTCCCTTAGGAGGGAGGTGGCCTTTTGGGCTGCTGATTTCCAGGTTTTTAGATACCGCCAGTATCTTGGCCAGATGTGGCAGTGGGCCAAGCCCCTTAGTGACCGTAGTTTATCCTACCTGGATGGCATTCTTGCATTGTTCCATTTCAAGTGGTCCCAGTTTTTGCACTAATTCTCCAATGGCGATTCACCTTTCACCGGGAATGTAAAGGTCAAAGGGTTTAGCTAAATTAGGGAGTTCCAGGGCAAGGGTCTGAATTGACTGCTCTTTCCATTCTTGAAAGGCCACTTCTGGATTCTATTCAAAAGGATCATCATCTTTTCCTTTCAGTGTTTCATATAGAGGCCCAGCTAGTAGACTATAGTTAGGGATCCAGAAGCAGCAAACCCTGGCCTCCCCAGGAACCCCTAAGCTGTCTTCTAGTTTTAGAAAGGGGTAAGGCTGAAAATGGTTTCTTCCCTTTCCTGGGATGGGCTTCTCTGACCTTCTGTGAGAATGAAGCCCAGGCAGGTCACCGCAGTCTGTGATATTTGAGCTTTTTCTTGGACAACTTCTATCCTTTATTGGCTTGGTAGTTCAGAGGCCTCCTTAGTAGGGCTGGTGATCAGAATGTCGTCTGCATATTGAAGGAGGGTTTCCTTTTCCAGAGGTAGAACTTTTAGGTCTTTAGCTAAGCTTTCCCCAAAGATGGTGTGGGAATTTTTGCACCCTTGGGGCCAGACGGCCCGGAAGTATTGTTTTAGTTGTATGTTGAGTCCTGCCACTCACAAGCCAAAATTTCTTGTGACTCTGGGACTAATGGAATACAAAAGAAGGCATCATTGAAGACTAATACAGAATACCATGTCCTGGTGGTTGGTAGAATGACCAGCAGGGTGTAGGAATTAGGAGCAACTGGAGGTATATCCTCGGTGGCTTCACTGACTGTCCTGACATCCTTTACCAGGTCCCCAGCAGCCCATGGGGCTCTCGTGGTCAGACCAATCCCAGAATATGGAGCTCACCTGGGCAGGTACCCCACCCCCACCCCAGCCCACGGGGCTCTCTGGTCAGGCCCCTCCCAGGATACAGAGCTACCCTTGCAGGTACCGTGGCAGGGCTGGGCACACAGGAACCGTGCACATAGCCCTCATTGCAGAGCACCCCCAGCTCACCTGTCGCTCAGAGCTGACACAGAGCACCTCAGAGCAGGACTTGAACTAACAAACAGCAGCTGCGACAGGTCTGTGACCCTGGGCATCACTCCGTGAGGCCTCCCTCCACCTGGTCTTCCAGAGACTTCCACTGCACCCGGGGCACCAGGCCTCTGTCTCCAACCACCACCCACCCCTCCTCTCCCTGACTCCTGGGTTCCTCTCATTAGGAGAGGGTTTTCTTGAAGTTGTCTCCCACTCATGGGCCAGATAAAATGATTAGAAAACAAGCCAAAGCTGCAGCCCCTTGTCTATCCTGACTCTCAGGAGCCCACACCTGTTCCTTGGACCTGGCCGGTTCAGCAAGTTCCATTTTCTGCAACTGTGAGCCCCTGAGGGGTGATGATTGGCTGACCTGGGCAGCCTTACCGTGCCGGCCAGCCCTCCCCAGGTGTGCCTGGGTTGAGATCAATATAAATACCACTCCAGGCAGCAAGAGCCCCTGCAGCCGTGCCTGACGCCATTTTCTCTGCCCTGTCAGCAGTCTCCGGGCTGGGCTGGTGGGAGGGAGTGAGAGGCCACGGCTTTGTGGGTGGCCCAGTGTGAGTGGGGCTCTGCTGGACTTTCTGCAGCAGTTGCCAGGCTGCCACCTGCTAAAGAAGAGGATGTGTCACCCATACCTGCTGCTGGAATTTCTCCCTGGGCAGAGGTGAGGAAGGAAAAAAGCAGTGGGGGCAGGGACAGGACGGGTATCTCAGGCAGGGAAGTGGAAATCTTCCAGAAGAGCACCCAGGGCCAGGACCATCCTGGCTGGCCTGCAGGCACCAAGTCGGCCGGCATGCTGTCACTCGTGTGGCTCTATGGCCCTTCCTCTAGGCTTTCAAGTCCTTGTATATATTCAGGTGTTTTACCTGGGACGGGTGGGAATAGTTCAGCAGCAACTGGCCTGGGGCTCAGCTCACGTTTACTCACAGATGCCTCGGCACGGTGCCCCAGCTTTGCAATGAGGACGCTTGTTGCGTGGGGGCTGCTGGCTGAATGGGAGACGATTCCCCACCACTGACCAACTTCAGAATTGTTTACAACTGGAGCAAGTGCCCTGATACGGTTTTCCTCTGTGTAACTGGTGGGTTCTGTGTTTTTTTTCTCTTTTTCGTTTTTGGTTCAAGGTAGATTTTATTCCTCTTTTTTGTATTTACAGATATAAGCATGGAAATAATTTATTCATATAAATACATGTATGTGCAGGGAATAATTGTTTTTTCTGTTTTATTTTTTAAATTTTATTTCTTTTTAATTTTGAATTTTATTTTATATTTTTATACAGCAGGTTCTTATTGGTTATGTATTTTATACATATAAATGTATACATGCCAATCCCAGTCTCTCAACTCCTCCCACCACCACCCCCCCAACAGCTTTCCCCCCTTGTTGTCCATACGTTTGTTGTCTACATCTGTTGCTCTATTTATGCCTTGCAAAATGGTTAACCTGTACAGTTTTTCTAGGTTCCACATATATGCATGAATATACAAGATTTGTTTTTCTCTTTCTGACTTACTTCACTCTGTATGACAGTCTCTAGATCCATCGACGTCTCTACAAATGACCCAATTTCATTCCTTTTCATGGCTTAGTAATATTCCATTTTATATATGTACCACAGCTTTATGCATTCGTCTGTCTGTGGGCATTTAGGTTGCTTCCATTACCTCGATATTGTAAATAGTGATGCAATGAACATTGCGGTGAATGACACTTTTTGATTTATGGTTTTGTCTGGGTATATGTCCAGTACTGGGATTGCTGTATCATATGGTAATTCTATAGTTAGTTTCTTAAGAAATTCGATATTGTTCTCCATAATGACTGTATCAATTTATATTCCCAACAATAGTGGAAGAGGGTTCCTTTTCTACACACACTTTCCAGCATTTTTTGTTTGTAGATTTTCAATGATGCCTATTCTACCAGGTGTGAGGTGATACCTCATTGTTGAATCCATTTCGTTGAGCAAGGGGTAGCTCTTGTCTATTACATATTTGGCTTATGGAACGGTATCTGTGCTAATTTCAAACTCTGCTTTTATGCAGCACCCCAACTCACCTTCCCCCTTAAGCAGGCATAAGTTGGTTTTCTAAACTTGAGACCCTGTTCTGTTTTGTAATTCAGTTCATGTGTAGCCAAGTTCACATTCCGTGTATTAGTGATACCTTATGATGTTTCTTTTTCTGTGTGACTTATTTCACTTAGAATCATCGTGCCTCAATCCACTCATTATGCTGGTAGAGGCCTGGTGACATAGATTTCATTGCTGAGTGGTATTCTGTTGTACATAAGTACCGCAACTTCTTTATCCATTATTTGCTCTCTGGGATATTTAACTTGTGCCGTAGAAGAGATTTCTGTAAAAAGAGCCGTCCCAAATTTTGGGGTTGCTGTGTCTTTTTGATATTAATTTCCCTAAGCTATAGGACCATAAGTGGAAGTGCCCTAGGCTCTGTTGCTTTGTTTTTTAGATGTTTCAGGAAACACCATACACTTCTCCCGAGTGTCTGTTGGCAATTTACATCCCGCCCATCAGCATAACAAGGCTCCCAGTTCTCCATGGCCTGTCCTGCCTTTCTGGGTTTTACACTTTTTTCAGATGGCCCTTTTGACCGGGGGGAAGTGAGACTTCATTGTCGTGCAGATTTCCTTTGCAAGCTTGCTTGGTTGGCCAAAAAGGGCGTATGCGTTTTTTCCTGAATATATTCAGGAAAAAACGCATACGCCCTTTTGGCAAAGTGCATCATTGTGGACGTTCTGCCTCTTTTCCTATGCTTTCAATGCAATTCCAGTCTACCTCCTGAAATCGGTATCCTGCAATTCTGCCCCGCTTTCAAGTCCTCTTGGCAGCCTTACTTCAGTCTATTTTTGGACGATAGCTGTCATTTATAACTCTGCAGGTTTGTGAATTACAGAGCCCCTGAGCTC
Organism: Stenella coeruleoalba; assembly: GCF_951394435.1. Taxonomy (NCBI): domain Eukaryota; kingdom Metazoa; phylum Chordata; class Mammalia; order Artiodactyla; family Delphinidae; genus Stenella; species Stenella coeruleoalba. The sequence goes on along the minus strand of NW_027646244.1, from coordinate 429,785 downwards.
CTTTCTTCAACTCACTTTCTTGTGAGCTGGTCGCAACACCGCAGGATGGCTTCAGGCCCTAATCTGTTTCCGGCACGGCACGCTGAGCCTTTGGTTAATTCCTCTTCCTAGTGGGAAATGAGAGTTAAATTTGCCCGTTCAGACACCTCCAGCTAGTCTCTCATTGGTTCTCCCTATTCCTGTTCATCTTCCGCAGAAATTGCAAACTGGGCCAAACAGGAGGTTAAGGGGCTGACTGTCCAAGTCGGGAGAGTGTTAGTAAAGCGTCTGGAATGTTGCACCCGAGTACCAGGGTATGAAAACTGAGACATATTTGAACACGTCTCCCGATCACACGGTTGATCATACTCTGGGTTCCACATGCATGTTTTAGCTGAAGGAAGAATACCTTAAACCTGGAGAGTTGAGACCCGTGGAATGGGTACCATGCAATATGACTTCAAAGGGTCTTCATTTGCTCACCGAACCTCTCCAATCCTATCACTGCTGCATTTATGCCCCAGTACGCACGGTTGATTCACTTTCGGAGAAATAGCAATCCCAAGGTTTTAAGATACTTACTAGTCAGGTACATTCTTAGGCGTTTAATATGCGGTGTTGAGTCCATTTCGTTGAGCAAGGAGTAGCTCTTGTCTGTTCCATATTTGGCTTAAGGAACTTTATCTGTGCTCATTTCAATCTCTGGTTTTATGCAGCACCCCAACTCACCTTTTCCCTTAAGCAAGCATAAGTTGGTTTTCTAAATTTGAGACCCTGTTCTGTTTTGGAATTCAGTTCCTGTGTAGCCAAGTTTACATTCCGTGTATTAGTGATATCTTTTGATGTTTCTTTTTCTGTGTGACTTATTTCAGTTAGAATCATCGTACCTGAATCCACTCATTATGCTGTCACGGGCATTATGACATAGATTTCATTGCTGAGTGATACTGCATTGTACGTAAGTACCACAAGTTCTTTATCCATTTTTCACTTTCTGTGATATTGAACTTGTACGGTAAACAAGGTTCTTGTAAACAGAGGCGTCCCAAACTTTGGGGTGGCTGTGTCTTTTTGATTTTAATTTCCCTAAGCTATAGGACCATAAGTGGAAGTGCCCTAGGCTCTGTTGCTTTGTTTTTTAGATGTTTCAGGAAACACCATACACTTCTCCCGAGTGTCTGTTGGCAATTTACATCCCGCCCATCAGCATAACAAGGCTCCCAGTTCTCCATGGCCTGTCCTGCCTTTCTGGATTTTACACTTTTTTCAGATGGCCCTTTTGACCGGGGGGAAGTGAGACTTCATTGTAGTGCAGATTTCCTTTGCAAGCTTGCTTGGTTGGCCAAAAAGGGCGTATGCGTTTTTTCCTGAATATATTCAGGAAAAAACGCATACGCCCTTTTTGGCCAAGTGCATCATTGTGGACGTTCTGCCTCTTTTCCTATGCTTTCAATGCAATTCCAGTCTACCTCCTGAAATCGGTTTCCTGCAATTCTGCCCCGCTTTCAAGTCCTCTTGGCAGCCTTACTTCAGTCTATTTTTGGACGATAGCTGCCATTTATAACTCTGCAGGTTTGTGAATTACAGTGCCCCTGAGCTCCTTTCTTCAACTCGCTTTCTTTTGAGCTGGCCGCAACACCGCAGGATGGCTTCAGGCCCTAATCTGGTTCCGGTACGGCACGCTGAGCCTTTGGTTATTTCCTCTTCCTGGTGGGAAATGAGAGTTAAATTTGCCCGTCCAGACACCTCCAGCTAGTCTCTCATTGGTTCTCGCTATTCCTGTTCATCTTCCGCAGAAATTGCAAACTGGGCCAAACAGGAGGTTAAAGGGGCTGACTCTCCAAGTGGGGAGAGTGTTAGTAAAGCGTCTGGAATGTTGCACCCGAGTACCAGGGTACGAAAACTGAGACATATTTGAACACGTCTCCCGAACACATGGTTGATCATAATCTGGGTTCCACATGCATGTTTTAGCTGAAGGAAGAATACCTTAAACCTGGGTAGTTGAAACCCGTGGAATGGGTACCATGCAATATGACTTCAAAGGGTCTTCATTTGCTCACCGAACCTCTCCAATCCTATCACTGCTGTGTTTATGCCCCTGTACACATGCTTGATTCTCTTTCGGAGACATAGCAATCCATAGGTTTTAAGATACTTACTAGTCAGGTACATTCTTAGGCGTTTAATATGGGGTGTTGAGTCCATTTCGTTGAGCAAGGAGTAGCTCTTGTCTATTCCATATTTGGCTTAAGGAACTTTATCTGTGCTCATTTCAATCTCTGGTTTTATGCAGCACCCCAACTCACCTTTACCCTTAAGCAAGCATAAGTTGGTTTCCTAAATTTGAGACCCTGTTCTGTTCTGAAATTCAGTTCCTGTGTAGCCAAGTTTACATTCCGTGTATTAGTGATATCTTATGATGTTTCTTTTTCTGTGTGACTTATTTCAGGTAGAATCATCATACCTGAATCCACTCATTGTGCTGCTAAGGGCCTGATGACACAGATTTCATTGCTGAGTGATATTGCTTTGTAAGTGAATACCACAACTTCTTTATCCATTTTTCACTTTCTGCGATGTTGAACTTGTACTGTAAACGAGGTTCTTGTAAACAGAGCCGTTCCAAACTTTGGGGTGGATGTGTCTTTTTGATTTTAATTTCCCTAAGCTATAGGACCATAAGTGGAAGTGCCCTAGGCTCTGTTGCTTTGTTTTTTAGATGTTTCAGGAAACACCATACACTTCTCCTGAGTGTCTGTTGGCAATTTACATCCCGCCCATCAGCATAACAAGGCTCCCAGTTCTCCATGGCCTCTCCTGCCTTTCTGGATTTTACACTTTTTTCAGATGGCCCTTTTGACCGGGGGGAAGTGAGACTTCATTGTAGTGCAGATTTCCTTTGCAAGTTTGCTTGGTTGGCCAAAAAAGGCGTATGCGTTTTTTCCTGAATATATTCAGGAAAAAACGCATACGCCCTTTTTGGCCAAGTGCATCATTGTGGACGTTCTGCCTCTTTTCCTATGCTTTCAATGCAATTCCAGTCTATCTCCTGAAATCGGTTTCCTGCAATTCTGCCCCGCTTTCAAGTCCTCTTGGCAGCCTTACTTCAGTCTATTTTTGGACGATAGCTGTCATTTATAACTCTGCAGGTTTGTGAATTACAGTGCCCCTGAGCTCCTTTCTTCAACTCGCTTTCTTGTGAGCTGGCCGCAACACCGCAGGATGGCTTCAGGCCCTAACCTGGTTCCGGCACGGCACGCTGAGCCTTTGGTTATTTCCTCTTCCTGGTGGGAAATGAGAGTTAAATTTGCCCGTCCAGACACCTCCAGCTAGCCTCTCATTGGTTCTCGCTATTCCTGTTCATCTTCCGCAGAAATTGCAAACTGGGCCAAACAGGAGGTTAAAGGTGCTGACTCTCCAAGTGGGGAGAGTGTTAGTAAAGCGTCTGGAATGTTGCACCCGATTACCAGGGGAGGAAAACTGAGACATATTTGAACACGTCTCCCGTTCACACGGTTGATCATACTCTGGGTTCCACATGCATGTTTTAGCTGAAGGAAGAATACCTTAAACCTGGAGAGTTGAGACCCGTGGAATGGGTACCATGCAATATGTCTTCAAAGGGTCTTCATTTGCTCACCGAACCTCTCCAATCCTATCACTGCTGCGTTTATGCCCCTGTACACACGCTTGATTCTCTTTTGGAGACATAGCAATCCATAGGTTTTAAGATACTTACTAGTCAGGTACATTCTTAGGCGTTTAATATGGGGTGTTGAGTCCATTTCGTTGAGCAAGGAGTAGCTCTAGTCTATTCCATATTTGGCTTAAGGAACTTTATCTGTGCTCATTTCAATCTCTGGTTTTATGCAGCACCCCAACTCACCTTTACCCTTAAGCAAGCATAAGTTGGTTTTCTAAATTTGAGACCCTGTTCTGTTTTGGAATTCAGTTCCTCTGTAGCCAAGTTCACATTCCGTGTATTAGTGATATCTTATGATGTTTCTTTTTCTGTGTGACTTATTTCAGTTAGAATCATCATACCTGAATCCACTCATTATGCTGCTACGGGCCTGATGACATAGATTTCATTGCTGAGTGATACTGCATTGTACGTAAGTACCACAAGTTCTTTATCCATTTTTCACTTTCTGTGATATTGAACTTGTACGGTAAATGAGGTGCTTGTAAACAGAGGCGTCCGAAACTTTGGGGTGGCTGTGTCTTTTTGATTTTAATTTCCCTAAGCTATAGGACCATAAGTGGAAGTGCCCTAGGCTCTGTTGCTTTGTTTTTTAGATGTTTTAGGAAACACCATACACTTCTCCCAAGTGTCTGTTGCCAATTTACATCCCGCCCATCAGCATAACAAGGCTCCCAGTTCTCCATGGCCTGTCCTGCCTTTCTGGATTTTACACTTTTTTCAGATGGCCCTTTTGACCGGGGGGAAGTGAGACTTCATTGTAGTGCAGATTTCCTTTGCAAGCTTGCTTGGTTGGCCAAAAAGGGAGTATGCGTTTTTTCCTGAATATATTCAGGAAAAAACGCATACGCCCTTTTTGGCCAAGTGCATCATTGTGGACGTTCTGCCTCTTTTCCTATGCTTTCAATGCAATTCCAGTCTACCTCCTGAAATCGGTTTCCTGCAATTCTGCCCCGCTTTCAAGTCCTCTTGGCAGACTTACTTCAGTATATTTTTGGACGATAGCTGTCATTTATAACTCTGCAGGTTTGTGAATTACAGTGCCCCTGAGCTCCTTTCCTCAACTCACTTTCTTTTGATCTGGCCGCAACACCGCAGGATGGCTTCAGGCCCTAATCTGGTTCCGGCACGGCACGCTGAGCCTTTGGTTATTTCCTCTTCCTGGTGGGAAATGAGAGTTAAATTTGCCCGTCCAGACACCTCCAGCTAGTCTCTCATTGGTTCTCGCTAATCCTGTTCATCTTCCGCAGAAATTGCAAACTGGGCCAAACAGGAGGTTAAAGGCGCTGACTCTCCAAGTGGGGAGAGTGTTAGTAAAGCGTCTGGAATGTTGCACCCGAGTACCAGGGGAGGAAAACTGAGACATATTTGAACACGTCTCCCGTTCACACGGTTGATCATACTCTAGGTTCCACATGCATGTTTTAGCTGAAGGAAGAACACCTTAAACCTGGAGAGTTGAGACCTGTGTAATGGGTACCATGCAATATGACTTCAAAGGGTCTTCATTTGCTCACCGAACCTCTCCAATCCTATCACTGCTGCGTTTATGCCCCTGTACACACGCTTGATTCTCTTTTGGAGACATAGCAATCCATAGGTTTTAAGATACTTACTAGTCAGGTACATTCTTAGGCGTTTAATATGGGGTGTTGTGTCCATTTCGTTGAGCAAGGAGTAGCTCTTGTCTATTCCATATTTGGCTTAAGGAACTTTATCTGTGCTCATTTCAATCTCTGGTTTTATGCAGCACCCCAACTCACCTTTCCCCTTAAGCAAGCATAAGTTGGTTTTCTGAATTTGAGACCCTGTTCTGTTTTGGAATTCAGTTCCTGTGTAGCCAAGTTTACATTCCGTGTATTACTGATATCTTATGATGTTTCTTTTTCTGTGTGACTTATTTCAGTTAGAATCATCGTACCTGAATCCACTCATTATGCTGCTACGGGCCTGATGACATAGATTTCATTGCTGAGTGATACTGCATTGTACGTAAGTACCACAAGTTCTTTATCCATTTTTCACTTTCTGTGATATTGAACTTGTACGGTAAATGAGGTTCTTGTAAACGGAGGCGTCCCAAACTTTGGGGTGGCTGTGTCTTTTTGATTTTAATTTCCCTAAGCTATAGGACCATAAGTGGAAATGCCCTAGGCTCTGTTGCTTTGTTTTTTAGATGTTTCAGGAAACACCATACACTTCTCCCGAGTGTCTGTTGGCAATTTACATCCCGCCCATCAGCATAACAAGGCTCCCAGTTCTCCATGGCCTGTCCTGCCTTTCTGGATTTTACACTTTTTTCAGATGGCCCTTTTGACCGGCGGGAAGTTAGATTTCATTGTAGAGCAGATTTACTTTGCAAGTTTGCTTGGTTGGCCAAAAAGGGCGTATGCGTTTTTTCCTGAATATATTCAGGGAAAATCGCATACGCCCTTTTTGGCCAAGTGCATCATTGTGGACGTTCTGCCTCTTTTCCTATGCTTTCAATGCAATTCCAGTCTACCTCCTGAAATCGGTTTCCTGCAATTCTGCCCCGCTTTCAAGTCCTCTTGGCAGCCTTACTTCAGTATATTTTTGGACGATAGCTGTGATTTATAACTCTGCAGGTTTGTGAATTACAGTGCCCCTGAGCTCCTTTCCTCAATTCGCTTTCTTTTGAGCTTGCCGCAACACCGCAGGATGGCTTCAGGCCCTAATCTGGTTCCGGCACGACACGCTGAGCCTTTGGTTATTTCCTCTTCCTGGTGGGAAATGAGAGTTAAATTTGCCCGTCCAGACACCTCCAGCTAGTCTCTCATTGGTTCTCGCTATTCCTGTTCATCTTCCGCAGAAATTGCAAACTGGGCCAAACAGGAGGTTAAAGGCGCTGACTCTCCAAGTGGGGAGAGTGTTAGTAAAGCGTCTGGAATGTTGCACCCGAGTACCAGGGGAGGAAAACTGAGACATATTTGAACACGTCTCCCATTCACACGGTTGATCATACTCTGGGTTCCACATGCATGTTTTAGCTGAAGGAAGAATACCTTAAATTTGGAGAGTTGAGACCTGTGTAATGGGTACCATGCAATATGACTTCAAAGGGTTTTCATTTGCTCACCAAACCTCTCCAATCCTATCACTGCTGCGTTTATGCCCCTGTACACATGCTTGATTCTCTTTTGGAGACATAGCAATCCATAGGTTTTAAGATACTTACTAGTCAGGTACATTCTTAGGCGTTTAATATGGGGTGTTGAGTCCATTTCGTTGAGCAAGGAGTAGCTCTTGTCTATTCCATATTTGGCTTAAGGAACTTTATCTGTGCTCATTTCAATCTCTGGTTTTATGCAGCACCCCAACTCACCTTTCCCCTTAAGCAAGCATAAGTTGGTTTTCTAAATTTGAGACCCTGTTCTGTTTTGGAATTCAGTTCCTCTGTAGCCAAGTTTACATTCCGTGTATTAGTGATATCTTATGATGTTTCTTTTTCTGTGTGACTTATTTCAGTTAGAATCATCGTACCTGAATCCACTCATTATGCTGCTACGGGCCTGATGCCATAGATTTCATTGCTGAGTGATACTGCATTGTACGTAAGTACCACATGTTCTTTATCTATTTTTCACTTTCTGTGATATTGAACTTGTACGGTAAATGAGGTGCTTGTAAACAGAGGTGTCCCAAACTTTGGGGTGGCTGTGTCTTTTTGATTTTAATTTCCCTAAGCTATAGGACCATAAGTGGAAGTGCCCTAGGCTCTGTTGATTTTTTTTTAGATGTTTCAGGAAACACCATACACTTCTCCCAAGTTTCTGTTGGCAATTTACATCCCGCCCATCAGCATAACAAGGCTCCCAGTTCTCCATGGCCTGTCCTGCCTTTCTGGATTTTACACTTTTTTCAGATGGCCCTTTTGACCGGGGGGAAGTGAGACTTCATTGTAGTGCAGATTTCCTTTGCAAGCTTGCTTGGTTGGCCAAAAAGGGCGTATGCGTTTTTTCCTGAATATATTCAGGAAAAAACGCATACGCCCTTTTTGGCCAAGTGCATCATTGTGGACGTTCTGCCTCTTTTCCTATGCTTTCAATGCAATTCCAGTCTACCTCCTGAAATCGGTTTCCTGCAATTCTGCCCCGCTTTCAAGTCCTCTTGGCAGCCTTACTTCAGTCTATTTTTGGACGATAGCTGTCATTTATAACTCTGCAGGTTTGTGAATTACAGTGCCCCTGAGCTCCTTTCCTCAACTCGCTTTCTTTTGAGCTGGCCGCAACACCGCAGGATGGCTTCAGGCCCTAATCTGGTTCCGGCACGGCACGCTGAGCCTTTGGTTATTTCCTCTTCCTGGTGGGAAATGAGAGTTAAATTTGCCCGTCCAGACACCTCCAGCTAGTCTCTCATTGGTTCTCGCTATTCCTGTTCATCTTCCGCAGAAATTGCAAACTGGGCCAAACAGGAGGTTAAAGGCGCTGACTCTCCAAGTGGGGAGAGTGTTAGTAAAGCGTCTGGAATGTTGCACCCGAGTACCAGGGGAGGAAAACTGAGACATATTTGAACACGTCTCCCGTTCACACGGTTGATCATACTCTAGGTTCCACATGCATGTTTTAGCTGAAGGAAGAACACCTTAAACCTGGAGAGTTGAGACCTGTGTAATGTGTACCATGCAATATGACTTCAAAGGGTCTTCATTTGCTCACCGAACCTCTCCAATCCTATCACTGCTGCGTTTATGCCCCTGTACACACGCTTGATTCTCTTTTGGAGACATAGCAATCCATAGGTTTTAAGATACTTACTAGTCAGGTACATTCTTAGGCGTTTAATATGGGGTGTTGAGTCCATTTCGTTGAGCAAGGAGTAGCTCTTGTCTATTCCATATTTGGCTTAAGGAACTTTATCTGTGCTCATTTCGATCTCTGGTTTTATGCAGCACCCCAACTCACCTTTCCCCTTAAGCAAGCATAAGTTGGTTTTCTAAATTTGAGACCCTGTTCTGTTCTGTAATTCAGTTCCTGTGTAGCCAAGTTTACATTCCGTGTATTACTGATATCTTATGATGTTTCTTTGTCTGTGTGACTTATTTCAGTTAGAATCATCGTACCTGAATCCACTCATTATGCTGCTACGGGCCTGATGACATAGATTTCATTGCTGAGTGATACTGCATTGTACGTAAGTACCACAAGTTCTTTATCCATTTTTCACTTTCTGTGATATTGAACTTGTACGGTAAACGAGGTTCTTGTAAACAGAGGCGTCCCAAACTTTGGGGTGGCTGTGTCTTTTTGATTTTAATTTCCCTAAGCTATAGGACCATAAGTGGAAGTGCCCTAGGTTCTGTTGCTTTGTTTTTTAGATGTTTCAGGAAACACCATACACTTCTCCCGAGTGTCTGTTGGCAATTTACATCCCGCCCATCAGCATAACAAGGCTCCCAGTTCTCCATGGCCTGTCCTGCCTTTCTGGATTTTACACTTTTTTCAGATGGCCCTTTTGACCGGGGGGAAGTGAGACTTCATTGTAGTGCAGATTTCCTTTGCAAGCTTGCTTGGTTGGCCAAAAAGGGCGTATGCGTTTTTTCCTGAATATATTCAGGAAAAAACGCATACGCCCTTTTTGGCCAAGTGCATCATTGTGGACGTTCTGCCTCTTTTCCTATGCTTTCAATGCAATTCCAGTCTACCTCCTGAAATCGGTTTCCTGCAATTCTGCCCCGCTTTCAAGTCCTCTTGGCAGCCTTACTTCAGTCTATTTTTGGACGATAGCTGTCATTTATAACTCTGCAGGTTTGTGAATTACAGTGCCCCTGAGCTCCTTTCTTCAACTCGCTTTCTTTTGAGCTGGCCGCAACACCGCAGGATGGCTTCAGGCCCTAATCTGGTTCCGGTACGGCACGCTGAGCCTTTGGTTATTTCCTCTTCCTGGTGGGAAATGAGAGTTAAATTTGCCCGTCCAGACACCTCCAGCTAGCCTCTCATTGGTTCTCGATATTCCTGTTCATTTCCGCAGAAATTGCAAACTGGGCCAAACAGGAGGTTAAAGGCGCTGACTCTCCAAGTGGGGAGAGTGTTAGTAAAGCGTCTGGAATGTTGCACCCGAGTACCAGGGGAGGAAAACTGAGACATATTTGAACACGTCTCCCGTTCACACGGTTGATCATACTCTGGGTTCCACATGCATGTTTTAGCTGAAGGAAGAATACCTTAAACCTGGAGAGTTGAGACCCGTGGAATGGGTACCATGCAATATGTCTTCAAAGGGTCTTCATTTGCTCACCGAACCTCTCCAATCCTATCACTGCTGCGTTTATGTCCCTCTACACACGCTTGATTCTCTTTTGGAGACATAGCAATCCATAGGTTTTAAGATACTTACTAGTCAGGTACATTCTTAGGCGTTTAATATGGGGTGTTGAGTCCATTTCATTGAGCAAGGAGTAGCTCTTGTCTATTCCATATTTGGCTTAAGGAACTTTATCTGTGCTCATTTCAATCTCTGGTTTTATGCAGCACCCCAACTCACCTTTCCCCTTAAGCAAGCATAAGTAGGTTTTCTAAATTTGAGACCCTGTTCTGTTTTGGAATTCAGTTCCTCTGTAGCCAAGTTTACATTCCGTGTATTAGTGATATCTTATGATGTTTCTTTTTCTGTGTGACTTATTTCAGTTAGAATCATCGTACCTGAATCCGCTCATTATGCTGCTACGGGCCTGATGACATAGATTTCATTGCTGAGTGATACTGCATTGTACGTAAGTACCACAAGTTCTTTATCCATTTTTCACTTTCTGTGATATTGAACTTGTACGGTAAACGAGGTTCTTGTAAACAGAGGCGTCCCAAACTTTGGGGTGGCTGTGTCTTTTTGATTGTAATTTCCCTAAGCTATAGGACCATAAGTGGAAGTGCCCTAGGCTCTGTTGCTTTGTTTTTTAGATGTTTCAGGAAACACCATACACTTCTCCCGAGTGTCTGTTGGCAATTTACATCCCGCCCATCAGCATAACAAGGCTCCCAGTTCTCCATGGCCTGTCCTGCCTTTCTGGATTTTACACTTTTTTCAGATGGCCCTTTTGACCGGGGGAAAGTGAGACTTCATTGTAGTGCAGATTTCCTTTGCAAGCTTGCTTGGTTGGCCAAAAAGGGCGTATGCGTGTTTTCCTGAATATATTCAGGAAAACACGCATACGCCCTTTTTGGCCAAGTGCATCATTGTGGACGTTCTGCCTCTTTTCCTATGCTTTCAATGCAATTCCAGTCTACCTCCTGAAATCGGTTTCCTGCAATTCTGCCCCGCTTTCAAGTCCTCTTGGCAGCCTTACTTCAGTATATTTTTGGACGATAGCTGTGATTTATAACTCTGCAGGTTTGTGAATTACAGGGCCCCTGAGCTCCTTTCCTCAACTCGCTTTCTTTTGAGCTGGCCGCAACACCGCAGGATGGCTTCAGACCCTAATCTGGTTCCGGCACGGCACGCTGAGCCTTTGGTTATTTCCTCTTCCTGGTGGGAAATGAGAGTTAAATTTGCCCGTCCAGACACCTCCAGCTAGCCTCTCATTGGTTCTCGCTATTCCTGTTCATCTTCCGCAGAAATTGCAAACTGGGCCAAACAGGAGGTTAAAGGGACTGACTCTCCAAGTCGGGAGAGTGTTAGTAAAGCGTCTGGAATGTTGCACCCGAGTACCAGGGGAGGAAAACTGAGACATATTTGAACACGTCTCCCGTTCACACGGTTGATCATACTCTGGGTTCCACATGCATGTTTTAGCTGAAGGAAGAATGCCTTAAACCTGGAGAGTTGAGACCCGTGGAATGGGTACCATGCAGTATGTCTTCAAAGGGTCTTCATTTGCTCACCGAACCTCTCCAATCCTATCACTGCTGCGTTTATGCCCCTGTACACACGCTTGATTCTCTTTTGGAGACATAGCAATCCATAGGTTTTAAGATACTTACTAGTCAGGTACATTCTTAGGCGTTTAATATGGGGTGTTGAGTCCATTTCGTTGAGCAAGGAGTAGCTCTTGTCTATTCCATATTTGGCTTAAGGAACTTTATCTGTGCTCATTTCAATCTCTGGTTTTATGCAGCACCCCAACTCACCTTTCCCCTTAAGCAAGCATAAGTTGGTTTTCTAAATTTGAGACCCTGTTCTGTTTTGGAATTCAGTTCCTCTGTAGCCAAGTTTACATTCCGTGTATTAGTGATATCTTATGATGTTTCTTTTTCTGTGTGACTTATTTCAGTTAGAATCATCGTACCTGAATCCACTCATTATGCTGCTACGGGCCTGATGACATAGATTTCATTGCTGAGTGATACTGCATTGTACGTAAGTACCACAAGTTCTTTATCCATTTTTCACTTTCTGTGATATTGAACTTGTACGGTAAACGAGGTTCTTGTAAACAGAGGCGTCCCAAACTTTGGGGTGGCTGTGTCTTTTTGATTGTAATTTCCCTAAGCTATAGGACCATAAGTGGAAGTGCTCTAGGCTCTGTTGCTTTGTTTTTTAGATGTTTCAGGAAACACCATACACTTCTCCCGAGTGTCTGTTGGCAATTTACATCCCGCCCATCAGCATAACAAGGCTCCCAGTTCTCCATGGCCTGTCCTGCCTTTCTGGATTTTACACTTTTTTCAGATGGCCCTTTTGACCGGGGGGAAGTGAGACTTCATTGTAGTGCAGATTTCCTTTGCAAGCTTGCTTGGTTGGCCAAAAAGGGCGTATGCGTTTTTTCCTGAATATATTCAGGAAAAAACGCATACGCCCTTTTTGGCCAAGTGCATCATTGTGGACGTTCTGCCTCTTTTCCTATGCTTTCAATGCAATTCCAGTCTACCTCCTGAAATCGGTTTCCTGCAATTCTGCCCCGCTTTCAAGTCCTCTTGGCAGCCTTACTTCAGTCTATTTTTGGACGATAGCTGTCATTTATAACTCTGCAGGTTTGTGAATTACAGTGCCCCTGAGCTCCTTTCTTCAACTGGCTTTCTTGTGAGCTGGCCGCAACACCGCAGGATGGCTTCAGGCCCTAATCTGGTTCCAGCATGGCACGCTGAGCCTTTGGTTAATTCCTCTTCCTGGTGAGAAATGAGAGTTAAATTTGCCCGTCCAGACACCTCCAGCTAGTCTCTCATTGGTTCTCGCTATTCCTGTTCATCTTCTGCAGAAATTGCAAACTGGGCCAAACAGGAGGTTAAAGGCGCTGACTCTCCAAGTGGGGAGAGTGTTAGTAAAGCGTCTGGAATGTTGCACCCGAGTACCAGGGGAGGAAAACTGAGACATATTTGAACACGTCTCCCGTTCACACAGTTGATCATACTCTGGGTTCCACATGCATGTTTTAGCTGAAGGAAGAATACCTTAAACCTGGAGAGTTGAGACCCGTGGAATGGGTACCATGCAATATGTCTTCAAAGGGTCTTCATTTGCTCACCGAACCTCTCCAATCCTATCACTGCTGCGTTTATGCCCCTGTACACATGCTTGATTCTCTTTTGGAGACATAGCAATCCATAGGTTTTAAGATACTTACTAGTCAGGTACATTCTTAGGCGTTTAATATGGGGTGTTGAGTCCATTTCGTTGAGCAAGGAGTAGCTCTTGTCTATTCCATATTTGGCTTAAGGAACTTTATCTGTGCTCATTTCAATCTCTGGTTTTATGCAGCACCACAACTCACCTTTCCCCTTAAGCAAGCATAAGTTGGTTTTCTAAATTTGAGACCCTGTTCTGTTTTGGAATTCAGTTCCTCTGTAGCCAAGTTTACATTCCGTGTATTAGTGATATCTTATGATGTTTCTTTGTCTGTGTGACTTATTTCAGTTAGAATCATCGTACCTGAGTCCACTCATTATGCTGCTACGGGCCTGATGACATAGATTTCATTGCTGAGTGATACTGCATTGTACGTAAGTACCACAAGTTCTTTATCCATTTTTCACTTTCTGTGATATTGAACTTGTACGGTAAATGAGGTTCTTGTAAACAGAGGCGTCCCAAACTTTGGGGTGGCTGTGTCTTTTTGATTTTAATTTCCCTAAGCTATAGGACCATAAGTGGAAGTGCCCTAGGCTCTGTTGCTTTGTTTTTTAGATGTTTCAGGAAACACCATACACTTCTCCCGAGTGTCTGTTGGCAATTTACATCCCGCCCATCAGCATAACAAGGCTCCCAGTTCTCCATGGCCTGTCCTGCCTTTCTGGATTTTACATTTTTTCAGATGGCCCTTTTGACCGGGGGGAAGTGAGACTTCATTGTAGTGCAGATTTCCTTTGCAAGCTTGCTTGGTTGGCCAAAAAGGGCGTATGCGTTTTTTCCTGAATATATTCAGGAAAAAACGCATACGCCCTTTTTGGCCAAGTGCATCATTGTGGACGTTCTGCCTCTTTTCCTATGCTTTCAATGCAATTCCAGTCTACCTCCTGAAATCGGTTTCCTGCAATTCTGCCCCGCTCTCAAGTCCTCTTGGCAGCCTTACGTCAGTATATTTTTGGATGATAGCTGTCATTTATAACTCTGCAGGTTTGTGAATTACAGTGCCCCTGAGCTCCTTTCTTCAACTCGCTTTCTTGTGAGCTGGCCGCAACACCGCAGGATGGCTTCAGGCCCTAATCTGGTTCCGGCACGGCACGCTGAGCCTTTGGTTATTTCCTCTTCCTGGTGAGAAATGAGAGTTAAATTTGCCCGTCCAGACACCTCCAGCTAGTCTGTCATTGGTTCTCGCTATTCCTGTTCATCTTCCGCAGAAATTGCAAACTGGGCCAAACAGGAGGTTAAAGGTGCTGACTCTCCAAGTGGGGAGAGTGTTAGTAAAGCATCTGGAATGTTGCACCCGAGTACCAGGGGAGGAAAACTGAGACATATTTGAACACGTCTCCCGTTCACACGGTTGATCATACTCTGGGTTCCACATGCATGTTTTAGCTGAAGGAAGAATACCTTAAACCTGGAGAGTTGAGACCCGTGGAATGGGTACCATGCAATATGTCTTCAAAGGGTCTTCATTTGCTCACCGAACCTCTCCAATCCTATCACTGCTGCGTTTATGCCCCTGTACACACGCTTGATTCTCTTTTGGAGACATAGCAATCCATAGGTTTTAAGATACTTACTAGTCAGGTACATTCTTAGGCGTTTAATATGGGGTGTTGAGTCCATTTCGTTGAGCAAGGAGTAGCTCTTGTCTATTCCATATTTGGCTTAATGAACTTTATCTGTGCTCATTTCAATCTCTGGTTTTATGCAGCACCACAACTCACCTTTCCCCTTAAGCAAGCATAAGTTGGTTTTCTAAATTTGAGACCCTGTTCTGTTTTGGAATTCAGTTCCTCTGTAGCCAAGTTTACATTCCGTGTATTAGTGATATCTTATGATGTTTCTTTTTCTGTGTGACTTATTTCAGTTAGAATCATCGTACCTGAATCCACTCATTATGCTGCTACGGGCCTGATGACATAGATTTCATTGCTGAGTGATACTGCATTGTACGTAAGTACCACAAGTTCTTTATCCATTTTTCACTTTCTGTGATATTGAACTTGTACGGTAAACGAGGTTCTTGTAAACAGAGGCGTCCCAAACTTTGGGGTGGCTGTGTCTTTTTGATTGTAATTTCCCTAAGCTATAGGACCATAAGTGGAAGTGCCCTAGGCTCTGTTGCTTTGTTTTTTAGATGTTTCAGGAAACACCATACACTTCTCCCGAGTGTCTGTTGGCAATTTACATCCCGCCCATCAGCATAACAAGGCTCCCAGTTCTCCATGGCCTGTCCTGCCTTTCTGGATTTTACACTTTTTTCAGATGGCCCTTTTGACCGGGGGGAAGTGAGACTTCATTTTAGTGCAGATTTCCTTTGCAAGCTTGCTTGGTTGGCCAAAAAGGGCGTATGCGTTTTTTCCTGAATATATTCAGGAAAAAACGCATACGCCCTTTTTGGCCAAGTGCATCATTGTGGACGTTCTGCCTCTTTTCCTATGCTTTCAATGCAATTCCAGTCTACCTCCTGAAATCGGTTTCCTGCAATTCTGCCCCGCTCTCAAGTCCTCTTGGCAGCCTTACGTCAGTATATTTTTGGACGATAGCTGTCATTTATAACTCTGCAGGTTTGTGAATTACAGTGCCCCTGAGCTCCTTTCTTCAACTAGCTTTCTTGTGAGCTGGCCGCAACACCGCAGGATGGCTTCAGGCCCTAATCTGGTTCCGGCACGGCACGCTGAGCCTTTGGTTATTTCCTCTTCCTGGTGAGAAATGAGAGTTAAATTTGCCCGTCCAGACACCTCCAGCTAGTCTCTCATTGGTTCTCGCTATTCCTGTTCATCTTCCGCAGAAATTGCAAACTGGGCCAAACAGGAGGTTAAAGGTGCTGACTCTCCAAGTGGGGAGAGTGTTAGTAAAGCATCTGGAATGTTGCACCCGAGTACCAGGGGAGGAAAACTGAGACATATTTGAACACGTCTCCCGTTCACACGGTTGATCATACTCTGGGTTCCACATGCATGTTTTAGCTGAAGGAAGAATACCTTAAACCTGGAGAGTTGAGACCCGTGGAATGGGTACCATGCAATATGTCTTCAAAGGGTCTTCATTTGCTCACCGAACCTCTCCAATCCTATCACTGCTGCGTTTATGCCCCTGTACACACGCTTGATTCTCTTTTGGAGACATAGCAATCCATAGGTTTTAAGATACTTACTAGTCAGGTACATTCTTAGGCGTTTAATATGGGGTGTTGAGTCCATTTCGTTGAGCAAGGAGTAGCTCTTGTCTATTCCATATTTGGCTTAAGGAACTTTATCTGTGCTCATTTCAATCTCTGGTTTTATGCAGCACCACAACTCACCTTTCCCCTTAAGCAAGCATAAGTTGGTTTTCTAAATTTGAGACCCTGTTCTGTTTTGGAATTCAGTTCCTCTGTAGCCAAGTTTACATTCCATGTATTAGTGATATGTTATGATGTTTCTTTTTCTGTGTGACTTATTTCAGTTAGAATCATCGTACCTGAATCCACTCATTATGCTGCTACGGGCCTGATGACATAGATTTCATTGCTGAGTGATACTGCATTGTACGTAAGTACCACAAGTTCTTTATCCATTTTTCACTTTCTGTGATATTGAACTTGTACGGTAAACGAGGTTCTTGTAAACAGAGGCGTCCCAAACTTTGGGGTGGCTGTGTCTTTTTGATTGTAATTTCCCTAAGCTATAGGACCATAAGTGGAAGTGCCCTAGGCTCTGTTGCTTTGTTTTTTAGATGTTTCAGGAAACACCATACACTTCTCCCGAGTGTCTGTTGGCAATTTACATCCCGCCCATCAGCATAACAAGGCTCCCAGTTCTCCATGGCCTGTCCTGCCTTTCTGGATTTTACACTTTTTTCAGATGGCCCTTTTGACCGGGGGGAAGTGAGACTTCATTGTAGTGCAGATTTCCTTTGCAAGCTTGCTTGGTTGGCCAAAAAGGGCGTATGCGTTTTTTCCTGAATATATTCAGGAAAAAACGCATACGCCCTTTTTGGCCAAGTGTATCATTGTGGACGTTCTGCCTCTTTTCCTATGCTTTCAATGCAATTCCAGTCTACCTCCTGAAATCGGTTTCCTGCAATTCTGCCCCGCTTTCAAGTCCTCTTGGCAGCCTTACTTCAGTCTATTTATGGACGATAGCTGTCATTTATAACTCTGCAGGTTTGTGAATTACAGTGCCCCTGAGCTCCTTTCTTCAACTCGCTTTCTGTTGAGCTGGCCGCAACACCGCAGGATGGCTTCAGGCCCTAATCTGGTTCCGGCTCGGCACGCTGAGCCTTTGGTTATTTCCTCTTCCTGGTGGGAAATGAGAGTTAAATTTGCCCGTCCAGACACCTCCAGCTAGCCTCTCATTGGTTCTCGCTATTACTGTTCATCTTCCGCAGAAATTGCAAACTGGGCCAAACAGGAGGTTAAAGGCGCTGACTCTCCAAGTGGGGAGAGTGTTAGTAAAGCGTCTGGAATGTTGCACCCGAGTACCAGGGGAGGAAAACTGAGACATATTTGAACACGTCTCCCGTTCACACGGTTGATCATACTCTGGGTTCCACATGCATGTTTTAGCTGAAGGAAGAATGCCTTAAACCTGGAGAGTTGAGACCCGTGGAATGGGTACCATGCAATATGTCTTCAAAGGGTCTTCATTTGCTCACCGAACCTCTCCAATCCTATCACTGCTGCGTTTATGCCCCTGTACACACGCTTGATTCTCTTTTGGAGACATAGCAATCCATAGGTTTTAAGATACTTACTAGTCAGGTACATTCTTAGGCGTTTAATATGGGGTGTTGAGTCCATTTCGTTGAGCAAGGAGTAGCTCTTGTCTATTCCATATTTGGCTTAAGGAACTTTATCTGTGCTCATTTCAATCTCTGGTTTTATGCAGCACCCCAACTCACCTTTCCCCTTAAGCAAGCATAAGTTGGTTTTCTAAATTTGAGACCCTGTTCTGTTTTGGAATTCAGTTCCTCTGTAGCCAAGTTTACATTCCGTGTATTAGTGATATCTTATGATGTTTCTTTTTCTGTGTGACTTATTTCAGTTAGAATCATCGTACCTGAATCCACTCATTATGCTGCTACGGGCCTGATGACATAGATTTCATTGCTGAGTGATACTGCATTGTACGTAAGTACCACAAGTTCTTTATCCATTTTTCACTTTCTGTGATATTGAACTTGTACGGTAAACGAGGTTCTTGTAAACAGAGGCGTCCCAAACTTTGGGGTGGCTGTGTCTTTTTGATTGTAATTTCCCTAAGCTATAGGACCATAAGTGGAAGTGCCCTAGGCTCTGTTGCTTTGTTTTTTAGATGTTTCAGGAAACACCATACACTTCTCCCGAGTGTCTGTTGGCAATTTACATCCCGCCCATCAGCATAACAAGGCTCCCAGTTCTCCATGGCCTGTCCTGCCTTTCTGGATTTTACACTTTTTTCAGATGGCCCTTTTGACCGGGGGGAAGTGAGACTTCATTTTAGTGCAGATTTCCTTTGCAAGCTTGCTTGGTTGGCCAAAAAGGGCGTATGCGTTTTTTCCTGAATATATTCAGGAAAAAACGCATACGCCCTTTTTGGCCAAGTGCATCATTGTGGACGTTCTGCCTCTTTTCCTATGCTTTCAATGCAATTCCAGTCTACCTCCTGAAATCGGTTTCCTGCAATTCTGCCCCGCTTTCAAGTCCTCTTGGCAGCCTTACTTCAGTCTATTTTTGGACGATAGCTGTCATTTATAACTCTGCAGGTTTGTGAATTACAGTGCCCCTGAGCTCCTTTCTTCAACTCGCTTTCTTGTGAGCTGGCCGCAACACCGCAGGATGGCTTCAGGCCCTAATCTGGTTCCGGCATGGCACGCTGAGCCTTTGGTTAATTCCTCTTCCTGGTGAGAAATGAGAGTTAAATTTGCCCGTCCAGACACCTCCAGCTAGTCTCTCATTGGTTCTCGCTATTCCTGTTCATCTTCTGCAGAAATTGCAAACTGGGCCAAACAGGAGGTTAAAGGCGCTGACTCTCCAAGTGGGGAGAGTGTTAGTAAAGCGTCTGGAATGTTGCACCCGAGTACCAGGGGAGGAAAACTGAGACATATTTGAACACGTCTCCCGTTCACACAGTTGATCATACTCTGGGTTCCACATGCATGTTTTAGCTGAAGGAAGAATACCTTAAACCTGGAGAGTTGAGACCCGTGGAATGGGTACCATGCAATATGTCTTCAAAGGGTCTTCATTTGCTCACCGAACCTCTCCAATCCTATCACTGCTGCGTTTATGCCCCTGTACACACGCTTGATTCTCTTTTGGAGACATAGCAATCCATAGGTTTTAAGATACTTACTAGTCAGGTACATTCTTAGGCGTTTAATATGGGGTGTTGAGTCCATTTCGTTGAGCAAGGAGTAGCTCTTGTCTATTCCATATTTGGCTTAAGGAACTTTATCTGTGCTCATTTCAATCTCTGGTTTTATGCAGCACCACAACTCACCTTTCCCCTTAAGCAAGCATAAGTTGGTTTTCTAAATTTGAGACCCTGTTCTGTTTTGGAATTCAGTTCCTCTGTAGCCAAGTTTACATTCCGTGTATTAGTGATATCTTATGATGTTTCTTTGTCTGTGTGACTTATTTCAGTTAGAATCATCATACCTGAATCCACTCATTATGCTGCTACGGGCCTGATGACACAGATTTCATTGCTGAGTGATACTGCATTGTACGTAAGTACCACAAGTTCTTTATCCATTTTTCACTTTCTGTGATATTGAACTTGTACGGTAAACGAGGTTCTTGTAAACAGAGGCGTCCCAAACTTTGGGGTGGCTGTGTCTTTTTGATTTTAATTTCCCTAAGCTATAGGACCATAAGTGGAAGTGCCCTAGGCTCTGTTGCTTTGTTTTTTAGATGTTTCAGGAAACACCATACACTTCTCCCGAGTGTCTGTTGGCAATTTACATCCCGCCCATCAGCATAACAAGGCTCCCAGTTCTCCATGGCCTGTCCTGCCTTTCTGGATTTTACACTTTTTTCAGATGGCCCTTTTGACCGGGGGGAAGTGAGACTTCATTGTAGTGCAGATTTCCTTTGCAAGCTTGCTTGGTTGGCCAAAAAGGGCGTATGCGTTTTTTCCTGAATATATTCAGGAAAAAACGCATACGCCCTTTTTGGCCAAGTGCATCATTGTGGACGTTCTGCCTCTTTTCCTATGCTTTCAATGCAATTCCAGTCTACCTCCTGAAATCGGTTTCCTGCAATTCTGCCCCGCTTTCAAGTCCTCTTGGCAGCCTTACGTCAGTATATTTTTGGACGATAGCTGTCATTTGTAACTCTGCAGGTTTGTGAATTACAGTGCCCCTGAGCTCCTTTCTTCAACTCGCTTTCTTGTGAGCTGGCCGCAACATCGCAGGATGGCTTCAGGCCCTAATCTGGTTCCGGCACGGCACGCTGAGCCTTTGGTTATTTCCTCTTCCTGGTGAGAAATGAGAGTTAAATTTGCCCGTCCAGACACCTCCAGCTAGTCTCTCATTGGTTCTCGCTATTCCTGTTCATCTTCCGCAGAAATTGCAAACTGGGCCAAACAGGAGGTTAAAGGGACTGACTCTCCAAGTGGGGAGAGTGTTAGTAAAGCGTCTGGAATGTTGCACCCGAGTACCAGGGGAGGAAAACTGAGACATATTTGAACACGTCTCCCGTTCACACGGTTGATCATACTCTGGGTTCCACATGCATGTTTTAGCTGAAGGAAGAATACCTTAAACCTGGAGAGTTGAGACCCGTGGAATGGGTACCATGCAATATGTCTTCAAAGGGTCTTCATTTGCTCACCGAACCTCTCCAATCCTATCACTGCTGCGTTTATGCCCCTGTACACACGCTTGATTCTCTTTTGGAGACATAGCAATCCATAGGTTTTAAGATACTTACTAGTCAGGTACATTCTTAGGCGTTTAATATGGGGTGTTGAGTCCATTTCGTTGAGCAAGGAGTAGCTCTTGTCTATTCCATATTTGGCTTAAGGAACTTTATCTGTGCTCATTTCAATCTCTGGTTTTATGCAGCACCCCAACTCACCTTTCCCCTTAAGCAAGCATAAGTTGGTTTTCTAAATTTGAGACCCTGTTCTGTTTTGGAATTCAGTTCCTCTGTAGCCAAGTTTACATTCCGTGTATTAGTGATATCTTATGATGTTTCTTTTTCTGTGTGACTTATTTCAGTTAGAATCATCGTACCTGAATCCACTCATTATGCTGCTACGGGCCTGATGACATAGATTTCATTGCTGAGTGATACTGCATTGTACGTAAGTACCACAAGTTCTTTATCCATTTTTCACTTTCTGTGATATTGAACTTGTACGGTAAACGAGGTTCTTGTAAACAGAGGCGTCCCAAACTTTGGGGTGGCTGTGTCTTTTTGATTGTAATTTCCCTAAGCTATAGGACCATAAGTGGAAGTGCCCTAGGCTCTGTTGCTTTGTTTTTTAGATGTTTCAGGAAACACCATACACTTCTCCCGAGTGTCTGTTGGCAATTTACATCCCGCCCATCAGCATAACAAGGCTCCCAGTTCTCCATGGCCTGTCCTGCCTTTCTGGATTTTACACTTTTTTCAGATGGCCCTTTTGACCGGGGGGAAGTGAGACTTCATTGTAGTGCAGATTTCCTTTGCAAGCTTGCTTGGTTGGCCAAAAAGGGCGTATGCGTTTTTTCCTGAATATATTCAGGAAAAAACGCATACGCCCTTTTTGGCCAAGTGTATCATTGTGGACGTTCTGCCTCTTTTCCTATGCTTTCAATGCAATTCCAGTCTACCTCCTGAAATCGGTTTCCTGCAATTCTGCCCCGCTTTCAAGTCCTCTTGGCAGCCTTACTTCAGTCTATTTTTGGACGATAGCTGTCATTTATAACTCTGCAGGTTTGTGAATTACAGTGCCCCTGAGCTCCTTTCTTCAACTCGCTTTCTGTTGAGCTGGCCGCAACACCGCAGGATGGCTTCAGGCCCTAATCTGGTTCCGGCACGGCACGCTGAGCCTTTGGTTATTTCCTCTTCCTGGTGGGAAATGAGAGTTAAATTTGCCCGTCCAGACACCTCCAGCTAGCCTCTCATTGGTTCTCGCTATTCCTGTTCATCTTCCGCAGAAATTGCAAACTGGGCCAAACAGGAGGTTAAAGGCGCTGACTCTCCAAGTAGGGAGAGTGTTAGTAAAGCGTCTGGAATGTTGCACCCGAGTACCAGGGGAGGAAAACTGAGACATATTTGAACACGTCTCCCGTTCACACGGTTGATCATACTTTGGGTTCCACATGCATGTTTTAGCTGAAGGAAGAATACCTTAAACCTGGAGAGTTGAGACCCGTGGAATGGGTACCATGCAATATGTCTTCAAAGGGTCTTCATTTGCTCACCGAACCTCTCCAATCCTATCACTGCTGCGTTTATGCCCCTGTACACATGCTTGATTCTCTTTTGGAGACATAGCAATCCATAGGTTTTAAGATACTTACTAGTCAGGTACATGCTTAGGCGTTTAATATGGGGTGTTGAGTCCATTTCGTTGAGCAAGGAGTAGCTCTTGTCTATTCCATATTTGGCTTAAGGAACTTTATCTGTGCTCATTTCAATCTCTGGTTTTATGCAGCACCACAACTCACCTTTCCCCTTAAGCAAGCATAAGTTGGTTTTCTAAATTTGAGACCCTGTTCTGTTTTGGAATTCAGTTCCTCTGTAGCCAAGTTTACATTCCGTGTATTAGTGATATCTTATGATGTTTCTTTTTCTGTGTGACTTATTTCAGTTAGAATCATCGTACCTGAATCCACTCATTATGCTGCTACGGGCCTGATGACATAGATTTCATTGCTGAGTGATACTGCATTGTACGTAAGTACCACAAGTTCTTTATCCATTTTTCACTTTCTGTGATATTGAACTTGTACGGTTAATGAGGTTCTTGTAAACAGAGGCGTCCCAAACTTTGGGGTGGCTGTGTCTTTTTGATTTTAATTTCCCTAAGCTATAGGACCATAAGTGGAAGTGCCCTAGGCTCTGTTGCTTTGTTTTTTAGATGTTTCAGGAAACACCATACACTTCTCCCGAGTGTCTGTTGGCAATTTACATCCCGCCCATCAGCATAACAAGGCTCCCAGTTCTCCATGGCCTGTCCTGCCTCTCTGGATTTTACACTTTTTTCAGATGGCCCTTTTGACCGGGGGGAAGTGAGACTTCATTGTAGTGCAGATTTCCTTTGCAAGCTTGCTTGGTTGGCCAAAAAGGGCGTATGCGTTTTTTCCTGAATATATTCAGGAAAAAACGCATACGCCCTTTTTGGCCAAGTGCATCATTGTGGACGTTCTGCCTCTTTTCCTATGCTTTCAATGCAATTCCAGTCTACCTCCTGAAATCGGTTTCCTGCAATTCTGCCCCGCTTTCAAGTCCTCTTGGCAGCCTTACTTCAGTCTATTTTTGGACGATAGCTGTCATTTATAACTCTGCAGGTTTGTGAATTACAGTGCCCCTGAGCTCCTTTCTTCAACTCGCTTTCTTGTGACCTGGCCGCAACACCGCAGGATGGCTTCAGGCCCTAATCTGGTTCCGGCATGGCACGCTGAGCCTTTGGTTAATTCCTCTTCCTGGTGAGAAATGAGAGTTAAATTTGCCCGTCCAGACACCTCCAGCTAGTCTCTCATTGGTTCTCGCTATTCCTGTTCATCTTCTGCAGAAATTGCAAACTGGGCCAAACAGGAGGTTAAAGGCGCTGACTCTCCAAGTGGGGAGAGTGTTAGTAAACCATCTGGAATGTTGCACCCGAGTACCAGGGGAGGAAAACTGAGACATATTTGAACACTTCTCCCGTTCACACAGTTGATCATACTCTGGGTTCCACATGCATGTTTTAGCTGAAGGAAGAATACCTTAAACCTGGAGAGTTGAGACCCGTGGAATGGGTTCCATGCAATATGTCTTCAAAGGGTCTTCATTTGCTCACCGAACCTCTCCAATCCTATCACTGCTGCGTTTATGCCCCTGTACACACGCTTGATTCTCTTTTGGAGACATAGCAATCCATAGGTTTTAAGATACTTACTAGTCAGGTACATTCTTAGGCGTTTAATATGGGGTGTTGAGTCCATTTCGTTGAGCAAGGAGTAGCTCTTGTCTATTCCATATTTGGCTTAAGGAACTTTATCTGTGCTCATTTCAATCTCTGGTTTTATGCAGCACCACAACTCACCTTTCCCCTTAAGCAAGCATAAGTTGGTTTTCTAAATTTGAGACCCTGTTCTGTTTTGGAATTCAGTTCCTCTGTAGCCAAGTTTACATTCCATGTATTAGTGATATCTTATGATGTTTCTTTTTCTGTGTGACTTATTTCAGTTAGAATCATCGTACCTGAATCCACTCATTATGCTGCTACGGGCCTGATGACATAGATTTCATTGCTGAGTGATACTGCATTGTACGTAAGTACCACAAGTTCTTTATCCATTTTTCACTTTCTGTGATATTGAACTTGTATGGTAAACGAGGTTCTTGTAAACAGAGGCGTCCCAAACTTTGGGGTGGCTGTGTCTTTTTGATTTTAATTTCCCTAAGCTATAGGACCATAAGTGGAAGTGCCCTAGGTTCTGTTGCTTTGTTTTTTAGATGTTTCAGGAAACACCATACACTTCTCCCGAGTGTCTGTTGGCAATTTACATCCCTCTCATCAGCATAACAAGGCTCCCAGTTCTCCATGGCCTGTCCTGCCTTTCTGGATTTTACACTTTTTTCAGATGGCCCTTTTGACCGGGGGGAAGTGAGACTTCATTGTAGTGCAGATTTCCTTTGCAAGCTTGCTTGGTTGGCCAAAAAGGGCGTATGCGTTTTTTCGTGAATATATTCAGGAAAAAACGCATACGCCCTTTTTGGCCAAGTGCATCATTGTGGACGTTCTGCCTCTTTTCCTATGCTTTCAATGCAATTCCAGTCTACCTCCTGAAATCGGTTTCCTGCAATTCTGCCCCGCTTTCAAGTCCTCTTGGCAGCCTTACTTCAGTCTATTTTTGGACGATAGCTGTCATTTATAACTCTGCAGATTTGTGAATTACAGTGCCCCTGAGCTCCTTTCTTCAACTCGCTTTCTTTTGAGCTGGCCGCAACACCGCAGGATGGCTTCAGGCCCTAATCTGGTTCCGGCACGGCACGCTGAGCCTTTGGTTATTTCCTCTTCCTGGTGGGAAATGAGAGTTAAATTTGCCCGTCCAGACACCTCCTGCTAGTCTCTCATTGGTTCTCGCTATTCCTGTTCATCTTCCGCAGAAATTGCAAACTGGGCCAAACAGGAGGTTAAAGGCGCTGACTCTCCAAGTGGGGAGAGTGTTAGTAAAGCGTCTGGAATGTTGCACCCGAGTACCAGGGGAGGAAAACTGAGACATATTTGAACACGTCTCCCGTTCACACGGTTGATCATACTCTGGGTTCCACATGCATGTTTTAGCTGAAGGAAGAATACCTTAAACCTGGAGAGTTGAGACCCGTGGAATGGGTACCATGCAATATGTCTTCAAAGGGTCTTCATTTGCTCACCGAACCTCTCCAATCCTATCACTGCTGCGTTTATGCCCCTGTACACACGCTTGATTCTCTTTTGGAGACATAGCAATCCATAGGTTTTAAGATACTTACTAGTCAGGTACATTCTTAGGCGTTTAATATGGGGTGTTGAGTCCATTTCGTTGAGCAAGGAGTAGCTCTTGTCTATTCCATATTTGGCTTAAGGAACTTTATCTGTGCTCATTTCAATCTCTGGTTTTATGCAGCACCCCAACTCACCTTTCCCCTTAAGCAAGCATAAGTTGGTTTTCTAAATTTGAGACCCTGTTCTGTTTTGGAATTCAGTTCCTCTGTAGCCAAGTTTACATTCCGTGTATTAGTGATATCTTATGATGTTTCTTTTTCTGTGTGACTTATTTCAGTTAGAATCATCATACCTGAATCCACTCATTATGCTGCTACGGGCCTGATGACATAGATTTCATTGCTGAGTGATACTGCATTGTACATAAGTACCACAAGTTCTTTTTCCATTTTTCACTTTCTGTGATATTGAACTTGTATGGTAAACGAGGTTCTTGTAAACAGAGGCGTCCCAAACTTTGGGGTGGCTGTGTCTTTTTGATTTTAATTTCCCTAAGCTATAGGACCATAAGTGGAAGTGCCCTAGGCTCTGTTGCTTTGTTTTTTAGATGTTTCAGGAAACACCATACACTTCTCCCGAGTGTCTGTTGGCAATTTACATCCCGCCCATCAGCATAACAAGGCTCCCAGTTCTCCATGGCCTGTCCTGCCTTTCTGGATTTTACACTTTTTTCAGATGGCCCTTTTGACCGGGGGGAAGTGAGACTTCATTGTAGTGCAGATTTCCTTTGCAAGCTTGCTTGGTTGGCCAAAAAGGGCGTATGCGTTTTTTCCTGAATATATTCAGGAAAAAACGCATACGCCCTTTTTGGCCAAGTGCATCATTGTGGACGTTCTGCCTCTTTTCCTATGCTTTCAATGCAATTCCAGTCTACCTCCTGAAATCGGTTTCCTGCAATTCTGCCCCGCTTTCAAGTCCTCTTGGCAGCCTTACTTCAGTCTATTTTTGGACGATAGCTGTCATTTATAACTCTGCAGGTTTGTGAATTACAGTGCCCCTGAGCTCCTTTCTTCAACTCGCTTTCTTTTGAGCTGGCCGCAACACCGCAGTATGGCTTCAGGCCCTAATCTGGTTCCGGCACGGCACGCTGAGCCTTTGGTTATTTCCTCTTCCTGGTGGGAAATGAGAGTTAAATTTGCCCGTCCAGACACCTCCAGCTAGTCTCTCATTGGTTCTCGCTATTCCTGTTCATCTTCCGCAGAAATTGCAAACTGGGCCAAACAGGAGGTTAAAGGCGCTGACTCTCCAAGTGGGGAGAGTGTTAGTAAAGCATCTGGAATGTTGCACCCGAGTACCAGGGGAGGAAAACTGAGACATATTTGAACACGTCTCCCGTTTACATGGTTGATCATACTCTGGGTTCCACATGCATGTTTTACCTGAAGGAAGAATACCTTAAACCTGGAGAGTTGAGACCCGCGGAATGGGTACCATGCAATATGTCTTCAAAGGGTCTTCATTTGCTCACCGAACCTCTCCAATCCTATCACTGCTGCGTTTATGCCCCTGTATACACGCTTGATTCTCTTTTGGAGACATAGCAATCCATAGGTTTTAAGATACTTACTAGTCAGGTACATTCTTAGGCGTTTAATATGGGGTGTTGAGTCCATTTCGTTGAGCAAGGAGTAGCTCTTGTCTATTCCATATTTGGCTTAAGGAACTTTATCTGTGCTCATTTCAATCTCTGGTTTTATGCAGCACCCCAACTCACCTTTCCCCTTAAGCAAGCATAAGTTGGTTTTCTAAATTTGAGACCCTGTTCTGTTTTGGAATTCAGTTCCTCTGTAGCCAAGTTTACATTCCGTGTATTAGTGATATCTTATGATGTTTCTTTTTCTGTGTGACTTATTTCAGTTAGAATCATCATACCTGAATCCACTCATTATGCTGCTACGGGCCTGATGACATAGATTTCATTGCTGAGTGATACTGCATTGTACATAAGTACCACAAGTTCTTTATCCATTTTTCACTTTCTGTGATATTGAACTTGTACGGTAAACGAGGTTCTTGTAAACAGAGGCGTCCCAAACTTTGGGGTGGCTGTGTCTTTTTGATTGTAATTTCCCTAAGCTATAGGACCATAAGTGGAAGTGCCCTAGGCTCTGTTGCTTTGTTTTTTAGATGTTTCAGGAAACACCATACACTTCTCCCGAGTGTCTGTTGGCAATTTACATCCCGCCCATCAGCATAACAAGGCTCCCAGTTCTCCATGGCCTGTCCTGCCTTTCTGGATTTTACACTTTTTTCAGATGGCCCTTTTGACCGGGGGGAAGTGAGACTTCATTTTAGTGCAGATTTCCTTTGCAAGCTTGCTTGGTTGGCCAAGAAGGGCGTATGCGTTTTTTCCTGAATATATTCAGGAATATATTCAGGAAAAAACGCATACGCCCTTTTTGGCCAAGTGCATCATTGTGGACGTTCTGCCTCTTTTCCTATGCTTTCAATGCAATTCCAGTCTACCTCCTGAAATCGGTTTCCTGCAATTCTGCCCCGCTTTCAAGTACTCTTGGCAGCCTTACTTCAGTATATTTTTGGACGATAGCTGTCATTTATAACTCTGCAGGTTTGTGAATTACAGGGCCCCTGACCTCCTTTCCTCAACTCGCTTTCTTTTGAGCTGGCCGCAACACCGCAGGATGGCTTCAGACCCTAATCTGGTTCCGGCACGGCACGCTGAGCCTTTGGTTAAT
The DNA here is from genome assembly GCF_951394435.1 of Stenella coeruleoalba. NCBI lineage: Eukaryota > Metazoa > Chordata > Mammalia > Artiodactyla > Delphinidae > Stenella > Stenella coeruleoalba. The sequence goes on along the minus strand of NW_027646244.1, from coordinate 401,238 downwards.
TCCTCTTCCTGGTGGGAAATGAGAGTTAAATTTGCCCGTCCAGACACCTCCAGCTAGCCTCTCATTGGTTCTCGCTATTCCTGTTCATCTTCCGCAGAAATTGCAAACTGGGCCAAACAAGAGGTTAAAGGGACTGACTCTCCAAGTCGGGAGAGTGTTAGTAAAGCATCAGGAATGTTGCACCCGAGTACCAGGGTACGAAAACTGAGACATATTTGAACATGTCTCCCGATCACTTGGTTGATCATACTCTAGGTTCCACATGCATGTTTCAGCTGAAGGAAGAATACCTTAAACCTGGGTAGTTGAAACCCGTGGAATGGGTACCATGCAATATGACTTCAAAGGGTCTTCATTTGCTCACCGAACCTCTCCAATCCTATCACTGCTGCGTTTATTCCCCTGTACACATGCTTGATTCTCTTTCGGAGACATAGCAATCCATAGGTTTTAAGATACTTACTAGTCAGGTACATTCTTAGGCGTTTAATATGCGGTGTTGAGTCCATTTCGTTGAGCAAGGAGTAGCTCTTGTCTATTCCATATTTGGCTTAAGGAACTTTATCTGTGCTCATTTCAATCTCTGGTTTTATGCAGCACCCCAACTCACCTTTCCCCTTAAGCAAGCATAAGTTGGTTTTCTGAATTTGAGACCCTGTTCTGTTTTGGAATGCAGTTCCTCTGTAGCCAAGTTTACATTCCGTGTATTACTGATATCTTATGATGTTTCTTTTTCTGTGTGACTTATTTCAGTTAGAATCATCGTACCTGAATCCACTCATTATGCTGCTATGGGACTGATGACATAGATTTCATTGCTGAGTGATACTGCATTGTACGTAAGTACCACAAGTTCTTTATCCATTTTTCACTTTCTGTGATACTGAACTTGTACGGTAAACGAGTTTCTTGTAAACGGAGGTGTCCCAAACTTTGGGGTGGCTGTGTCTTTTTGATTTTAATTTCCCTAAGCTATAGGACCTTAAGTGGAAGTGCCCTAGGCTCTGTTGCTTTGTTTTTCAGATGTTTTAGGAAACACCATACACTTCTCACGAGTGTCTGTTGGCAATTTACATCCCGCCCATCAGCATAACAAGGCTCCCAGTTCTCCATGGCCTGTGCTGCCTTTCTGGATTTTACACTTTTTTCAGATGGCCCTTTTGACCGGGGGGAAGTGAGACTTCATTGTAGTGCAGATTTCCTTTGCAAGCTTGCTTGGTTGGCCAAAAAGGGCGTATGCGTTTTTTCCTGAATATATTCAGGAAAAAACGCATACGCCCTTTTTGGCCAAGTGCATCATTGTGGACGTTCTGCCTCTTTTCCTATGCTTTCAATGCAATTCCAGTCTACCTCCTGAAATCGGTTTCCTGCAATTCTGCCCCGCTTTCAAGTCCTCTTGGCAGCCTTACTTCAGTCTATTTTTGGACGATAGCTGTCATTTATAACTCTGCAGGTTTGTGAATTACAGTGCCCCTAACCTCCTTTCTTCAACTCGCTTTCTTGTGACCTGGCCGCAACACCGCAGGATGGCTTCAGGCCCTAATCTGGTTCCGACACGGCGTGCTGAGCCTTTGGTTAATTCCTCTTCCTGGTGGGAAATGAGAGTTAAATTTGCCCGTCCAGACACCTCCAGCTAGCCTCTCATTGGTTCTCGCTATTCCTGTTCATCTTCCGCAGAAATTGCAAACTGGGCCAAACAGGAGGTTAAAGGGACTGACTCTCCAAGTCGGGAGAGTGTTAGTAAAGCGTCAGGAATGTTGCACCCGTGTACCAGGGTACGAAAACTGAGACATATTTGAACATGTCTCCCGATCACATGGTTGATCATAGTCTAGGTTCCACATGAATGTTTTAGCTGAAGGAAGAATACCTTAAACCTGGGTAGTTGAAACCCGTGGAATGGGTACCATGCAATATGACTTCAAAGGGTCTTCATTTGCTCACCGAACCTCTCCAATCCTATCACTGCTGCGTTTATCCCCCTGTACACATGCTTGATTCTCTTTTGGGGACATAGCAATCCATAGGTTTTAAGATACTTACTAGTCAGGTACATTCTTAGGCGTTTAATATGCGGTGTTGAGTCCATTTCATTGAGCAAGGAGTAGCTCTTTTCTATTCCATATTTGGCTTAAGGAACTTTATCTGTGCTCATTTCAATCTCTGGTTTTATGCAGCACCCCAACTCACCTTTCCCTTTAAGCAAGCATAAGTTGGTTTTCTAAATTTGAGACCCTGTTCTGTTTTGGAATTCAGTTCCTCTGTAGCCAAGTTTACATTCCGTGTATTAGTGATATCTTATGATGTTTCTTTTTCTGTGTGACTTATTTCAGTTAGAATCATCGTACCTGAATCCACTCATTATGCTGCTATGGGCCTGATGACATAGATTTCATTGCTGAGTGATATTGCTTTGTAAGTAAATACCACAACTTCTTTCTCCATTTTTCATTTTCTGCGATGTTGAACTTGTACTGTAAACGAGGTTCTTGTAAACAGAGGCGTCCCAAACTTTGGGGTGGCTGTGTCTTTTTGATTTTAATTTCCCTAAGCTATAGGACCATAAGTGGAAGTGCCCTAGGCTCTGTTGCTTTGTTTTTTAGATGTTTCAGGAAACACCATACACTTCTCCCGAGTGTCTGTTGGCAATTTACATCCCGCTCATCAGCATAACAAGGCTCCCAGTTCTCCATGGCCTGTCCTGCCTTTCTGGATTTTACACTTTTTTCAGATGGCCCTTTTGACCGGGGGGAAGTGAGACTTCATGGTAGTGCAGATTTCCTTTGCAAGCTTGCTTGGTTGGCCAAAAAGGGCGTATGCGTTTTTTCCTGAATATATTCAGGAAAAAACGCATACGCCCTTTTTGGCCAAGTGCATCATTGTGGACGTTCTGCCTCTTTTCCTATGCTTTCAATGCAATTCCAGTCTACCTCCTGAAATCGGTTTCCTGCAATTCTGCCCCGCTTTCAAGTCCTCTTGGCAGCCTTACTTCAGTATATTTTTGGATGATAGCTGTCATTTATAACTCTGCAAGTTTGTGAATTACAGTGCCCCTGAGCTCCTTTCTTCAACTCGCTTTCTTTTGAGCTGGCCGCAACACCGCAGGATGGCTTCAGGCCCTAATCTGGTTCCGGCACTGCACGCTGAGCCTTTGGTTAATTCCTCTTCCTGGTGGGAAATGAGAGTTAAATTTGCCCGTCCAGACACCTCCAGCTAGCCTCTCATTGGTTCTCGCTATTCCTGTTCATCTTCCGCAGAAATTGCAAACTGGGCCAAACAGGAGGTTAAAGGGACTGACTCTCCAAGTCGGGAGAGTGTTAGTAAAGCGTCAGGAATGTTGCACCCGAGTACCAGGGTACGAAAACTGAGACATATTTGAACATGTCTCCCGATCACATGGTTGATCATACTCTAGGTTCCACATGCATGTTTTAGCTGAAGGAAGAATACCTTAAACCTGGGTAGTTGAAACCCGTGGAATGGGTACCATGCAATATGACTTCAAAGGGTCTTCATTTGCTCACCGAACCTCTCCAATCCTATCACTGCTGCGTTTATGCCCCTGTACACATGCTTGATTCTCTTTTGGAGACATAGCAATCCATAGGTTTTAAGATACTTACTAGTCAGGTACATTCTTAGGCGTTTAATATGCGGTGTTGAGTCCACTTCGTTGAGCAAGGAGTAGCTCTTGTCTATTCCATATTTGGCTTAAGGAACTTTATCTGTGCTCATTTCAATCTCTGGTTTTATGCAGCACCCCAACTCACCTTTCCCCTTAAGCAAGCATAAGTTGGTTTTCTAAATTTGAGACCCTGTTCTGTTTTGGAATTCAGTTCCTGTGTAGCCAAGTTTACATTCCGTGTATTACTGATATCTTATGATGTTTCTTTTTCTGTGTGACTTATTTCAGTTAGAATCATCGTACCTGAATCCACTCATTATGCTGCTATGGGCCTGATGACATAGATTTCATTGCTGAGTGATACTGCATTGTACGTAAGTACCACAAGTTCTTTATCCATTTTTCACTTTCTGTGATATTGAACTTGTACGGAAAACGAGTTTCTTGTAAACGGAGGCGTCCCAAACTTTGGGGTGGCTGTGTCTTTTTGATTTTAATTTCCCTAAGCTATAGGACCATAAGTGGAAGTGCCCTAGGCTCTGTTGCTTTGTTTTTCAGATGTTTCAGGAAACACCATACACTTCTCCCGAGTGGTTGTTGGCAATTTACATCCCGCCCATCAGCATAACAAGGCTCCCAGTTCTCCATGGCCTGTGCTGCCTTTCTGGATTTTACACTTTTTTCAGATGGCCCTTTTGACCGGGGGGAAGTGAGACTTCATTGTAGTGCAGATTTCCTTTGCAAGCTTGCTTGGTTGGCCAAAAAGGGCGTATGCGTTTTTTCCTGAATATATTCAGGAAAAAACGCATACGCCCTTTTTGGCCAAGTGAATCATTGTGGACGTTCTGCCTCTTTTCCTATGCTTTCAATGCAATTCCAGTCTACCTCCTGAAATCGGTTTCCTGCAATTCTGCCCCGCTTTCAAGTCCTCTTGGCAGCCTTACTTCAGTCTATTTTTGGACGATAGCTGTCATTTATAACTCTGCAGGTTTGTGAATTACAGTGCCCCTGAGCTCCTTTCTTCAACTCGCTTTCTTGTGACCTGGCCGCAACACCGCAGGATGGCTTCAGGCCCTAATCTGGTTCCGGCCCGGCATGCTGAGCCTTTGGTTAATTCCTCTTCCTGGTGGGAAATGAGAGTTAAATTTTCCCGTCCAAACACCTCCAGCTAGCCTCTCATTGGTTCTCGCTATTCCTGTTCGTCTTCCGCAGAAATTGCAAACTGGGCCAAACAGGAGGTTAAAGGCGCTGACTCTCCAAGTGGGGAGAGTGTTAGTAAAGCGTCTGGAATGTTGCACCCGAGTACCAGGGGAGGAAAACTGAGACATATTTGAACACGTCTCCCGATCACATGGTTGATCATACTCTGGGTTCCACATGCATGTTTTAGCTGAAGGAAGAATACCTAAAACCTGGGTAGTTGAAACCCGTGTAATGGGTACCATGCAATATGACTTCAAAGGGTCTTCATTTGCTCACTGAACCTCTCCAATCCTATCACTGCTGCGTTTATGCCCCTGTACACACGCTTGATTCTCTTTTGGAGACATAGCAATCCATAGGTTTTAAGATACTTACTAGTCAGGTACATTCTTAGGCGTTTAATATGGGGTGTTGAGTCCATTTCGTTGAGCAAGGAGTAGCTCTTGTCTATTCCATATTTGGCTTAAGGAACTTTATCTGTGCTCATTTCAATCTCTGGTTTTATGCAGCACCCCAACTCACCTTTCCCCTTAAGCAAGCATAAGTTGGTTTTCTAAATTTGAGACCCTGTTCTGTTTTGGAATTCAGTTCCTGTGTAGCCAAGTTTACATTCCGTGTATTACTGATATCTTATGATGTTTCTTTTTCTGTGTGACTTATTTCAGTTAGAATCATCGTACCTGAATCCACTCATCATGCTGCTATGGGCCTGATGACATAGATTTCATTGCTGAGTGATACTGCATTGTACGTAAGTACCACAAGTTCTTTATCCATTTTTCACTTTCTGTGATATTGAACTTGTACGGTAAACGAGTTTCTTGTAAACGGAGGCGTCCCAAACTTTGGGGTGGCTGTGTCTTTTTGATTTTAATTTCCCTAAGCTATAGGACCATAAGTGGAAGTGCCCTAGGCTCTGTTGCTTTGTTTTTTAGATGTTTCAGGAAACACCATACACTTCTCCCGAGTGGTTGTTTGCAATTTACATCGCGCCCATCAGCATAACAAGGCTCCCAGTTCTCCATGGCCTGTGCTGCCTTTCTGGATTTTACACTTTTTTCAGATGGCCCTTTTGACCGGGGGGAAGTGAGACTTCATTATAGTGCAGATTTCCTTTGCAAGCTTGCTTGGTTGACCAAAAAGGGCGTATGCGTTTTTTCCTGAATATATTCAGGAAAAAACGCATACGCCCTTTTTGGCCAAGTGAATCATTGTGGACGTTCTGCCTCTTTTCCTATGCTTTCAATGCAATTCCAGTCTACCTCCTGAAATCGGTTTCCTGCAATTCTGCCCCGCTTTCAAGTCCTCTTGGCAGCCTTACTTCAGTCTATTTTTGGACGATAGCTGTCATTTATAACTCTGCAGGTTTGTGAATTACAGTGCCCCTGAGCTCCTTTCTTCAACTCGCTTTCTTGTGACCTGGCCGCAACACCGCAGGATGGCTTCAGGCCCTAATCTGGTTCCGGCCCGGCATGCTGAGCCTTTGGTTAATTCCTCTTCCTGGTGGGAAATGAGAGTTAAATTTGCCCGTCCAGACACCTCCAGCTAGCCTCTCATTGGTTCTCGCTATTCCTGTTCGTCTTCCGCAGAAATTGCAAACTGGGCCAAACAGGAGGTTAAAGGCGCTGACTCTCCAAGTGGGGAGAGTGTTAGTAAAGCGTCTGGAATGTTGCACCCGAGTACCAGGGGAGGAAAACTGAGACATATTTGAACACGTCTCCCGATCACATGGTTGATCATACTCTGGGTTCCACATGCATGTTTTAGCTGAAGGAAGAATACCTAAAACCTGGGTAGTTGAAACCCGTGGAATGGGTACCATGCAATATGACTTCAAAGGGTCTTCATTTGCTCACCGAACCTCTCCAATCCTATCACTGCTGCATTTATGCACCTGTACACACGCTTGATTCTCTTTTGGAGACATAGCAATCCTTAGGTTTTAAGATACTTACTAGTCAGGTACATTCTTAGGCGTTTAATATGGGGTGTTGAGTCCATTTCGTTGAGCAAGGAGTAGCTCTTGTCTATTCCATATTTGGCTTAAGGAACTTTATCTGTGCTCATTTCAATCTCTGGTTTTATGCAGCACCCCAACTCACCTTTCCCCTTAAGCAAGCATAAGTTGGTTTTCTAAATTTGAGACCCTGTTCTGTTTTGGAATTCAGTTCCTGTGTAACAAAGTTTACATTCCGTGTATTAGTGATATCTTATGATGTTTCTTTTTCTGTGTGACTTATTTCAGTTAGAATCATCCTACCTGAATCCACTCATTATGCTGCTACGGGCCTGATGACATAGATTTCATTGCTGAGTGATACTGCATTGTACGTAAGTACCACAAGTTCTTTATCCATTTTTCACTTTCTGTGATATTGAACTTGTACGGTAAATGAGGTTCTTGTAAACAGAGGCGTCCCAAACTTTGGGGTGGCTGTGTCTTTTTGATTTTAAATTCCCTAAGCTATAGGACCATAAGTGGAAGTGCCCTAGGCTCTGTTGCTTTGTTTTTTAGATGTTTCAGGAAACACCATACACTTCTCCCGAGTGTCTGTTGGCAATTTACATCCCGCCCATCAGCATAACAAGGCTCCCAGTTCTCCATGGCCTGTCCTGCCTTTCTGGATTTTACACTTTTTTCAGATGGCCCTTTTGACCGGGGGGAAGTGAGACTTCATTGTAGTGCAGATTTCCTTTGCAAGTTTGCTTGGTTGGCCAAAAAGGGCGTATGCGTTTTTTCCTGAATATATTCAGGAAAAAACGCATACGCCCTTTTTGGCCAAGTGCATCATTGTGGACGTTCTGCCTCTTTTCCTATGCTTTCAATGCAATTCCAGTCTACCTCCTGAAATCGTTTTCCTGCAATTCTGCCCCGCTTTCAAGTCCTCTTGGCAGCCTTACGTCAGTATATTTTTGGACGATAGCTGTCATTTATAACTCTGCAGGTTTGTGAATTACAGTGCCCCTGAGCTCCTTTCTTCAACTCGCTTTCTTGTGACCTGGCCGCAACACCGCAGGATGGCTTCAGGCCCTAATCTGGTTCCGGCCCGGCATGCTGAGCCTTTGGTTAATTCCTCTTCCTGGTGGGAAATGAGAGTTAAATTTGCCCGTCCAGACACCTCCAGCTAGCCTCTCATTGGTTCTCACTATTCCTATTCGTCTTCCGCAGAAATTGCAAACTGGGCCAAACTGGAGGTTAAAGGCGCTGACTCTCCAAGTGGGGAGAGTGTTAGTAAAGCATCTGGAATGTTGCACCCGAGTACCAGGGGAGGAAAACTGAGACATATTTGAACACGTCTCCCGATCACATGGTTGATCATACTCTGGGTTCCACATGCATGTTTTAGCTGAAGGAAGAATACCTAAAACCTGGGTAGTTGAAACCCGTGGAATGGGTACCATGAAATATGACTTAAAAGGGTCTTCATTTGCTCACCGAACCTCTCCAATCCTATCACTGCTGCGTTTATGCCCCTGTACACACGCTTGATTCTCTTTTGGAGACATAGCAATCCATAGGTTTTAAGATACTTACTAGTCAGGTACATTCTTAGGCGTTTAATATGGGGTGTTGAGTCCATTTCGTTGAGCAAGGAGTAGCTCTTGTCTATTCCATATTTGGCTTAAGGAACTTTATCTGTGCTCATTTCAATCTCTGGTTTTATGCAGCACCCCAACTCACCTTTCCCCTTAAGCAAGCATAAGTTGGTTTTCTAAATTTGAGACCCTGTTCTGTTTTGGAATGCAGTTCCTGTGTAGCCAAGTTTACATTCCGTGTATTAGTGATATCTTATGATGTTTCTTTTTCTGTGTGACTTATTTCAGTTAGAATCATCGTACCTGAATCCACTCATTATGCTGCTACGGGCCTGATGACATAGATTTCATTGCTGAGTGATACTGCATTGTACGTAAGTACCACAAGTTCTTTATCCATTTTTCACTTTCTGTGATATTGAACTAGTACGGTAAACGAGGTTCTTGTAAACAGAGGCGTCCCAAACTTTGGGGTGGCTGTGTCTTTTTGATTTTAATTTCCCTAAGCTATAGGACCATAAGTGGAAGTGCCCTAGGCTCTGTTGCTTTGTTTTTTAGATGTTTCAGGAAACACCATACACTTCTCCCGAGTGTCTGTTGGCAATTTACATCCCGCCCATCAGCATAACAAGGCTCCCAGTTCTCCATGGCCTGTCCTGCCTTTCTGGATTTTACACTTTTTTCAGATGGCCCTTTTGACCGGGGGGAAGTGAGACTTCATTGTAGTGCAGATTTCCTTTGCAAGCTTGCTTGGTTGGCCAAAAAGGGCATATGCGTTTTTTCCTGAATATATTCAGGAAAAAACGCATACGCCCTTTTTGGCCAAGTGCATCATTGTGGACGTTCTGCCTCTTTTCCTATGCTTTCAATGCAATTCCAGTCTACCTCCTGAAATCGGTTTCCTGCAATTCTGCCCCGCTTTCAAGTCCTCTTGGCAGCCTTACTTCAGTATATTTTTGGACGATAGCTGTCATTTATAACTCTGCAGGTTTGTGAATTACAGTGCCCCTGAGCTCCTTTCTTCAACTCTCTTTCTTGTGAGCTGGCCGCAACACCGCAGGATGTCTTCAGGCCCTAATCTGGTTCTGGCACGACACGCTGAGCCTTTGGCTAATTCCTCTTCCTGGTGGGAAATGAGAGTTAAATTTGCCCGTCCAGACACCTCCAGCTAGCCTTTCATTGGTTCTCGCTATTCCTGTTCATCTTCCGCAGAAATTGCAAACTGGGCCAAACAGGAGGTTAAAGGGACTGACTCTCCAAGTCGGGAGAGTGTTAGTAAAGCATCTGAAATGTTGCACCCGAGTACCAGGGGAGGAAAACTGAGACATATTTGAACACGTCTCCCGTTCACATGGTTGATCATACTCTGGGTTCCACATGCATGTTTTAGCTGAAGGAAGAATACCTTAAACCTGGAGAGTTGAGACCCGTGTAATGGGTACCATGCAATATGACTTCAAAGGGTCTTCATTTGCTCACCGAACCTCTCCAATCCTATCACTGCTGCGTTTATGCCCCTGTACACACGCTTGATTCTCTTTTGGAGACATAGCAATGAATAGGTTTTAAGATACTTACTAGTCAGGTACATTCTTAGGCGTTTAATATGCGGTGTTGAGTCCATTTCGTTGAGCAAGGAGTAGCTCTTGTCTATTCCATATTTGGCTTAAGGAACTTTATCTGTGCTCATTTCAATCTCTGGTTTTATGCAGCACCCCAACTCACCTTTCCCCTTAAGCAAGCATAAGTTGGTTTTCTAAATTAGAGACCCTGTTCTGTTCTGTAATTCAGTTCCTGTGTAGCCAAGTTTCCATTCCGTTTATTACTGATATCTTATGATGTTTCTTTTTCTGTGTGACTTATTTCAGTTAGAATCATCATACCTGAATCCACTCATTGTGCTGCTAAGGGCCTGATGACACAGATTTCATTGCTGAGTGATATTGCTTTGTAAGTAAATACCACAACTTTTTTATCCATTTTTCACTTTCTGCGATGTTGAACTTGTACTGTAAACAAGGTTCTTGTAAACAGAGCCGTTCCTAACTTTGGGGTGGCTGTGTCTTTTTGATTTTAATTTCCCTAAGCTATAGGACCATAAGTGGAAGTGCCCTAGGTTCTGTTGCTTTGTTTTTTAGATGTTTCAGGAAACACCATACACTTCTCCCGAGTGGTTTTGGCAATTTACATCCCGCCCATCAGCATAACAAGGCTCCCAGTTCTCCATGGCCTGTCCTGCCTTTCTGGATTTTACACTTTTTTCAGATGGCCCTTTTGACCGGGGGGAAGTGAGAGTTCATTGTAGTGCAGATTTCCTTTGCAAGCTTGCTTGGTTGGCCAAAAAGGGCATATGCGTTTTTTCCTGAATATATTCAGGAAAAAACGCATACGCCCTTTTTGGCCAAGTGCATCATTGTGGACGTTCTGCCTCTTTTCCTATGCTTTCAATGCAATTCCAGTCTACCTCCTGAAATCGTTTTCCTGCAATTCTGCCCTGCTTTCAAGTCCTCTTGGCAGCCTTACTTCAGTCTATTTTTGGACGATAGCTGTCATTTATAACTCTGCAGGTTTGTGAATTACAGTGCCCCTGAGCTCCTTTCTTCAACTCGCTTTCTTGTGACCTGGCCGCAACACCGCAGGATGGCTTCAGGCCCTAATCTGGTTCCGGTACGGCATGCTGAGCCTTTGGTTATTTCCTCTTCCTGGTGGGAAATGAGAGTTAAATTTGCCCGTCCAGACACCTCCAGCTAGCCTCTCATTGGTTCTCGCTATTCCTGTTCATCTTCCGCAGAAATTGCAAACTGTGCCAAACAGGAGGTTAAAGGCGCTGACTCTCCAAGTGGGGAGAGTGTTAGTAAAGCGTCTGGAATGTTGCACCCGAGTACCAGGGGAGGAAAACTGAGACATATTTGAACACGTCTCCCGATCACATGGTTGATCATACTCTGGGTTCCACATGCATGTTTTAGCTGAAGGAAGAATACCTAAAACCTGGGTAGTTGAAACCCGTGGAATGGGTACCATGCAATATGACTTCAAAGGGTCTTCATTTGCTCACCGAACCTCTCCAATCCTATCACTGCTGCGTTTATGCCCCTGTACACATGCTTGATTCTCTTTCGGAGACATAGCAATCCATAGGTTTTAAGATACTTACCAGTCAGGTACATTCTTAGGCGTTTAATATGCGGTGTTGAGTCCATTTCGTTGAGCAAGGAGTAGCTCTTGTCTATTCCATATTTGGCTTAAGGAACTTTATCTGTGCTCATTTCAATCTCTGGTTTTATGCAGCACCCCAACTCACCTTTACCCTTAAGCAAGCATAAGTTGGTTTTCTAAATTTGAGACCCTGTTCTGTTCTGTAATTCAGTTCCTGTGTAGCCAAGTTTACATTCCGTGTATTACTGATATCTTATGATGTTTCTTTTTCTGTGTGACTTATTTCAGTTAGAATCATCATACCTGAATCCACTCATTGTGCTGCTAAGGGCCTGATGACACAGATTTCATTGCTGAGTGATATTGCTTTGTAAGTAAATACCACAACTTCTTTATCCATTTTTCACTTTCTGCGATGTTGAACTTGTACTGTAAACGAGGTTCTTGTAAACAGAGCCGTTCCAAACTTTGGGGTGGCTGTGTCTTTTTGATTTTAATTTCCCTAAGCTATAGGACCATAAGTGGAAGTGCCCTAGGCTCTGTTGCTTTGTTTTTTAGATGTTTCAGGAAACACCATACACTTCTCCCAAGTGTCTGTTGGCAATTTACATCCCGCCCATCAGCATAACAAGGCTCCCAGTTCTCAAAGGCCTGTTGCCTTTCTGGATTTTACACTTCTTTCAGATGGCCCTTTTGACCGGGGGGAAGTGAGACTTCATTGTAGTGCAGATTTCCTTTGCAAGCTTGCTTGGTTGGCCAAAGAGTGCGTATGCGTTTCTTCCTGAATATATTCAGGAAAAATCGCATACGCACTTTTTGGCCAAGTGCATCATTGTGGACGTTCTGCCTCTTTTCCTATGCTTTCAATGCAATTCCAGTCTACCTCCTGAATTCGGTTTCCTGCAATTCTGCCCCGCTTTCAAGTCCTCTTGGCAGCCTTACTTCAGTCTATTTTTGGACGATAGCTGTCATTCATAACTCTGCAGGTTTGTGAATTACAGTGCCCCTGAGCTCCTTTCTTCAACTCGCTTTCTTGTGACCTGGCCGCAACACCGCAGGATGGCTTCAGGCCCTAATCTGGTTCCGGCCCGGCATGCTGAGCCTTTGGTTAATTCCTCTTCCTGGTGGGAAATGAGAGTTAAATTTGCCCGTCCAGACACCTCCAGCTAGCCTCTCATTGGTTCTCGCTATTCCTGTTCATCTTCCGCAGAAATTGCAAACTGGGCCAAACAGGAGGTTAAAGGGACTGACTCTCCAAGTCGGGAGAGTGTTAGTAAAGCGTCTGGAATGTTGCACCCGAGTACCAGGGGAGGAAAACTGAGACATATTTGAACACGTCTCCCGTTCACATGGTTGATCATACTCTGGGTTCCACATGCATGTTTTAGCTGAAGGAAGAATAAGTTAAACCTGGAGAGTTGAGACCCGTGTAATGGGTACCATGCAATATGACTTCAAAGGGTCTTCATTTGCTCACCGAACCTCTCCAATCCTATCACTGCTGCGTTTATGCCCCTGTACACACGCTTGATTCTGTTTTGGAGACATAGCAATCCATAGGTTTTAAGATACTTACTAGTCAGGTACATTCTTAGGCGTTTAATATGGGGTTTTGAGTCCATTTCGTTGAGCAAGGAGTAGCTCTTGTCTATTCCATATTTGGCTTCAGGAACTTTATCTGTGCTCATTTCAATCTCTGGTTTTATGCAGCACCCCAACTCACCTTTACCCTTAAGCAAGCATAAGTTGGTTTTCTATATTTGAGACCCTGTTCTGTTTTGGAATGCAGTTCCTGTGTAGCCAAGTTTACATTCCGTGTATTAGTGATATCTTATGATGTTTCTTTTTCTGTGTGACTTATTTCAGTTAGATTCATCGTACCTGAATCCACTCATTATGCTGCTACGGGCCTGATGACATAGATTTCATTGCTGAGTGATACTGCATTGTACGTAAGTACCACAAGTTCTTTATCCATTTTTCACTTTCTGTGATATTGAACTTGTACGGAAAACGAGTTTCTTGTAAACGGAGGCGTCCCAAACTTTGGGGTGGCTGTGTCTTTTTGATTTTAATTTCCCTAAGCTATAGGACCATAAGTGGAAGTGCCCTAGGCTCTGTTGCTTTGTTTTTCAGATGTTTCAGGAAACACCATACACTTCTCCCGAGTGGTTGTTGGCAATTTACATCCCGCCCATCAGCATAACAAGGCTCCCAGTTCTCCATGGCCTGTGCTGCCTTTCTGGATTTTACACTTTTTTCAGATGGCCCTTTTGACCGGGGGGAAGTGAGACTTCATTGTAGTGCAGATTTCCTTTGCAAGCTTGCTTGGTTGGCCAAAAAGGGCGTATGCGTTTTTTCCTGAATATATTCAGGAAAAAACGCATACGCCCTTTTTGGCCAAGTGAATCATTGTGGACGTTCTGCCTCTTTTCCTATGCTTTCAATGCAATTCCAGTCTACCTCCTGAAATCGGTTTCCTGCAATTCTGCCCCGCTTTCAAGTCCTCTTGGCAGCCTTACTTCAGTCTATTTTTGGACGATAGCTGTCATTTATAACTCTGCAGGTTTGTGAATTACAGTGCCCCTGAGCTCCTTTCTTCAACTCGCTTTCTTGTGACCTGGCCGCAACACCGCAGGATGGCTTCAGGCCCTAATCTGGTTCCGGCCCGGCATGCTGAGCCTTTGGTTAATTCCTCTTCCTGGTGGGAAATGAGAGTTAAATTTTCCCGTCCAAACACCTCCAGCTAGCCTCTCATTGGTTCTCGCTATTCCTGTTCGTCTTCCGCAGAAATTGCAAACTGGGCCAAACAGGAGGTTAAAGGCGCTGACTCTCCAAGTGGGGAGAGTGTTAGTAAAGCGTCTGGAATGTTGCACCCGAGTACCAGGGGAGGAAAACTGAGACATATTTGAACACGTCTCCCGATCACATGGTTGATCATACTCTGGGTTCCACATGCATGTTTTAGCTGAAGGAAGAATACCTAAAACCTGGGTAGTTGAAACCCGTGTAATGGGTACCATGCAATATGACTTCAAAGGGTCTTCATTTGCTCACTGAACCTCTCCAATCCTATCACTGCTGCGTTTATGCCCCTGTACACACGCTTGATTCTCTTTTGGAGACATAGCAATCCATAGGTTTTAAGATACTTACTAGTCAGGTACATTCTTAGGCGTTTAATATGGGGTGTTGAGTCCATTTCGTTGAGCAAGGAGTAGCTCTTGTCTATTCCATATTTGGCTTAAGGAACTTTATCTGTGCTCATTTCAATCTCTGGTTTTATGCAGCACCCCAACTCACCTTTCCCCTTAAGCAAGCATAAGTTGGTTTTCTAAATTTGAGACCCTGTTCTGTTTTGGAATTCAGTTCCTGTGTAGCCAAGTTTACATTCCGTGTATTACTGATATCTTATGATGTTTCTTTTTCTGTGTGACTTATTTCAGTTAGAATCATCGTACCTGAATCCACTCATCATGCTGCTATGGGCCTGATGACATAGATTTCATTGCTGAGTGATACTGCATTGTACGTAAGTACCACAAGTTCTTTATCCATTTTTCACTTTCTGTGATATTGAACTTGTACGGTAAACGAGTTTCTTGTAAACGGAGGCGTCCCAAACTTTGGGGTGGCTGTGTCTTTTTGATTTTAATTTCCCTAAGCTATAGGACCATAAGTGGAAGTGCCCTAGGCTCTGTTGCTTTGTTTTTTAGATGTTTCAGGAAACACCATACACTTCTCCCGAGTGGTTGTTTGCAATTTACATCGCGCCCATCAGCATAACAAGGCTCCCAGTTCTCCATGGCCTGTGCTGCCTTTCTGGATTTTACACTTTTTTCAGATGGCCCTTTTGACCGGGGGGAAGTGAGACTTCATTATAGTGCAGATTTCCTTTGCAAGCTTGCTTGGTTGACCAAAAAGGGCGTATGCGTTTTTTCCTGAATATATTCAGGAAAAAACGCATACGCCCTTTTTGGCCAAGTGAATCATTGTGGACGTTCTGCCTCTTTTCCTATGCTTTCAATGCAATTCCAGTCTACCTCCTGAAATCGGTTTCCTGCAATTCTGCCCCGCTTTCAAGTCCTCTTGGCAGCCTTACTTCAGTCTATTTTTGGACGATAGCTGTCATTTATAACTCTGCAGGTTTGTGAATTACAGTGCCCCTGAGCTCCTTTCTTCAACTCGCTTTCTTGTGACCTGGCCGCAACACCGCAGGATGGCTTCAGGCCCTAATCTGGTTCCGGCCCGGCATGCTGAGCCTTTGGTTAATTCCTCTTCCTGGTGGGAAATGAGAGTTAAATTTGCCCGTCCAGACACCTCCAGCTAGCCTCTCATTGGTTCTCGCTATTCCTGTTCGTCTTCCGCAGAAATTGCAAACTGGGCCAAACAGGAGGTTAAAGGCGCTGACTCTCCAAGTGGGGAGAGTGTTAGTAAAGCGTCTGGAATGTTGCACCCGAGTACCAGGGGAGGAAAACTGAGACATATTTGAACACGTCTCCCGATCACATGGTTGATCATACTCTGGGTTCCACATGCATGTTTTAGCTGAAGGAAGAATACCTAAAACCTGGGTAGTTGAAACCCGTGGAATGGGTACCATGCAATATGACTTCAAAGGGTCTTCATTTGCTCACCGAACCTCTCCAATCCTATCACTGCTGCATTTATGCACCTGTACACACGCTTGATTCTCTTTTGGAGACATAGCAATCCTTAGGTTTTAAGATACTTACTAGTCAGGTACATTCTTAGGCGTTTAATATGGGGTGTTGAGTCCATTTCGTTGAGCAAGGAGTAGCTCTTGTCTATTCCATATTTGGCTTAAGGAACTTTATCTGTGCTCATTTCAATCTCTGGTTTTATGCAGCACCCCAACTCACCTTTCCCCTTAAGCAAGCATAAGTTGGTTTTCTAAATTTGAGACCCTGTTCTGTTTTGGAATTCAGTTCCTGTGTAACAAAGTTTACATTCCGTGTATTAGTGATATCTTATGATGTTTCTTTTTCTGTGTGACTTATTTCAGTTAGAATCATCCTACCTGAATCCACTCATTATGCTGCTACGGGCCTGATGACATAGATTTCATTGCTGAGTGATACTGCATTGTACGTAAGTACCACAAGTTCTTTATCCATTTTTCACTTTCTGTGATATTGAACTTGTACGGTAAATGAGGTTCTTGTAAACAGAGGCGTCCCAAACTTTGGGGTGGCTGTGTCTTTTTGATTTTAAATTCCCTAAGCTATAGGACCATAAGTGGAAGTGCCCTAGGCTCTGTTGCTTTGTTTTTTAGATGTTTCAGGAAACACCATACACTTCTCCCGAGTGTCTGTTGGCAATTTACATCCCGCCCATCAGCATAACAAGGCTCCCAGTTCTCCATGGCCTGTCCTGCCTTTCTGGATTTTACACTTTTTTCAGATGGCCCTTTTGACCGGGGGGAAGTGAGACTTCATTGTAGTGCAGATTTCCTTTGCAAGTTTGCTTGGTTGGCCAAAAAGGGCGTATGCGTTTTTTCCTGAATATATTCAGGAAAAAACGCATACGCCCTTTTTGGCCAAGTGCATCATTGTGGACGTTCTGCCTCTTTTCCTATGCTTTCAATGCAATTCCAGTCTACCTCCTGAAATCGTTTTCCTGCAATTCTGCCCCGCTTTCAAGTCCTCTTGGCAGCCTTACGTCAGTATATTTTTGGACGATAGCTGTCATTTATAACTCTGCAGGTTTGTGAATTACAGTGCCCCTGAGCTCCTTTCTTCAACTCGCTTTCTTGTGACCTGGCCGCAACACCGCAGGATGGCTTCAGGCCCTAATCTGGTTCCGGCCCGGCATGCTGAGCCTTTGGTTAATTCCTCTTCCTGGTGGGAAATGAGAGTTAAATTTGCCCGTCCAGACACCTCCAGCTAGCCTCTCATTGGTTCTCACTATTCCTATTCGTCTTCCGCAGAAATTGCAAACTGGGCCAAACTGGAGGTTAAAGGCGCTGACTCTCCAAGTGGGGAGAGTGTTAGTAAAGCATCTGGAATGTTGCACCCGAGTACCTGGGGAGGAAAACTGAGACATATTTGAACACGTCTCCCGATCACATGGTTGATCATACTCTGGGTTCCACATGCATGTTTTAGCTGAAGGAAGAATACCTAAAACCTGGGTAGTTGAAACCCGTGGAATGGGTACCATGAAATATGACTTCAAAGGGTCTTCATTTGCTCACCGAACCTCTCCAATCCTATCACTGCTGCGTTTATGCCCCTGTACACACGCTTGATTCTCTTTTGGAGACATAGCAATCCATAGGTTTTAAGATACTTACTAGTCAGGTACATTCTTAGGCGTTTAATATGGGGTGTTGAGTCCATTTCGTTGAGCAAGGAGTAGCTCTTGTCTATTCCATATTTGGCTTAAGGAACTTTATCTGTGCTCATTTCAATCTCTGGTTTTATGCAGCACCCCAACTCACCTTTCCCCTTAAGCAAGCATAAGTTGGTTTTCTAAATTTGAGACCCTGTTCTGTTTTGGAATGCAGTTCCTGTGTAGCCAAGTTTACATTCCGTGTATTAGTGATATCTTATGATGTTTCTTTTTCTGTGTGACTTATTTCAGTTAGAATCATCGTACCTGAATCCACTCATTATGCTGCTACGGGCCTGATGACATAGATTTCATTGCTGAGTGATACTGCATTGTACGTAAGTACCACAAGTTCTTTATCCATTTTTCACTTTCTGTGATATTGAACTAGTACGGTAAACGAGGTTCTTGTAAACAGAGGCGTCCCAAACTTTGGGGTGGCTGTGTCTTTTTGATTTTAATTTCCCTAAGCTATAGGACCATAAGTGGAAGTGCCCTAGGCTCTGTTGCTTTGTTTTTTAGATGTTTCAGGAAACACCATACACTTCTCCCGAGTGTCTGTTGGCAATTTACATCCCGCCCATCAGCATAACAAGGCTCCCAGTTCTCCATGGCCTGTCCTGCCTTTCTGGATTTTACACTTTTTTCAGATGGCCCTTTTGACCGGGGGGAAGTGAGACTTCATTGTAGTGCAGATTTCCTTTGCAAGCTTGCTTGGTTGGCCAAAAAGGGCATATGCGTTTTTTCCTGAATATATTCAGGAAAAAACGCATACGCCCTTTTTGGCCAAGTGCATCATTGTGGACGTTCTGCCTCTTTTCCTATGCTTTCAATGCAATTCCAGTCTACCTCCTGAAATCGGTTTCCTGCAATTCTGCCCCGCTTTCAAGTCCTCTTGGCAGCCTTACTTCAGTATATTTTTGGACGATAGCTGTCATTTATAACTCTGCAGGTTTGTGAATTACAGTGCCCCTGAGCTCCTTTCTTCAACTCTCTTTCTTGTGAGCTGGCCGCAACACCGCAGGATGTCTTCAGGCCCTAATCTGGTTCTGGCACGACACGCTGAGCCTTTGGCTAATTCCTCTTCCTGGTGGGAAATGAGAGTTAAATTTGCCCGTCCAGACACCTCCAGCTAGCCTTTCATTGGTTCTCGCTATTCCTGTTCATCTTCCGCAGAAATTGCAAACTGGGCCAAACAGGAGGTTAAAGGGACTGACTCTCCAAGTCGGGAGAGTGTTAGTAAAGCATCTGAAATGTTGCACCCGAGTACCAGGGGAGGAAAACTGAGACATATTTGAACACGTCTCCCGTTCACATGGTTGATCATACTCTGGGTTCCACATGCATGTTTTAGCTGAAGGAAGAATACCTTAAACCTGGAGAGTTGAGACCCGTGTAATGGGTACCATGCAATATGACTTCAAAGGGTCTTCATTTGCTCACCGAACCTCTCCAATCCTATCACTGCTGCGTTTATGCCCCTGTACACACGCTTGATTCTCTTTTGGAGACATAGCAATGAATAGGTTTTAAGATACTTACTAGTCAGGTACATTCTTAGGCGTTTAATATGCGGTGTTGAGTCCATTTCGTTGAGCAAGGAGTAGCTCTTGTCTATTCCATATTTGGCTTAAGGAACTTTATCTGTGCTCATTTCAATCTCTGGTTTTATGCAGCACCCCAACTCACCTTTCCCCTTAAGCAAGCATAAGTTGGTTTTCTAAATTAGAGACCCTGTTCTGTTCTGTAATTCAGTTCCTGTGTAGCCAAGTTTCCATTCCGTTTATTACTGATATCTTATGATGTTTCTTTTTCTGTGTGACTTATTTCAGTTAGAATCATCATACCTGAATCCACTCATTGTGCTGCTAAGGGCCTGATGACACAGATTTCATTGCTGAGTGATATTGCTTTGTAAGTAAATACCACAACTTTTTTATCCATTTTTCACTTTCTGCGATGTTGAACTTGTACTGTAAACAAGGTTCTTGTAAACAGAGCCGTTCCTAACTTTGGGGTGGCTGTGTCTTTTTGATTTTAATTTCCCTAAGCTATAGGACCATAAGTGGAAGTGCCCTAGGTTCTGTTGCTTTGTTTTTTAGATGTTTCAGGAAACACCATACACTTCTCCCGAGTGGTTTTGGCAATTTACATCCCGCCCATCAGCATAACAAGGCTCCCAGTTCTCCATGGCCTGTCCTGCCTTTCTGGATTTTACACTTTTTTCAGATGGCCCTTTTGACCGGGGGGAAGTGAGAGTTCATTGTAGTGCAGATTTCCTTTGCAAGCTTGCTTGGTTGGCCAAAAAGGGCATATGCGTTTTTTCCTGAATATATTCAGGAAAAAACGCATACGCCCTTTTTGGCCAAGTGCATCATTGTGGACGTTCTGCCTCTTTTCCTATGCTTTCAATGCAATTCCAGTCTACCTCCTGAAATCTGTTTCCTGCAATTCTGCCCTGCTTTCAAGTCCTCTTGGCAGCCTTACTTCAGTCTATTTTTGGACGATAGCTGTCATTTATAACTCTGCAGGTTTGTGAATTACAGTGCCCCTGAGCTCCTTTCTTCAACTCGCTTTCTTGTGACCTGGCCGCAACACCGCAGGATGGCTTCAGGCCCTAATCTGGTTCCGGTACGGCATGCTGAGCCTTTGGTTATTTCCTCTTCCTGGTGGGAAATGAGAGTTAAATTTGCCCGTCCAGACACCTCCAGCTAGCCTCTCATTGGTTCTCGCTATTCCTGTTCATCTTCCGCAGAAATTGCAAACTGTGCCAAACAGGAGGTTAAAGGCGCTGACTCTCCAAGTGGGGAGAGTGTTAGTAAAGCGTCTGGAATGTTGCACCCGAGTACCAGGGGAGGAAAACTGAGACATATTTGAACACGTCTCCCGATCACATGGTTGATCATACTCTGGGTTCCACATGCATGTTTTAGCTGAAGGAAGAATACCTAAAACCTGGGTAGTTGAAACCCGTGGAATGGGTACCATGCAATATGACTTCAAAGGGTCTTCATTTGCTCACCGAACCTCTCCAATCCTATCACTGCTGCGTTTATGCCCCTGTACACATGCTTGATTCTCTTTCGGAGACATAGCAATCCATAGGTTTTAAGATACTTACCAGTCAGGTACATTCTTAGGCGTTTAATATGCGGTGTTGAGTCCATTTCGTTGAGCAAGGAGTAGCTCTTGTCTATTCCATATTTGGCTTAAGGAACTTTATCTGTGCTCATTTCAATCTCTGGTTTTATGCAGCACCCCAACTCACCTTTACCCTTAAGCAAGCATAAGTTGGTTTTCTAAATTTGAGACCCTGTTCTGTTCTGTAATTCAGTTCCTGTGTAGCCAAGTTTACATTCCGTGTATTACTGATATCTTATGATGTTTCTTTTTCTGTGTGACTTATTTCAGTTAGAATCATCATACCTGAATCCACTCATTGTGCTGCTAAGGGCCTGATGACACAGATTTCATTGCTGAGTGATATTGCTTTGTAAGTAAATACCACAACTTCTTTATCCATTTTTCACTTTCTGCGATGTTGAACTTGTACTGTAAACGAGGTTCTTGTAAACAGAGCCGTTCCAAACTTTGGGGTGGCTGTGTCTTTTTGATTTTAATTTCCCTAAGCTATAGGACCATAAGTGGAAGTGCCCTAGGCTCTGTTGCTTTGTTTTTTAGATGTTTCAGGAAACACCATACACTTCTCCCAAGTGTCTGTTGGCAATTTACATCCCGCCCATCAGCATAACAAGGCTCCCAGTTCTCAAAGGCCTGTTGCCTTTCTGGATTTTACACTTCTTTCAGATGGCCCTTTTGACCGGGGGGAAGTGAGACTTCATTGTAGTGCAGATTTCCTTTGCAAGCTTGCTTGGTTGGCCAAAGAGTGCGTATGCGTTTCTTCCTGAATATATTCAGGAAAAATCGCATACGCACTTTTTGGCCAAGTGCATCATTGTGGACGTTCTGCCTCTTTTCCTATGCTTTCAATGCAATTCCAGTCTACCTCCTGAATTCGGTTTCCTGCAATTCTGCCCCGCTTTCAAGTCCTCTTGGCAGCCTTACTTCAGTCTATTTTTGGACGATAGCTGTCATTCATAACTCTGCAGGTTTGTGAATTACAGTGCCCCTGAGCTCCTTTCTTCAACTCGCTTTCTTGTGACCTGGCCGCAACACCGCAGGATGGCTTCAGGCCCTAATCTGGTTCCGGCCCGGCATGCTGAGCCTTTGGTTAATTCCTCTTCCTGGTGGGAAATGAGAGTTAAATTTGCCCGTCCAGACACCTCCAGCTAGCCTCTCATTGGTTCTCGCTATTCCTGTTCATCTTCCGCAGAAATTGCAAACTGGGCCAAACAGGAGGTTAAAGGGACTGACTCTCCAAGTCGGGAGAGTGTTAGTAAAGCGTCTGGAATGTTGCACCCGAGTACCAGGGGAGGAAAACTGAGACATATTTGAACACGTCTCCCGTTCACATGGTTGATCATACTCTGGGTTCCACATGCATGTTTTAGCTGAAGGAAGAATAAGTTAAACCTGGAGAGTTGAGACCCGTGTAATGGGTACCATGCAATATGACTTCAAAGGGTCTTCATTTGCTCACCGAACCTCTCCAATCCTATCACTGCTGCGTTTATGCCCCTGTACACACGCTTGATTCTGTTTTGGAGACATAGCAATCCATAGGTTTTAAGATACTTACTAGTCAGGTACATTCTTAGGCGTTTAATATGGGGTTTTGAGTCCATTTCGTTGAGCAAGGAGTAGCTCTTGTCTATTCCATATTTGGCTTCAGGAACTTTATCTGTGCTCATTTCAATCTCTGGTTTTATGCAGCACCCCAACTCACCTTTACCCTTAAGCAAGCATAAGTTGGTTTTCTATATTTGAGACCCTGTTCTGTTTTGGAATGCAGTTCCTGTGTAGCCAAGTTTACATTCCGTGTATTAGTGATATCTTATGATGTTTCTATTTCTGTGTGACTTATTTCAGTTAGATTCATCGTACCTGAATCCACTCATTATGCTGCTACGGGCCTGATGACATAGATTTCATTGCTGAGTGATACTGCATTGTACGTAAGTACCACAAGTTCTTTATCCATTTTTCACTTTCTGTGATATTGAACTTGTACGGTAAATGAGGTTCTTGTAAACGGAGGCGTCCCAAACTTTGGGGTGGCTGTGTCTTTTTGATTTTAATTTCCCTAAGCTATAGGACCATAAGTGGAAGTGCCCTAGGCTCTGTTGCTTTGTTTTTTAGATGTTTCAGGAAACACCATACACTTCTCCCGAGTGGTTTTGGCAATTTACATCCCGCCCATCAGCATAACAAGGCTCCCAGTTCTCCATGGCCTGTCATGCCTTTCTGGATTTTACACTTTTTTCAGATGGCCCTTTTGACCGGGGGGAAGTGAGACTTCATTGTAGTGCAGATTTCCTTTGCAAGCTTGCTTGGTTGGCCAAAAAGGGCGTATGCGTTTTTTCCTGAATATATTCAGGAAAAAACGCATACGCCCTTTTTGGCCAAGTGCATCATTGTGGACGTTCTGCCTCTTTTCCTATGCTTTCAATGCAATTCCAGTCTACCTCCTGAAATCGGTTTCCTGCAATTCTGCCCCGCTTTCAAGTCCTCTTGGCAGCCTTACTTCAGTCTATTTTTGGACGATAGCTGTCATTTATAACTCTGCAGGTTTGTGAATTACAGTGCCCCTGAGCTCCTTTCTACAACTCGCTTTCTTTATAGCTGGCCGCAACACCGCAGGCTGGCTTCAGGCCCTAATCTGGTTCCGGTATGGAACGCTGAGCCTTTGGTTATTTCCTCTTCCTGGTGGGAAATGAGAGTTAAATTTGCCCGTCCAGACACCTCCAGCTAGCCTGTCATTGGTTCTCGCTATTCCTGTTCATCTTCCGCAGAAATGCAAACTGTGCCAAACAGGAGGTTAAAGGCGCTGACTCTCCAAGTGGGGAGAGTGTTAGTAAAGCGTCTGGAATGTTGCACCCGAGTACCAGGGGAGGAAAACTGAGACATATTTGAACACGTCTCCCGATCACATGGTTGATCATACTCTAGGTTCCACATGCATGTTTTAGCTGAAGGAAGAATACCTTAAACCTGGGTAGTTGAAACCCGTGGTATGGGTACCATGCAATATGACTTCAAAGGGTCTTCATTTGCTCACCGAACCTCTCCAATCCTATCACTGCTGCGTTTATGCCCCTGTACACATGCTTGATTCTCTTTCGGAGACATAGCAATCCATAGGTTTTAAGATACTTACAAGTCAGGTACATTCTTAGGCGTTTAATATGGGATGTTGAGTGCATTTCGTTGAGCAAGGAGTAGCTCTTGTCTATTCCATATTTGGCTTAAGGAACTTTATCTGTGCTCATTTCAATCTCTGGTTTTATGCAGCACCCCAACTCACCTTTCCCCTTAAGCAAGCATAAGTTGGTTTTCTAAATTTGAGACCCTGTTCTGTTCTGTAATTCAGTTCCTGTGTAGCCAAGTTTACATTCCGTGTATTACTGATATCTTATGATGTTTCTTTTTCTGTGTGACTTATTTCAGTTAGAATCATCATACCTGAATCCACTCATTGTGCTGCTAAGGGCCTGATGACACAGATTTCATTGCTGAGTGATATTGCTTTGTAAGTAAATACGACAACTTTTTTATCCATTTTTCACTTTCTGCAATGTTGAACTTGTACTGTAAACGAGGTTCTTGTAAACAGAGCCGTTCGAAACATTGGGGTGGCTGTGTCTTTTTGATTTTAATTTCCCTAAGCTATAGGACCATAAGTGGAAGTGCCCTAGGCTCTGTTGCTTTGTTTTTTAGATGTTTCAGGAAACACCATACACTTCTCCCAAGTGTCTGTTGGCAATTTACATCCCGCCCATCAGCATAACAAGGCTCCCAGTTCTCAAAGGCCTGTTGCCTTTCTGGATTTTACACTTTTTTCAGATGGCCCTTTTGACCGGGGGGAAGTGAGACTTCATTGTAGTGCAGATTTCTTTGCAAGCTTGCTTGGTTGGCCAAAGAGTGCGTATGCGTTTCTTCCTGGATATATTCAGGAAAAATCGCATACGCCCTTTTTGGCCAAGTGCATCATTGTGGACGTTCTGCCTCTTTTCCTATGCTTTCAATGCAATTCCAGTCTACCTCCTGAATTCGGTTTCCTGCAATTCTGCCCCGCTTTCAAGTCCTCTTGGCAGCCTTACTTCAGTCTATTTTTGGACGATAGCTGTCATTCATAACTCTGCAGGTTTGTGAATTACAGTGCCCCTGAGCTCCTTTCTTCAACTCGCTTTCTTGTGACCTGGCCGCAACACCGCAGGATGGCTTCAGGCCCTAATCTGGTTCCGGTACGGCATGCTGAGCCTTTGGTTATTTCCTCTTCCTGGTGGGAAATGAGAGTTAAATTTGCCCGTCCAGACACCTCCAGCTAGCCTCTCATTGGTTCTCGCTATTCCTGTTCATCTTCCGCAGAAATTGCAAACTGTGCCAAACAGGAGGTTAAAGGCGCTGACTCTCCAAGTGGGGAGAGTGTTAGTAAAGCGTCTGGAATGTTGCACCCGAGTACCAGGGGAGGAAAACTGAGACATATTTGAACACGTCTCCCGATCACATGGTTGATCATACTCTGGGTTCCACATGCATGTTTTAGCTGAAGGAAGAATACCTAAAACCTGGAGAGTTGAGACCCGTGTAATGGGTACCATGCAATATGACTTCGAAGGGTCTTCATTTGCTCACCGAACCTCTCCAATCCTATCACTGCTGCGTTTATGCCCCTGTACACACGCTTGATTCTGTTTTGGAGACATAGCAATCCATAGGTTTTAAGATACTTACTAGTCAGGTACATTCTTAGGCGTTTAATATGGGGTTTTGAGTCCATTTCGTTGAGCAAGGAGTAGCTCTTGTCTATTCCATATTTGGCTTCAGGAACTTTATCTGTGCTCATTTCAATCTCTGGTTTTATGCAGCACCCCAACTCACCTTTACCCTTAAGCAAGCATAAGTTGGTTTTCTATATTTGAGACCCTGTTCTGTTTTGGAATGCAGTTCCTGTGTAGCCAAGTTTACATTCCGTGTATTAGTGATATCTTATGATGTTTCCTTTTCTGTGTGACTTATTTCAGTTAGATTCATCGTACCTGAATCCACTCATTATACTGCTACGGGCCTGATGACATAGATTTCATTGCTGAGTGATACTGCATTGTACGTAAGTACCACAAGTTCTTTATCCATTTTTCACTTTCTGTGATATTGAACTTGTACGGTAAATGAGGTTCTTGTAAACGAAGGCGTCCCAAACTTTGGGGTGGCTGTGTATTTTTGATTTTAATTTCCCTAAGCTATAGGACCATAAGTGGAAGTGCCCTAGGCTCTGTTGCTTTGTTTTTTAGATGTTTCAGGAAACACCATACACTTCTCCGGAGTGTCTGTTGGCAATTTACATCCCGCCCATCAGCATAACAAGGCTCCTAGTTCTCCATGGCCTGTCCTGCCTTTCTGGATTTTACACATTTTTCAGATGGCCCTTTTGACCGGGGGGAAGTGAGACTTCATTGTAGTGCAGATTTCCTTTGCAAGCTTGCTTGGTTGGCCAAAAAGGGCGTATGCGTTTTTTCCTGAATATATTCAGGAAAATATATTCAGGAATATATTCAGGAAAAAACGCATACGCCCTTTTTGGCCAAGTGCATCATTGTGGACGTTCTGCCTCTTTTCCTATGCTTTCAATGCAATTCCAGTCTACCTCCTGAAATCGGTTTCCTGCAATTCTGCTCCGCTTTCAAGTCCTCTTGGCAGCCTTACTTCAGTATATTTTTGGACGATAGCTGTCATTTATAACTCTGCAGGTTTGTGAATTACAGTGCCCCTGAGCTCCTTTCTTCAACTCGCTTTCTTGTGACCTGGCCGCAACACCGCAGAATGGCTTCAGGCCCTAATCTGGTTCTGGCACGGCACGCTGAGACTTTGGTTAATTCCTCTTCCTGGTGGGAAATGAGAGTTAAATTTGCCCATCCAGACACCTCCAGCTAGTCTCTCATTGGTTCTCACTATTCCTGTTCATCTTCCACAGAAATTGCAAACTGGGCCAAACAGGAGGTTAAAGGGACTGACTCTCCAAGTGGGGAGAGTGTTAGTAAAGCGTCTGGAATGTTGCACCCGAGTACCAGGGTACGAAAACTGAGACATATTTGAACACGTCTCCCGATCACATGGTTGATCATACTCTAGGTTCCACATGCATGTTTTAGATGAAGGAAGAATACCTTAAACCTGGGTAGTTGAAACCCGTGGAATGGGTACCATGCAGTATGACTTCAAAGGGTCTTCATTTGCTCACCGAACCTTTCCAATCCTATCACTGCTGCGTTTATGCCCCTGTACACATGCTTGATTCTCTTTCGGAGACATAGCAATCCATAGGTTTTAAGATACTTACTAGTCAGGTACATTCTTAGGCGTTTAATATGCGGTGTTGAGTCCATTTCGTTGAGCAAGGAGTAGCTCTTGTCTATTCCATATTTGGCTTAAGGAACTTTATCTGTGCTCATTTCAATCTCTGGTTTTATGCAGCGCCCCAACTCACCTTTACCCTTAAGCAAGCATAAGTTGGTTTTCTAAATTTGAGACCCTGTTCTGTTTCGGAATGCAGTTCATGTGTAGCCAAGTTCACATTCCGTGTATTAGTGATACCTTATGAAGTTTCTTTTTCTGTGTGACTTATTTCACTTAGAATCATCGTGCCTCAATCCACTCATTATGCTGGTACGGGCCTGGTGACATAGATTTCATTGCTGAGTGGTATTCTGTTGTACATAAGTACCGCAACTTCTTTATCCATTATTTGCTCTCTGGGATATTTAACTTGTGCCGTAGAAGAGATTCCTGTAAAAAGAGCCGTCCCAAATTTTGGGGTTGCTGTGTCTTTTTGATATTAATTTCCCTAAGCTATAGGACCATAAGTGGAAGTGCCCTAGGCTCTGTTGCTTTGTTTTTTAGATGTTTCAGGAAACACCATACACTTCTCCCCAGTGTCTGTTGGCAATTTACATCCCGCCCATCAGCATAACAAGGCTCCCAGTTCTCCATGGCCTGTCCTGCCTTTCTGGATTTTACACTTTTTTCAGATGTCCCTTTTGACCGGGGGGAAGTGAGACTTCATTGTAGTGCAGATTTCCTTTGCAAGCTTGCTTGGTTGGCCAAAAAGGGCGTATGCGTTTTTTCCTGAATATATTCAGGAAAAAACGCATACGCCCTTTTTGGCCAAGTGCATCATTGTGGACGTTCTGCCTCTTTTCCTATGCTTTCAATGCAATTCCAGTCTACCTCCTGAAATCGGTTTCCTGCAATTCTGCCCCGCTTTCAAGTCCTCTTGGCAGCCTTACTTCAGTCTATTTTTGGACGATAGCTGTCATTTATAACTCTGCAGGTTTGTAAATTACAGTGCCTCTGAGCTCCTTTCTTCAACTCGCTTTCTTGTGAGCTGGCCGCAACACCGCAGGATGGCTTCAGGCCCTAATCTGGATCCGGCACGGCACGCTGAGCCTTTGTTTAATTCCTCATCCTGATGGGAAATTAGAGTTAAATTTGCCCGTCCAAACACCTCCCGCTTGTCTCTCATTGGTTCTCCCTATTCCTGTACATCTTCCGCAGTAATTGCAAACTGGGCCAAACAGGAGGTTAAAGGCACTGACTCTCCAAGAGAGGAGAGTGTTAGTAAAGCGTCTGGAATGTTGCACCGAAGTACCAGGGGACGAAAACTGAGACATATTTGAACACGTCTCCCGATCACACGGTTGATCATACTCTGGGTTCCACATGCATGTTTTAGCTGAAGAAAGAATACCTTAAACCTGGAGAGTTGAGACCCGTGGAATGGGTACCATGCAATATGACTTCAAAGGGTCTTCATTTGCTCACCGAATCTCTCCAATCCTATCACTGCTGCGTTTATGACCCTTGTACACACGCTTGATTCTCTTTTGGAGACATAGCAATCCATAGGTTTTAAGATACTTACTAGTCAGGTATATTCTTAGGCGTTTAATATGGGGTGTGGAGTCCATTTCGTTGAGCAAGGAGTAGCTCTTGTCTATTCCATATTTGGCTTAAGGAACTTTATCTGTGCTCATTTCAATCTCTGGTTTTATGCAGCACCCCAACTCACCTTTCCACTTAAGCAAGCATAAGTTGGTTTTCTAAATTTGAGACCCTGTTCTGTTTTGTAATTCAGTTCCTCTGTAGCCAAGTTTAAATTCCATGCATTAGTGATATTTTTTGATGTTTCTTTTTCTGTGTGACTTATTTCAGTTAGAATCACCATACCCGAATCCACTCATTATGCTGCTACGGGCCTGGTGACATAGATTTCATTGCTGAGTGATATTGCATTGTACATGAGTACCACAACTTCTTTATCCATTTTTCACTTTCTGTGATATTGAACTTGTACGGTAAACGAGGTTCTTGTAAACAGAGGCGTCCCAAACTTTGGGGTGGCTGTGTCTTTTTGATTTTAATTTCCCTAAGCTATAGGACCATAAGTGGAAGTGCCCTAGGCTCTGTTGCTTTGTTTTTTAGATGTTTCAGGAAACACCATACACTTCTCCCGAGTGTCTGTTGGCAATTTACTTCCCGCCCATCAGCATAACAAGGCTCCCAGTTCTCCATGGCCTGTCCTGCCTTTCTGGATTATACACTTTTTTCAGATGGCCCTTTTGACCGGGGGGAAGTGAGACTTCATTGTAGTGCAGATTTCCTTTGCAAGCTTGCTTGGTTGGCCAAAAAGTGCGTATGCGTTTTTTCCTGAATATATTCAGGAAAAAACGCATACGCCCTTTTTGGCCAAGTGCATCATTGTCGAGTTTCTGACTCTCTTCATATGCTTTCAATGCAATTCCAGTCTACCTCCTGAAATCGGTTTCCTGCATTCTGCCTTGCTTTCAATGCCTCTTCATAGCCTTACCTCAATATATTTTTTAAAAATAGTTGGCCTTTATAACTCTGCAGGTTTTTGAATTGCAGTGGCCCTTAGCTCCATTTTTTAGCTCTTATTTTTGTGGTCTTGCCCCATAACCACAGGATTCCTTGAAGCCCTATTTTTCTTCTGGGGCACCTTGCTGTGCCTTTGGTTAATTCTTCTTACTGATGTGATATTAGAGTGACATGTGCCCATTGAAACCGCTACAGCTAGTTTCTCACTGGTTCCCCCTATTCCCATTCATCCTCTGCACTAACTGCAGACTGTGCGATACCAGAACTTAAAGGCATTGACTCCATGTGGGGATGTTGTTAGTAAAGCGGCTGGAATGTCGATCCGGAGCCCCAGGAGAGGAAAAATGAGGTGCGTTTTAGAAACCTTTCCCGATCATATGGTATACCAGTCGCTGGGTTTCCCAAGCATGGTTTAGCTGTAGGAAGATTCCCTTCAACCTGGAGTGTTGGGACCCTTGGACTGAGTAGCATGAAGTATTGCATTAAACTTTCGGCAGTTGCTCACCAAAGCTCACCAATCCTGTCAGCCCCAAGTGTCCAGCCTTATGTCTTATCCAGCTGTGGGTTTATATGTGGTCAATCCAGGTTGCATCACAGCCCCTGAGCGAATTTTGTAAGAATTTTTCTCTCTTTCATTGTTTCAGCGTTTTGTTTTTAAAATTTATTTCTATAATGGGGTTTAGCTCCTTTTCACTGCTGTGTTTGTGCCGCTCTGCACACACTTGATTCCCTTATGGAGATATATCAATACATGGGTTTTAAGATTCTTATTCCTCAGATATATTTCTCTGCGGTGTATAGGGTGTGTTGAGGCCTGTTCATTGAGCAAGGTGTAGATCTTGTCTAATACCTATTTGGTTTATTGAACGGTATCTGTGCTAATTTCAAACTCTGGTTTTATGCATCACCCCACCTCTCCTTTCCCCTTAAGCTGACATAAGTGTGTTTTCTAAATGTGAGACACTGTTCTGTTCTGTAATTCATTTCTTGTGCAGCCATATTTACCCTCCCTCTATAAGTGATATCTTATGATATGTTTCTTTTTCTGTTTGACTTATTTCAAGTAGTATTATCGGTCCTAAATCCACTCTTTATCCTTCTACTAGCCTTATTACATTGATTTCATGGTGAAGAGATATTCCATTGTACATAAGTACCACATCTTCTTTATCCATTGTTCTCTTTCCTGGGATATTTAAGGTGTACTGAAGTTGAGGTTCTTGTAAACAGAGTAGCCCTAAACTGTGGTGTGCTTGTGTCTTGTTGATTTTTAGACTTCCCTAGATATACTCCCATGATTGGAAGTGTCCTATGCTCTGTAGCTCTGTTTTTTAGATGATTTAGGAACCACCATACACTTCTCCAGAGTGGCTCTCGGCAGTTCACACACTGCCCATCAACGTATAAAGGCTCCCTGTTCTCCATGGCCTGTCCTGCATTTCTGGTTTTTACAATTTTTTAGGATGGCCCTTTTGACCGGTGGGAAGTGAGACTTCTTTGTTGTGCACATTTGTATTGCTTGCTTGCTTCATTGCCCATAAAGTGCGTATGCGTTTTTTCCTGGATATAATCAGGAAAAAACGCATACGCCCTTTTGGGCCAACTGCATCATTGTCGAAATTCTGCCGCTTTTCATGTGCGTTAAAGACGAGTCCAATCTATCTCTTGAAATCTGTTTCTTGCAATTCTGTCTTGCATTCAGATCCTCTTCTTTGCCTTACCTCAACATATTTTTGGACGTTAGTTTTCATTTATAACTCTGCAGGTTTGTGAATTGCAGTGACCCTGAGCTCCATTTTTTAAGTTGCTCTTTTGTGAGCTGGCCTCAAACTCGCAGGATTGCTTCAGGCCCTATTTTGGCTCCGGCGAGGCAGGCTGAGCCTTCCTTTAATTCTTATTCTTAATGGGAAATTAGAGTGATATGTGCCCGTCCAAACCCCTACAACTCTTCTCTCATTGGTTCCCCCTCTTCCCGTTCATCCTCCTCACAATTTGCAAAATGTGTGAAACAGAAGTTTAAATGTGCTGATTCTCCAAGTGGGGAGATTCTAAGTAGCGTGGCTGGAATGGTGAACAGGAGCACCAGGAGAGGATAAATGAGGTGCATTTTAGACACATCTCCCGATCACATGGTGTACAGTCCTCTGGGTTTTCCATGCATGTTTTAGCTGTAGGAAGATCCCTTGAACCTGCAGATTTGGGACCCATTGAATGGGTACCAGGTAGTATTACTTTAAAGGGTGTGCATTTCCTCACCCAACCTCACATTTCTCTTAGCGCAAACAGTTTCCAGCCTTATGTCTCATCCTGCTGTGGGTCTAGATGTGTTCAATCCATGTTGCATCACCGTCCCTGAGGAAAAGTTGTAAGAGGTTTTCTCTGTCTCTCTGTCGTTTATTTTTTTCAATTTATTACTATATTGGTTACAGCTGATTTTCAAAGCTCTGTTTCTTGCTGCTGTACATCCACTTGATTCACGTACAGAGAGACATCAATAAATTCTTTTTCAGATTCTTACCAGTCGTATATATTCTTTTCCGGTGACTTGAGTGTGCTGAGTGCAGTTCTTTTAGCTACCGTGTAGGCCTTGTTGATTATCAGTTTGGTATTTGGAATGGTATCTTTGCTAATTTCAACCTCCTGGATGATGCCTCACCCCTCCCCACCTTTCCCGTTTAGCAGCCTTATGCGTGTTTTCTACATATTTGACTATGTTTTTGTTTTGTAATTTATTTCATGTGTAGCCATTTTGGATTCCACCTTTAAGTGATATCTTATGATATGTGTCTTTTTCTTTTTGAATTCTGTCACTTAGAATGATCATACGTAACTCCTCCGGAGTTGTTACAACTGGCCATATTTCATTGATTTCCAGGCTGAATAATATTCCACTCTACCTAAGTACCACATCTCTATCCATTTTTTCCCTCCAGAGACATTTAAGTTATATCCTAGTCGAGGATCTTTTAAACAGAGAGGGGGTAAACATTGGGGTGCCTGTGTCCTCTCGATTTTTGTTTTTCCCAAGATATACGCCCGTGAGTGCAAGTGCCCTATGCTCTGTAGCTCATTTTTTAGATGCTTTAGTAAACACAATACACTTCTCCAGAATGGCCGTTGGCAATATACATTTCCACTATAAGTCTCACAGGGCTCCCTCTTCTCGTTGCCCTGTCCTGCATTTCTGTTGTTTACGCTTTATGAGGATGGCTCTTCTGACTGATGCGAAGTGATATCTTTTGTGGTATTGACTTCCAGTGCCCACCTGTTTGGTTGGCTAAAAAAGTGTATGCCCTTTTCTTGAATATATACAGAAAAGAACGCATACACCCTTTTTGGCCAACTGCAATGTTGGCAATGTTCAGCTCCTTTTCTTGTGCTTAATGGCGAGTCCTTTCTACCTCCTCAAATCCCTTTCCTGCCATTCTCCCTTGCTTACAAGTCCTTTTCTCTGACTTTCCTCAAGACATTTTTCAGTGATGGATATTTTCAACTCTGCAGTTTTGTGAATTTTACTGCCCCTGAGTTCCATTGTTCAACTCGTGTTTATGGGAACTGGCCACAAAGCAGCGGGATTTCCTCAAGCCCTATACTGTTTCCATGGGCAACCCTAGCCTTTGGTCAATTCGTCTTCCTGATTGGAAATTAGAGTGACATGTGCCTGTCTGAACACCTAGGACTTGTCTCTCATTGTTCCTCATCCTTCCGCTTCATCCTCTGGACAAATTCCAAACTGTACGCAACAGGATGTTGACAGTGCTGACATCTCCAAGTGGGGAGACTGTTAGTAAAGACGCTGGAGGGGTGAACCCGAGCACCAGGAGATGAGGAGATGAGATGCCTTTTCCAAACTCTTCCCGATCAGACGGTATACCATCCTCTGGGTGTGACAGACATGTTTTAGCAGTAGGAAGAGTCCCATTCATGTAAGGAGAACACCAGGGCTTTTTCAAAATCAGTGTCTCCCCGAAACCCAAACTGGGGAATTTTTTAAGCTACGGCTACACATATGTTCATTAAGGGCCTTGGGAAGTAGGCAGAGTCCAAACTTTAGATGATTGAAGTCTTCAGGGTCAGAAGCACTCACCACCAGCTTCCCTTAGGCTACACTTTAACTGTCATTGATAGATGATGTCAATAAAAATATCTATTCTTTTTCAGATTATTTCCCCTTATAGGTTATTGCAAAATGTTGAGTGTAGTTCCCTGTGCTATACAGTAGTTCCTTGTTGATGATCTATTTTATACATAGCAGTGTGTATGTGTTCATTCCAAACTGTTAATTTATCCCTCCTCCCACCTTTCCCCTTTGGTAATAATAAATTATAAGATTTTATACTTCTCAGAAATGGGGGAGCTAAAAGAGAGGTATCATTTTCAATGGAAAAGCATTTAAAACAAGATTGAAGGTTTAACCAAGATTATTAGATGTACATCCTTGGAAAGAAATCACTTCGTTTCTCTAATATTGACCCGACAAATAAGACAAACCTTTTCACTGAACTTGCTTATAAAAAGTGATGGAAATATCAAATGGAAGTGTTAAAAACATCTTATTTTACCCGAGCCTTATACACTGTTCTATGTTAACTACAGTTTGGCTCACACATCTGTTCATTGAGGTTACAATAGTCTCAATTTCTGTTACTGATCCTCCAGAGTGGACCCCAACAAGTGTCCCCCTGCCCAGTGTCATTGGGGCCAACAGATCGAGACTGAGTTTGGTTCACAAGCAAAGGAAACTTTATATTTTGATCAGAGAATGGAGAGGTGAGAGCATGCACTACCCCGTGGGCTGTGGGCTGGGCTGCTGTGTAGAGATCCTGTCAGAGTCAGTGGGAGGGAGGGAGGCGGCGGAGCTCTCGAGGGCTGGGTTGGCTGTAGCTCAGGCTCTATATCGTGGAGTCTGCACTGGGCCCCAGGAGCTGAGGTGTCGACCCAGCCATTCTGCACTAGGAAATCTGGTCTGAAGTGCCGGGTGTGGAACCTCTGCATGCGGGACCCTAGGAGCACGTGAAATTAGACAAAGCACAAAGGATAAAAAAGGTTAGACTTGACTTTATTGCCCAGATTCTACTTTTATCTCCCAGGGATTTTTAATGGGCTTTGCTGGGGACAAACCCCTCCTCTGCCTTTTGTCCCGTTCCTCATTCTTGGAGTGCTGAGGGTGCAGACCCTTCTTCTGTAACTGCTGAGTGCTGAGTTGGGAGCCCTCATACCCTGGGGCGAGGGTCAGAGCTTCTCCCCAGCAGCCTCCCGGTGACGTTGATTGTCCCCAGGACCCCTGCCTCCCTGCTCGTCCACCTGAGCACCAGCATTGGAAGTGTTATAGATTCTAATGACCTTTAAGGGTCCAGGAAAGAGATGTGCAGAGACGCTGTGGGGGCCGGTTTCACCCCGCCCCACATTTGTTCGGCCACCTTAGGCTGACCGTCTCTGCCAGCCTAGATGCTCTGACCAGTAGTCTGCACTTTCTTCAATTAGGCCCCTGAATTAACGTACAAACAGCACCAGGTGTCAGAGCCCTGCCCGCTCAACTCCCAGACAGTCCAGGGTCAGTGGTGATCAAGGACCATGATGGCTACTGAGTCAACAGCCTTTTGAAGTAAACAGGAGTCCAGCCGGTCTTATTGGCCACCATCATCACGGTGTCTGTAGGCTTTTCTATGGTGACAGTGTGGTATACTGTTCCCCCGCCAAGATTATTAGCTCCCCTCTGGGTGCAGTAAGTCCTGCAAGCAGTAGTCTACTCTTTTGGGACACACTCTTGTTGTTTTATGAGAGAAACTCCAGGTCAAGTGATGTTCACACGAGTCGTCATGGTGCCCTGTTGCCCCCGGTTATCTCTCTGGATGTTGGAGTTGGAGGGCCTCCTCACTCGAGGTCGGTGTGCCCACGGAGCGAACCCTGCAACTTCAGGGCATGGTTGGTGGTTAGGATCACCACGTGGGGTCCTTTTCCCTTAGGAGGGAGGTGGCCTTTTGGGCTGCTGATTTCCAGGTTTTTAGATACCGCCAGTATCTTGGCCAGATGTGGCAGTGGGCCAAGCCCCTTAGTGACCGTAGTTTATCCTACCTGGATGGCATTCTTGCATTGTTCCATTTCAAGTGGTCCCAGTTTTTGCACTAATTCTCCAATGGCGATTCACCTTTCACCGGGAATGTAAAGGTCAAAGGGTTTAGCTAAATTAGGGAGTTCCAGGGCAAGGGTCTGAATTGACTGCTCTTTCCATTCTTGAAAGGCCATTTCTGGATTCTATTCAAAAGGATCATCATCTTTTCCTTTCAGTGTTTCATATAGAGGCCCAGCTAGTAGACTGTAGTTAGGGATCCAGAAGCAGCAAACCCTGGCCTCCCCAGGAACCCCTAAGCTGTCTTCTAGTTTTAGAAAGGGGTAAGGCTGAAAATGGTTTCTTCCCTTTCCTGGGATGGGCTTCTCTGACCTTCTGTGAGAATGAAACCCAGGCAGGTCACCGCAGTCTGTGATATTTGAGCTTTTTCTTGGACAACTTCTATCCTTTATTGGCTTGGTAGTTCAGAGGCCTCCTTAGTAGGGCTGGTGATCAGAATGTCGTCTGCATATTGAAGGAGGGTTTCCTTTTCCAGAGGTAGAACTTTTAGGTCTTTAGCTAAGCTTTCCCCAAAGATGGTGTGGGAATTTTTGCACCCTTGGGGCCAGACGGCCCGGAAGTATTGTTTTAGTTGTATGTTGAGTCCTGCCACTCACAAGCCAAAATTTCTTGTGACTCTGGGACTAATGGAATACAAAAGAAGGCATCACTGAAGACTAATACAGAATACCATGTCCTGGTGGTTGGTAGAATGACCAGCAGGGTGTAGGAATTAGGAGCAACTGGAGGTATATCCTCGGTGGCTTCACTGACTGTCCTGACATCCT
Source organism: Stenella coeruleoalba (assembly GCF_951394435.1). Lineage (NCBI taxonomy): Eukaryota > Metazoa > Chordata > Mammalia > Artiodactyla > Delphinidae > Stenella > Stenella coeruleoalba. Next base: position 364,448 of record NW_027646244.1, on the reverse strand, counting down.
TTACCAGGTCCCCAGCAGCCCATGGGGCTCTCGTGGTCAGACCAATCCCAGAATATGGAGCTCACCTGGGCAGGTACCCCACCCCCACCCCAGCCCACGGGGCTCTCGTGGTCAGGCCCCTCCCAGGATACAGAGCTACCCTTGCAGGTACCGTGGCAGGGCTGGGCACACAGGAACCGTGCACATAGCCCTCATTGCAGAGCACCCCCAGCTCACCTGTCGCTCAGAGCTGACACAGAGCACCTCAGAGCAGGACTTGAACTAACAAACAGCAGCTGCGACAGGTCTGTGACCCTGGGCATCACTCCGTGAGGCCTCCCTCCACCTGGTCTTCCAGAGACTTCCACTGCACCCGGGGCACCAGGCCTCTGTCTCCAACCACCACCCACCCCTCCTCTCCCTGACTCCTGGGTTCCTCTCATTAGGAGAGGGTTTTCTTGAAGTTGTCTCCCACTCATGGGCCAGATAAAATGATTAGAAAACAAGCCAAAGCTGCAGCCCCTTGTCTATCCTGACTCTCAGGAGCCCACACCTGTTCCTTGGACCTGGCCGGTTCAGCAAGTTCCATTTTCTGCAACTGTGAGCCCCTGAGGGGTGATGATTGGCTGACCTGGGCAGCCTTACCGTGCCGGCCAGCCCTCCCCAGGTGTGCCTGGGTTGAGATCAATATAAATACCGCTCCAGGCAGCAAGAGCCCCTGCAGCCGTGCCTGACGCCATTTTCTCTGCCCTGTCAGCAGTCTCGGGGCTGGGCTGGTGGGAGGGAGTGAGAGGCCACGGCTTTGTGGGTGGCCCAGTGTGAGTGGGGCTCTGCTGGACTTTCTGCAGCAGTTGCCAGGCTGCCACCTGCTAAAGAAGAGGATGTGTCACCCATACCTGCTGCTGGAATTTCTCCCTGGGCAGAGGTGAGGAAGGAAAAAAGCAGTGGGGGCAGGGACAGGACGGGTATCTCAGGCAGGGAAATGGAAATCTTCCAGAAGAGCACCCAGGGCCAGGACCATCCTGGCTGGCCTGCAGGCACCAAGTCGGCCGGCATGCTGTCACTCGTGTGGCTCTATGGCCCTTCCTCTAGGCTTTCAAGTCCTTGTATATATTCAGGTGTTTTACCTGGGACGGGTGGGAATAGTTCAGCAGCAACTGGCCTGGGGCTCAGCTCACGTTTACTCACAGATGCCTCGGCACGGTGCCCCAGCTTTGCAATGAGGACGCTTGTTGCGTGGGGGCTGCTGGCTGAATGGGAGACGATTCCCCACCACTGACCAACTTCAGAATTGTTTACAACTGGAGCAAGTGCCCTGATACGGTTTTCCTCTGTGTAACTGGTGGGTTCTGTGTTTTTTTTCTCTTTTTCGTTTTTGGTTCAAGGTAGATTTTATTCCTCTTTTTTGTATTTACAGATATAAGCATGGAAATAATTTATTCATATAAATACATGTATGTGCAGGGAATAATTGTTTTTTCTGTTTTATTTTTTAAATTTTATTTCTTTTTAATTTTGAATTTTATTTTATATTTTTATACAGCAGGTTCTTATTGGTTATCTATTTTATACATATAAATGTATACATGCCAATCCCAGTCTCTCAACTCCTCCCACCACCACCCCCCCAACAGCTTTCCCCCCTTGTTGTCCATACGTTTGTTGTCTACATCTGTTGCTCTATTTATGCCTTGCAAAATGGTTAACCTGTACAGTTTTTCTAGGTTCCACATATATGCATGAATATACAAGATTTGTTTTTCTCTTTCTGACTTACTTCACTCTGTATGACAGTCTCTAGATCCATCGACGTCTCTACAAATGACCCAATTTCATTCCTTTTCATGGCTTAGTAATATTCCATTTTATATATGTACCACAGCTTTATGCATTCGTCTGTCTGTGGGCATTTAGGTTGCTTCCATTACCTCGATATTGTAAATAGTGATGCAATGAACATTGCGGTGAATGACTCTCTTTGATTTATGGTTTTGTCTGGGTATATGTCCAGTACTGGGATTGCTGTATCATATGGTAATTCTATTGTTAGTTTCTTAAGAAATTCCATATTGTTCTCCATAATGACTGTATCAATTTATATTCCCAACAATAGTGGAAGAGGGTTCCTTTTCTCCACACCCTTTCCAGCATTTTTTGTTTGTAGATTTTCAATGATGCCTATTCTACCAGGTGTGAGGTGATACCTCATTGTTGAATCCATTTCGTTGAGCAAGGGGTAGCTCTTGTCTATTACATATTTGGCTTATGGAACGGTATCTGTGCTAATTTCAAACTCTGCTTTTATGCAGCAACCCAACTCACCTTCCCCCTTAAGCAGGCATAAGTTGGTTTTCTAAACTTGAGACCCTGTTCTGTTTTGTAATTCAGTTCATGTGTAGCCAAGTTCACATTCCGTGTATTAGTGATACCTTATGATGTTTCTTTTTCTGTGTGACTTATTTAACTTAGAATCATCGTGCCTCAATCCACTCATTATGCTGGTACGGGCCTGGTGACATAGATTTCATTGCTGAGTGGTATTCTGTTGTACATAAGTATCGCAACTTCTTTATCCATTATTTGCTCTCTGGGATATTTAACTTGTGCCGTAGAAGAGATTTCTGTAAAAAGAGCCGTCCCAAATTTTGGGGTTGCTGTGTCTTTTTGATATTAATTTCCCTAAGCTATAGGACCATAAGTGGAAGTGCCCTAGGCTCTGTTGCTTTGTTTTTTAGATGTTTCAGGAAACACCATACACTTCTCCCGAGTGGTTGTTGGCAATTTACATCCAGCCCATCAGCATAACAAGGCTCCCAGTTCTCCATGGCCTGTCCTGCCTTTCTGGGTTTTACACTTTTTTCAGATGGCCCTTTTGACCGGGGGCAAGTGAGACTTCATTGTAGTGCAGATTTCCTTTGCAAGCTTGCTTGGTTGGCCAAAAAGGGCGTATGCGTTTTTTCCTGAATATATTCAGGAAAAAACGCATATGCCCTTTTGGCAAAGTGCATCATTGTGGACGTTCTGCCTCTTTTCCTATGCTTTCAATGCAATTCCAGTCTACCTCCTGAAATCGGTATCCTGCAATTCTGCCCCGCTTTCAAGTCCTCTTGGCAGCCTTACTTCAGTATATTTTTGGATGATAGCTGTCATTTATAACTCTGCAGGTTTGTGAATTACAGAGCCCCTGAGCTCCTTTCTTCAACTCACTTTCTTGTGAGCTGGCCGCAACACCGCAGGATGGCTTCAGGCCCTAATCTGTTTCCGGCACGGCACGCTGAGCCTTTGGTTAATTCCTCTTCCTAGTGGGAAATAAGAGTTAAATTTGCCCGTTCAGACACCTCCAGCTAGTCTCTCATTGGTTCTCCCTATTCCTCTTCATCTTCCGCAGAAATTGCAAACTGGGCAAAACAGGAGGTTAAAGGCGCTGACTGTCCAAGTCGGGAGAGTGTTAGTAAAGCGTCTGGAATGTTGAACCCGAGTACCAGGGTATGAAAACTGAGACATATTTGAACACGTCTCCCGATCACACGGTTGATCATACTCTGGGTTCCACATGCATGTTTTAGCTGAAGGAAGAATACCTTAAACCTGGAGAGTTGAGACCCGTGGAATGGGAACCATGCAATATGACTTCAAAGGGTCTTCATTTGCTCACCGAACCTGTCCAATCCTATCACTGCTGCATTTATGCCCCAGTACACACGCTTGATTCTCTTTCGGAGAAATAGCAATCCCTAGGTTTTAAGATACTTACTAGTCAGGTACATTCTTAGGCGTAATATGCGGTGTTGAGTCCATTTCGTTGAGCAAGGAGTAGCTCTTGTCTGTTCCATATTTGGCTTAAGGAACTTTATCTGTGCTCATTTCAATCTCTGGTTTTATGCAGCACCCCAACTCACCTTTACTCTTAAGCAGGCATAAGTTGGTTTTCTAAATTTGAGACCCTGTTCTGTTCTGTAATTCAGTTCCTGTGTAGCCAAGTTTACATTCCGTGTATTAGTGATATCTTTTGATGTTTCTTTTTCTTTGTGACTTATTTCAGTTAGAATCATCGTACCTGAATCCACTCATTATGCTGTTACGGGCCTGATGACATAGATTTCATTGCAGAGTGATATTGCTTTGTAAGTAAATACCACAACATCTTTATCCATTTTTCACTTTCTGCGATGTTGAACTTGTACTGTAAACGAGGTTCTTGTAAACAGAGCCGTTCGAAACTTTGGGGTGGCTGTGTCTTTTTGATTTTAATTTCCCTAAGCTATAGGACCATAAGTGGAAGTGCCCTAGGTTCTGTTGCTTTGTTTTTTAGATGTTTCAGGAAACACCATACACTTCTCCCGAGTGGTTGTTGGCAATTTACATCCCGCCCATCAGCATAACAAGGCTCCCAGTTCTCCATGGCCTGTCCTGCCTTTCTGGATTTTACACTTTTTTCAGATGGCCCTTTAGACCGGGGGGAAGTGAGACTTCATTGTAGTGCAGATTTCCTTTGCAAGCTTGCTTGGTTGGCCAAAAAGGGCGTATGCGTTTTTTCCTGAATATATTCAGGAAAAAACGCATACGCCCTTTTTGGCCAAGTGCATCATTGTGGACGTTCTGCCTCTTTTCCTATGCTTTCAATGCAATTCCAGTCTACCTCCTGAAATCGGTTTCCTGCAATTCTGCCCCGCTTTCAAGTCCTCTTGGCAGCCTTACTTCAGTCTATTTTTGGACGATAGCTGTCATTTATAACTCTGCAGGTTTGTGAATTACAGTGCCCCTGAGCTCCTTTCTTCAACTCGCTTTCTTGTGACCTGGCCGCAACACCGCAGGATGGCTTCAGGCCCTAATCTGGTTCTGGCACGGCACGCTGAGCCTTTGGTTAATTCCTCTTCCTGGTGGGAAATGAGAGTTAAATTTGCCCATCCAGACACCTCCAGCTAGTCTCTTTGGTTCTCGCTATTCCTGTTCATCTTCCACAGAAATTGCAAACTGGGCCAAACAGGAGGTTGAAGGGGCTGACTCTCCAAGTGGGGAGAGTGTTAGTAAAGCGTCTGGAATGTTGCACCCGAGTACCAGGGTACGAAAACTGAGACATATTTGAACACGTCTCCCGATCACATGGTTGATCATACTCTAGGTTCCACATGCATGTTTTAGCTGAAGGAAGAATACCTTAAACCTGGGTAGTTGAAACCCATGGAATGGGTACCATGCAATATGACTTCAAAGGGTCTTCATTTGCTCACGAACCTCTCCAATCCTATCACTGCTGCGTTTATGCCCCTGTACACATGCTTGATTCTCTTTCGGAGACATAGCAATCCATAGGTTTTAAGATACTTACTAGTCAGGTACATTCTTAGGCGTTTAAAATGCGGTGTTGAGTCCATTTCGTTGAGCAAGGAGTAGATCTTGTCTATTCCATATTTGGCTTAAGGAACTTTATCTGTGCTCATTTCAATCTCTGGTTTTATGCAGCACCCCAACTCACCTTTACCCTTAAGCAAGCATAAGTTGGTTTTCTAAGTTTGAGACCCTGTTCTGTTCTGTAATTCAGTTCCTGTGTAGCCAAGTTTCCATTCCGTGTATTACTGATATCTTATGATGTTTCTTTTTCTGTGTGACTTATTTCAGTTAGAATCATCATACCCTAATCCACTCATTGTGCTGCTAAGGGCCTGATGACATAGATTTCATTGCTGAGTGATATTGCTTTGTAAGTAAATACCACAACTTCTTTATCCATTTTTCACTTTCTGCGATGTTGAACTTGTACTGTAAACGAGGTTCTTGTAAACAGAGGCGTCCCAAACTTTGGGGTGGCTGTGTCTTTTTGATTTTAATTTCCCTAAGCTATAGGACCATAAGTGGAAGTGCCCTAGGCTCTGTTGCTTTGTTTTTTAGATGTTTCAGGAAACACCATACACTTCTCCCCAGTGGTTGTTGGCAATTTACATCCCGGCCATCAGCATAACAAGGCTCCCAGTTCTCCATGGCCTGTCCTGCCTTTCTGGATTTTACACTTTTTTCAGATGGCCCTTTTGACCGGGGGGAAGTGAGACTTCATTGTAGTGCAGATTTCTTTGCAAGTTTGCTTGGTTGGCCAAAAAGGGCGTATGCGTTTTTTCCTGAATATATTCAGGAAATAACGCATACGCCCTTTTTGGCCAAGTGCATCATTGTGGACGTTCTGCCTCTTTTCCTATGCTTTCAATGCAATTCCAGTCTACCTCCTGAAATCGGTTTCCTGCAATTCTGCCCCGCTTTCAAGTCCTCTTGGCAGCCTTACTTCAGTATATTTTTGGACGATAGCTGTCATTTATAACTCTGCAGGTTTGTGAATTACAGTGCCCCTGAGCTCCTTTCTTCAACTCGCTTTCTTGTGACCTGGCCACAACACCGCAGGATGGCTTCAGGCCCTAATCTGGTTCTGGCACGGCACGCTGAGCCTTTGGTTAATTCCTCTTCCTGGTGGGAAATGAGAGTTAAATTTGCCCATCCAGACACCTCCAGCTAGTCTCTCATTGGATCTCGCTATTCCTGTTCATCTTCCACAGAAATTGCAAACTGGGCCAAACAGGAGGTTAAAGGGACTGACTCTCCAAGTGGGGAGAGTGTTAGTAAAGCGTCTGGAATGTTGCACCCGAGTACCAGGGTACGAAAACTGAGACATATTTGAACACGTCTCCCGATCACATGGTTGATCATACTCTAGGTTCCACATGCATGTTTTAGCTGAAGGAAGAATACCTTAAACCTGGGTAGTTGAAACCCGTGGAATGGGTACCATGCAATATGACTTCAAAGGGTCTTCATTTGCTCACGAACCTCTCCAATCCTATCACTGCTGCGTTTATGCCCCTGTACACATGCTTGATTCTCTTTCGGAGACATAGCAATCCATAGGTTTGAAGATACTTACTACTCAGGTACATTCTTAGGCGTTTAATATGCGGTGTTGAGTCCATTTCGTTGAGCAAGGAGTAGCTCTTGTCTATTCCATATTTGGCTTAAGGAACTTTATCTGTGCTCATTTCAATCTCTGGTTTTATGCAGCACCCCAACTCACCTTTACCCTTAAGCAAGCATAAGTTGGTTTTCTAAGTTTGAGACCCTGTTCTGTTCTGTAATTCAGTTCCTGTGTAGCCAAGTTTCCATTCCATGTATTACTGATATCTTATGATGTTTCTTTTTCTGTGTGACTTATTTCAGTTAGAATCATCATACCTGAATCCACTCATTGTGCTGCTAAGGGCCTGATGACATAGATTTCATTGCTGAGTGATATTGCTTTGTAAGTAAATACCACAACTTCTTTATCCATTTTTCACTTTCTGCGATGTTGAACTTGTACTGTAAACGAGGTTCTTGTAAACAGAGGCGTCCCAAACTTTGGGGTGGCTGTGTCTTTTTGATTTTAATTTCCCTAAGCTATAGGACCATAAGTGGCAGTGCCCTAGGCTCTCTTGCTTTGTTTTTTAGATGTTTCAGGAAACACCATACACTTCTCCCGAGTGGTTGTTGGCAATTTACATCCCGCCCATCAGCATAACAAGGCTCCCAGTTCTCCATGGCCTGTCCTGCCTTTCTGGATTTTACACTTTTTTCAGATGGCCCTCTTGACCGGGGGGAAGTGAGACTTCATTGTAGTGCAGATTTCCTTTGCAAGCTTGCTTGGTTGGCCAAAAAGGGCGTATGCGTTTTTTCCTGAATATATTCAGGAAAAAACGCATACGCCCTTTTTGGCCAAGTGCATCATTGTGGACGTTCTGCCTCTTTTCCTATGCTTTCAATGCAATTCCAGTCTACCTCCTGAAATCGGTTTCCTGCAATTCTGCCCCGCTTTCAAGTCCTCTTGGCAGCCTTACTTCAGTCTATTTTTGGACGATAGCTGTCATTTATAACTCTGCAGGTTTGTGAATTACAGTGCCCCTGAGCTCCTTTCTTCAACTCGCTGTCTTGTGACCTGGCCGCAACACCGCAGGATGGCTTCAGGCCCTAATCTGGTTCTGGCACGGCACGCTGAGCCTTTGGTTAATTCCTCTTCCTGGTGGGAAATGAGAGTTAAATTTGCCCATCCAGACACCTCCAGCTAGTCTCTCATTGGTTCTCGCTATTCCTGGTCATCTTCCACAGAAATTGCAAACTGGGCCAAACAGGAGGTTGAAGGGGCTGACTCTCCAAGTGGGGAGAGTGTTAGTAAAGCGTCTGGAATGTTGCACCCGAGTACCAGGGTACGAAAACTGAGACATATTTGAACACGTCTCCCGATCACATGGTTGATCATACTCTAGGTTCCACATGCATGTTTTAGCTGAAGGAAGAATACCTTAAACCTGGGTAGTTGAAACCCGTGGAATGGGTACCATGCAATATGACTTCAAAGGGTCTTCATTTGCTCACGAACCTCTCCAATCCTATCACTGCTGCGTTTATGCCCCTGTACACATGCTTGATTCTCTTTCGGAGACATAGCAATCCATAGGTTTGAAGATACTTACTAGTCAGGTACATTCTTAGGCGTTTAATATGCGGTGTTGAGTCCATTTCGTTGAGCAAGGTGTAGCTCTTGTCTATTCCATATTTGGCTTAAGGAACTTTATCTGTGCTCATTTCAATCTCTGGTTTTATGCAGCACCCCAACTCACCTTTACCCTTAAGCAAGCATAAGTTGGTTTTCTAAGTTTGAGACCCTGTTCTGTTCTGTAATTCAGTTCCTGTGTAGAAAAGTTTCTATTCCGTGTATTACTGATATCTTATGATGTTTCTTTTTCTGTGTGACTTATTTCAGTTAGAATCATCATACCCTAATCCACTCATTGTGCTGCTAAGGGCCTGATGACATAGATTTCATTGCTGAGTGATATTGCTTTGTAAGTAAATACCACAACTTCTTTATCCATTTTTCACTTTCTGCGATGTTGAACTTGTACTGTAAACGGGGTTCTTGTAAACAGAGGCGTCCCAAACTTTGGGGTGGCTGTGTCTTTTTGATTTTAATTTCCCTAAGCTATAGGACCATAAGTGGAAGTGCCCTAGGCTCTGTTGCTTTGTTTTTTAGATGTTTCAGGAAACACCATACACTTCTCCCGAGTGGTTGTTGGCAATTTACATCCCGGCCATCAGCATAACAAGGCTCCCAGTTCTCCATGGCCTGTCCTGCCTTTCTGGATTTTACACTTTTTTCAGATGGCCCTTTTGACCGGGGGGAAGTGAGACTTCATTGTAGTGCAGATTTCCTTTGCAAGTTTGCTTGGTTGGCCAAAAAGGGCGTATGCGTTTTTTCCTGAATATATACAGGAAATAACGCATACGCCCTTTTTGGCCAAGTGCATCATTGTGGACGTTCTGCCTCTTTTCCTATGCTTTCAGTGCAATTCCAGTCTACCTCCTGAAATCGGTTTCCTGCAATTCTGCCCCGCTTTCAAGTCCTCTTGGCAGCCTTACTTCAGTCTATTTTTGGACGATAGCTGTCATTTATAACTCTGCAAGTTTGTGAATTACAGTGCCCCTGAGCTCCTTTCTTCAACTCGCTTTCTTGTGACCTGGCCACAACACCGCAGGATGGCTTCAGGCCCTAATCTGGTTCTGGCACGGCACGCTGAGCCTTTGGTTAATTCCTCTTCCTGGTGGGAAATGAGAGTTAAATTTGCCCATCCAGACACCTCCAGCTAGTCTCTCATTGGATCTCGCTATTCCTGTTCATCTTCCACAGAAATTGCAAACTGGGCCAAACAGGAGGTTAAAGGGACTGACTCTCCAAGTGGGGAGAGTGTTAGTAAAGCGTCTGGAATGTTGCACCCGAGTACCAGGGTACGAAAACTGAGACATATTTGAACACGTCTCCCGATCACATGGTTGATCATACTCTAGGTTCCACATGCATGTTTTAGATGAAGGAAGAATACCTTAAACCTGGGTAGTTGAAACCCGTGGAATGGGTACCATGCAATATGACTTCAAAGGGTCTTCATTTGCTCACGAACCTCTCCAATCCTATCACTGCTGCGTTTATGCCCCTGTACACATGCTTGATTCTCTTTCGGAGACATAGCAATCCATAGGTTTGAAGATACTTACTACTCAGGTACATTCTTAGGCGTTTAATATGCGGTGTTGAGTCCATTTCGTTGAGCAAGGAGTAGCTCTTGTCTATTCCATATTTGGCTTAAGGAACTTTATCTGTGCTCATTTCAATCTCTGGTTTTATGCAGCACCCCAACTCACCTTTACCCTTAAGCAAGCATAAGTTGGTTTTCTAAGTTTGTGACCCTGTTCTGTTCTGTAATTCAGTTCCTGTGTAGCCAAGTTTCCATTCCATGTATTACTTATATCTTATGATGTTTCTTTTTCTGTGTGACTTATTTCAGTTAGAATCATCATACCTGAATCCACTCATTGTGCTGCTAAGGGCCTGATGACATAGATTTCATTGCTGAGTGATATTGCTTTGTAAGTAAATACCACAACTTCTTTATCCATTTTTCACTTTCTGCGATGTTGAACTTGTACTGTAAACGAGGTTCCTGTAAACAGAGCCGTTCCAAACTTTGGGGTGGCTGTGTCTTTTTGATTTTAATTTCCCTAAGCTATAGGACCATAAGTGGCAGTGCCCTAGGCTCTCTTGCTTTGTTTTTTAGATGTTTCAGGAAACACCATACACTTCTCCCGAGTGTCTGTTGGCAATTTACATCCCGCCCATCAGCATAACAAGGCTCCCAGTTCTCCATGGCCTGTCCTGCCTTTCTGGATTTTACACTTTTTTCAGATGGCCCTCTTGACCGGGGGGAAGTGAGACTTCATTGTAGTGCAGATTTCCTTTGCAAGCTTGCTTGGTTGGCCAAAAAGGGCGTATGCGTTTTTTCCTGAATATATTCAGGAAAAAACGCATACGCCCTTTTTGGCCAAGTGCATCATTGTGGACGTTCTGCCTCTTTTCCTATGCTTTCAATGCAATTCCAGTCTACCTCCTGAAATCGGTTTCCTGCAATTCTGCCCCGCTTTCAAGTCCTCTTGGCAGCCTTACTTCAGTCTATTTTTGGACGATAGCTGTCATTTATAACTCTGCAGGTTTGTGAATTACAGTGCCCCTGAGCTCCTTTCTTCAACTCACTTTATTTTGAGCTGGCCGCAACACCGCAGGATGGCTTCAGGCCCTAATCTGGTTCCGGTACGGCATGCTGAGCCTTTGGTTATTTCCTCTTCCTGTTGGGAAATGAGAGTTAAATTTGACCGTCCAGACACCTCCAGCTAGCCTCTCATTGGTTCTCGCTATTCCTGTTCATCTTCCGCAGAAATTGCAAACTGGGCCAAACAGGAGGTTAAAGGCGCTGACTCTCCAAGTCGGGAGAGTGTTAGTAAAGCGTCTGGAATGTTGCACCCGAGTACCAGGGGAGGAAAACTGAGACATATTTGAACACGTCTCCCGATCACATGGTTGATCATACTCTGGGTTCCACATGCATGTTTTAGCTGAAGGAAGAATACCTAAAACCTGGGTAGTTGAAACCCGTGGAATGGGTACCATGCAATATGACTTCAAAGGGTCTTCATTTGCTCACCGAACCTCTCCAATCCTATCACTGCTGCGTTTATGCCCCTATACACATGCTTGATTCTCTTTCGGAGACATAGCAATCCATAGGTTTTAAGATACTTACTAGTCAGGTACATTCTTAGGCGTTTAATATGCGGTGTTGAGTCCATTTCGTTGAGCAAGGAGTATCTCTTGTCTATTCCATATTTGGCTTAAGGAACTTTATCTCTGCTCATTTCAATCTCTGGTTTTATGCAGCACCCCAACTCACCTTTCCCCTTAAGCAAGCATAAGTTGGTTTTCTAAATTTGAGACCCTGTTCTGTTCTGTAATTCAGTTCCTGTGTAGCCAAGTTTACATTCCGTGTATTACTGATATCTTATGATGTTTCTTTTTCTGTGTGACTTATTTCAGTTAGAATCATCGTACCTGAATCCACTCATTATGCTGCTACGGGCCTGATGACATAGATTTCATTGCTGAGTGATATTGCTTTGTAAGTAAATACCACAACTTCTTTATCCATTTTTCACTTTCTGTGATGTTGAACTTGTACTGTAAACGAGGTTCTTGTAAACAGAGGCGTCCCAAACTTTGGGGTAGCTGTGTCTTTTTGATTTTAATTTCCCTAAGCTATAGGACCATAAGTGGCAGTGCACTAGGCTCTGTTGCTTTGTTTTTTAGATGTTTCAGGAAACACCATACACTTCTCCCTAGTGTCTGTTGGCAATTTACATCCCGCCCATCAGCATAACAAGGCTCCCAGTTCTCCATGGCCTGTCCTGCCTTTCTGGATTTTACACTTTTTTCAGATGGCCCTTTTGACCGGGGGGAAGTGAGACTTCATTGTAGTGCAGATTTCCTTTGCAAGCTTGCTTGGTTGGCCAAAAAGGGCGTATGCGTTTTTTCCTGAATATATTCAGGAAAAAACGCATACGCCCTTTTTGGCCAAGTGCATCATTGTGGACGTTCTGCCTCTTTTCCTATGCTTTCAATGCAATTCCAGTCTACCTCCTGAAATCGGTTTCCTGCAATTCTGCCCCGCTTTCAAGTCCTCTTGGCAGCCTTACTTCAGTCTATTTTTGGACGATAGCTGTCATTTATAACTCTGCAGGTTTGTGAATTACAGTGCCCCTGAGCTCCTTTCTTCAACTCGCTTTCTTGTGACCTGGCCGCAACACCGCAGGATGGCTTCAGGCCCTAATCTGGTTCCGGCCCGGCATGCTGAGCCTTTGGTTAATTCCTCTTCCTGGTGGGAAATGAGAGTTAAATTTGCCCGTCCAGACACCTCCAGCTAGCCTCTCATTGGTTCTCGCTATTCCTGTTCATCTTCCACAGAAATTGCAAACTGGGCCAAACAGGAGGTTAAAGGGACTGACTCTCCAAGTGGGGAGAGTGTTAGTAAAGCGTCTGGAATGTTGCACCCGAGTACCAGGGGAGGAAAACTGAGACATATTTGAACACGTCTCCCGATCACATGGTTGATCATACTCTAGGTTCCACATGCATGTTTTAGCTGAAGGAAGAATACCTTAAACCTGGGTAGTTGAAACCCGTGGAATGGGTACCATGCAATATGACTTCAAAGGGTCTTCATTTGCTCACCGAACCTCTCCAATCCTATCACTGCTGCGTTTATGTCACTGTACACATGCTTGATTCTCTTTCGGAGACATAGCAATCCATAGGTTTTAAGATACTTACTAGTCAGGTACATTCTTAGGCGTTTAATATTGGGTGTTGAGTCCATTTCGTTGAGCAAGGAGTAGCTCTTGTCTATTCCATATTTGGCTTAAGGAACTTTATCTGTGCTCATTTCAATCTCTGGTTTTATGCAGCACCCCAACTCACCTTTCCCCTTAAGCAAGCATAAGTTAGTTTTCTAAATTTGAGACCCTGTTCTGTTCTGTAATTCAGTTCCTGTGTAGCCAAGTTTACATTCCGTGTATTACTGATATCTTATGATGTTTCTTTTTCTGTGTGACTTAGTTCAGTTAGAATCATCATACCTGAATCCACTCATTGTGCTGCTAAGGGCCTGATGACACAGATTTCATTGCTGAGTGATACTGCTTTGTAAGTAAATACCACAACTTCTTTATCCATTTTTCACTTTCTGCGATGTTGAACTTGTACTGTAAACGAGGTTCTTGTAAACAGAGGCGTCCCAAACTTTGGGGTGGCTGTGTCTTTTTGATTTTAATTTCCCTAAGCTATAGGAACATAAGTGGCAGTGCCCTAGGCTCTGTTACTTTGTTTTTTAGATGTTTCAGGAAACACCATACACTTCTCCCGAGTGTCTGTTGGCAATTTACATCCCGCCCATCAGCATAACAAGGCTCCCAGTTCTCCATGGCCAGTCCTGCCTTTCTGGATTTTACACTTTTTTCAGATGGCCCTTTTGACCAGGGGGAAGTGAGACTTCATTGTAGTGCAGATTTCCTTTGCAAGCTTGCTTGGTTGGCCAAAAAGGGCGTATGCGTTTTTTCGTGAATATATTCAGGAAAAAACGCATACACACTTTTTGGCCAAGTGCATCATTGTGGACGTTCTGCCTCTTTTCCTATGCTTTCAATGCAATTCCAGTCTACCTCCTGAAATCGGTTTCCTGCAATTCTGCCCCGCTTTCAAGTCCTCTTGGCAGACTTACTTCAGTCTATTTTTGGACGATAGCTGTCATTTATAACTCTGCAGGTTTGTGAATTACAGTGCCCCTGAGCTCCTTTCTTCAACTCGCTTTCTTGTGTCCTGGCCGCAACACCGCAGGATGGCTTCAGGCCCTAATCTGGTTCCGACCCGGCATGCTGAGCCTTTGGTTAATTCCTCTTCCTGGTGGGAAATGAGAGTTAAATTTGCCCGTCCAGACACCTCCAGCTAGCCTCTCATTCGTTCTCGCTATTCCTGTTCATCTTCCGCAGAAATTGCAAACTGGGCCAAACAGGAGGTTAAAGGGACTGACTCTCCAAGTGGGGAGAGTGTTAGTAAAGCGTCTGGAATGTTGCACCCGAGTACCAGTGGAGGAAAACTGAGACATATTTGAACATTTCTCCCGTTCACATGGTTGATCATACTCTGGGTTCCACATGCATGTTTTAGCTGAAGGAAGAATACCTAAAACCTGGGTAGTTGAAACCCGTGGAATGGGTACCATGCAATATGACTTCAAAGGGTCTTCATTTGCTCACCGAACCTCTCCAATCCTATCACTGCTGCGTTTATGCCCCTGTACACATGCTTGATTCTCTTTCGGAGACATAGCAATCTATAGGTTTTAAGATACTTACTAGTCAGGTACATTCTTAGGCGTTTAATATGCGGTGTTGAGTCCATTTCGTTGAGCAAGGAGTAGCTCTTGTCTATTCCATATTTGGCTTAAGGAACTTTATCTGTGCTCATTTCAATCTCTGGTTTTATGCAGCACCCCAACTCACCTTTACCCTTAAGCAAGCATAAGTTGGTTTTCTAAATTTGAGACCCTGTTCTGTTTTGTAATTCAGTTCCTGTGTAGCCAAGTTTCCATTCCGTGTATTACTGATATCTTATGATGTTTCTTTTTCTGTGTGACTTATTTCAGTTAGAATCATCATACCTGAATCCACTCATTGTGATGCTAAGGGCCTGATGACACAGATTTCATTGCTGAGTGATATTGCTTTGTAAGTAAATACCACAACTTCTTTATCCATTTTTCACTTTCTGCGATGTTGAACTTGTACTGTAAACGAGGTTCTTGTAAACAGAGCCGTTCCAAACTTTGGGGTGGCTGTGTCTTTTTGATTTTAATTTCCCTAAGTTATAGGACCATAAGTGGAAGTGCCCTAGGTTCTGTTGCTTTCTTTTTTAGATGTTTCAGGAAACACCATACACTTCTCCCGAGTGGTTGTTGGCAATTTACATCCCGCCCATCAGCATAACAAGGCTCCCAGTTCTCCATGACCTGTCCTGCCTTTCTGGATTTTACACTTTTTTCAGATGGCCCTTTTGACCGGGGGGAAGTGAGACTTCATTGTAGTGCAGATTTCCTTTGCAAGCTTGCTTGGTTGGCCAAAAAGGGCGTATGCGTTTCTTCCTGAATATATTCAGGAAAAAACTCATACGCCCTTTTTGGCCAAGTGCATCATTGTGGACGTTCTGCCTCTTTTCCTATGCTTTCAATGCAATTCCAGTCTAGCTCCTGAAATCGGTTTCCTGCAATTCTGCCCCGCTTTCAAGTCCTCTTGGCAGCCTTACTTCAGTCTATTTTTGGACGATAGCTGTCATTTATAACTCTGCAGTTTTGTGAATTACAGTGCCCTTGAGCTCCTTTCTTCAACTCGCTTTCTTTTGAGCTGGCCGCAACACCGCAGGATGGCTTCAGGACCTAATCTGGTTCCGGCACGGCACGCTGAGCCTTTGGTTATTTCCTCTTCCTGGTGGGAAATGAGAGTTAAATTTGCCCGTCCAGACACCTCCAGCTAGCCTCTCATTGGTTCTCGCTATTCCTGTTCATCTTCCGCAGAAATTGCAAACTGGGCCAAACAGGAGGTTAAAGGGACTGACTCTCCAAGTGGGGAGAGTGTTAGTAAAGCGTCTGGAATGTTGCACCCGAGTACCAGTGGAGGAAAACTGAGACATATTTGAACATTTCTCCCGTTCACATGGTTGATCATACTCTGGGTTCCACATGCATGTTTTAGCTGAAGGAAGAATACCTAAAACCTGGGTAGTTGAAACCCGTGGAATGGGTACCATGCAATATGACTTCAAAGGGTCTTCATTTGCTCACCGAACCTCTCCAATCCTATCACTGCTGCGTTTATGCCCCTGTACACATGCTTGATTCTCTTTCGGAGACATAGCAATCTATAGGTTTTAAGATACTTACTAGTCAGGTACATTCTTAGGCGTTTAATATGCGGTGTTGAGTCCATTTCGTTGAGCAAGGAGTAGCTCTTGTCTATTCCATATTTGGCTTAAGGAACTTTATCTGTGCTCATTTCAATCTCTGGTTTTATGCAGCACCCCAACTCACCTTTACCCTTAAGCAAGCATAAGTTGGTTTTCTAAATTTGAGACCCTGTTCTGTTTTGTAATTCAGTTCCTGTGTAGCCAAGTTTCCATTCCGTGTATTACTGATATCTTATGATGTTTCTTTTTCTGTGTGACTTATTTCAGTTAGAATCATCATACCTGAATCCACTCATTGTGATGCTAAGGGCCTGATGACACAGATTTCATTGCTGAGTGATATTGCTTTGTAAGTAAATACCACAACTTCTTTATCCATTTTTCACTTTCTGCGATGTTGAACTTGTACTGTAAACGAGGTTCTTGTAAACAGAGCCGTTCCAAACTTTGGGGTGGCTGTGTCTTTTTGATTTTAATTTCCCTAAGTTATAGGACCATAAGTGGAAGTGCCCTAGGTTCTGTTGCTTTCTTTTTTAGATGTTTCAGGAAACACCATACACTTCTCCCGAGTGGTTGTTGGCAATTTACATCCCGCCCATCAGCATAACAAGGCTCCCAGTTCTCCATGACCTGTCCTGCCTTTCTGGATTTTACACTTTTTTCAGATGGCCCTTTTGACCGGGGGGAAGTGAGACTTCATTGTAGTGCAGATTTCCTTTGCAAGCTTGCTTGGTTGGCCAAAAAGGGCGTATGCGTTTCTTCCTGAATATATTCAGGAAAAAACTCATACGCCCTTTTTGGCCAAGTGCATCATTGTGGACGTTCTGCCTCTTTTCCTATGCTTTCAATGCAATTCCAGTCTAGCTCCTGAAATCGGTTTCCTGCAATTCTGCCCCGCTTTCAAGTCCTCTTGGCAGCCTTACTTCAGTCTATTTTTGGACGATAGCTGTCATTTATAACTCTGCAGTTTTGTGAATTACAGTGCCCTTGAGCTCCTTTCTTCAACTCGCTTTCTTTTGAGCTGGCCGCAACTCCGCAGGATGGCTTCAGGACCTAATCTGGTTCCGGCACGGCACGCTGAGCCTTTGGTTATTTCCTCTTCCTGGTGGGAAATGAGAGTTAAATTTGCCCGTCCAGACACCTCCAGCTAGCCTCTCATTGGTTCTCGCTATTCCTGTTCATCTTCCGCAGAAATTGCAAACTGGGCCAAACAGGAGGTTAAAGGGACTGACTCTCCAAGTGGGGAGAGTGTTAGTAAAGCGTCTGGAATGTTGCACCCGAGTACCAGTGGAGGAAAACTGAGACATATTTGAACATTTCTCCCGTTCACATGGTTGATCATACTCTGGGTTCCACATGCATGTTTTAGCTGAAGGAAGAATACCTAAAACCTGGGTAGTTGAAACCCGTGGAATGGGTACCATGCAATATGACTTCAAAGGGTCTTCATTTGCTCACCGAACCTCTCCAATCCTATCACTGCTGCGTTTATGCCCCTGTACACATGCTTGATTCTCTTTCGGAGACATAGCAATCTATAGGTTTTAAGATACTTACTAGTCAGGTACATTCTTAGGCGTTTAATATGCGGTGTTGAGTCCATTTCGTTGAGCAAGGAGTAGCTCTTGTCTATTCCATATTTGGCTTAAGGAACTTTATCTGTGCTCATTTCAATCTCTGGTTTTATGCAGCACCCCAACTCACCTTTACCCTTAAGCAAGCATAAGTTGGTTTTCTAAATTTGAGACCCTGTTCTGTTTTGTAATTCAGTTCCTGTGTAGCCAAGTTTCCATTCCGTGTATTACTGATATCTTATGATGTTTCTTTTTCTGTGTGACTTATTTCAGTTAGAATCATCATACCTGAATCCACTCATTGTGATGCTAAGGGCCTGATGACACAGATTTCATTGCTGAGTGATATTGCTTTGTAAGTAAATACCACAACTTCTTTATCCATTTTTCACTTTCTGCGATGTTGAACTTGTACTGTAAACGAGGTTCTTGTAAACAGAGCCGTTCCAAACTTTGGGGTGGCTGTGTCTTTTTGATTTTAATTTCCCTAAGTTATAGGACCATAAGTGGAAGTGCCCTAGGTTCTGTTGCTTTCTTTTTTAGATGTTTCAGGAAACACCATACACTTCTCCCGAGTGGTTGTTGGCAATTTACATCCCGCCCATCAGCATAACAAGGCTCCCAGTTCTCCATGACCTGTCCTGCCTTTCTGGATTTTACACTTTTTTCAGATGGCCCTTTTGACCGGGGGGAAGTGAGACTTCATTGTAGTGCAGATTTCCTTTGCAAGCTTGCTTGGTTGGCCAAAAAGGGCGTATGCGTTTCTTCCTGAATATATTCAGGAAAAAACTCATACGCCCTTTTTGGCCAAGTGCATCATTGTGGACGTTCTGCCTCTTTTCCTATGCTTTCAATGCAATTCCAGTCTAGCTCCTGAAATCGGTTTCCTGCAATTCTGCCCCGCTTTCAAGTCCTCTTGGCAGCCTTACTTCAGTCTATTTTTGGACGATAGCTGTCATTTATAACTCTGCAGTTTTGTGAATTACAGTGCCCTTGAGCTCCTTTCTTCAACTCGCTTTCTTTTGAGCTGGCCGCAACACCGCAGGATGGCTTCAGGACCTAATCTGGTTCCGGCACGGCACGCTGAGCCTTTGGTTATTTCCTCTTCCTGGTGGGAAATGAGAGTTAAATTTGCCCGTCCAGACACCTCCAGCTAGCCTCTCATTGGTTCTCGCTATTCCTGTTCATCTTCCGCAGAAATTGCAAACTGTGCCAAACAGGAGGTTAAAGGCGCTGACTCTCCAAGTGGGGAGAGTGTTAGTAAAGCGTCTGGAATGTTGCACCCGAGTACCAGGGGAGGAAAACTGAGACATATTTGAACACGTCTCCCGATCACATGGTTGATCATACTCTGGGTTCCACATGCATGTTTTAGCTGAAGGAAGAATACCTAAAACCTGGGTAGTTGAAACCCGTGGAATGGGTACCATGCAATATGACTTCAAAGGGTCTTCATTTGCTCACCGAACCTCTCCAATCCTATCACTGCTGCGTTTATGCCCCTGTACACATGCTTGATTCTCTTTCGGAGACATAGCAATCCATAGGTTTTAAGATACTTACTAGTCAGGTACATTCTTAGGCGTTTAATATGGGGTTTTGAGTCCATTTCGTTGAGCAAGGAGTAGCTCTTGTCTATTCCATATTTGGCTTAAGGAACTTTATCTGTGCTCATTTCAATCTCTGGTTTTATGCAGCACCCCAACTCACCTTTACCCTTAAGCAAGCAAAGGTTGGTTTTCTAAATTTGAGACCCTGTTCTGTTTTGGAATGCAGTTCCTGTGTAGCCATGTTTACATTCCGTGTATTAGTGATATCTTATGATGTTTCTTTTTCTGTGTGACTTATTTCAGTTAGAATCATCGTACCTGAATCCACTCATTATGCTGCTACGGGCCTGATGACATAGATTTCATTGCTGAGTGATACTGCATTGTACGTAAGTACCACAAGTTCTTTATCCATTTTTCACTTTCTGCGATGTTGAACTTGTACTGTAAACGAGGTTCTTGTAAACAGAGCCGTTCCAAACTTTGGGGTGGCTGTGTCTTTTTGATTTTAATTTCCCTAAGCTATAGGACCATAAGTGGCAGTGCCCTAGGCTCTGTTGCTTTGATATTTAGATGTTTCAGGAAACACCATGCACTTCTCCCCAGTGTCTGTTGGCAATTTACATCCCGCCCATCAGCATAACAAGGCTCCCAGTTCTCCATGGCCTGTCCTGCCTTTCTGGATTTTACACTTTTTTCAGATGGCCCTTTTGACCGGGGGGAAGTGAGACTTCATTGTAGTGCAGATTTCCTTTGCAAGCTTGCTTGGTTGGTCAAAAAGGGCGTATGCGTTTTTTCCTGAATATATTCAGGAAAAAACGCATACGCCCTTTTTGGCCAAGTGCATCATTGTGGACGTTCTGCCTCTTTTCCTATGCTTTCAATGCAATTCCAGTCTACCTCCTGAAATCGGTTTCCTGCAATTCTGCCCCGCTTTCAAGTCCTCTTGGCAGCCTTACTTCAGTCTATTTTTGGACGATAGCTGTCATTTATAACTCTGCAGGTTTGTGAATTACAGTGCCCCTGAGCTCCTTTCTTCAACTCGCTTTCTTTTGAGCTGGCCGCAACACCGCAGGATGGCTTCAAGCCCTAATCTGATTCCGGCACGGCACGCTGAGCCTTTGGTTATTTCCTCTTCCTGTTGGGAAATGAGAGTTAAATTTGCCCGTCCAGACACCTCCAGCTAGCCTCTCATTGATTCTCGCTATTCCTGTTCATCTTCCGCAGAAATTGCAAACTGTGCCAAACAGGAGGTTAAAGGCGCTGACTCTCCAAGTGGGGAGAGTGTTAGTAAGGCGTCTGGAATGTTGCACCCGAGTACCAGGGGAGGAAAACTGAGACATATTTGAACACGTCTCCCGATCACATGGTTGATCATACTCTGGGTTCCACATGCATGTTTTAGCTGAAGGAAGAATACCTAAAACCTGGGTAGTTGAAACCCGTGGAATGGGTACCATGCAATATGACTTCAAAGGGTCTTCATTTGCTCACCGAACCTCTCCAATCCTATCACTGCTGCGTTTATGCCCCTGTACACATGCTTGATTCTCTTTCGGAGACATAGCAATCCATAGGTTTTAAGATACTTACTAGTCAGGTACATTCTTAGGCGTTTAATATGGGGTTTTGAGTCCATTTCGTTGAGCAAGGAGTAGCTCTTATCTATTCCATATTTGGCTTAAGGAACTTTATCTGTGCTCATTTCAATCTCTGGTTTTATGCAGCACCCCAACTCACCTTTCCCCTTAAGCAAGCATAAGTTGGTTTTCTAAATTTGAGATCCTGTTCTGTTTTAGAATGCAGTTCCTGTGTAGCCAAGTTTACATTCCGTGTATTAGTGATATCTTATGATGTTTCTTTTTCTGTGTGACTTATTTCAGTTAGAATCATCGTACCTGAATCCACTCATTATGCTGCTACGGGCCTGATGACATAGATTTCATTTCTGAGTGATACTGCATTGTACGTAAGTACCACAAGTTCTTTATCCATTTTTCACTTTCTCTGATATTGAACTTGTACGGTAAACGAGGTTCTTGTAAACAGAGGTGTCCCAAACTTTTGGGTGGCTGTGTCTTTTTGATTTTAATTTCCCTAAGCTATAGGACCATAAGTGGCAGTGCCCTAGGCTCTGTTGCTTTGATTTTTAGATGTTTCAGGAAACACCATACACTTCTCCCGAGTGTCTGTTGGCAATTTACATCCCGCCCATCAGCATAACAAGGCTCCCAGTTCTCCATGGCCTGTCCTGCCTTTCTGGATTTTACACTTTTTTCAGATGGCCCTTTTGACCGGGGGGAAGTGAGACTTCATTGTAGTGCAGATTTCCTTTGCAAGCATGCTTGGTTGGCCAAAAAGGGCGTATGCGTTTTTTCCTGAATATATTCAAGAAAAAACGCATACGCCCTTTTTGGCCAAGTGCATCATTGTGGACGTTCTGCCTCTTTTCCTATGCTTTCAATGCAATTCCAGTCTACCTCCTGAAATCGGTTTCCTGCAATTCTGCCCCGCTTTCAAGTCCTCTTGGCAGCCTTACTTCAGTCTATTTTTGGACGATAGCTGTCATTTATAACTCTGCAGGTTTGTGAATTACAGTGCCCCTGAGCTCCTTTCTTCAACTTGCTTTCTTTTGACCTGGCCACAACACCGCAGGATGGCTTCAGGCCCTAATCTGGTTCCGGCACGGCACGCTGAGCCTTTGGTTATTTCCTCTTCCTGGTGGGAAATGAGAGTTAAATTTGCCCGTCCAGACACCTCCAGCTAGTCTCTCATTGGTTCTCGCTATTCCTGTTCATCTTCCGCAGAAATTGCAAACTGGGCCAAACAGGAGGTTAAAGGCGCTGACTCTCCAAGAGGGGAGAGTGTTAGTAAAGCGTCTGGAATGTTGCACCCGAGTACCAGGGGAGGAAAACTGAGACATATTTGAACACGTCTCCCGTTCACATGGTTGATCATACTTGGGTTCCACATGCATGTTTTAGCTGAAGGAAGAATACCTAAAACCTGGGTAGTTGAAACCCGTGGAATGGGTACCATGCAATATGACTTCAAAGGGTCTTCATTTGCTCACCGAACCTCTCCAATCCTATCACTGCTGCATTTATGCCCCTGTACACATGCTTGATTCTCTTTCGGAGACATAGCAATCCATAGGTTTTAAGATACTTACTAGTCAGGTACATTCTTAGGCGTTTAATATGGGGTGTTGAGTCCATTTCGTTGAGCAAGCAGTAGCTCTTGTCTATTCCATATTTAGCTTAAGGAACTTTATCTGTGCTCATTTCAATCTCTGGTTTTATGCAGCACCCCAACTCACCTTTCCCCTTAAGCAAGAATAAGTTGGTTTTCTAAATTTGAGACCCTGTTCTGTTCTGTAATTCAGTTCCTGTGTAGCCAAGTTTACATTCCGTGTATTACTGATATCTTATGATGTTTCTTTTTCTGTGTGACTTATTTCAGTTAGAATCATCATACCTAAATCCACTCATTGTGCTGCTAAGGGCCTGATGACACAGATTTCATTGCTGAGTGATACTGCATTGTAAGTAAATACCACAACTTCTTTATCCATTTTTCACTTTCTGTGATGTTGAACTTGTACTGTAAACGAGGTTCTTGTAAACAGAGGCGTCCCAAACTTTGGGGTGGCTGTGTCTTTTTGATTTTAATTTCCCTAAGCTATAGGACCATAAGTGGTAGTGCCCTAGGCTCTGTTGCTTTGTTTTTTAGATGTTTCAGGAAACACCATACACTTCTCCCAAGTGGTTGTTGGCAATTTACATCCCGCCCATCAGCATAACAAGGCTCCCAGTTCTCCATGGCCTGTCCTGCCTTTCTGGATTTTACACTTTTTTCAGATGGCCCTTTTGACCGGGGGGAAGTGAGACTTCATTGTAGTGCAGATTTCCTTTGCAAGCTTGCTTGGTTGGCCAAAAAGGGCGTATGCGTTTTTTCCTGAATATATTCAGGAAAAAACGCATACGCCCTTTTTGGCCAAGTGCATCATTGTGGACGTTCTGCCTCTTTTCCTATGCTTTCAATGCAATTCCAGTCTACCTCCTGAAATCGGTTTCCTGCAATTCTGCCCTGCTTTCAAGTCCTCATGGCGGCCTTACTTCAGTCTATTTTTGGAGGATAGCTGTCATTTATAACTCTGCAGGTTTGTGAATTACAGTGCCCCTGAGCTCCTTTCTTCAACTCGCTTTCTTGTGACCTAGCCGCAACACCGCAGGATGGCTTCAGGCCCTAATCTGGTTCCGGCCCGGCATGCTGAGCCTTTGGTTAATTCCTCTTCCTGGTGGGAAATGAGAGTTAAATTTGCCCGTCCAGACACCTCCAGCTAGCCTCTCATTGGTTCTCGCTATTCCTGTTCATCTTCCGCAGAAATTGCAAACTGGGCCAAACAGGAGGTTAAAGGGACTGACTCTCCAAGTGGGGAGAGTGTTAGTAAAGCGTCTGGAATGTTGCACCCGAGTACCAGGGGAGGAAAACTGAGACATAATTGAACACGTCTCCCGATCACATGGTTGATCATACTCTAGGTTCCACATGCATGTTTTAGCTGAAGGAAGAATACCTTAAACCTGGGTAGTTGAAACCCGTGTAATGGGTACCATGCAATATGACTTCAAAGGGTCTTCATTTGCTCACCGAACCTCTCCAATCCTATCACTGCTGCGTTTATGCCCCTGTACACATGCTTGATTCTCTTTCGGAGACATAGCAATCCATAGGTTTTAAGATACTTACTAGTCAGGTACATTCTTAGGCGTTTAATATGGGGTGTTGAGTCCATTTCGTTGAGCAAGGAGTAGCTCTTGTCTATTCCATATTTGGCTTAAGGAACTTTATCTGTGCTCATTTCAATCTCTGGTTTTATGCAGCACCCCAACTCACCTTTACCCTTAAGCAAGCATAAGTTGGTTTTGTAAATTTGAGACCCTGTTCTGTTCTGTAATTCAGTTCCTGTGTAGCCAAGTTTACATTCCGTGTATTACTGATATCTTATGATGTTTCTTTTTCTGTGTGACTTATTTCAGTTAGAATCATCATACCTGAATCCACTCATTGTGCTGCTAAGGGCCTGATGACATAGATTTCATTGCTGAGTGATATTGCTTTGTAAGTAAATACCACAACTTCTTTATCCATTTTTCACTTTCTGCGATGTTGAACTTGTACTGTAAACGAGGTTCTTGTAAACAGAGCAGTTCCAAACTTTGGGGTGGCTGTGTCTTTTTGATTTTAATTTCCCTAAGCTATAGGACCATAAGTGGAAGTGCCCTAGGTTCTGTTGCTTTGTTTTTTAGATGTTTCAGGAAACACCATACACTTCTCCCGAGTGATTGTTGGCAATTTACATCCCGCCCATCAGCATAACAAGGCTCCCAGTTCTCCATGGCCTGTCCTGCCTTTCTGGATTTTACACTTTTTTCAGATGGCCCTTTTGACCGGGGGGAAGTGAGACTTCATTGTAGTGCAGATTTCCTTTGCAAGCTTGCTTGGTTGGCCAAAAAGGGCGTATGCGTTTTTTCCTGAATATATTCAGGAAAAAACGCATACGCCCTTTTTGGCCAAGTGCATCATTGTGGACGTTCTGCCTCTTTTCCTATGCTTTCAATGCAATTCCAGTCTACCTCCTGAAATCGGTTTCCTGCAATTCTGCCCCGCTTTCAAGTCCTCTTGGCAGCCTTACTTCAGTCTATTTTTGGACGATAGCTGTCATTTATAACTCTGCAGGTTTGTGAATTACAGTGCCCCTGAGCTCCTTTCTTCAACTCGCTTTCTTTTGAGCTGGCCGCAACACCGCAGGATGGCTTCAGGCCCTAATCTGGTTCCGGTACGGCACGCTGAGCCTTTGGTTATTTCATCTTCCTGGTGGAAAATGAGAGTTAAATTTGCCCGTCCAGACACCTCCAGCTAGCCTCTCATTGGTTCTCACTATTCCTGTTCATCTTCCGCAGAAATTACAAACTGGGCCAAACAGGAGGTTAAAGGCGCTGACTCTCCAAGTGGGGAGAGTGTTAGTAAAGCGTCTGGAATGTTGCACCCGAGTACCAGGGGAGGAAAACTGAGACATATTTGAACACGTCTCCCGTTCACATGGTTGATCATACTTGGGTTCCACATGCATGTTTTAGCTGAAGGAAGAATACCTAAAACCTGGGTAGTTGAAACCCGTGGAATGGGTACCATGCAATATGACTTCAAAGGGTCTTCATTTGTTCACCGAACCTCTCCAATCCTATCACTGCTGCATTTATGGCCCTGTACACATGCTTGATTCTCTTTCGGAGACATAGCAATCCATAGGTTTTAAGATACTTACTAGTCAGGTACATTCTTAGGCGTTTAATATGGGGTGTTGAGTCCATTTCGTTGAGCTAGGAGTAGCTCTTGTCTATTCCATATTTGGCTTAAGGAACTTTATCTGTGCTCATTTCAATCTCTGGTTTTATGAAGCACCCCAACTCACCTTTACCCTTAAGCAAGCATAAGTTGGTTTTGTAAATTTGAGACCCTGTTCTGTTCTGTAATTCAGTTCCTGTGTAGCCAAGTTTCCATTCCGCGTATTACTGATATCTTATGATGTTTCTTTTTCTGTGTGACTTATTTCAGTTAGAATCATCATACCTGAATCCACTCATTGTGATGCTAAGGGCCTGATGACATAGATTTCATTGCTGAGTGATATTGCTTTGTAAGTAAATACCACAACTTCTTTATCCATTTTTCACTTTCTGCGATGTTGAAATTGTACTGTAAACGAGGTTCTTGTAAACAGAGGCGTCCCAAACTTTGGGGTGGCTGTGTCTTTTTGATTTTAATTTCCCTAAGCTATAGGACCATAAGTGGAAGTGCCCTAGGCTCTGTTGCTTTGTTTTTTAGATGTTTCAGGAAACACCATACACTTCTCCCGAGTGTCTGTTGGCAATTTACATCCCGCCCATCAGCATAACAAGGCTCCCAGTTCTCCATGGCCTGTCCTGCCTTTCTGGATTTTACACTTTTTTCAGATGGCCCTTTTGACCGGGGGGAAGTGAGACTGCATTGTAGTGCAGATTTCCTTTGCAAGCTTGCTTGGTTGGCCAAAAAGGGCGTATGCGTTTTTTCCTGAATATATTCAGGAAAAAACGCATACGCCCTTTTTGGCCAAGTGCATCATTGTGGACGTTCTGCCTCTTTTCCTATGCTTTCAATGCAATTCCAGTCTAGCTCCTGAAATCGGTTTCCTGCAATTCTGCCCCGCTTTCAAGTCCTCTTGGCAGCCTTACTTCAGTCTATTTTTGGACG
Source organism: Stenella coeruleoalba (assembly GCF_951394435.1). Classification (NCBI taxonomy): domain Eukaryota; kingdom Metazoa; phylum Chordata; class Mammalia; order Artiodactyla; family Delphinidae; genus Stenella; species Stenella coeruleoalba. The sequence continues at coordinate 337,641 of NW_027646244.1, read as the reverse complement.
ATAGCTGTCATTTATAACTCTGCAGGTTTGTGAATTACAGTGCCCCTGAGCTCCTTTCTTCAACTTGCTTTCTTTTGACCTGGCCACAACACTGCAGGATGGCTTCAGGCCCTAATCTGGTTCCGGCACGGCACGCTGAGCCTTTGGTTATTTCCTCTTCCTGGTGGGAAATGAGAGTTAAATTTGCCCGTCCAGACACCTCCAGCTAGTCTCTCATTGGTTCTCGCTATTCCTGTTCATCTTCCGCAGAAATTGCAAACTGGGCCAAACAGGAGGTTAAAGGCGCTGACTCTCCAAGAGGGGAGAGTGTTAGTAAAGCGTCTGGAATGTTGCACCCGAGTACCAGGGGAGGAAAACTGAGACATATTTGAACACGTCTCCCGTTCACATGGTTGATCATACTTGGGTTCCACATGCATGTTTTAGCTGAAGGAAGAATACCTAAAACCTGGGTAGTTGAAACCCGTGGAATGGGTACCATGCAATATGACTTCAAAGGGTCTTCATTTGCTCACCGAACCTCTCCAATCCTATCACTGCTGCATTTATGCCCCTGTACACATGCTTGATTCTCTTTCGGAGACATAGCAATCCATAGGTTTTAAGATACTTACTAGTCAGGTACATTCTTAGGCGTTTAATATGGGGTGTTGAGTCCATTTCGTTGAGCTAGGAGTAGCTCTTGTCTATTCCATATTTGGCTTAAGGAACTTTATCTGTGCTCATTTCAATCTCTGGTTTTATGAAGCACCCCAACTCACCTTTACCCTTAAGCAAGCATAAGTTGGTTTTGTAAATTTGAGACCCTTTTCTGTTCTGTAATTCAGTTCCTGTGTAGCCAAGTTTCCATTCCGCGTATTACTGATATCTTATGATGTTTCTTTTTCTGTGTGACTTATTTCAGTTAGAATCATCATACCTGAATCCACTCATTGTGATGCTAAGGGCCTGATGACATAGATTTCATTGCTGAGTGATATTGCTTTGTAAGTAAATACCACAACTTCTTTATCCATTTTTCACTTTCTGCGATGTTGAAATTGTACTGTAAACGAGGTTCTTGTAAACAGAGGCGTCCCAAACTTTGGGGTGGCTGTGTCTTTTTGATTTTAATTTCCCTAAGCTATAGGACCATAAGTGGAAGTGCCCTAGGCTCTGTTGCTTTGTTTTTTAGATGTTTCAGGAAACACCATACACTTCTCCCGAGTGTCTGTTGGCAATTTACATCCCGCCCATCAGCATAACAAGGCTCCCAGTTCTCCATGGCCTGTCCTGCCTTTCTGGATTTTACACTTTTTTCAGATGGCCCTTTTGACCGGGGGGAAGTGAGACTGCATTGTAGTGCAGATTTCCTTTGCAAGCTTGCTTGGTTGGCCAAAAAGGGCGTATGCGTTTTTTCCTGAATATATTCAGGAAAAAACGCATACGCCCTTTTTGGCCAAGTGCATCATTGTGGACGTTCTGCCTCTTTTCCTATGCTTTCAATGCAATTCCAGTCTAGCTCCTGAAATCGGTTTCCTGCAATTCTGCCCCGCTTTCAAGTCCTCTTGGCAGCCTTACTTCAGTCTATTTTTGGACGATAGCTGTCATTTATAACTCTGCAGGTTTGTGAATTACAGTGCCCCTGAGCTCCTTTCTTCAACTTGCTTTCTTTTGACCTGGCCACAACACTGCAGGATGGCTTCAGGCCCTAATCTGGTTCCGGCACGGCACGCTGAGCCTTTGGTTATTTCCTCTTCCTGGTGGGAAATGAGAGTTAAATTTGCCCGTCCAGACACCTCCAGCTAGCCTCTCATTGGTTCTCGCTATTCCTGTTCATCTTCCGCAGAAATTGCAAACTGGGCCAAACAGGAGGTTAAAGGGACTGACTCTCCAAGTGGGGAGAGTGTTAGTAAAGCGTCTGGAATGTTGCACCCGAGTACCAGGGGAGGAAAACTGAGACATATTTGAACACGTCTCCCGATCACATGGTTGATCATACTCTAGGTTCCACATGCATGTTTTAGCTGAAGGAAGAATACCTTAAACCTGTGTAGTTGAAACCCGTGGAATGGGTACCATGCAATATGACTTCAAAGGGTCTTCATTTGCTCACCGAACCTCTCCAATCCTATCACTGCTGCGTTTATGCCCCTGTACACATGCTTGATTCTCTTTCGGAGACATAGCAATCCATAGGTTTTAAGATACTTACTAGTCAGGTACATTCTTAGGCGTTTAATATGGGTGTTGAGTCCATTTCGTTGAGCAAGGAGTAGCTCTTGTCTATTCCATATTTGGCTTAAGGAACTTTATCTGTGCTCATTTCAATCTCTGGTTTTATGCAGCACCCCAACTCACCTTTACCCTTAAGCAAGCATAAGTTGGTTTTGTAAATTTGAGACCCTGTTCTGTTCTGTAATTCAGTTCCTGTGTAGCCAAGTTTACATTCCGTGTATTACTGATATCTTATGATGTTTCTTTTTCTGTGTGACTTATTTCAGTTAGAATCATCATACCTGAATCCACTCATTGTGCTGCTAAGGGCCTGATGACATAGATTTCATTGCTGAGTGATATTGCTTTGTAAGTAAATACCACAACTTCTTTATCCATTTTTCACTTTCTGCGATGTTGAACTTGTACTGTAAACGAGGTTCTTGTAAACAGAGCAGTTCCAAACTTTGGGGTGGCTGTGTCTTTTTGATTTTAATTTCCCTAAGCTATAGGACCATAAGTGGAAGTGCCCTAGGTTCTGTTGCTTTGTTTTTTAGATGTTTCAGGAAACACCATACACTTCTCCCGAGTGATTGTTGGCAATTTACATCCCGCCCATCAGCATAACAAGGCTCCCAGTTCTCCATGGCCTGTCCTGCCTTTCTGGATTTTACACTTTTTTCAGATGGCCCTTTTGACCGGGGGGAAGTGAGACTTCATTGTAGTGCAGATTTCCTTTGCAAGCTTGCTTGGTTGGCCAAAAAGGGCGTATGCGTTTTTTCCTGAATATATTCAGGAAAAAACGCATACGCCCTTTTTGGCCAAGTGCATCATTGTGGACGTTCTGCCTCTTTTCCTATGCTTTCAATGCAATTCCAGTCTACCTCCTGAAATCGGTTTCCTGCAATTCTGCCCCGCTTTCAAGTCCTCTTGGCAGCCTTACTTCAGTCTATTTTTGGACGATAGCTGTCATTTATAACTCTGCAGGTTTGTGAATTACAGTGCCCCTGAGCTCCTTTCTTCAACTCGCTTTCTTTTGAGCTGGCCGCAACACCGCAAGATGGCTTCAGGCCCTAATCTGGTTCCGGTACGGCACGCTGAGCCTTTGGTTATTTCATCTTCCTGGTGGAAAATGAGAGTTAAATTTGCCCGTCCAGACACCTCCAGCTAGCCTCTCATTGGTTCTCACTATTCCTGTTCATCTTCCGCAGAAATTACAAACTGGGCCAAACAGGAGGTTAAAGGCGCTGACTCTCCAAGTGGGGAGAGTGTTAGTAAAGCGTCTGGAATGTTGCACCCGAGTACCAGGGGAGGAAAACTGAGACATATTTGAACACGTCTCCCGTTCACATGGTTGATCATACTTGGGTTCCACATGCATGTTTTAGCTGAAGGAAGAATACCTAAAACCTGGGTAGTTGAAACCCGTGGAATGGGTACCATGCAATATGACTTCAAAGGGTCTTCATTTGCTCACCGAACCTCTCCAATCCTATCACTGCTGCATATATGGCCCTGTACACATGCTTGATTCTCTTTCGGAGACATAGCAATCCATAGGTTTTAAGATACTTACTAGTCAGGTACATTCTTAGGCGTTTAATATGGGGTGTTGAGTCCATTTCGTTGAGCTAGGAGTAGCTCTTGTCTATTCCATATTTGGCTTAAGGAACTTTATCTGTGCTCATTTCAATCTCTGGTTTTATGAAGCACCCCAACTCACCTTTACCCTTAAGCAAGCATAAGTTGGTTTTGTAAATTTGAGACCCTGTTCTGTTCTGTAATTCAGTTCCTGTGTAGCCAAGTTTCCATTCCGCGTATTACTGATATCTTATGATGTTTCTTTTTCTGTGTGACTTATTTCAGTTAGAATCATCATACCTGAATCCACTCATTGTGATGCTAAGGGCCTGATGACATAGATTTCATTGCTGAGTGATATTGCTTTGTAAGTAAATACCACAACTTCTTTATCCATTTTTCACTTTCTGCGATGTTGAAATTGTACTGTAAACGAGGTTCTTGTAAACAGAGGCGTCCCAAACTTTGGGGTGGCTGTGTCTTTTTGATTTTAATTTCCCTAAGCTATAGGACCATAAGTGGAAGTGCCCTAGGCTCTGTTGCTTTGTTTTTTAGATGTTTCAGGAAACACCATACACTTCTCCCGAGTGTCTGTTGGCAATTTACATCCCGCCCATCAGCATAACAAGGCTCCCAGTTCTCCATGGCCTGTCCTGCCTTTCTGGATTTTACACTTTTTTCAGATGGCCCTTTTGACCGGGGGGAAGTGAGACTGCATTGTAGTGCAGATTTCCTTTGCAAGCTTGCTTGGTTGGCCAAAAAGGGCGTATGCGTTTTTTCCTGAATATATTCAGGAAAAAACGCATACGCCCTTTTTGGCCAAGTGCATCATTGTGGACGTTCTGCCTCTTTTCCTATGCTTTCAATGCAATTCCAGTCTAGCTCCTGAAATCGGTTTCCTGCAATTCTGCCCCGCTTTCAAGTCCTCTTGGCAGCCTTACTTCAGTCTATTTTTGGACGATAGCTGTCATTTATAACTCTGCAGGTTTGTGAATTACAGTGCCCCTGAGCTCCTTTCTTCAACTTGCTTTCTTTTGACCTGGCCACAACACTGCAGGATGGCTTCAGGCCCTAATCTGGTTCCGGCCCGGCATGCTGAGCCTTTGGTTATTTCCTCTTCCTGGTGGGAAATGAGAGTTAAATTTGCCCGTCCAGACACCTCCAGCTAGTCTCTCATTGGTTCTCGCTATTCCTGTTCATCTTCCGCAGAAATTGCAAACTGGGCCAAACAGGAGGTTAAAGGCGCTGACTCTCCAAGAGGGGAGAGTGTTAGTAAAGCGTCTGGAATGTTGCACCCGAGTACCAGGGGAGGAAAACTGAGACATATTTGAACACGTCTCCCGTTCACATGGTTGATCATACTTGGGTTCCACATGCATGTTTTAGCTGAAGGAAGAATACCTAAAACCTGGGTAGTTGAAACCCGTGGAATGGGTACCATGCAATATGACTTCAAAGGGTCTTCATTTGCTCACCGAACCTCTCCAATCCTATCACTGCTGCATTTATGCCCCTGTACACATGCTTGATTCTCTTTCGGAGACATAGCAATCCATAGGTTTTAAGATACTTACTAGTCAGGTACATTCTTAGGCGTTTAATATGGGTGTTGAGTCCATTTCGTTGAGCAAGGAGTAGCTCTTGTCTATTCCATATTTGGCTTAAGGAACTTTATCTGTGCTCATTTCAATCTCTGGTTTTATGCAGCACCCCAACTCACCTTTACCCTTAAGCAAGCATAAGTTGGTTTTGTAAATTTGAGACCCTGTTCTGTTCTGTAATTCAGTTCCTGTGTAGCCAAGTTTACATTCCGTGTATTACTGATATCTTATGATGTTTCTTTTTCTGTGTGACTTATTTCAGTTAGAATCATCATACCTGAATCCACTCATTGTGCTGCTAAGGGCCTGATGACATAGATTTCATTGCTGAGTGATATTGCTTTGTAAGTAAATACCACAACTTCTTTATCCATTTTTCACTTTCTGCGATGTTGAACTTGTACTGTAAACGAGGTTCTTGTAAACAGAGCAGTTCCAAACTTTGGGGTGGCTGTGTCTTTTTGATTTTAATTTCCCTAAGCTATAGGACCATAAGTGGAAGTGCCCTAGGTTCTGTTGCTTTGTTTTTTAGATGTTTCAGGAAACACCATACACTTCTCCCGAGTGATTGTTGGCAATTTACATCCCGCCCATCAGCATAACAAGGCTCCCAGTTCTCCATGGCCTGTCCTGCCTTTCTGGATTTTACACTTTTTTCAGATGGCCCTTTTGACCGGGGGGAAGTGAGACTTCATTGTAGTGCAGATTTCCTTTGCAAGCTTGCTTGGTTGGCCAAAAAGGGCGTATGCGTTTTTTCCTGAATATATTCAGGAAAAAACGCATACGCCCTTTTTGGCCAAGTGCATCATTGTGGACGTTCTGCCTCTTTTCCTATGCTTTCAATGCAATTCCAGTCTACCTCCTGAAATCGGTTTCCTGCAATTCTGCCCCGCTTTCAAGTCCTCTTGGCAGCCTTACTTCAGTCTATTTTTGGACGATAGCTGTCATTTATAACTCTGCAGGTTTGTGAATTACAGTGCCCCTGAGCTCCTTTCTTCAACTCGCTTTCTTTTGAGCTGGCCGCAACACCGCAAGATGGCTTCAGGCCCTAATCTGGTTCCGGTACGGCACGCTGAGCCTTTGGTTATTTCATCTTCCTGGTGGAAAATGAGAGTTAAATTTGCCCGTCCAGACACCTCCAGCTAGCCTCTCATTGGTTCTCACTATTCCTGTTCATCTTCCGCAGAAATTACAAACTGGGCCAAACAGGAGGTTAAAGGCGCTGACTCTCCAAGTGGGGAGAGTGTTAGTAAAGCGTCTGGAATGTTGCACCCGAGTACCAGGGGAGGAAAACTGAGACATATTTGAACACGTCTCCCGTTCACATGGTTGATCATACTTGGGTTCCACATGCATGTTTTAGCTGAAGGAAGAATACCTAAAACCTGGGTAGTTGAAACCCGTGGAATGGGTACCATGCAATATGACTTCAAAGGGTCTTCATTTGCTCACCGAACCTCTCCAATCCTATCACTGCTGCATATATGGCCCTGTACACATGCTTGATTCTCTTTCGGAGACATAGCAATCCATAGGTTTTAAGATACTTACTAGTCAGGTACATTCTTAGGCGTTTAATATGGGGTGTTGAGTCCATTTCGTTGAGCTAGGAGTAGCTCTTGTCTATTCCATATTTGGCTTAAGGAACTTTATCTGTGCTCATTTCAATCTCTGGTTTTATGAAGCACCCCAACTCACCTTTACCCTTAAGCAAGCATAAGTTGGTTTTGTAAATTTGAGACCCTGTTCTGTTCTGTAATTCAGTTCCTGTGTAGCCAAGTTTCCATTCCGCGTATTACTGATATCTTATGATGTTTCTTTTTCTGTGTGACTTATTTCAGTTAGAATCATCATACCTGAATCCACTCATTGTGATGCTAAGGGCCTGATGACATAGATTTCATTGCTGAGTGATATTGCTTTGTAAGTAAATACCACAACTTCTTTATCCATTTTTCACTTTCAGCGATGTTGAAATTGTACTGTAAACGAGGTTCTTGTAAACAGAGGCGTCCCAAACTTTGGGGTGGCTGTGTCTTTTTGATTTTAATTTCCCTAAGCTATAGGACCATAAGTGGAAGTGCCCTAGGCTCTGTTGCTTTGTTTTTTAGATGTTTCAGGAAACACCATACACTTCTCCCGAGTGTCTGTTGGCAATTTACATCCCGCCCATCAGCATAACAAGGCTCCCAGTTCTCCATGGCCTGTCCTGCCTTTCTGGATTTTACACTTTTTTCAGATGGCCCTTTTGACCGGGGGGAAGTGAGACTGCATTGTAGTGCAGATTTCCTTTGCAAGCTTGCTTGGTTGGCCAAAAAGGGCGTATGCGTTTTTTCCTGAATATATTCAGGAAAAAACGCATACGCCCTTTTTGGCCAAGTGCATCATTGTGGACGTTCTGCCTCTTTTCCTATGCTTTCAATGCAATTCCAGTCTAGCTCCTGAAATCGGTTTCCTGCAATTCTGCCCCGCTTTCAAGTCCTCTTGGCAGCCTTACTTCAGTCTATTTTTGGACGATAGCTGTCATTTATAACTCTGCAGGTTTGTGAATTACAGTGCCCCTGAGCTCCTTTCTTCAACTTGCTTTCTTTTGACCTGGCCACAACACTGCAGGATGGCTTCAGGCCCTAATCTGGTTCCGGCACGGCACGCTGAGCCTTTGGTTATTTCCTCTTCCTGGTGGGAAATGAGAGTTAAATTTGCCCGTCCAGACACCTCCAGCTAGTCTCTCATTGGTTCTCGCTATTCCTGTTCATCTTCCGCAGAAATTGCAAACTGGGCCAAACAGGAGGTTAAAGGCGCTGACTCTCCAAGAGGGGAGAGTGTTAGTAAAGCGTCTGGAATGTTGCACCCGAGTACCAGGGGAGGAAAACTGAGACATATTTGAACACGTCTCCCGTTCACATGGTTGATCATACTTGGGTTCCACATGCATGTTTTAGCTGAAGGAAGAATACCTAAAACCTGGGTAGTTGAAACCCGTGGAATGGGTACCATGCAATATGACTTCAAAGGGTCTTCATTTGCTCACCGAACCTCTCCAATCCTATCACTGCTGCATTTATGCCCCTGTACACATGCTTGATTCTCTTTCGGAGACATAGCAATCCATAGGTTTTAAGATACTTACTAGTCAGGTACATTCTTAGGCGTTTAATATGGGGTGTTGAGTCCATTTCGTTGAGCTAGGAGTAGCTCTTGTCTATTCCATATTTGGCTTAAGGAACTTTATCTGTGCTCATTTCAATCTCTGGTTTTATGCAGCACCCCAACTCACCTTTCCCCTTAAGCAAGAATAAGTTGGTTTTCTAAATTTGAGACCCTGTTCTGTTCTGTAATTCAGTTCCTGTGTAGCCAAGTTTACATTCCGTGTATTACTGATATCTTATGATGTTTCTTTTTCTGTGTGACTTATTTCAGTTAGAATCATCATACCTAAATCCACTCATTGTGCTGCTAAGGGCCTGATGACACAGATTTCATTGCTGAGTGATACTGCATTGTAAGTAAATACCACAACTTCTTTATCCATTTTTCACTTTCTGTGATGTTGAACTTGTACTGTAAACGAGGTTCTTGTAAACAGAGGCGTCCCAAACTTTGGGGTGGCTGTGTCTTTTTGATTTTAATTTCCCTAAGCTATAGGACCATAAGTGGAAGTGCCCTAGGCTCTGTTGCTTTGTTTTTTAGATGTTTCAGGAAACACCATACACTTCTCCCGAGTGGTTGTTGGCAATTTACATCCTGCCCATCAGCATAACAAGGCTCCCAGTTCTCCATGGCCTGTCCTGCCTTTCTGGATTTTACACTTTTTTCAGATGGCCCTTTTGACCGGGGGGAAGTGAGACTTCATTGTAGTGCAGATTTCCTTTGCAAGCTTGCTTGGTTGGCCAAAAAGGGCGTATGCGTTTTTTCCTGAATATATTCAGGAAAAAACGCATACGCCCTTTTTGGCCAAGTGCATCATTGTGGACGTTCTGCCTCTTTTCCTATGCTTTCAATGCAATTCCAGTCTACCTCCTGAAATCGGTTTCCTGCAATTCTGCCCTGCTTTCAAGTCCTCTTGGCGGCCTTACTTCAGTCTATTTTTGGAGGATAGCTGTCATTTATAACTCTGCAGGTTTGTGAATTACAGTGCCCCTGAGCTCCTTTCTTCAACTCGCTTTCTTGTGACCTAGCCGCAACACCGCAGGATGGCTTCAGGCCCTAATCTGGTTCCGGCCCGGCATGCTGAGCCTTTGGTTAATTCCTCTTCCTGGTGGGAAATGAGAGTTAAATTTGCCCGTCCAGACACCTCCAGCTAGCCTCTCATTGGTTCTCGCTATTCCTGTTCATCTTCCGCAGAAATTGCAAACTGGGCCAAACAGGAGGTTAAAGGGACTGACTCTCCAAGTGGGGAGAGTGTTAGTAAAGCGTCTGGAATGTTGCACCCGAGTACCAGGGGAGGAAAACTGAGACATATTTGAACACGTCTCCCGATCACATGGTTGATCATACTCTAGGTTCCACATGCATGTTTTAGCTGAAGGAAGAATACCTTAAACCTGTGTAGTTGAAACCCGTGGAATGGGTACCATGCAATATGACTTCAAAGGGTCTTCATTTGCTCACCGAACCTCTCCAATCCTATCACTGCTGCGTTTATGCCCCTGTACACATGCTTGATTCTCTTTCGGAGACATAGCAATCCATAGGTTTTAAGATACTTACTAGTCAGGTACATTCTTAGGCGTTTAATATGGGTGTTGAGTCCATTTCGTTGAGCAAGGAGTAGCTCTTGTCTATTCCATATTTGGCTTAAGGAACTTTATCTGTGCTCATTTCAATCTCTGGTTTTATGCAGCACCCCAACTCACCTTTACCCTTAAGCAAGCATAAGTTGGTTTTCTAAATTTGAGACCCTGTTCTGTTTTGGAATGCAGTTCCTGTGTAGCCAAGTTTACATTCTGTGTATTAGTGATATCTTATGATGTTTCTTTTTCTGTGTGACTTATTTCAGTTAGAATCATCGTACCTGAATCCACTCATTATGCTGCTACTGTCCTGATGACATAGATTTCATTGCTGAGTGATACTGCATTGTACGTAAGTACCACAAGTTCTTTGTCCATTTTTCACTTTCTCTGATATTGAACTTGTACGGTAAACGAGGTTCTTGTAAACAGAGGCGTCCCAAACTTTGGGGTGGCTGTGTCTTTTTGATTTTAATTTCCCTAAGCTATAGGACCATAAGTGGAAGTGCCCTAGGCTCTGTTGCTTTGTTTTTTAGATGTTTCAGGAAACACCATACACTTCTCCCAAGTGGTTGTTGGCAATTTACATCCCGCCCATCAGCATAACAAGGCTCCCAGTTCTCCATGGCCTGTCCTGCCTTTCTGGATTTTACACGTTTTTCAGATGGCCCTTTTGACCGGGGGGAAGTGAGACTTCATTGTAGTGCAGATTTCGTTGGCAAGCTTGCTTGGTTGGCCAAAAAGGGCGTATGCGTTTTTTCCTGAATATATTCAGGAAAAAACGCATACGCCCTTTTTGGCCAAGTGCATCATTGTGGACGTTGTGCCTCTTTTCCTATGCTTTGAATGCAATTCCAGTCTACCTCCTGAAATCGGTTTCCTGCAATTCTGCCCTGCTTTCAAGTCCTCTTGGCGGCCTTACTTCAGTCTATTTTTGGACGATAGCTGTCATTTATAACTCTGCAGGTTTGTGAATTACAGTGCCCCTGAGCTCCTTTCTTCAACTCGCTTTCTTGTGACCTAGTCGCAACACCGCAGGATGGCTTCAGGCCCTAATCTGGTTCCGGCCCGGCATGCTGAGCCTTTGGTTAATTCCTCTTCCTGGTGGGAAATGAGAGTTAAATTTGCCCGTCCAGACACCTCCAGCTAGCCTCTCATTGGTTCTCGCTATTCCTGTTCATCTTCCGCAGAAATTGCAAACTGGGCCAAACAGGAGGTTAAAGGGACTGACTCTCCAAGTGGGGAGAGTGTTAGTAAAGCGTCTGGAATGTTGCACCCGAGTACCAGGGGAGGAAAACTGAGACATATTTGAACACGTCTCCCGATCACATGGTTGATCATACTCTAGGTTCCACATGCATGTTTTAGCTGAAGGAAGAATACCTTAAACCTGGGTAGTTGAAACCCGTGGAATGGGTACCATGCAATATGACTTCAAAGGTTCTTCATTTGCTCACCGAACCTCTCCAATCCTACCACTGCTGCGTTTATGCCCCTGTACACATGCTTGATTCTCTTTCGGAGACATAGCAATCCATAGGTTTTAAGATACTTACTAGTTAGGTACATTCTAAGGCGTTTAATATGGGGTGTTGTGTCCATTTCGTTGAGCAAGGAGTAGCTCTTGTCTATTCCATATTTGGCTTAAGGAACTTTATCTGTGCTCATTTCAATCTCTGGTTTTATGCAGCACCCCAACTCACCTTTACCCTTAAGCAAGCATAAGTTGGTTTTCTAAATTTGAGACCCTGTTCTGTTCTGTAATTCAGTTCCTGTGTAGCCAAGTTTACATTCCGTGTATTACTGATATCTTATGATGTTTCTTTTTCTGTGTGACTTACTTCAGTTAGAATCATCATACCTGAATCCACTCATTGTGCTGCTAAGGGCCTGATGACACAGATTTCATTGCTGAGTGATATTGCTTTGTAAGTAAATACCACAACTTCTTTATCCATTTTTCACTTTCTGCGATGTTGAACTTGTACTGTAAACGAGGTTCTTGTAAACAGAGCAGTTCCAAACTTTGGGGTGGCTGTGTCTTTTTGATTTTAATTTCCCTAAGCTATAGGACCATAAGTGGAATTGCCCTAGGCTCTGTTGCTTTGTTTTTTAGATGTTTCAGGAAACACCATACACTTCTCCCGAGTGTCTGTTGGCAATTTACATCCCGCCCATCAGCATAACAAGGCTCCCAGTTCTCCATGGCCTGTCCTGTCTTTCTGGATTTTACACTTTTTTCAGATGGCCCTTTTGACCGGGGGGAAGTGAGACTTCATTGTAGTGCAGATTTCCTTTGCAAGCTTGCTGGGTTGGCCAAAAAGGGCGTATGCGTTTTTTCCTGAATATATTCAGGAAAAAACGCATACGCCCTTTTTGGCCAAGTGCATCATTGTGGACGTTCTGCCTCTTTTCCTATGCTTTCAATGCAATTCCAGTCTAGCTCCTGAAATCGGTTTCCTGCAATTCTGCCCCGCTTTCAAGTCCTCTTGGCAGCCTTACTTCAGTCTATTTTTGGACGATAGCTGTCATTTATAACTCTGCAGGTTTGTGAATTACAGTGCCCCTGAGCTCCTTTCTTCAACTTGCTTTCTTGTGACCTGGCCGCAACACCACAGGATGGCTTCAGGCCCTAATCTGGTTCCGGCAGGGCACGCTGAGCCTTTGGTTAATTACTCTTCATGGTGGAAAATGAGAGTTAAATTTGCCCGTCCAGACACCTCCAGCTAGCCTCTCATTGGTTCTCGCTATTCCTGTTCATCTTCCGCAGAAATTGCAAACTGGGCCAAACAGGAGGTTAAAGGGACTGACTCTCCAAGTCGGGAGAGTGTTAGTAAAGTGTCTGGAATGTTGCACCCGAGTACCAGGGTACGAAAACTGAGACATATTTGAACACGGCTCCCGTTCACACGGATGATCATACTCTAGGTTCCACATGCATGTTTTAGCTGAAGGAAGAATACCTTAAACCTGGGTAGTTGAAACCCGTGGAATGGGTACCATGCAATATGACTTCAAAGGGTCTTCATTTGCTCACCGAACCTCTCCAATCCTATCACTGCTGCGTTTATGCTCCTGTACACATGCTTGATTCTCTTTCGGAGACATAGCAATCCATAGGTTTTAAGATACTTACTAGTCAGGTACATTCTTAGACGTTTAATATGGGGTGTTGAGTCCATTTCATTGAGCAAGGAGTAGCTCTTTTCTATTCCATATTTGGCTTAAGGAACTTTATCTGTGCTCATTTCAATCTCTGGTTTTATGCAGCACCCCAACTCACCTTTACCCTTAAGCAAGAATAAGTTGGTTTTCTAAATTTGAGACCCTGTTCTGTTCTGTAATTCAGTTCCTGTGTAGCCAAGTTTACATTCCGTGTATTACTGATATCTTATGATGTTTCTTTTTCTGTGTGACTTATTTCAGTTAGAATCATCATACCTGAATCCACTCATTGTGCTGCTAAGGGCCTGATGACACAGATTTCATTGCTGAGTGATATTGCTTTGTAAGTAAATACCACAAGTTCTTTATCCATTTTTCACTTTCTGCGATGTTGAACTTGTACTGTAAACGAGGTTCTTGTAAACAGAGCCTTTCCAAACTTTGGGGTGGCTGTGTCTTTTTGATTTTAATTTCCCTAAGCTATAGGACCATAAGTGGAATTGCCCTAGGCTCTGTTGCTTTGTTTTTTAGATGTTTCAGGAAACACCATACACTTCTCCCGAGTGTCTGTTGGCAATTTACATCCCGCCCATCAGCATAACAAGGCTCCCAGTTCTCCATGGCCTGTCCTGCCTTTCTGGATTTTACACTTTTTTCAGATGGCCCTTTTGACCGGGGGGAAGTGAGACTTCATTGTAGTGCAGATTTCCTTTGCAAGCTTGCTTGGTTGGCCAAAAAGGGCGTATGCGTTTTTTCCTGAATATATTCAGGAAAAAACGCATACGCCCTTTTTGGCCAAGTGCATCATTGTGGACGTTCTGCCTCTTTTCCTATGCTTTCAATGCAATTCCAGTCTACCTCCTGAAATCGGTTTCCTGCAATTCTGCCCCGCTTTCAAGTCCTCTTGGCAGCCTTACTTCAGTCTATTTTTGGACGATAGCTGTCATTTATAACTCTGCAGGTTTGTGAATTACAGTGCCCCTGAGCTCCTTTCTTCAACTCGCTTTCTTTTGAGCTGGCCGCAACACCGCAGGATGGCTTCAGGCCCTAATCTGGTTCTGGCACGGCACGCTGAGCCTTTGGTTAATTCCTCTTCCTGGTGGGAAATGAGAGTTAAAATTGCCCGTCCAGACACCTCCGGCTAGCCTCTCATTGGTTCTCGCTATTCCTGTTCATCTTCCGCAGAAATTGCAAACTGGGCCAAACAGGAGGTTAAAGGGACTGACTCTCCAAGTCGGGAGAGTGTTAGTAAAGCGTCTGGAATGTTGCACCCGAGTACCAGGGTACGAAAACTGAGACATATTTGAACACGTCTCCCGATCACATGGTTGATCATACTCTAGGTTCCACATGCATGTTTTAGCTGAAGGAAGAATACCTTAAACCTGGAGAGTTAAGACCCGTGTAATGGGTACCATGCAATATGACTTCAAAGGGTCTTCATTTGCTCACCGAACCTCTCCAATCCTATCACTGCTGCGTTGATGCCCCTGTACACATGCTTGATTCTCTTTCGGAGACATAGCGATCCATAGGTTTTAAGATACTTACTAGTCAGGTACATTCTTAGGCGTTTAATATGCGGTGTTGAGTCCATTTCGTTGAGAAAGGAGTAGCTCTTGTCTATTCCATATTTGACTTAAGGAACTTTATCTGTGCTCATTTCAATCTCTGGTTTTATGCAGCACCCCAACTCACCTTTACCCTTAAGTAAGCATAAGTTGGTTTTCTAAATTTGAAACCCTGTTCTGTTCTGTAATTCAGTTCCTGTGTAGCCAAGTTTACATTCCGTGTATTACTGATATCTTATGATGTTTCTTTTTCTGTGTGACTTATTTCAGTTAGAATCATCATACCTGAATCCACTCATTGTGCTGCTAAGGGCCTGATGACATAGATTTCATTGCTGAGTGATATTGCTTTGTAAGTGAATACCACAACTTCTTTATCCATTTTTCACTTTCTGCGATGTTGAACTTGTACTGTAAACGAGGTTCTTGTAAACAGAGCCTTTGCAAACTTTGGGGTGGCTGTGTCTTTTTGATTTTAATTTCCCTAAGCTATAGGACCATAAGTGGAATTGCCCTAGGCTCTGTTGCTTTGTTTTTTAGATGTTTCAGGAAACACCATACACTTCTCCCGAGTGTCTGTTGGCAATTTACATCCCGCCCATCAGCATAACAAGGCTCCCAGTTCTCCATGGCCTGTCCTGTCTTTCTGGATTTTACACTTTTTTCAGATGGCCCTTTTGACCGGGGGGAAGTGAGACTTCATTGTAGTGCAGATTTCCTTTGCAAGCTTGCTGGGTTGGCCAAAAAGGGCGTATGCGTTTTTTCCTGAATATATTCAGGAAAAAACGCATACGCCCTTTTTGGCCAAGTGCATCATTGTGGACGTTCTGCCTCTTTTCCTATGCTTTCAATGCAATTCCAGTCTACCTCCTGAAATCGGTTTCCTGCAATTCTGCCCCGCTTTCAACTCCTCTTGGCAGCCTTACTTCAGTCTATTTTTGGACGATAGCTGTCATTTATAACTCTGCAGGTTTGTGAATTACAGTGCCCCTGAGCTCCTTTCTTCAACTCGCTTTCTTTTGAGCTGGCCGCAACACCGCAGGATGGCTTCAGGCCCTAATCTGGTTCCGGCACGGCATGCTGAGCCTTTGGTTATTTCCTCTTCCTGGTGGGAAATGAGAGTTATATTTGCCCGTCCAGACACCTCCAGCTACTCTCTCATTGGTTCTCGCTATTCCTGTTCATCTTCCGCAGAAATTGCAAACTGGGCCAAACAGGAGGTTAAAAGCGCTGACTCTCCAAGTCGGGAGAGTTTTAGTAAAGCGTCTGGAATGTTGCACCCGAGTACCAGGTACGAAAACTGAGACATATTTGAACACGTCTCCCGATCACATGGTGGATCATACTCTAGGTTCCACATGCATGTTTTAGCTGAAGGAAGAATACCTTAAACCTGGAGAGTTAAGACCCGTGTAATGGGTACCATGCAATATGACTTCAAAGGGTCTTCATTTGCTCACCGAACCTCTCCAATCCTATCACTGCTGCGTTTATGCCCCTGTACACATGCTTGATTCTCTTTCGGAGACATAGCAATCCATAGGTTTTAAGATACTTACTAGTCAGGTACATTCTTAGGCGTTTAATATGCGGTGTTGAGTCCATTTCGTTGAGCAAGGAGTAGCTCTTGTCTATTCCATATTTGACTTAAGGAACTTTATCTGTGCTCATTTCAATCTCTGGTTTTATGCAGCACCACAACTCACCTTTCCCCTTAAGCAAGCATAAGTTGGTTTTCTAAATTTGAGACCCTGTTCTGTTTTGGAATGCAGTTCCTGTGTAGCCAAGTTTACATTCCGTGTATTAGTGATATCTTATGATGTTTCTTTTTCTGTGTGACTTATTTCAGTTAGAATCATCGTACCTGAATCCACTCATTATGCTGCTACGGGCCTGATGACATAGATTTCATTGCTGAGTGATACTGCATTGTACGTAAGTACCACAAGTTCTTTGTCCATTTTTCACTTTCTCTGATATTGAACTTGTACGGTAAACGAGGTTCTTGTAAACAGAGGCGTCCCAAACTTTGGGGTGGCTGTGTCTTTTTGATTTTAATTTCCCTAAGCTATAGGACCATAAGTGGAAGTGCCCTAGGCTCTGTTGCTTTGTTTTTTAGATGTTTCAGGAAACACCATACACTTCTCCCGAGTGTCTGTTGGCAATTTACATCCCGCCCATCAGCATAACAAGGCTCCCAGTTCTCCATGGCCTGTCCTGTCTTTCTGGATTTTACACTTTTTTCAGATGGCCCTTTTGACCGGGGGGAAGTGAGACTTCATTGTAGTGCAGATTTCCTTTGCAAGCTTGCTGGGTTGGCCAAAAAGGGCGTATGCGTTTTTTCCTGAATATATTCAGGAAAAAACGCATACGCCCTTTTTGGCCAAGTGCATCATTGTGGACGTTCTGCCTCTTTTCCTATGCTTTCAATGCAATTCCAGTCTAGCTCCTGAAATCGGTTTCCTGCAATTCTGCCCCGCTTTCAAGTCCTCTTGGCAGCCTTACTTCAGTCTATTTTTGGACGATAGCTGTCATTTATAACTCTGCAGGTTTGTGAATTACAGTGCCCCTCAGCTCCTTTCTTCAACTTGCTTTCTTGTGACCTGGCCGCAACACCACAGGATGGCTTCAGGCCCTAATCTGGTTCCGGCAGGGCACGCTGAGCCTTTGGTTAATTACTCTTCATGGTGGAAAATGAGAGTTAAATTTGCCCGTCCAGACACCTCCAGCTAGCCTCTCATTGGTTCTCGCTATTCCTGTTCATCTTCCGCAGAAATTGCAAACTGGGCCAAACAGGAGGTTAAAGGGACTGACTCTCCAAGTCGGGAGAGTGTTAGTAAAGTGTCTGGAATGTTGCACCCGAGTACCAGGGTACGAAAACTGAGACATATTTGAACACGGCTCCCGTTCACACGGATGATCATACTCTAGGTTCCACATGCATGTTTTAGCTGAAGGAAGAATACCTTAAACCTGGGTAGTTGAAACCCGTGGAATGGGTACCATGCAATATGACTTCAAAGGGTCTTCATTTGCTCACCGAACCTCTCCAATCCTATCACTGCTGCGTTTATGCTCCTGTACACATGCTTGATTCTCTTTCGGAGACATAGCAATCCATAGGTTTTAAGATACTTACTAGTCAGGTACATTCTTAGACGTTTAATATGGGGTGTTGAGTCCATTTCATTGAGCAAGGAGTAGCTCTTTTCTATTCCATATTTGGCTTAAGGAACTTTATCTGTGCTCATTTCAATCTCTGGTTTTATGCAGCACCCCAACTCACCTTTACCCTTAAGCAAGAATAAGTTGGTTTTCTAAATTTGAGACCCTGTTCTGTTCTGTAATTCAGTTCCTGTGTAGCCAAGTTTACATTCCGTGTATTACTGATATCTTATGATGTTTCTTTTTCTGTGTGACTTATTTCAGTTAGAATCATCATACCTGAATCCACTCATTGTGCTGCTAAGGGCCTGATGACACAGATTTCATTGCTGAGTGATATTGCTTTGTAAGTAAATACCACAAGTTCTTTATCCATTTTTCACTTTCTGCGATGTTGAACTTGTACTGTAAACGAGGTTCTTGTAAACAGAGCCTTTCCAAACTTTGGGGTGGCTGTGTCTTTTTGATTTTAATTTCCCTAAGCTATAGGACCATAAGTGGAATTGCCCTAGGCTCTGTTGCTTTGTTTTTTAGATGTTTCAGGAAACACCATACACTTCTCCCGAGTGTCTGTTGGCAATTTACATCCCGCCCATCAGCATAACAAGGCTCCCAGTTCTCCATGGCCTGTCCTGCCTTTCTGGATTTTACACTTTTTTCAGATGGCCCTTTTGACCGGGGGGAAGTGAGACTTCATTGTAGTGCAGATTTCCTTTGCAAGCTTGCTTGGTTGGCCAAAAAGGGCGTATGCGTTTTTTCCTGAATATATTCAGGAAAAAACGCATATGCCCTTTTTGGCCAAGTGCATCATTGTGGACGTTCTGCCTCTTTTCCTATGCTTTCAATGCAATTCCAGTCTACCTCCTGAAATCGGTTTCCTGCAATTCTGCCCCGCTTTCAAGTCCTCTTGGCAGCCTTACTTCAGTCTATTTTTGGACGATAGCTGTCATTTATAACTCTGCAGGTTTGTGAATTACAGTGCCCCTGAGCTCCTTTCTTCAACTCGCTTTCTTTTGAGCTGGCCGCAACACCGCAGGATGGCTTCAGGCCCTAATCTGGTTCTGGCACTGCACGCTGAGCCTTTGGTTAATTCCTCTTCCTGGTGGGAAATGAGAGTTATATTTGCCCGTCCAGACACCTCCAGCTAGCCTCTCATTGGTTCTCGCTATTCCTGTTCATCTTCCGCAGAAATTGCAAACTGGGCCAAACAGGAGGTTAAAAGCGCTGACTCTCCAAGTCGGGAGAGTGTTAGTAAAGCGTCTGGAATGTTGCACCCGAGTACCAGGTACGAAAACTGAGACATATTTGAACACGTCTCCCGGTCACATGGTTGATCATACTCTAGGTTCCACATGCATGTTTTAGCTGAAGGAAGAATACCTTAAACCTGGAGAGTTAAGACCCGTGGAATGGGTACCATGCAATATGACTTCAAAGGGTCTTCATTTGCTCACCGAACCTCTCCAATCCTATCACTGCTGCGTTGATGCCCCTGTACACATGCTTGATTCACTTTCGGAGACATAGCGATCCATAGGTTTTAAGATACTTACTAGTCAGGTACATTCTTAGGCGTTTAATATGCGGTGTTGAGTCCGTTTCGTTGAGAAAGGAGTAGCTCTTGTCTATTCCATATTTGACTTAAGGAACTTTATCTGTGCTCATTTCAATCTCTGGTTTTATGCAGCACCCCAACTCACCTTTCCCCTTAAGCAAGCATAAGTTGGTTTTCTAAATTTGAAACCCTGTTCTGTTCTGTAATTCAGTTCCTGTGTAGCCAAGTTTACATTCCGTGTATTACTGATATCTTATGATGTTTCTTTTTCTGTGTGACTTATTTCAGTTAGAATCATCATACCTGAATCTACTCATTGTGCTGCTAAGGGCCTGATGACATAGATTTCATTGCTGAGTGATATTGCTTTGTAAGTGAATACCACAACTTCTTTATCCATTTTTCACTTTCTGCGATGTTGAACTTGTACTGTAAACGAGGTTCTTGTAAACAGAGCCTTTGCAAACTTTGGGGTGGCTGTGTCTTTTTGATTTTAATTTCCCTAAGCTATAGGACCATAAGTGGAATTGCCCTAGGCTCTGTTGCTTTGTTTTTTAGATGTTTCAGGAAATACCATACACTTCTCCCGAGTGTCTGTTGGCAATTTACATCCCGCCCATCAGCATAACAAGGCTCCCAGTTCTCCATGGCCTGTCCTGTCTTTCTGGATTTTACACTTTTTTCAGATGGCCCTTTTGACCGGGGGGAAGTGAGACTTCATTGTAGTGCAGATTTCCTTTGCAAGCTTGCTGGGTTGGCCAAAAAGGGCGTATGCGTTTTTTCCTGAATATATTCAGGAAAAAACGCATACGCCCTTTTTGGCCAAGTGCATCATTGTGGACGTTCTGCCTCTTTTCCTATGCTTTCAATGCAATTCCAGTCTACCTCCTGAAATCGGTTTCCTGCAATTCTGCCCCGATTTCAACTCCTCTTGGCAGCCTTACTTCAGTCTATTTTTGGACGATAGCTGTCATTTATAACTCTGCAGGTTTGTGAATTACAGTGCCCCTGAGCTCCTTTCTTCAACTCGCTTTCTTTTGAGCTGGCCGCAACACCGCAGGATGGCTTCAGGCCCTAATCTGGTTCCGGCACGGCATGCTGAGCCTTTGGTTATTTCCTCTTCCTGGTGGGAAATGAGAGTTATATTTGCCCGTCCAGACACCTCCAGCTAGTCTCTCATTGGTTCTCGCTATTCCTGTTCATCTTCCGCAGAAATTGCAAACTGGGCCAAACAGGAGGTTAAAAGCGCTGACTCTCCAAGTGGGGAGAGTGTTAGTAAAGCGTCTGGAATGTTGCACCCGAGTACCAGGTACGAAAACTGAGACATATTTGAACACGTCTCCCGGTCACATGGTGGATCATACTCTAGGTTCCACATGCATGTTTTAGCTGAAGGAAGAATACCTTAAACCTGGAGAGTTAAGAACCGTGTAATGGGTACCATGCAATATGACTTCAAAGGGTCTTCATTTGCTCACCGAACCTCTCCAATCCTATCACTGCTGCGTTTATGCCCCTGTACACATGCTTGATTCTCTTTCGGAGACATAACAATCCATAGGTTTTAAGATACTTACTAGTCAGGTACATTCTTAGGTGTTTAATATGCGGTGTTGAGTCCATTTCGTTGAGCAAGGAGTAGCTCTTGTCTATTCCATATTTGACTTAAGGAACTTTATCTGTGCTCATTTCAATCTCTGGTTTTATGCAGCACCCCAACTCACCTTTACCCTTAAGCAAGCATAAGTTGGTTTTCTAAATTTGAGACCCTGTTCTGTTCTGTAATTCAGTTCCTGTGTAGCCAAGTTTACATTCCGTGTATTACTGATATCTTATGATGTTTCTTTTTCTGTGTGACTTATTTCAGTTAGAATCATCATACCTGAATCCACTCATTGTGCTGCTAAGGGCCTGATGACACAGATTTCATTGCTGAGTGATATTGCTTTGTAAGTAAATACCACAACTTCTTTATCCATTTTTCACTTTCTGCGATGTTGAACTTGTACTGTAAATGAGGTTCTTGTAAACAGAGCCGTTCCAAACTTTGGGGTGGCTGTGTCTTTTTGATTTTAATTTCCCTAAGCTATAGGACCATAAGTGGAAGTGGCCTAGGTTCTGTTGCTTTGTTTTTTAGATGTTTCAGGAAACACCATACACTTCTCCCGAGTGGTTGTTGGCAATTTACATCCCGCCCATCAGCATAACAAGGCTCCCAGTTCTCCATGGCCTGTCCTGCCTTTCTGGATTTTACACTTTTTTCAGATGGCCCTTTTGACCGGGGGGAAGTGAGACTTCATTGTAGTGCAGATTTCCTTTGCAAGCTTGCTTGGTTGGCCAAAAAGGGCGTATGCGTTTTTTCCTGAATATATTCAGGAAAAAACGCATACGCCCTTTTTGGCCAAGTGCATCATTGTGGACGTTCTGCCTCTTTTCCTATGCTTTCAATGCAATTCCAGTCTACCTCCTGAAATCGGTTTCCTGCAATTCTGCCCCGCTTTCAAGTCCTCTTGGCAGCCTTACTTCAGTCTATTTTTGGACGATAGCTGTCATTTATAACTCTGCAGGTTTGTGAATTACAGTGCCCCTGAGCTCCTTTCTTCAACTCGCTTTCTTTTGAGCTGGCCGCAACACCGCAGGATGGCTTCAGGCCCTAATCTGGTTCCGGCACGGCACACTGAGCCTTTGGTTAATTCCTCTTCCTGGTGGGAAATGAGAGTTAAATTTGCCCGTCCAGACACCTCCAGCTAGCCTCTCATTGTTTCTCGCTATTCCTGTTCATCTTCCGCAGAAATTGCAAACTGTGCGAAACAGGAGGTTAAAGGCGCTGACTCTCCACGTGGGGAGAGTGTTAGTAAAGCGTCTGGAATGTTGCACCCGAGTACCAGGGGAGGAAAACTGAGACATATTTGAACACGTCTCCCGTTCACATTGTTGATCATAATTGGGTTCCACATGCATGTTTTAGCTGAAGGAAGAATACCTTAAACCTGGAGAGTTGAGACCCGTGTAATGGGTACCATGCAATATGACTTCAAAGGGTCTTCATTTGCTCACCGAACCTCTCCAATCCTATCACTGCTGCGTTTATGCCCCTGTACACATGCTTGATTCTCTTTCAGAGACATGGCATTCCATAGGTTTCACGATACTTACTAGTCAGGTACATTCTTAGGCGTTTAATATGCGGTGTTGAGTCCATTTCGTTGAGCAAGGAGTAGCTCTTGTCTATTCCATATTTGGCTTAAGGAACTTTATCTGTGCTCATTTCAATCTCTGGTTTTATGCAGCACCCCAACTCACCTTTACCCTTAAGCAAGCATAAGTTGGTTTTCTAAATTTGAGACCCTGTTCTGTTCTGTAATTCAGTTCCTGTGTAGCCAAGTTTACATTCCATGTATTACTGATATCTTATGATGTTTCTTTTTCTGTGTGACTTATTTCAGTTAGAATCATCATACCTGAATCCACTCATTGTGCTGCTAAGGGCCTGATGACACAGATTTCATTGCTGAGTGATATTGCTTTGTAAGTAAATACCACAACTTCTTTATCCATTTTTCACTTTCTGCGATGTTGAACTTGTACTGTAAACGAGGTTCCTGTAAACAGAGCCGTTCCAAACTTTGGGGTGGCTGTGTCTTTTTGATTTTAATTTCCCTAAGCTATAGGACCATAAGTGGAAGTGCCCTAGGTTCTGTTGCTTTGTTTTTTAGATGTTTCAGGAAACACCATACACTTCTCCGGAGTGGTTGTTGGCAATTTACATCCCGCCCATCAGCATAACAAGGCTCCCAGTTCTCCATGGCCTGTCCTGCCTTTCTGGATTTTACACTTTTTTCAGATGGCCCTTTTGACCTGGGAGAAGTGAGACTTCATTGTAGTGCAGATTTCCTTTGCAAGTTTGCTTGGTTGGCCAAAAAGGGCGTATGCGTTTTTTCCTGAATATATTCAGGAAAAAACGCATACGCCCTTTTTGGCCAAGTGCATCATTGTGGACGTTCTGCCTCTTTTCCTATGCTTTCAATGCAATTCCAGTCTACCTCCTGAAATCGGTTTCCTGCAATTCTGCCTTGCTTTCAATGCCTCTTCATAGCCTTACCTCAATATATTTTTTAAAAATAGTTGGCCTTTATAACTCTGCAGGTTTTTGAATTGCAGTGGCCCTTAGCTCCATTTTTTAGCTCTTATTTTCGTGGTCTTGCCCCGTAACCACAGGATTCCTTGAAGCCCTATTTTTCTTCTGGGGCACCTTGCTGTGCCTTTGGTTAATTCTTCTTACTGATGTGATATTAGAGTGACATGTGCCCATTGAAACCGCTACAGCTAGTTTCTCACTGGTTCCCCCTATTCCCATTCATCCTCTGCACTAACTGCAGACTGTGCGATACCAGAACTTAAAGGCATTGACTCCATGTGGGGATGTTGTTAGTAAAGCGGCTGGAATGTCGATCCGGAGCCCCAGGAGAGGAAAAATGAGGTGCGTTTTAGAAACCTTTCCCGATCATATGGTATACCAGTCGCTGGGTTTCCCAAGCATGGTTTAGCTGTAGGAAGATTCCCTTCAACCTGGAGTGTTGGGACCCTTGGACTGAGTAGCATGAAGTATTGCATTAAACTTTCGGCAGTTGCTCACCAAAGCTCACCAATCCTGTCAGCCCCAAGTGTCCAGCCTTATGTCTTATCCAGCTGTGGGTTTATATGTGGTCAATCCAGGTTGCATCACAGCCCCTGAGCGAATTTTGTAAGAATTTTTCTCTCTTTCATTGTTTCAGCGTTTTGTTTTTAAAATTTATTTCTATAATGGGGTTTAGCTCCTTTTCACTGCTGTGTTTGTGCCGCTCTGCACACACTTGATTCCCTTATGGAGATATATCAATACATGGGTTTTAAGATTCTTATTCCTCAGATATATTTCTCTGCGGTGTATAGGGTGTGTTGAGGCCTGTTCATTGAGCAAGGTGTAGATCTTGTCTAATACCTATTTGGTTTATTGAACGGTATCTGTGCTAATTTCAAACTCTGGTTTTATGCATCACCCCACCTCTCCTTTCCCCTTAAGCTGACATAAGTGTGTTTTCTAAATGTGAGACACTGTTCTGTTCTGTAATTCATTTCTTGTGCAGCCATATTTACCCTCCCTCTATAAGTGATATCTTATGATATGTTTCTTTTTCTGTTTGACTTATTTCAAGTAGTATTATCGGACCTAAATCCACTCTTTATCCTTCTACTAGCCTTATTACATTGATTTCATGGTGAAGAGATATTCCATTGTACATAAGTACCACATCTTCTTTATCCATTGTTCTCTTTCCTGGGATATTTAAGGTGTACTGAAGTTGAGGTTCTTGTAAACAGAGTAGCCCTAAACTGTGGTGTGCTTGTGTCTTGTTGATTTTTAGACTTCCCTAGATATACTCCCATGATTGGAAGTGTCCTATGCTCTGTAGCTCTGTTTTTTAGATGATTTAGGAACCACCATACACTTCTCCAGAGTGGCTCTCGGCAGTTCACACACTGCCCATCAGCGTATAAAGGCTCCCTGTTCTCCATGGCCTGTCCTGCATTTCTGGTTTTTACAATTTTTTAGGATGGCCCTTTTGACCGGTGGGAAGTGAGACTTCTTTGTTGTGCACATTTGCATTGCTTGCTTGCTTCGTTGCCCATAAAGTGCGTATGCGTTTTTTCCTGGATATAATCAGGAAAAAACGCATACGCCCTTTTGGGCCAACTGCATCATTGTCGAAATTCTGCCGCTTTTCATGTGCGTTAAAGACGAGTCCAATCTATCTCTTGAAATCTGTTTCTTGCAATTCTGTCTTGCATTCAGATCCTCTTCTTTGCCTTACCTCAACATATTTTTGGACGTTAGTTTTCATTTATAACTCTGCAGGTTTGTGAATTGCAGTGACCCTGAGCTCCATTTTTTAAGTTGCTCTTTTGTGAGCTGGCCTCAAACCCGCAGGATTGCTTCAGGCCCTATTTTGGCTCCGGCGAGGCAGGCTGAGCCTTTCTTTAATTCTTATTCTTAATGGGAAATTAGAGTGATATGTGCCCGTCCAAACCCCTACAACTCTTCTCTCATTGGTTCCCCCTCTTCCCGTTCATCCTCCTCACAATTTGCAAAATGTGTGAAACAGAAGTTTAAATGTGCTGATTCTCCAAGTGGGGAGATTCTAAGTAGCGTGGCTGGAATGGTGAACAGGAGCACCAGGAGAGGATAAATGAGGTGCATTTTAGACACATCTCCCGATCACATGGTGTACAGCCCTCTGGGCTTTCCATGCATGTTTTAGCTGTAGGAAGATCCCTTGAACCTGCAGATTTGGGACCCATTGAATGGGTACCAGGTAGTATTACTTTAAAGGGTGTGCATTTCCTCACCCAACCTCACATTTCTCTTAGCGCAAACAGTTTCCAGCCTTATGTCTCATCCTGCTGTGGGTCTAGATGTGTTCAATCCATGTTGCATCACCGTCCCTGAGGAAAAGTTGTAAGAGGTTTTCTCTGTCTCTCTGTCGTTTATTTTTTTCAATTTATTACTATATTGGTTACAGCTGATTTTCAAAGCTCTGTTTCTTGCTGCTGTACATCCACTTGATTCACGTACAGAGAGACATCAATAAATTCTTTTTCAGATTCTTACCAGTCGTATATATTCTTTTCTGGTGACTTGAGTGTGCTGAGTGCAGTTCTTTTAGCTACCGTGTAGGCCTTGTTGATTATCAGTTTGGTATTTGGAATGGTATCTTTGCTAATTTCAACCTCCTGGATGATGCCTCACCCCTCCCCACCTTTCCCGTTTAGCAGCCTTATGCGTGTTTTCTACATATTTGACTATGTTTTTGTTTTGTAATTTATTTCATGTGTAGCCATTTTGGATTCCACCTTTAAGTGATATCTTATGATATGTGTCTTTTTCTTTTTGAATTCTGTCACTTAGAATGATCATACGTAACTCCTCCGGAGTTGTTACAACTGGCCATATTTCATTGATTTCCAGGCTGAATAATATTCCACTCTACCTAAGTACCACATCTCTATCCATTTTTTCCCTCCAGAGACATTTAAGTTATATCCTAGTCGAGGATCTTTTAAACAGAGAGGGGGTAAACATTGGGGTGCCTGTGTCCTCTCGATTTTTGTTTTTCCCAAGATATACGCCCATGAGTGCAAGTGCCCTATGCTCTGTAGCTCATTTTGTAGATGCTTTAGTAAACACAATACACTTCTCCAGAATGGCCGTTGGCAATATACATTTCCACTATAAGTCTCACAGGGCTCCCTCTTCTCGTTGCCCTGTCCTGCATTTCTGTTGTTTACGCTTTATGAGGATGGCTCTTCTGACTGATGCGAAGTGATATCTTTTGTGGTATTGACTTCCAGTGCCCACCTGTTTGGTTGGCTAAAAAAGTGTATGCCCTTTTCTTGAATATATACAGAAAAGAACGCATACACCCTTTTTGGCCAACTGCAATGTTGGCAATGTTCAGCTCCTTTTCTTGTGCTTAATGGCGAGTCCTTTCTACCTCCTCAAATCCCTTTCCTGCCATTCTCCCTTGCTTACAAGTCCTTTTCTCTGACTTTCCTCAAGACATTTTTCAGTGATGGATATTTTCAACTCTGCAGTTTTGTGAATTTTACTGCCCCTGAGTTCCATTGTTCAACTCGTGTTTATGGGAACTGGCCACAAAGCAGCGGGATTTCCTCAAGCCCTATACTGTTTCCATGGGCAACCCTAGCCTTTGGTCAATTCGTCTTCCTGATTGGAAATTAGAGTGACATGTGCCTGTCTGAACACCTAGGACTTGTCTCTCATTGTTCCTCATCCTTCCGCTTCATCCTCTGGACAAATTCCAAACTGTACGCAACAGGATGTTGACAGTGCTGACATCTCCAAGTGGGGAGACTGTTAGTAAAGATGCTGGAGGGGTGAACCCGAGCACCAGGAGATGAGGAGATGAGATGCCTTTTCCAAACTCTTCCCGATCAGACGGTATACCATCCTCTGGGTGTGACAGACATGTTTTAGCAGTAGGAAGAGTCCCATTCATGTAAGGAGAACACCAGGGCTTTTTCAAAATCAGTGTCTCCCCGAAACCCAAACTGGGGAATTTTTTAAGCTACGGCTACACATATGTTCATTAAGGGCCTTGGGAAGTAGGCAGAGTCCAAACTTTAGATGATTGAAGTCTTCAGGGTCAGAAGCACTCACCACCAGCTTCCCTTAGGCTACACTTTAACTGTCATTGATAGATGATGTCAATAAAAATATCTATTCTTTTTCAGATTATTTCCCCTTATAGGTTATTGCAAAATGTTGAGTGTAGTTCCCTGTGCTATACAGTAGTTCCTTGTTGATGATCTATTTTATACATAGCAGTGTGTATGTGTTAATTCCAAACTGTTAATTTATCCCTCCTCCCACCTTTCCCCTTTGGTAATAATAAATTATAAGATTTTATACTTCTCAGAAATGGGGGAGCTGAAAGAGAGGTATCATTTTCAATGGAAAAGCATTTAAAACAAGATTGAAGGTTTAACCAAGATTATTAGATGTACATCCTTGGAAAGAAATCACTTCGTTTCTCCAATATTGACCTGACAAATAAGACAAACCTTTTCACTGAACTTGCTTATAAAAAGTGATGGAAATATCAAATGGAAGTGTTAAAAACATCTTATTTTACCCGAGCCTTATACACTGTTCTATGTTAACTACAATTTGGCTCACACATCTGTTCATTGAGGTTACAATAGTCTCAATTTCTGTTACTGATCCTCCAGAGTGGACCCCAACAAGTGTCCCCCTGCCCAGTGTCATTGGGGCCAACAGATCGAGACTGAGTTTGGTTCACAAGCAAAGGAAACTTTATATTTTGATCAGAGAATGGAGAGGTGAGAGCATGCACTACCCCGTGGGCTGTGGGCTGGGCTGCTGTGTAGAGATCCTGTCAGAGTCAGTGGGAGGGAGGGAGGCGGTGGAGCTCTCGAGGGCCGGGTTGGCTGTAGCTCAGGCTCTATATCGTGGAGTCTGCACTGGGCCCCAGGAGCTGAGGTGTCGACCCAGCCATTCTGCACTAGGAAATCTGGTCTGAAGTGCCGGGTGTGGAACCTCTGCATGCGGGACCCTAGGGGCACGTGAAATTAGACAAAGCACAAAGGATAAAAAAGGTTAGACTTGACTTTATTGCCCAGATTCTATTTTTATCTCCCAGGGATTTTTAATGGGCTTTGCTGGGGACAAACCCCTCCTCTGCCTTTTGTCCCGTTCCTCATTCTTGGAGTGCTGAGGGTGCAGACCCTTCTTCTGTAACTGCTGAGTGCTGAGTTGGGAGCCCTCATACCCTGGGGCGAGGGTCAGAGCTTCTCCCCAGCAGCCTCCCGGTGACGTTGATTGTCCCCAGGACCCCTGCCTCCCTGCTCGTCCACCTGAGCACCAGCATTGGAAGTGTTATAGATTCTAATGACCTTTAAGGGTCCAGGAAAGAGATGTGCAGAGACGCTGTGGGGGCCGGTTTCACCCCGCCCCACATTTGTTCGGCCACCTTAGGCTGACCGTCTCTGCCAGCCTAGATGCTCTGACCAGTAGTCTGCGCTTTCTTCAATTAGGCCCCTGAATTAACGTACAAACAGCACCAGGTGTCAGAGCCCTGCCCGCTCAACTCCCAGACAGTCCAGGGTCAGTGGTGACCAAGGACCATGATGGCTACTGAGTCAACAGCCTTTTGAAGTAAACAGGAGTCCAGCCGGTCTTATTGGCCACCATCATCATGGTGTCTGTAGGCTTTTCTATGGTGACAGTGTGGTATACTGTTCCCCCGCCAAGATTATTAGCTCCCCTCTGGGTGCAGTAAGTCCTGCAAGCAGTAGTCTACTCTTTTGGGACACACTCTTGTTGTTTTATGAGAGAAACTCCAGGTCAAGTGATGTTCACACGAGTCGTCATGGTGCCCTGTTGCCCCCGGTTATCTCTCTGGATGTTGGAGTTGGAGGGCCTCCTCACTCGAGGTCGGTGTGCCCACGGAGCGAACCCTGCAACTTCAGGGCATGGTTGGTGGTTAGGATCACCACGTGGGGTCCTTTTCCCTTAGGAGGGAGGTGGCCTTTTGGGCTGCTGATTTCCAGGTTTTTAGATACCGCCAGTATCTTGGCCAGATGTGGCAGTGGGCCAAGCCCCTTAGTGACCGTAGTTTATCCTACCTGGATGGCATTCTTGCATTGTTCCATTTCAAGTGGTCCCAGTTTTTGCACTAATTCTCCAATGGCGATTCACCTTTCACCGGGAATGTAAAGGTCAAAGGGTTTAGCTAAATTAGGGAGTTCCAGGGCAAGGGTCTGAATTGACTGCTCTTTCCATTCTTGAAAGGCCACTTCTGGATTCTATTCAAAAGGATCATCATCTTTTCCTTTCAGTGTTTCATATAGAGGCCCAGCTAGTAGACTGTAGCTAGGGATCCAGAAGCAGCAAACCCTGGCCTCCCCAGGAACCCCTAAGCTGTCTTCTAGTTTTAGAAAGGGGTAAGGCTGAAAATGGTTTCTTCCCTTTCCTGGGATGGGCTTCTCTGACCTTCTGTGAGAATGAAGCCCAGGCAGGTCACCGCAGTCTGTGATATTTGAGCTTTTTCTTGGACAACTTCTATCCTTTATTGGCTTGGTAGTTCAGAGGCCTCCTTAGTAGGGCTGGTGATCAGAATGTCGTCTGCATATTGAAGGAGGGTTTCCTTTTCCAGAGGTAGAACTTTTAGGTCTTTAGCTAAGCTTTCCCCAAAGATGGTGTGGGAATTTTTGCACCCTTGGGGCCAGACGGCCCAGAAGTATTGTTTTAGTTGTATGTTGAGTCCTGCCACTCACAAGCCAAAATTTCTTGTGACTCTGGGACTAATGGAATACAAAAGAAGGCATCATTGAAGACTAATACAGAATACCATGTCCTGGTGGTTGGTAGAATGACCAGCAGGGTGTAGGAATTAGGAGCAACTGGAGGTATATCCTCGGTGGCTTCACTGACTGTCCTGACATCCTTTACCAGGTCCCCAGCAGCCCATGGGGCTCTCGTGGTCAGACCAATCCCAGAATATGGAGCTCACCTGGGCAGGTACCCCACCCCCACCCCAGCCCACGGGGCTCTCGTGGTCAGGCCCCTCCCAGGATACAGAGCTACCCTTGCAGGTACCGTGGCAGGGCTGGGCACACAGGAACCGTGCACATAGCCCTCATTGCAGAGCACCCCCAGCTCACCTGTCGCTCAGAGCTGACACAGAGCACCTCAGAGCAGGACTTGAACTAACAAACAGCAGCTGCGACAGGTCTGTGACCCTGGGCATCACTCCGTGAGGCCTCCCTCCACCTGGTCTTCCAGAGACTTCCACTGCACCCGGAGCACCAGGCCTCTGTCTCCAACCACCACCCACCCCTCCTCTCCCTGACTCCTGGGTTCCTCTCATTAGGAGAGGGTTTTCTTGAAGTTGTCTCCCACTCATGGGCCAGATAAAATGATTAGAAAACAAGCCAAAGCTGCAGCCCCTTGTCTATCCTGACTCTCAGGAGCCCACACCTGTTCCTTGGACCTGGCCGGTTCAGCAAGTTCCATTTTCTGCAACTGTGAGCCCCTGAGGGGTGATGATTGGCTGACCTGGGCAGCCTTACCGTGCCGGCCAGCCCTCCCCAGGTGTGCCTGGGTTGAGATCAATATAAATACCACTCCAGGCAGCAAGAGCCCCTGCAGCCGTGCCTGACGCCATTTTCTCTGCCCTGTCAGCAGTCTCGGGGCTGGGCTGGTGGGAGGGAGTGAGAGGCCACGGCTTTGTGGGTGGCCCAGTGTGAGTGGGGCTCTGCTGGACTTTCTGCAGCAGTTGCCAGGCTGCCACCTGCTAAAGAAGAGGATGTGTCACCCATACCTGCTGCTGGAATTTCTCCCTGGGCAGAGGTGAGGAAGGAAAAAAGCAGTGGGGGCAGGGACAGGACGGGTATCTCAGGCAGGGAAGTGGAAATCTTCCAGAAGAGCACCCAGGGCCAGGACCATCCTGGCTGGCCTGCAGGCACCAAGTCGGCCGGCATGCTGTCACTCGTGTGGCTCTATGGCCCTTCCTCTAGGCTTTCAAGTCCTTGTATATATTCAGGTGTTTTACCTGGGACGGGTGGGAATAGTTCAGCAGCAACTGGCCTGGGGCTCAGCTCACGTTTACTCACAGATGCCTCGGCACGGTGCCCCAGCTTTGCAATGAGGACGCTTGTTGCGTGGGGGCTGCTGGCTGAATGGGAGACGATTCCCCACCACTGACCAACTTCAGAATTGTTTACAACTGGAGCAAGTGCCCTGATACGGTTTTCCTCTGTGTAACTGGTGGGTTCTGTGTTTTTTTTCTCTTTTTCGTTTTTGGTTCAAGGTAGATTTTATTCCTCTTTTTTGTATTTACAGATATAAGCATGGAAATAATTTATTCATATAAATACATGTATGTGCAGGGAATAATTGTTTTTTCTGTTTTATTTTTTAAATTTTACTTCTTTTTAATTTTGAATTTTATTTTATATTTTTATACAGCAGGTTCTTATTGGTTATCTATTTTATACATATAAATGTATACATGCCAATCCCAGTCTCTCAACTCCTCCCACTACCACCCCCCCAACAGCTTTCCCCCCTTGTTGTCCATACGTTTGTTGTCTACATCTGTTGCTCTATTTATGTCTCGCAAAATGGTTAATCTGTACAGTTTTTCTAGGTTCCACATATATGCATGAATATACAAGATTTGTTTTTCTCTTTCTGACTTACTTCACTCTGTATGACAGTCTCTAGATCCATCGACGTCTCTACAAATGACCCAATTTCATTCCTTTTCATGGCTTAGTAATATTCCATTTTATATATGTACCACAGCTTTATGCATTCGTCTGTCTGTGGGCATTTAGGTTGCTTCCATTACCTCGATATTGTAAATAGTGATGCAATGAACATTGCGGTGAATGACTCTTCTTGATTTATGGTTTTGTCTGGGTATATGTCCAGTACTGGGATTGCTGTATCATATGGTAATTCTATTGTTAGTTTCTTAAGAAATTCCATATTGTTCTCCATAATGACTGTATCAATTTATATTCCCAACAATAGTGGAAGAGGGTTCCTTTTCTCCACACCCTTTCCAGCATTTTTTGTTTGTAGATTTTCAATGATGCCTATTCTACCAGGTGTGAGGTGATACCTCATTGTTGAATCCATTTCCTTGAGCAAGGGGTAGCTCTTGTCTATTACATATTTGGCTTATGGAACGGTATCTGTGCTAATTTCAAACTCTGCTTTTATGCAGCACCCCAACTCACCTTCCCCCTTAAGCAGGCATAAGTTGGTTTTCTAAACTTGAGACCCTGTTCTGTTTTGTAATTCAGTTCATGTGTAGCCAAGTTCACATTCCGTGTATTAGTGATACCTTATGATGTTTCATTTTCTGTGTGACTTATTTCACTTAGAATCATCGTGCCTCAATCCACTCATTATGCTGGTACGGGCCTGGTGACATAGATTTCATTGCTGAGTGGTATTCTGTTGTACAGAAGTACCGCAACTTCTTTATCCATCATTTGCTCTCTGGGATATTTAACTTGTGCCGTAGAAGAGATTCCTGTAAAAAGAGCCGTCCCAAATTTTGGGGTTGCTGTGTCTTTTTGATATTAATTTCCCTAAGCTATAGGACCATAAGTGGAAGTGCCCTAGGCTCTGTTGCTTTGTTTTTTAGATGTTTCAGGAAACACCATACACTTCTCCCGAGTGTCTGTTGGCAATTTACATCCCGCCCATCAGCATAACAAGGCTCCCAGTTCTCCATGGCCTGTCCTGCCTTTATGGATTTTACACTTTATTCTGATGGCCCTTTTGACCGGGGGGAAGTGAGACTTCATTGTAGTGCAGATTTCCTTTGCAAGCTTGCTTGGTTGGCCAAAAAGGGCGTATGCGTTTTTTCCTGAATATATTCAGGAAAAAACGCATACGCCCTTTTTGGCCAAGTGCATCATTGTGGACGTTCTGCCTCTTTTCCTATGCTTTCAATGCAATTCCAGTCTACCTCCTGAAATCGGTATCCTGCAATTCTGCACCGCTTTCAAGTCCTCTTGGAAGCCTTACTTCAGTATATTTTTGGACGATAGCTGTCATTTATAACTCTGCAGGTTTGTGAATTACAGAGACCCTGAGCTCCTTTCTTCAACTCGCTTCCTTTTGAGCTGGCCGCAACACCGCAGGATGGCTTCAGGCCCTAATCTGGTTCCGGCACGGCACGCTGAGCCTTTGGTTATTTCCTCTTCCTGGTGGGAAATGAGAGTTAAATTTGCCCGTCCAGACACCTCCAGCTAGTCTCTCATTGGTTCTCCCTATTCCTGTTCATCTTCCGCAGAAATTGCAAACTGGGCCAAACAGGAGGTTAAAGGCGCTGACTCTCCAAGTTGGGAGAGTGTTAGTAAAGCGTCTGGAATGTTGCACCAGAGTACCAGGGGAGGAAAACTGAGACATATTTGAAAACGTCTCCCGTTCACACGGTTGATCAACTCGGGGTTCCACATGCATGTTTTAGCTGAAGGAAGAATACCTTAAACCTGGAGAGTTGAGACCCGTGGAATGGGTACCATGCAATATGACTTCAAAGGGTCTTCATTTGCTCACCGAACCTCTCCAATCCTATCACTGCTGCGTTTATGCCCCTGTACACACGCTTGATTCTCTTTCAGAGACATAGCAATCCATAGGTTTTAAGATACTTACTAGTCAGGTACATTCTTAGGCGTTTAATATGTGGTGTTGAGTCCATATCGTTGAGCAAGGAGTAGCTCTTGTCTATTCCATATTTGGCTTAAGGAACTTTATCTGTGCTCATTTCAATCTCTGGTTTTATGCAGCACCCCAACTCACCTTTCCCCTTAAGCAAGCATAAGTTGGTTTTCTAAATTTGAGACCCTGTTCTGTTCTGTAATTCAGTTCCTGTGTAGCCAAGATTCCATTCCGTGTATTACTGATATCTTATGATGTTTGTTTTTCTGTGTGACTTATTTCAGTTAGAATCATCATACCTGAATCCACTCATTGTGCTGCTAAGGGCCTGATGACACAGATTTCATTGCTGAGTGATATTGCTTTGTAAGTAAATACCACAACTTCTTTATCCATTTTTCACTTTCTGCGATGTTGAACTTGTACTATAAACGAGGTTCTTGTAAACAGAGCCGTTCCAAACTTTGGGGTGGCTGTGTCTTTTTGATTTTAATTTCCCTAAGCTATAGGACCATAAGTGGAAGTGCCCTAGGCTCTGTTGCTTTGTTTTTTAGATGTTTCAGGAAACACCATACACTTCTCCCAAGTGTCTGTTGGCAGTTTACTTCCCGCCCATCAGCATAACAAGGCTCCCAGTTCTCCATGGCCTGTCCTGCCTTTCTGGATTTTACACTTTTTTCAGATGGCCCTTTTGACCAGGGGGAAGTGAGACTTCATTGTAGTGCAGATTTCCTTTGCAAGCTTGCTTGGTTGGCCAAAAAGGGCGTATGCGTTTTTTCCTGAATATATTCAGGAAAAAACGCATACGCCCTTTTTGGCCAAGTGCATCATTGTGGACGTTCTGCCTCTTTTCCTATGCTTTCAATGCAATTCCAGTCTACCTCCTGAAATCGGTTTCCTGCAATTCTGCCCCGCTTTCAAGTCCTCTTGGCAGCCTTACTTCAGTCTATTTTTGGACGATAGCTGTCATTTATAACTCTGCAGGTTTGTGAATTACAGTGCCCCTGAGCTCCATTCTTCAACTCGCTTTCTTTTGAGCTGGCCGCAACACCGCAGGATGGCTTCAGGCCCTAATCTGGTTCCGGCCCGGCACGCTGAGCCTTTGGTTAATTCCTCTTCCTGGTGGGAAATGAGAGTTAAATTTGCCCGTTCAGACACCTCCAGCTAGTCTCTCATTGGTTCTCGCTATTCCTGTTCATCTTCCGCAGAAATTGCAAACTGGGCCAAACAGGAGGTTAAAGGGACTCACTCTCCAAGTCGGGAGAGTGTTAGTAAAGCGTCTGGAATGTTGCACCCGAGTACCAGGGTACGAAAACTGAGACATATTTGAACACATCTCCCGATCACATGGTTGATCATACTCTAGGTTCCACATGCATGTTTTAGCTGAAGGCAGAATACCTTAAACCTGGGTAGTTGAAACCCGTGGAATGGGTACCATGCAATATGACTTCAAAGGGTCTTCATTTGCTCACCGAAACTCTCCAATCCTATCACTGCTGCGTTTATGCCCCTGTACACATGCTTGATTCTCTTTCGGAGACATAGCAATCCATAGGTTTTAAGATACTTACTAGTCAGGTACATTCTTAGGCTTTAATATGCAGTGTTGAGTCCATTTCGTTGAGCAAGGAGTAGCTCTTGTCTATTCCATATTTGGCTTAAGGAACTTTATCTGTGCTCATTTCAATCTCTGGTTTTATGCAGCACCCCAACTAACCTTTACCCTTAAGCAAGCATAAGTTGGTTTTCTAAATTTGAGACCCTGTTCTGTTCTGTAATTCAGTTCCTGTGTAGCCAAGTTTCCATTCCGTGTATTACTGATATCTTATGATGTTTCTTTTTCTGTGTGACTTATTTCAGTTAGAATCATCATACCTGAATCCCCTCATTGTGCTGCTAAGGGCCTGATGACACAGATTTCATTGCTGAGTGATATTGCTTTGTAAGTAAATACCACAACTTCTTTATCCATTTTTCACTTTCTGCGATGTTGAACTTGTACTGTAAACGAGGTTCTTGTAACCAGAGCTGTTCCAAACTTTGGGGTGGCTGTGTCTTTTTGATTTTAATTTCCCTAAGCTATAGGACCATAAGTGGAAGTGCCCTAGGTTCTGTTGCTTTGTTTTTTAGATGTTTCAGGAAACACCATATACTTCTCCCAAGTGGTTGTTGGCAATTTACATCCCGACCATCAGCATAACAAGGCTCCCAGTTCTCCATGGCCTGTCCTGCCTTTCTGGATTTTACACTTTTTTCAGATGGCCCTTTTGACCGGGGGGAAGTGAGACTTCATTGTAGTGCAGATTTCCTTTGCAAGCTTGCTTGGTTGGCCAAAAAGGGCGTATGCGTTTTTTCCTGAATATATTCAGGAAAAAACGCATACGCCTTTTTTGGCCAAGTGCATCATTGTGGACGTTCTGCCTCTTTTCCTATGCTTTCAATGCAATTCCAGTCTACCTCCTGAAATCGGTTTCCTGCAATTCTGCCCCGCTTTCAAGTCCTCTTGGCAGCCTTACTTCAGTATATTTTTGGACGATAGCTGTCATTCATAACTCTGCAGGTTTGTGAATTACAGTGCCCCTGAGCTCCTTTCTTCAACTCGCTTTCTTTTGAGCTGCCCGCAACACCGCAGGATGGCTTCAGGCCCTAATCTGGTTCCGG
The DNA here is from genome assembly GCF_951394435.1 of Stenella coeruleoalba. Taxonomy (NCBI): domain Eukaryota; kingdom Metazoa; phylum Chordata; class Mammalia; order Artiodactyla; family Delphinidae; genus Stenella; species Stenella coeruleoalba. Next base: position 300,643 of record NW_027646244.1, on the reverse strand, counting down.
CATGGCACACTGAGCCTTTGGTTATTTCCTTTTCCTGGTGGGAAATGAGAGTTAAATTTGCCCGTCCAGAAACCTCCAGCTAGCCTCTCATTGGTTCTCGCTATTCCTGTTCATCTTCCGCAGAAATTGCAAACTGGGCCAAACAGGAGGTTAAAGGGACTGACTCTCCAAGTCGGGAGAGTGTTAGTAAAGCGTCTGGAATGTTGCACCCGAGTACCAGGGTACGAAAACTGAGACATATTTGAACACGTCTCTCGATCACATGGTTGATCATACTCTGGGTTCCACATGCATGTTTTAGCTGAAGGAAGAATACCTTAAACCTGGGTAGTTGAAACCCGTGGAATGGGTACCATGCAATATGACTTCAAAGGGTCTTCATTTGCTCACCGAACATCTCCAATCCTATCACTGCTGCGTTTATGCCCCTGTACACATGCTTGATTCTCTTTCGGAGACATAGCAATCCATAGGTTTTAAGATACTTACTAGACAGGTACATTCTTAGGCGTTTAATATGCGGTGTTGAGTCCATTTCGTTGAGCAAGGAGTAGCTCTTGTCTATTCCATATTTGGCTTAAGGAACTTTATCTGTGCTCATTTCAATCTCTGGTTTTATGCAGCACCCCAACTCACCTTTCCCCTTAAGCATGCATAAGTTGGTTTTCTAAATTTGAGACCCTGTTCTGTTCTGTGATTCAGTTCCTGTGTAGCCAAGTTTACATTCCGTGTATTAGTGATATCTTATGATGTTTCTTTTTCTGTGTGACTTATTTCAGTTAGAATCATCATACCTGAATCCACTCATTGTGCTGCTAAGGGCCTGATGACACAGATTTCATTGCTGAGTGATATTGCTTTGTAAGTAAATACCACAACTTCTTTATCCATTTTTCACTTCCTGCGATGTTGAACTTGTACTGTAAACGAGGTTCTTGTAACCAGAGCTGTTCCAAACTTTGGGGTGGCTGTGTCTTTTTGATTTTAATTTCCCTAAGCTATAGCACCATAAGTGGAAGTGCCCTAGGTTCTTTTGCTTTGTTTTTTAGATGTTTCAGGAAACACCATACACTTCTCCCAAGTGGTTGTTTGCAATTTACATCCCGACCATCAGCATAACAAGGCTCCCAGTTCTCCATGGCCTGTCCTGCCTTTCTGGATTTTACACTTTTTTCAGATGGCCCTTTTGACCGGGGGGAAGTGAGACTTCATTGTAGTGCAGATTTCCTTTGCAAGTTTGCTTGGTTGGCCAAAAAGGGCGTATGCGTTTTTTCCTGAATATATTCAGGAAAAAACGCATACGCCCTTTTTGGCCAAGTGCATCATTGTGGACGTTCTGCCTCTTTTCCTATGCTTTCAATGCAATTCCAGTCTACCTCCTGAAATCGGTTTCCTGCAATTCTGCCCCGCTTTCAAGTCCTCTTGGCAGCCTTACTTCAGTCTATTTTTGGACGATAGCTGTCATTTATAACTCTGCAGGTTTGTGAATTACAGTGCCCCTGAGCTCCTTTCTTCAACTCGCTTTCTTTTGAGCTGCCCGCAACACCGCAGGATGCCTTCAGGCCCTAATCTGGTTCCGGCACGGCCCACTGAGCCTTTGGTTATTTCCTCTTCCTGGTGGGAAATGAGAGTTAAATTTGCCCGTCCAGACACCTCCAGCTAGCCTCTCATTGGTTCTCGCTATTCCTGTTCATCTTCCGCAGAAATTGCAAACTGGGCCAAACAGGAGGTTAAAGGCGCTGACTCTCCAAGTGGGGAGAGTGTTAGTAAGGCGTCTGGAATGTTGCACCCGAGTACCAGGGGAGGAAAACTGAGACATATTTGAACACATCTCCCGATCACATGGTTGATCATACTCTGGGTTCCACATGCATGTTTTAGCTGAAGGAAGAATACCTAAAACCTGGGTAGTTGAAACCCGTGGAATGGGTACCATGCAATATGACTTCAAAGGGTCTTCATTTGCTCACCGAACCTCTCCAGTCCTATCACTGCTGCGTTTATGCCCCTGTACACGCGCTTGATTCTCTTTTGGAGACATAGCAATCCATAGGTTTTAAGATACTTACTAGTCAGGTACATTCTTAGGCGTTTAATATGGGGTTTTGAGTCCATTTCGTTGAGCAAGGAGTAGCTCTTGTCTATTCCATATTTGGCTTAAGGAACTTTATCTGTGCTCATTTCAATCTCTGGTTTTATGCAGCACCCCAACTCACTTTTCCCCTTAAGCAAGCATAAGTTGGTTTTCTAAATTTGAGACCCTGTTCTGTTTTGGAATGCAGTTCCTGTGTAGCCAAGTTTACATTCCGTGTATTAGTGATATCTTATGATGTTTCTTTTTCTGTGTGACTTATTTCAGTTAGAATCATCGTACCTGAATCCACTCATTATGCTGCTACGGTCCTGATGACATAGATTTCATTGCTGAGTGATACTGCATTGTACGTAAGTACCACAAGTTCTTTATCCATTTTTCACTTTCTGTGATATTGAACTTGTACGGTAAACGAGGTTCTTGTAAACAGAGGCGTCTCAAAATTTGGGGTGGCTGTGTCTTTTTGATTTTAATTTCCCTAAGCTATAGGACCATAAGTGGAAGTGCCCTAGGCTCTGTTGCTTTGTTTTTTAGATGTTTCAGGAAACACCATACACTTCTCCCTAGTGTCTGTTGGCAATTTACATCCCGCCCATCAGCATAACAAGGCTCCCAGTTCTCCATGGCCTGTCCTGCCTTTCTGGATTTTACACTTTTTTTCAGATGGCCCTTTTGACCGGGGGGAAGTGAGACTTCATTGTAGTGCAGATTTCCTTTGCATGTTTGCTTGGTTGGCCAAAAAGGGCGTATGCCTTTTTTCCTGAATATATTCAGGAAAAAACGCATATGCCCTTTTTGGCCAAGTGCATCATTGTGGACGTTCTGCCACTTTTCCTATGCTTTCAATGCAATTCCAGTCTACCTCCTGAAATCGGTTTCCTGCAATTCTGCCCCGCTTTCAAGTCCTCTTGGCAGCCTTACTTCAGTATATTTTTGGACGATAGCTGTCATTTATAACTCTGCAGGTTTGTGAATTACAGTGCCCCTGAGCTCCTTTCTTCAACTCGCTTTCTTGTGACCTGGCCGCAACATCGCAGGATTGTTTCAGGCCCTAATCTTGTTCCGGCACGGCACGCTGAGCCTTTGGTTAATTCCTCTTCCTGGTGAGAAATGAGAGTTAAATTTGCCCGTTCAGACACCTCCAGCTAGTCTCTCATTGGTTCTCGCTATTCCTGTTCATCTTCCGCAGAAATTGCAAACTGGGCCAAACAGGAGGTTAAAGGGACTGACTCTCCAAGTCGGGAGAGTGTTAGTAAAGCGTCTGGAATGTTGCACCCGAGTACCAGGGTACGAAAACTGAGACATATTTGAACACGTCTCCCGATCAAATTGTTGATCATACTCGAGGTTCCACATGCATGTTTTAGCTGAAGGAAGAATACCTTAAACCTGGGTAGTTGAAAACCGTGGAATGGGTACCATGCAATATGACTTCAAAGGGTCTTCATTTGCTCACCGAACCTCTCCAATCCTATCACTGCTGCATTTATGCCCCTGTACACATGCTTGATTCTCTTTCAGAGACATAGCAATCCATAGGTTTTAAGATACTTACTAGTCAGGTACATTCTTAGGCGTTTAATATGCGGTGTTGAGTCCATTTCGTTGAGCAAGGAGTAGCTCTTGTCTATTCCATATTTGGCTTAAGGAACTTTATCTGTGCTCATTTCAATCTCTGGTTTTATGCAGCACCCCAACTCACCTTTCCCCTTAAGCAAGCATAAGTTGGTTTTCTAAATTTGAGACCCTGTTCTGTTCTGTAGTTCAGTTCCTGTGTAGCCAAGTTTCCATTCCGTGTATTACTGATATCTTATGATGTTTCTTTTTCTGTGTGACTTATTTCAGTTAGAATCATCATACCTGAATCCACTCATTGTGCTGCTAAGGGCCTGATGACATAGATTTCATTGCTGAGTGATATTGCTTTGTAAGTGAATACCACAACTTCTTTATCCATTTTTCACTTTCTGCGATGTTGAACTTGTACTGTAAACGAGGTTCTTGTAAACAGAACCGTTCCAACCTTTGAGGTGGCTGTGTCTTTTTGATTTTAATTTCCCTAATCTATGGGACCATAAGTGGCAGTGCCCTAGGCTCTGTTGCTTTGTTTTTTAGATGTTTCAGGAAACACCATACACTTCTCCCAAGTGTCTGTTGGCAATTTACCTCCCGCCCATCAGCATAACAAGGCTCCCAGTTCTCCATGGCCTGTCCTGCCTTTCTGGATTTTACACTTTTTTCAGATGGCCCTTTTGACCGGGGGGAAGTGAGACTTCATTGTAGTGCAGATTTCCTTTGCAAGCTTGCTTGGTTGGCCAAAAAGGGCGTATGCGTTTTTTCCTGAATATATTCAGGAAAAAACGCATACGCCCTTTTTGGCCAAGTGCATCATTGTGGACGTTCTGCCTCTTTTCCTATGCTTTCAATGCAATTCCAGTCTACCTCCTGAAATCGGTTTCCTGCAATTCTGCCACGATTTCAAGTCCTCTTGGCAGCCTTACTTCAGTCTATTTTTGGACGATAGCTGTCATTTATAACTCTGCAGGTTTGTGAATTACAGTGCCCCTGAGCTCCTTTCTTCAACTCGCTTTCTTGTGACCTGGCCGCAACACCGCAGGATGGCTTCAGGCCCTAATCTGGTTCCGGCACGGCACGCTGAGCCTTTGGTTAATTCCTCTTCCTGGTGGGAAATGAGAGTTAAATTTGCCCGTCCAGACACCTCCAGCTAGCCTCTCATTGGTTCTCGCTATTCCTGTTCATCTTCCGCAGAAATTGCAAACGGGGCCAAACAGGAGGTTAAAGGGACTGACTCTCCAAGTCGGGAGAGTGTTAGTAAAGCGTCTGGAATGTTGCACCCGAGTTCCAGGGGAGGAAAACTGAGACATATTTGAACACGTCTCCCGATCACATGGTTGATCATACTCTAGGTTCCACATGCATGTTTTAGCTGAAGGAAGAATACCTTAAACCTGGGTAGTTGAAACCCGTGGAATGGGTACCATGCAATATGACTTCAAAGGGTCTTCATTTGCTCACGAACCTCTCCAATCCTATCACTGCTGCGTTTATGCCCCTGTACACATGCTTGATTCTCTTTCGGAGACATAGCAATCCATAGGTTTTAAGATACTTACTAGTCAGGTACATTCTTAGACGTTTAATATGCGGTGTTGAGTCCATTTCGTTGAGCAAGGAGTAGCTCTTGTCTATTCCATATTTGGCTTAAGGAACTTTATCTGTGCTCATTTCAATCTCTGGTTTTATGCAGCACCCCAACTCACCTTTACCCTTAAGCAAGCATAAGTTGGTTTTCTAAATTTGAGACCCTGTTCTGTTCTGTAATTCAGTTCCTGTGTAGCCAAGTTTACATTCCGTGTATTACTGATATCTTATGATGTTTCTTTTTCTGTGTGACTTATTTCAGTTAGAATCATCATACCTGAATCCACTCATTGTGCTGCTAAGGGCCTGATGACACAGATTTCATTGCTGAGTGATATTGCTTTGTAAGTAAATACCACAACTTCTTTATCCATTTTTCACTTTCTGCGATGTTGAACTTGTACGGTAAACGAGGTTCTTGTAAACAGAGGCGTCTCAAAATTTGGGGTGGCTGTGTCTTTTTGATTTTAATTTCCCTAAGCTATAGGACCATAAGTGGAAGTGCCCTAGGCTCTGTTGCTTTGTTTTTTAGATGTTTCAGGAAACACCATACACTTCTCCCAAGTGTCTGTTGGCAATTTACATCCCGCCCATCAGCATAACAAGGCTCCCAGTTCTCCATGGCCTGTCCTGCCTTTCTGGATTTTACACTTTTTTCAGATGGCCCTTTTGACCGGGAGGAAGTGAGACTTCATTGTAGTGCAGATTTCCTTTGCAAGCTTGCTTGGTTGGCCAAAAAGGGCGTATGCGTTTTTTCCTGAATATATTCAGGAAAAAACGCATACGCCCTTTTTGGCCAAGTGCATCATTGTGGACGTTCTGCCTCTTTTCCTATGCTTTCAATGCAATTCCAGTCTACCTCCTGAAATCGGTTTCCTGCAATTCTGCCCCGCTTTCAAGTCCTCTTGGCAGCCTTACTTCAGTCTATTTTTGGACGATAGCTGTCATTTATAACTCTGCAGGTTTGTGAATTACAGTGCCCCTGAGCTCCTTTCTTCAACTCGCTTTGTTTTGAGCTGGCCGCAACACCGCAGGATGGCTTCAGGCCCTAATCTGGTTCCGGCACGGCACGCTGAGCCTTTGGTTAATTCCTCTTCCTGGTGGGAAATGAGAGTTAAATTTGCCCGTCCAGACACCTCCAGCTAGCCTCTCATTGGTTCTCGCTATTCCTGTTCATCTTCCACAGAAATTACAAACTGGGCCAAACAGGAGTTTAAAGGCGCTGACTCTCCAAGTCGGGAGAGTGTTAGTAAAGCGTCTGGAATGTTGCACCCGAGTACCAGGGGAGGAAAACTGAGACATATTTGAACACGTCTCCCGTTCACATGGTTGATCATACTTGGGTTCCACATGCATGTTTTAGCTGAAGGAAGAATACCTTAAACCTGGAGAGTTAAGACCCGTGGAATGGGTACCATGCAATATGACTTCAAAGGGTCTTCATTTGCTCACCGAACCTCTCCAATCCTATCACTGCTGCGTTTATGACCCTGTACACATGCTTGATTCTCTTTCGGAGACATAGCAATCCATAGGTTTTAAGATACTTACTAGTCAGGTACATTCTTAGGCGTTTAATATGCGGTTTTGAGTCCATTTCGTTGAGCAAGGAGTAGCTCTTGTCTATTCCATATTTGACTTAAGGAACTTTATCTGTGCTCATTTCAATCTCTGGTTTTATGCAGCACCCCAACTCACCTTTCCCCTTAAGCAAGCATAAGTTGGTTTTCTAAATTTGAGACCCTGTTCTGTTCTGTAATTCAGTTCCTGTGTAGCCAAGTTTACATTCCGTGTATTACTGATATCTTATGATATTTCTTTTTCTGTGTGACTTATTTCAGTTAGAATCATCATACCTGAATCTACTCATTGTGTTGCTAAGGGCCTGATGACACAGATTTCATTGCTGAGTGATACTGCATTGTAAGTAAATACCACAAGTTCTTTATCCATTTTTCACTTTCTGTGATGTTGAACTTGTACTGTAAACGAGGTTCTTGTAAACAGAGGCGTCCCAAACATTGGGGTGGCTGTGTCTTTTTGATTTTAATTTCCCTAAGCTATAGGACCATAAGTGGAAGTGCCCTGGGCTCTGTTGCTTTGTTTTTTAGATGTTTCAGGAAACACCATACACTTCTCCGGAGTGTCTGTTGGCAATTTACATCCCGCCCATCAGCATAACAAGGCTCCCAGTTCTCCATGGCCTGTCCTGCCTTTCTGGATTTTACACTTTTTTCAGATGGCCCTTTTGACCGGGGGGAAGTGAGACTTCATTGTAGTGCAGATTTCCTTTGAAGCTTGCTTGGTTGGCCAAAAAGGGCGTATGCGTTTTTTCCTGAATATATTCAGGAAAAATCGCATACGCCCTTTTTGGCCAAGTGCATCATTGTGTACGTTCTGCCTCTTTTCCTATGCTTTCAATGCAATTCCAGTCTACCTCCTGAAATCGGTTTCCTGCAATTCTGCCCCACTTTCAAGTCCTCTTGGCAGCCTTACTTCAGTCTATTTTTGGATGATAGCTGTCATTTATAACTCTGCAGGTTTGTGAATTACAGTGCCCCTGAGCTCCTTTCTTCAACTCGCTTTCTTGTGACCTGGCCCCAACACCGCAGGATGGATTCAGGCCCTAATCTGGTTCCGGCACGGCACGCTGAGCCTTTGGTTAATTCCTCTTCCTGGTGGGAAATGAGAGTTAAATTTGCCTGTCCAGACACCTCCAGCTAGTCTCTCATTGGTTCTCGCTATTCCTGTTCATCTTCCGCAGAAATTGCAAACTGGGCCAAACAGGAGGTTAAAGGGACTGACTCTCCAAGTCGGGAGAGTGTTAGTAAAGCGTCTGGAATGTTGCACCCGAGTACCAGGGTACGAAAACTGAGACATATTTGAACACGTCTCCCGATCACATGGTTGATCATACTCTGGGGTCCACATGCATGTTTTAGCTGAAGGAAGAATACCTTAAACCTGGGTAGTTGAAACCCGTGGAATGGGTACCATGCAATATGACTTCAAAGGGTCTTCATTTGCTCACCGAACCTCTCCAATCCTATCACTGCTGCGTTTATGCCCCTGTACACATGCTTGATTCTCTTTCGGAGACATAGCAATCCATAGGTTTTAAGATACTTACTAGTCAGGTACATTCTTAGGCGTTTAATATGCGGTGTTGAGTCCATTTCGTTGAGCAAGGAGTAGCTCTTGTCTATTCCATATTTGACTTAAGGAACTTTATCTGTGCTCATTTCAATCTCTGGTTTTATGCAGCACCCCAACTCACCTTTACCCTTAAGCAAGCATAAGTTGGTTTTCTAAATTTGAGACCCTGTTCTGTTCTGTGATTCAGTTCCTGTGTAGCCAAGTTTACATTCCGTGTATTACTGATATCTTATGATGTTTCTTTTTCTGGGTGAGTTATTTCAGTTAGAATCATCATACCTGAATCCACTCATTGTGCTGCTAAGGGCCTGATGACACAGATTTCATTGCTGAGTGATATTGCTTTGTAAGTAAATACCACAACTTCTTTCTCCATTTTTCACTTTCTGCGATGTTGAACTTGTACTGTAAACGAGGTTCTTGTAAACAAAGCCGTTCGAAACTTTGGGGTGGCTGTGTCTTTTTGATTTTAAATTCCCTAAGCTATAGGACCATAAGTGGAAGTGCCCTAGGCTCTGTTGCTTTGTTTTTTAGATGTTTCAGGAAACACCATACACTTCTCCCGAGTGGTTGTTGGCAATTTACATCCCGCCCTTCAGCATAACAAGGCTCCCAGTTCTCCATGGCCTGTCCTGCCTTTCTGGATTTTACACTTTTTTCAGATGGCCCTTTTGACCGGGGGGAAGTGAGACTTCATTGTAGTGCAGATTTCCTTTGCAAGCTTGCTTGGTTGGCCAAAAAGGGCATATGCGTTTTTTCCTGAATATATTCAGGAAAAAACGCATACGCCCTTTTTGGCCAAGTGCATCATTGTGGACGTTCTGCCTCTTTTCCTATGCTTTCAATGCAATTCCAGTCTACCTCCTGAAATCGGTTTCCTGCAATTCTGCCCTGCTTTCAAGTCCTCTTGGCAGCCTTACTTCAGTCTATTTTTGGACGATAGCTGTCATTTATAACTCTGCAGGTTTGTGAATTACAGTGCCCCTGAGCTCCTTTCTTCAACTCGCTTTCTTGTGAGCTGGTCGCAACACCGCAGGATGGCTTCAGGCCCTAATCTGGTTTCGGCACGGCACACTGAGCCTTTGGTTAATTCCTCTTCCTGGTGGGAAATGAGAGTTAAATTTGCCCGTCCAGACACCTCCAGCTAGTCTCTCATTGGTTCTCGCTATTCCTGTTCATCTTCCGCAGAAATTGCAAACTGGGCCAAACAGGAAGTTAAAGGGACTGACTCTCCAAGTCGGGAGAGTGTTAGTAAAGCGTCTGGAATGTTGCACCCGAGTACCAGGGTACGAAAACTGAGACATATTTGAACACGTATCCCGATCACATGGTTGATCATACTCTAGGTACCACATGCATGTTTTAGCTGAAGGAAGAATACCTTAAACCTGGGTAGTTGAAACCCGTGGAATGGGTACCATGCAATATGACTTCAAAGGGTCTTCATTTGCTCACCGAACCTCTCCAATCCTATCACTGCTGCGTTTATGCCCCTGTACACATGCTTGATTCTCTTTTGGAGACATAGCAATCCATAGGTTTTAAGATACTTACAAGTCAGGTACATTCTTAGGCGTTTAATATGCGGTGTTGAGTCCATTTCGTTGAGCAAGGAGTAGCTCTTGTCTATTCCATATTTGGCTTAAGGAACTTTATCTGTGCTCATTTCAATCTCTGGTTTTATGCAGCACCCCAACTCACCTTTCCCCTTAAGCAAGCATAAGTTGTTTTTCTAAATTTGAGACCCTGTTCTGTTCTGTAATTCAGTTCCTGTGTAGCCAAGTTTACATTCCGTGTATTACTGATATCTTATGATGTTTCTTTTTCTGGGTGACTTATTTCAGTTAGAATCATCATACCTGAATCCACTCATTGTGCTGCTAAGGGCCTGATGACACAGATTTCATTGCTGAGTGATATTGCTTTGTAAGTAAATACCACAACTTCTTTATCCATTTTTCACTTTCTGCGATGTTGAACTTGTACTGTAAACGAGGTTCTTGTAAACAGAACCGTTCCAAACTTTGAGGTGGCTGTGTCTTTTTGATTTTAATTTCCCTAATCTATGGGACCATAAGTGGCAGTGCCCTAGGCTCTGTTGATTTGTTTTTTAGATGTTTCAGGAAACACCATACACTTCTCCCAAGTGTCTGTTGGCAATTTACCTCCCGCCCATCAGCATAACAAGGCTCCCAGTTCTCCATGGCCTGTCCTGCCTTTCTGGATTTTACACTTTTTTCAGATGGCCCTTTTGACCGGGGGGAAGTGAGACTTCATTGTAGTGCAGATTTCCTTTGCAAGCTTGCTTGGTTGGCCAAAAAGGGCGTATGCGTTTTTTCCTGAATATATTCAGGGAAAAACGCATACGCCCTTTTTGGCCAAGTGCATCATTGTGGACGTTCTGCCTCTTTTCCTATGCTTTCAATGCAATTCCAGTCTACCTCCTGAAATCGGTTTCCTGCAATTCTGCCCCGCTTTCAAGTCCTCTTGGCAGCCTTACTTCAGTCTATTTTTGGACGATAGCTGTCATTTATAACTCTGCAGGTTTGTGAATTACAGTGCCCCTGAGCTCCTTTCTTCAACTCGCTTTGTTTTGAGCTGGCCGCAACACCGCAGGATGGCTTCAGGCCCTAATCTGGTTCCGGCACGGCACGCTGAGCCTTTGGTTAATTCCTCTTCCTGGTGGGAAATGAGAGTTAAATTTGCCCGTCCAGACACCTCCAGCTAGCCTCTCATTGGTTCTCGCTATTCCTGTTCATCTTCCACAGAAATTACAAACTGGGCCAAACAGGAGTTTAAAGGCGCTGACTCTCCAAGTCGGGAGAGTGTTAGTAAAGCATCTGGAATGTTGCACCCGAGTACCAGGGGAGGAAAACTGAGACATATTTGAACACGTCTCCCGTTCACATGGTTGATCATACTTGGGTTCCACATGCATGTTTTAGCTGAAGGAAGAATACCTTAAACCTGGAGAGTTAAGACCCGTGGAATGGGTACCATGCAATATGACTTCAAAGGGTCTTCATTTGCTCACCGAACCTCTCCAATCCTATCACTGCTGCGTTTATGACCCTGTACACATGCTTGATTCTCTTTCGGAGACATAGCAATCCATAGGTTTTAAGATACTTACTAGTCAGGTACATTCTTAGGCGTTTAATATGCGGTGTTGAGTCCATTTCGTTGAGCAAGGAGTAGCTCTTGTCTATTCCATATTTGACTTAAGGAACTTTATCTGTGCTCATTTCAATCTCTGGTTTTATGCAGCACCCCAACTCACCTTTCCCCTTAAGCAAGCATAAGTTGGTTTTCTAAATTTGAGACCCTGTTCTGTTTTGGAATGCAGTTCCTGTGTAGCCAAGTTTACATTCCGTGTATTACTGATATCTTATGATATTTCTTTTTCTGTGTGACTTATTTCAGTTAGAATCATCATACCTGAATCTACTCATTGTGTTGCTAAGGGCCTGATGACACAGATTTCATTGCTGAGTGATACTGCATTGTAAGTAAATACCACAAGTTCTTTATCCATTTTTCACTTTCTGCGATGTTGAACTTGTACTGTAAACGAGGTTCTTGTAAACAGAGGCGTCCCAAACATTGGGGTGGCTGTGTCTTTTTGATTTTAATTTCCCTAAGCTATAGGACCATAAGTGGAAGTGCCCTGGGCTCTGTTGCTTTGTTTTTTAGATGTTTCAGGAAACACCATACACTTCTCCGGAGTGTCTGTTGGCAATTTACATCCCGCCCATCAGCATAACAAGGCTCCCAGTTCTCCATGGCCTGTCCTGCCTTTCTGGATTTTACACTTTTTTCAGATGGCCCTTTTGACCGGGGGGAAGTGAGACTTCATTGTAGTGCAGATTTCCTTTGCAAGCTTGCTTGGTTGGCCAAAAAGGGCGTATGCGTTTTTTCCTGAATATATTCAGGAAAAATCGCATACGCCCTTTTTGGCCAAGTGCATCATTGTGTACGTTCTGCCTCTTTTCCTATGCTTTCAATGCAATTCCAGTCTACCTCCTGAAATCGGTTTCCTGCAATTCTGCCCCACTTTCAAGTCCTCTTGGCAGCCTTACTTCAGTCTATTTTTGGATGATAGCTGTCATTTATAACTCTGCAGGTTTGTGAATTACAGTGCCCCTGAGCTCCTTTCTTCAACTCGCTTTCTTGTGACCTGGCCCCAACACTGCAGGATGGCTTCAGGCCCTAATCTGGTTCCGGCACGGCACGCTGAGCCTTTGGTTAATTCCTCTTCCTGGTGGGAAATGAGAGTTAAATTTGCCTGTCCAGACACCTCCAGCTAGTCTCTCATTGGTTCTCGCTATTCCTGTTCATCTTCCGCAGAAATTGCAAACTGGGCCAAACAGGAGGTTAAAGGGACTGACTCTCCAAGTCGGGAGAGTGTTAGTAAAGCGTCTGGAATGTTGCACCCGAGTACCAGGGTACGAAAACTGAGACATATTTGAACACGTCTCCCGATCACATGGTTGATCATACTCTGGGGTCCACATGCATGTTTTAGCTGAAGGAAGAATACCTTAAACCTGGGTAGTTGAAACCCGTGGAATGGGTACCATGCAATATGACTTCAAAGGGTCTTCATTTGCTCACCGAACCTCTCCAATCCTATCACTGCTGCGTTTATGCCCCTGTACACATGCTTGATTCTCTTTTGGAGACATAGCAATCCATAGGTTTTAAGATACTTACAAGTCAGGTACATTCTTAGGCGTTTAATATGCGGTGTTGAGTCCATTTCGTTGAGCAAGGAGTAGCTCTTGTCTATTCCATATTTGGCTTAAGGAACTTTATCTGTGCTCATTTCAATCTCTGGTTTTATGCAGCACCCCAACTCACCTTTCCCCTTAAGCAAGCATAAGTTGGTTTTCTAAATTTGAGACCCTGTTCTGTTCTGTAATTCAGTTCCTGTGTAGCCAAGTTTACATTCCGTGTATTACTGATATCTTATGATGTTTCTTTTTCTGGGTGACTTATTTCAGTTAGAATCATCATACCTGAATCCACTCATTGTGCTGCTAAGGGCCTGATGACACAGATTTCATTGCTGAGTGATATTGCTTTGTAAGTAAATACCACAACTTCTTTATCCATTTTTCACTTTCTGCGATGTTGAACTTGTACTGTAAACGAGGTTCTTGTAAACAGAACCGTTCCAAACTTTGAGGTGGCTGTGTCTTTTTGATTTTAATTTCCCTAATCTATGGGACCATAAGTGGCAGTGCCCTAGGCTCTGTTGCTTTGTTTTTTAGATGTTTCAGGAAACACCATACACTTCTCCCAAGTGTCTGTTGGCAATTTACCTCCCGCCCATCAGCATAACAAGGCTCCCAGTTCTCCATGGCCTGTCCTGCCTTTCTGGATTTTACACTTTTTTCAGATGGCCCTTTTGACCGGGGGGAAGTGAGACTTCATTGTAGTGCAGATTTCCTTTGCAAGCTTGCTTGGTTGGCCAAAAAGGGCGTATGCGTTTTTTCCTGAATATATTCAGGGAAAAACGCATACGCCCTTTTTGGCCAAGTGCATCATTGTGGACGTTCTGCCTCTTTTCCTATGCTTTCAATGCAATTCCAGTCTACCTCCTGAAATCGGTTTCCTGCAATTCTGCCCCGCTTTCAAGTCCTCTTGGCAGCCTTACTTCAGTCTATTTTTGGACGATAGCTGTCATTTATAACTCTGCAGGTTTGTGAATTACAGTGCCCCTGAGCTCCTTTCTTCAACTCGCTTTCTTTTGAGCTGGCCGCAACACCGCAGGATGGCTTCAGGCCCTAATCTGGTTCCGGCACGGCACGCTGAGCCTTTGGTTAATTCCTCTTCCTGGTGGGAAATGAGAGTTAAATTTGCCCGTCCAGACACCTCCAGCTAGCCTCTCATTGGTTCTCGCTATTCCTGTTCATCTTCCACAGAAATTACAAACTGGGCCAAACAGGAGTTTAAAGGCGCTGACTCTCCAAGTCGGGAGAGTGTTAGTAAAGCATCTGGAATGTTGCACCCGAGTACCAGGGGAGGAAAACTGAGACATATTTGAACACGTCTCCCGTTCACATGGTTGATCATACTTGGGTTCCACATGCATGTTTTAGCTGAAGGAAGAATACCTTAAACCTGGAGAGTTAAGACCCGTGGAATGGGTACCATGCAATATGACTTCAAAGGGTCTTCATTTGCTCACCGAACCTCTCCAATCCTATCACTGCTGCGTTTATGACCCTGTACACATGCTTGATTCTCTTTCGGAGACATAGCAATCCATAGGTTTTAAGATACTTACTAGTCAGGTACATTCTTAGGCGTTTAATATGCGGTTTTGAGTCCATTTCGTTGAGCAAGGAGTAGCTCTTGTCTATTCCATATTTGACTTAAGGAACTTTATCTGTGCTCATTTCAATCTCTGGTTTTATGCAGCACCCCAACTCACCTTTCCCCTTAAGCAAGCATAAGTTGGTTTTCTAAATTTGAGACCCTGTTCTGTTTTGGAATGCAGTTCCTGTGTAGCCAAGTTTACATTCCGTGTATTACTGATATCTTATGATGTTTCTTTTTCTGTGTGACTTATTTCAGTTAGAATCATCATACCTGAATCTACTCATTGTGTTGCTAAGGGCCTGATGACACAGATTTCATTGCTGAGTGATACTGCATTGTAAGTAAATACCACAAGTTCTTTATCCATTTTTCACTTTCTGCGATGTTGAACTTGTACTGTAAACGAGGTTCTTGTAAACAGAGGCGTCCCAAACATTGGGGTGGCTGTGTCTTTTTGATTTTAATTTCCCTAAGCTATAGGACCATAAGTGGAAGTGCCCTGGGCTCTGTTGCTTTGTTTTTTAGATGTTTCAGGAAACACCATACACTTCTCCAGAGTGTCTGTTGGCAATTTACATCCCGCCCATCAGCATAACAAGGCTCCCAGTTCTCCATGGCCTGTCCTGACTTTCTGGATTTTACACTTTTTTCAGATGGCCCTTTTGACCGGGGGGAAGTGAGACTTCATTGTAGTGCAGATTTCCTTTGAAGCTTGCTTGGTTGGCCAAAAAGGGCGTATGCATTTTTTCCTGAATATATTCAGGAAAAATCGCATACGCCCTTT
Source organism: Stenella coeruleoalba (assembly GCF_951394435.1). Taxonomy (NCBI): domain Eukaryota; kingdom Metazoa; phylum Chordata; class Mammalia; order Artiodactyla; family Delphinidae; genus Stenella; species Stenella coeruleoalba. Next base: position 285,119 of record NW_027646244.1, on the reverse strand, counting down.
TTGGCCAAGTGCATCATTGTGTACGTTCTGCCTCTTTTCCTATGCTTTCAATGCAATTCCAGTCTACCTCCTGAAATCGGTTTCTTGCAATTCTGCCCCACTTTCAAGTCCTCTTGGCAGCCTTACTTCAGTCTATTTTTGGACGATAGCTGTCATTTATAACTCTGCAGGTTTGTGAATTACAGTGCCCCTGAGCTCCTTTCTTCAACTCGCTTTCTTGTGACCTGGCCCCAACACCGCAGGATGGCTTCAGGCCCTAATCTGGTTCCGGCACGGCACGCTGAGCCTTTGGTTAATTCCTCTTCCTGGTGGGAAATGAGAGTTAAATTTGCCTGTCCAGACACCTCCAGCTAGTCTCTCATTGGTTCTCGCTATTCCTGTTCATCTTCCGCAGAAATTGCAAACTGGGCCAAACAGGAGGTTAAAGGGACTGACTCTCCAAGTCGGGAGAGTGTTAGTAAAGCGTCTGGAATGTTGCACCCGAGTATAGGGTACGAAAACTGAGACATATTTGAACACGTCTCCCGATCACATGGTTGATCATACTCTGGGGTCCACATGCATGTTTTAGCTGAAGGAAGAATACCTTAAACCTGGGGAGTTGAAACCCGTGGAATGGGTACCATGCAATATGACTTCAAAGGGTCTTCATTTGCTCACCGAACCTCTCCAATCCTATCACTGCTGCGTTTATGCCCCTGTACACATGCTTGATTCTCTTTCGGAGACATAGCAATCCATAGGTTTTAAGATACTTACTAGTCAGGTACATTCTTAGGCGTTTAATATGCGGTGTTGAGTCCATTTCGTTGAGCAAGGAGTAGCTCTTGTCTATTCCATATTTGACTTAAGGAACTTTATCTGTGCTCATTTCAATCTCTGGTTTTATGCAGCACCCCAACTCACCTTTACCCTTAAGCAAGCATAAGTTGGTTTTCTAAATTTGAGACCCTGTTCTGTTCTGTGATTCAGTTCCTGTGTAGCCAAGTTTACATTCCGTGTATTACTGATATCTTATGATGTTTCTTTTTCTGGGTGACTTATTTCAGTTAGAATCATCATACCTGAATCCACTCATTGTGCTGCTAACGGCCTGATGACACAGATTTCATTGTTGAGTGATATTGCTTTGTAAGTAAATACCACAACTTCTTTCTCCATTTTTCACTTTCTGCGATGTTGAACTTGTACTGTAAACGAGGTTCTTGTAAACAAAGCCGTTCGAAACTTTGGGGTGGCTGTGTCTTTTTGATTTTAAATTCCCTAAGCTATAGGACCATAAGTGGAAGTGCCCTAGGCTCTGTTGCTTTGTTTTTTAGATGTTTCAGGAAACACCATACACTTCTCCCAAGTGTCTGTTGGCAATTTACATCCCGCCCTTCAGCATAACAAGGCTCCCAGTTCTCAATGGCCTGTTGCCTTTCTGGATTTTACACTTTTTTCAGATGGCCCTTTTGACCGGGGGGAAGTGAGACTTCATTGTAGTGCAGATTTCCTTTGCAAGCTTGCTTGGTTGGCCAAAAAGGGCGTATGCGTTTTTTCCTGAATATATTCAGGAAAAAACGCATACGCCCTTTTTGGCCAAGTGCATCATTGTGGACGTTCTGCCTCTTTTCCTATGCTTTCAATGCAATTCCAGTCTACCTCCTGAAATCGGTCTCCTGCAATTCTGCCCCGCTTTCAAGTCCTCTTGGCAGCCTTACTTCAGTCTATTTTTGGACGATAGCTGTCATTTATAACTCTGCAGGTTTGTGAATTACAGTGCCCCTGAGCTCCTTTCTTCAACTCGCTTTCTTGTGAGCTGGTCGCAACACCGCAGGATGGCTTCAGGCCCTAATCTGCTTTCGGCACGGCACACTGAGCCTTTGGTTAATTCCTCTTCCTGGTGGGAAATGAGAGTTAAATTTGCCCGTCCAGACACCTCCAGCTAGCCTCTAATTGGTTCTCGCTATTCCTGTTCATCTTCCGCAGAAATTGCAAACTGGGCCAAACAGGAGGTTAAAGGGACTGACTCTCCAAGTCGGGAGAGTGTTAGTAAAGCGTCTGGAATGTTGCACCCGAGTACCAGGGTACGAAAACTGAGACATATTTGAACACGTATCCCGATCACATGGTTGATCATACTCTAGGTACCACATGCATGTTTTAGCTGAAGGAAGAATACCTTAAACCTGGGTAGTTGAAACCCGTGGAATGGGTACCATGCAATATGACTTCAAAGGGTCTTCATTTGCTCACCGAACCTCTCCAATCCTATCACTGCTGCGTTTATGCCCCTGTACACATGCTTGATTCTCTTTTGGAGACATAGCAATCCATAGGTTTTAAGATACTTACAAGTCAGGTACATTCTTAGGCGTTTAATATGCGGTGTTGAGTCCATTTCGTTGAGCAAGGAGTAGCTCTTGTCTATTCCATATTTGGCTTAAGGAACTTTATCTGTGCTCATTTCAATCTCTGGTTTTATGCAGCACCCCAACTCACCTTTCCCCTTAAGCAAGCATAAGTTGTTTTTCTAAATTTGAGACCCTGTTCTGTTCTGTAATTCAGTTCCTGTGTAGCCAAGTTTACATTCCGTGTATTACTGATATCTTATGATGTTTCTTTTTCTGGGTGACTTATTTCAGTTAGAATCATCATACCTGAATCCACTCATTGTGCTGCTAAGGGCCTGATGACACAGATTTCATTGCTGAGTGATATTGCTTTGTAAGTAAATACCACAACTTCTTTATCCATTTTTCACTTTCTGCGATGTTGAACTTGTACTGTAAACGAGGTTCTTGTAAACAGAGGCGTCCCAAACATTGGGGTGGCTGTGTCTTTTTGATTTTAATTTCCCTAATCTATGGGACCATAAGTGGCAGTGCCCTAGGCTCTGTTGCTTTGTTTTTTAGATGTTTCAGGAAACACCATACACTTCTCCCAAGTGTCTGTTGGCAATTTACCTCCCGCCCATCAGCATAACAAGGCTCCCAGTTCTCCATGGCCTGTCCTGCCTTTCTGGATTTTACACTTTTTTCAGATGGCCCTTTTGACCGGGGGGAAGTGAGACTTCATTGTAGTGCAGATTTCCTTTGCAAGCTTGCTTGGTTGGCCAAAAAGGGCGTATGCGTTTTTTCCTGAATATACTCAGGGAAAAACGCATACGCCCTTTTTGGCCAAGTGCATCATTGTGGACGTTCTGCCTCTTTTCCTATGCTTTCAATGCAATTCCAGTCTACCTCCTGAAATCGGTTTCCTGCAATTCTGCCCCGCTTTCAAGTCCTCTTGGCAGCCTTACTTCAGTATATTTTTGGACGATAGCTGTCACTTATAACTCTGCAGGTTTGTGAATTACAGTGCCCCTGAGCTCCTTTCTTCAACACGCTTTCTTTTGAGCTGGCCGCAACACCGCAGGATGGCTTCAGGCCCTAATCTCGTTCCGTTACGGCACGCTGAGCCTTTGGTTAATTCCTCTTCCTGGTGGGAAATGAGAGTTAAATTTGCCCGTCCAGACACCTCCAGCTAGCCTCTAATTGGTTCTCGCTATTCCTGTTCATCTTCCGCAGAAATTGCAAACTGGGCCAAACAGGAGGTTAAAGGGACTGACTCTCCAAGTCGGGAGAGTGTTAGTAAAGCGTCTGGAATGTTGCACCCGAGTTCCAGGGGAGGAAAACTGAGACATATTTGAACACGTCTCCCGATCACATGGTTGATCATACTCTAGGTTCCACATGCATGTTTTAGCTGAAGGAAGAATACCTTAAACCTGGGTAGTTGAAACCCGTGGAATGGGTACCATGCAATATGACTTCAAAGGGTCTTCATTTGCTCACGAACCTCTCCAATCCTATCACTGCTGCGTTTATGCCCCTGTACACATGCTTGATTCTCTTTCGGAGACATAGCAATCCATAGGTTTTAAGATACTTACTAGTCAGGTACATTCTTAGACGTTTAATATGCGGTGTTGAGTCCATTTCGTTGAGCAAGGAGTAGCTCTTGTCTATTCCATATTTGGCTTAAGGAACTTTATCTGTGCTCATTTCAATCTCTGGTTTTATGCAGCACCCCAACTCACCTTTACCCTTAAGCAAGCATAAGTTGGTTTTCTGAATTTGAGACCCTGTTCTGTTCTGTAATTCAGTTCCTGTGTAGCCAAGTTTACATTCCGTGTATTACTGATATCTTATGATGTTTCTTTTTCTGTGTGACTTATTTCAGTTAGAATCATCATACCTGAATCCACTCATTGTGCTGCTAAGGGCCTGATGACACAGATTTCATTGCTGAGTGATATTGCTTTGTAAGTAAATACCACAACTTCTTTATCCATTTTTCACTTTCTGCGATGTTGAACTTGTACTGTAAATGAGGTTCTTGTAAACAGAGCCTTTCGAAACTTTGGGGTGGCTGTGTCTTTTTGATTTTAATTTCCCTAAGCTATAGGACCATAAGTGGCAGTGCCCTAGGCTCTGTTGCTTTGTTTTTTAGATGTTTCAGGAAACACCATACACTTCTCCCGAGTGTCTGTTGGCAATTTACATCCCGCCCATCAGCATAACAAGGCTCCCAGTTCTCCATGGCCTGTCCTGCCTTTCTGGATTTTACACTTTTTTCAGATGGCCCTTTTGACCGGGAGGAAGTGAGACTTCATTGTAGTGCAGATTTCCTTTGCAAGCTTGCTTGGTTGGCCAAAAAGGGCGTATGCGTTTTTTCCTGAATATATTCAGGAAAAAACGCATACGCCCTTTTTGGCCAAGTGCATCATTGTGGACGTTCTGCCTCTTTTCCTATGCTTTCAATGCAATTCCAGTCTACCTCCTGAAATCGGTTTCCTGCAATTCTGCCCCGCTTTCAAGTCCTCTTGGCAGCCTTACTTCAGTCTATTTTTGGACGATAGCTGTCATTTATAACTCTGCAGGTTTGTGAATTACAGTGCCCCTGAGCTCCTTTCTTCAACTCGCTTTGTTTTGAGCTGGCCGCAACACCGCAGGATGGCTTCAGGCCCTAATCTGGTTCCGGCACGGCACGCTGAGCCTTTGGTTAATTCCTCTTCCTGGTGGGAAATCAGAGTTAAATTTGCCCGTCCAGACACCTCCAGCTAGTCTCTCATTGGTTCTCGCTATTCCTGTTCATCTTCCGCAGAAATTGCAAACTGGGCCAAACAGGAGGTTAAAGGGACTGACTCTCCAAGTCGGGAGAGTGTTAGTAAAGCGTCTGGAATGTTGCACCCGAGTACCAGGGTACGAAAACTGAGACATATTTGAACACGTCTCCCGATCACATGGTTGATCATACTCTGGGGTCCACATGCATGTTTTAGCTGAAGGAAGAATACCTTAAACCTGGGTAGTTGAAACCCGTGGAATGGGTACCATGCAATATGACTTCAAAGGGTCTTCATTTGCTCACCGAACCTCTCCAATCCTATCACTGCTGCGTTTATGCCCCTGTACACATGCTTGATTCTCTTTCGGAGACATAGCAATCCATAGGTTTTAAGATACTTACTAGTCAGGTACATTCTTAGGCGTTTAATATGCGGTGTTGAGTCCATTTCGTTGAGCAAGGAGTAGCTCTTGTCTATTCCATATTTGGCTTAAGGAACTTTATCTGTGCTCATTTCAATCTCTGGTTTTATGCAGCACCCCAACTCACCTTTCCCCTTAAGCAAGCATAAGTTGGTTTTCTAAATTTGAGACCCTGTTCTGTTCTGTGATTCAGTTCCTGTGTAGCCAAGTTTACATTCCGTGTAGTACTGATATCTTATGATGTTTCTTTTTCTGTGTGACTTATTTCAGTTAGAATCATCATACCTGAATCCACTCATTGTGCTGCTAAGGGCCTGATGACACAGATTTCATTGCTGAGTGATATTGCTTTGTAAGTAAATACCACAACTTCTTTCTCCATTTTTCACTTTCTGCGATGCTGAACTTGTACTGTAAACGAGGTTCTTGTAAACAAAGCCGTTCGAAACTTTGGGGTGGCTGTGTCTTTTTGATTTTAAATTCCCTAAGCTATAGGACCATAAGTGGAAGTGCCCTAGGCTCTGTTGCTTTGTTTTTTAGATGTTTCAGGAAACACCATACACTTCTCCCGAGTGGTTGTTGGCAATTTACATCCCGCCCTTCAGCATAACAAGGCTCCCAGTTCTCCATGGCCTGTCCTGCCTTTCTGGATTTTACACTTTTTTCAGATGGCCCTTTTGACCGGGGGGAAGTGAGACTTCATTGTAGTGCAGATTTCCTTTGCAAGCTTGCTTGGTTGGCCAAAAAGGGCGTATGCGTTTTTTCCTGAATATATTCAGGAAAAAACGCATACGCCCTTTTTGGCCAAGTGCATCATTGTGGACGTTCTGCCTCTTTTCCTATGCTTTCAATGCAATTCCAGTCTACCTCCTGAAATCGGTTTCCTGCAATTCTGCCCCGCTTTCAAGTCCTCTTGGCAGCCTTACTTCAGTCTATTTTTGGACGATAGCTGTCATTTATAACTCTGCAGGTTTGTGAATTACAGTGCCCCTGAGCTCCTTTCTTCAACTCGCTTTCTTGTGAGCTGGCCGCAACACCGCAGGATGGCTTCAGGCCCTAATCTGGTTCCAGCACGGCACGCTGAGCCTTTGGTTAATTCCTCTTCCTGGTGGGAAATGAGAGTTAAATTTGCCCGTCCAGACACCTCCAGCTAGTCTCTCATTGGTTCTCGCTATTCCTGTTCATCTTCCGCAGAAATTGCAAACTGGGCCAAACAGGAGGTTAAAGGGACTGACTCTCCAAGTCGGGAGAGTGTTAGTAAAGCGTGTGGAATGTTGCACGCGAGTACCAGGGTATGAAAACTGAGACATATTTGAACACGTCTCCCGATCACATGGTTGATCATACTCTAGGTTCCACATGCATGTTTTAGCTGAAGGAAGAATACCTTAAACCTGGGTAGTTGAAACCCGTGGAATGGGTACCATGCAATATGACTTCAAAGGGTCTTCATTTGCTCACCGAACCTCTCCAATCCTATCACTGCTGCGTTTATGCCCCTGTACACATGCTTGATTCTCTTTCGGAGACATAGCAATCCATAGGTTTTAAGATACTTACTAGTCAGGTACATTCTTAGGCGTTTAATATGCGGTGTTGAGTCCATTTCGTTGAGCAAGGAGTAGCTCTTGTCTATTCCATATTTGGCTTAAGGAACTTTATCTGTGCTCATTTCAATCTCTGGTTTTATGCAGCAACCCAACTCACCTTTACCCTTAAGCAAGCATAAGTTGGTTTTCTAAATTTGAGACGCTGTTCTGTTCTGTGATTCAGTTCCTGTGTAGCCAAGTTTACATTCCGTGTATTACTGATATCTTATGATGTTTCTTTTTCTGGGTGACTTATTTCAGTTAGAATCATCATACCTGAATCCACTCATTGTGCTGCTAAGGGCCTGATGACACAGATTTCATTGCTGGGTGATATTGCTTTGTAAGTAAATACCACAACTTCTTTCTCCATTTTTCACTTTCTGCGATGTTGAACTTGTACTGTAAACGAGGTTCTTGTAAACAGATCCGTTCCAAACTTTGGGGTGGCTGTGTCTTTTTGATTTTAATTTCCCTAAGCTATAGGACCATAAGTGGAAGTGCCCTAGGCTCTGTTGCTTTGTTTTTTAGATGTTTCAGGAAACACCATACACTTCTCCTGAGTGTCTGTTGGCAATTTACATCCCGCCCATCAGCATAAGAAGGCTCCCAGTTCTCCATGGCCTGTCCTGCCTTTCTGGATTTTACACTTTTTTCAGATGGCCCTTTTGACCGGGGGGAAGTGAGACTTCATTGTAGTGCAGATTTCCTTTGCAAGCTTGCTTGGTTGGCCAAAAAGGGCGTATGCGTTTTTTCCTGAATATATTCAGGAAAAAACGCATACGCCCTTTTTGGCCAAGTGCATCATTGTGGACGTTCTGCCTCTTTTCCTATGCTTTCAATGCAATTCCAGTCTACCTCCTGAAATCGGTTTCCTGCAATTCTGCCCCACTTTCAAGTCCTCTTGGCAGCCTTACTTCAGTCTATTTTTGGACGATAGCTGTCATTTATAACTCTGCAGGTTTGTGAATTACAGTGCCCCTGAGCTCCTTTCTTCAACTCGCTTTCTTGTGAGCTGGCCGCAGCACCGCAGGATGGCTTCAGGCCCTAATCTGGTTCCGGCACGGCACGCTGAGCCTTTGGTTAATTCCTCTTCCTGGTGGGAAATGAGAGTTAAATTTGCCCGTCCAGACACCTCCAGCTAGTCTCTCATTGGGTCTCGCTATTCCTGTTCATCTTCCGCAGAAATTGCAAACTGGGCCAAACAGGAGGTTAAAGGAACTGACTCTCCAAGTCAGGAGAGTGTTAGTAAAGCGTGTGGAATGTTGCACACGAGTACCAGGGTACGAAAACTGAGACATATTTGAACACGTCTCCCGATCACATGGTTGATCATACTCTAGGTTCCACATGCATGTTTTAGCTGAAGGAAGAATACCTTAAACCTGGGTAGTTGAAACCCGTGGAATGGGTACCATGCAATATGACTTCAAAGGGTCTTCATTTGCTCACCGAACCTCTCCAATCCTATCACTGCTGCGTTTATGCCCCTGTACACATGCTTGATTCTCTTTCGGAGACATAGCAATCCATAGGTTTTAAGGTACTTACAAGTCAGGTACATTCTTAGGCGTTTAATATGCGGTGTTGAGTCCATTTCGTTGAGCAAGGAGTAGCTCTTGTCTATTCCATATTTGGCTTAAGGAACTTTATCTGTGCTCATTTCAATCTCTGGTTTTATGCAGCACCCCAACTCACCTTTACCCTTAAGCAAGCATAAGTTGGTTTTCTAAATTTGAGACCCTGTTCTGTTCTGTGATTCAGTTCCTGTGTAGCCAAGTTTACATTCCGTGTATTACTGATATCTTATGATGTTTCTTTTTCTGTGTGACTTATTTCAGTTAGAATCATCATACCTGAATCCACTCATTGTGCTGCTAAGGGCCTGATGACACAGATTTCATTGCTGAGTGATATTGCTTTGTAAGTAAATACCACAACTTCTTTCTCCATTTTTCACTTTCTGCGATGTTGAACTTGTACTGTAAACGAGGTTCTTGTAAACAGAGCCGTTCCAAACTTTGGGGTGGCTGTGTATTTTTGATTTTAATTTCCCTAAGCTATAGGACCATAAGTGGAAGTGCCCTAGACTCTGTTGCTTTGTTTTTTAGATGTTTCAGGAAACACCATACACTTCTCCCAAGTGTCTGTTGGCAATTTACATCCCGCCCATCAGCATAACAAGGCTCCCAGTTCTCAATGGCCTGTTGCCTTTCTGGATTTTACACTTTTTTCAGATGGCCCTTTTTACCGGGGGGAAGTGAGACTTCATTGTAGTGCAGATTTCCTTTGCAAGCTTGCTTGGTTGGCCAAAAAGTGCGTATGCGTTTTTTCCTGTATATATTCAGAAAAATCGCATACGCCCTTTTTGGCCAAGTGCATCATTGTGGACGTTCTGCCTCTTTTCCTATGCTTTCAATGCAATTCCAGTCTACCTCCTGAATTCGGTTTCCTGCAATTCTGCCCCGCTTTCAAGTCCTCTTGGCAGCCTTACTTCAGTCTATTTTTGGACGATAGCTGTCATTTATAACTCTGCAGGTTTGTGAATTACAGTGCCCCTGAGCTCCTTTCTTCAACTCGCTTTCTTGTGACCTGGCCGCAACACCGCAGGATGGCTTCAGGCCCTAATCTGTTTCCGGCCCGGCATGCTGAGCCTTTGGTTAATTCCTCTTCCTGGTGGGAAATGAGAGTTAAATTTGCCCGTCCAGACACCTCCAGCTAGCCTCTCATTGGTTCTCGCTATTCCTGTTCATCTTCCGCAGAAATTGCAAACTGGGCCAAACAGGAGGTTAAAGGGACTGACTCTCCAAGTCGGGAGAGTGTTAGTAAAGCGTCTGGAATGTTGCACCCGAGTACCAGGGTACGAAAACTGAGACATATTTGAACACGTCTCCCGTTCACACGGTTGATCATACTCTGGGTTCCACATGCATGTTTTAGCTGAAGGAAGAATACCTTAAACCTGGAGAGTTGAGACCCGTGGAATGGGTATCATGCAATATGACTTCAAAGGGTCTTCATTTGCTCACCGAACCTCTCCAATCCTATCACTGCTGCGTTTATGCCCCTGTACACATGCTTGATTCTCTTTCGGAGACATAGCAATCCATAGGTTTTAAGATACTTACTAGTCAGGTACATTCGTAGGTGTTTAATATGCGGTGTTGAGTCCATTTCGTTGAGCAAGGAGTAGCTCTTGTCTATTCCATATTTGGCTTAAGGAACTTTATCTGTGCTCATTTCAATCTCTGGTTTTATGCAGCACCCCAACTCACCTTTCCCCTTAAGCAAGCATAAGTTGGTTTTCTAAATTTGAGACCTTGTTCTGTTTTGGAATTCAGGTCCTGTGTAGCCAAGTTTACATTCCGTGTATTAGTGATATCTTATGATGTTTCTTTTTCTGTGTGACTTATTTCAGTTAGAATCATCGTACCTGAATCCACTCATTATGCTGCTACGGGCCTGATGACATAGATTTCATTGCTGAGTGATACTGCATTGTACGTAAGTACCACAAGTTCTTTATCCATTTTTCACTTTCTGTGATATTGAACTTGTACGGTAAACGAGGTTCTTGTAAACAGAGGCGTCCCAAACTTTGTGGTGGCTGTGTCTTTTTGATTTTAATTTCCCTAAGCTATAGGACCATAAGTGGAAGTGCCCTAGGCTCTGTTGCTTTGTTTTTTAGATGTTTCAGGAAACACCATACACTTCTCCCAAGTGTCTGTTGGCAATTTACATCCCGCCCATCAGCATAACAAGGCTCCCAGTTCTCCATGGCCTGTCCTGCCTTTCTGGATTTTACACTTTTTTCAGATGGCCCTTTTGACCAGGGGAAGTGAGACTTCATTGTAGTGCAGATTTCCTTTGCAAGCTTGCTTGTTTGGCCAAAAAGGGCGTATGCGTTTTTTCCTGAATATATTCAGGATAAAACGCATACGCCCTTTTTGGCCAAGTGCATCATTGTGGACGTTCTGCCTCTTTTCCTATGCTTTCAATGCAATTCCAGTCTACCTCCTGAAATCGGTTTCCCGCAATTCTGCCCCGCTTTCAAGTCCTCTTGGCAGCCTTACTTCAGTCTATTTTTGGAAGATAGCTGTCATTTATAACTCTGCAGGTGTGTGAATTACAGTGCCCCTGAGCTCCTTTCTTCAACTCGCTTTCTTTTGAGCTGGCCGCAACACCGCAGGATGGCTTCAGGCCCTAACCTGGTTCCGGTACGTCACGCTGAGCCTTTGGTTATTTCCTCTTCCTGGTGGGAAATGAGAGTTAAATTTGCCCGTCCAGACACCTCCAGCTAGCCTCTCATTGGTTCTCGCTATTCCTGTTCATCTTCCGCAGAAATTGCAAACTGGGCCAAACAGGAGGTTAAAGGTGCTGACTCTCCAAGTGGGGAGAGTGTTAGTAAAGCGTCTGGAATGTTGCACCCGAATACCAGGGTACGAAAACTGAGAGATATTTGAACACGTCTCCCGATCACATGGTTGATCATACTCTAGGTTCCACATACATGTTTTAGCTGAAGGAAGAATACCTTAAATCTGGGTAGTTGAAACCCGTCGAATGGGTACCATGCAATATGACTTCAAAGGGTCTTCATTTGCTCACCGAACCTCTCCAATCCTATCACTGCTGCGTTTATGCCCCTGTACACATGCTTGATTCTCTTTCGGAGGCATAGCAATCCATAGGTTTTAAGATACTTACAAGTCAGGTACATTCTTACGAGTTTAATATGCGGTGTTGAGTCCATTTCGTTGAGCAAGGAGTAGCTCTTGTCTATTCCATATTTGGCTTAAGGATCTTTATCTGTACTCATTTCAATCTCTGATTTTATGCAGCACCCCAACTCACCTTTCCCCTTAAGCAAGCATAAGTTGGTTTTCTAAATTTGAGACCCTGTTCTGTTCTGTAATTCAGTTCCTGTGTAGCCAAGTTTACATTCCGTGTATTACTGATATCTTATGATGTTTCTTTTTCTGTGTGACTTATTTCAGTTAGAATCATCATACCTGAATCCACTCATTGTGCTGCTAAGGACCTGATGACACAGATTTCATTGCTGAGTGATATTGCTTTGTAAGTAAATACCACAACTTTTTTATCCATTTTTCACTTTCTGCGATGTTGAACTTGTACTGTAAACGAGGTTCTTGTAAAGAGAGGCGTCCCAAACTTTGGGGTGGCTGTGTCTTTTTGATTTCAAATTCCCTAAGCTATAGGACCATAAGTGGAAGTGCCCTAGGCTCTGTTGCTTTGTTTTTTAGATGTTTCAGGAAACACCATACACTTCTCCCGAGTGGTTGTTGGCAATTTACATCCCGCCCATCAGCATAACAAGGCTCCCAGTTCTCCATGGCCTGTCCTGCCTTTCTGGATTTTACACTTTTTTCAGATGGCCCTTTTGACCAGGGGGAAGTGAGACTTCATTGTAGTGCAGATTTCCTTTGCAAGCTTGCTTGGTTGGCCAAAAAGGGCGTATGCGTTTTTTCCTGAATATATTCAGGAAAAAACGCATACGCCCTTTTTGGCCAAGTGCATCGTTGTGGACTTTCTGCCTCTTTTCCTATGCTTTCAATGCAATTCCAGTCTACCTCCTGAAATCGGTTTCCTGCAATTCTGCCCCGCTTTCAAGTCCTCTTGGCAGCCTTACTTCAGTATATTTTTGGACGATAGCTGTCATTTATAACTCTGCAGGTTTGTGAATTACAGTGCCCCTGAGCTCCTTTCTTCAACTCGCTTTCTTGTGAGCTGGCCGCAACACCGCAGGATGTCTTCAGGCCCTAATCTGGTTCCGGCACGGCACGCTGAGCCTTTGGTTATTTCTTCTTCCTGGTGGGAAATGAGAGTTAAATTTGCCCGTCCAGACACCTCCAGCTAGCCTCTCATTCGCTCTCCCTATTCCTGTTCATCTTCCGCAGAAATTGCAAACTGGGCCAAACAGGAGGTTAAAGGCGCTGACTCTCCAAGTGGGGAGAGTGTTAGTAAAGCGTCTTGAATGTTGCACCCGAGTACCAGGGGAGGAAAACTGAGACATATTTGTACACGTCTCCCGTTCACACGGTTGATCTTACTCTGAGTTCCACATGCATGTTTTAGCTGAAGGAAGAATACCTTAAACCTGGAGAGTTGAGACCCGTGTAAAGGGTACCATGCAATATGACTTCAAAGGGTCTTCATTTGCTCACCGAACCTCTCCAATCCTATCACTGCTGCGTTTATGCCCCTGTACACATGCTTGATTCTCTTTCGGAGACATAGCAATCCATAGGTTTTAAGATACTTACTAGTCAGGTACATTCTTAGGCATTTAATATGCGGTGTTGAGTCCATTTCGTTGAGCAAGGAGTAGCTCTTGTCTATTCCATATTTGGCTTAAGGAACTTTATCTGTGCTCATTTCAATCTCTGGTTTTATGCAGCACCCCAACTCACCTTTACCCTTAAGCAAGCATAAGTTGGTTTTCTAAATTTGAGACCCTGTTCTGTTCTGTATTTCAGTTCCTGTGTAGCCAAGTTTACATTCCGTGTATTACTGATATCTTATGATGTTTCTTTTTCTGTGTGACTTATTTCAGTTAGAATCATCATACCTGAATCCACTCATTGTACTGCTAAGGGCCTGATGAAATAGATTTCATTGCTGAGTGATATTGCTCTGTAAGTAAATACCACAACTTCTTTATCCATTTTTCACTTTCTGCGATGTTGATCTTGTACTGTAAACGAGGTTCTTGTAAACAGAGGCGTCCCAATCTTTGGTGTGGCTGTGTCTTTTTGATTTTAATTTCCCTAAGCTATAGAACCATAAGTGGAAGTGCCCTAGGCTCTGTTGCTTTGTTTTTTAGATGTTTCAGGAAACACCATACACTTCTCCCGAGTGTCTGTTGGCAATTTACATCCCGCCCATCAGCATAACAAGGCTCCCAGTTCTCCATGGCCTGTCCTGCCTTTCTGGATTTTACACTTTTCTCAGATAGCCCTTTTGACCAGGGGGAAGTGAGACTTCATTGTAGTGCAGATTTCCTTTGCAAGCTTGCTTGTTTGGCCAAAAAGGGCGTATGCGTTTTTTCCTGAATATATTCAGGAAAAAACGCATACGCCCTTTTTGGCCAAGTGCATCATTGTGGACGTTCTGCCTCTTTTCCTATGCTTTCAATGCAATTCCAGTCTACCTCCTGAAATCGGTTTCCTGCAATTCTGCCCCGCTTTCAAGTCCTCTTGGCAGCCTTACTTCAGTCTATTTTTGGACGATAGCTGTCATTTATAACTCTGCAGGTGTGTGAATTACAGTGCCCCTGAGCTCCTTTCTTCAACTCGCTTTCTTTTGAGATGGCCGCAACACCGCAGGATGGCTTCAGGCCCTAATCTGGTTCCGGTACGTCACGCTGAGCCTTTGGTTATTTCCTCTTCCTGGTGGGAAATGAGAGTTAAATTTGCCCGTCCAGACACCTCCAGCTAGCCTCTCATTGGTTCTCGCTATTCCTGTTCATCTTCCGCAAAAATTGCAAACTGGGCCAAACAGGAGGTTAAAGGTGCTGACTCTCCAAGTGGGGAGAGTGTTAGTAAAGCGTCTGGAATGTTGCACCCGAATACCAGGGTACGAAAACTGAGAGATATTTGAACACGTCTCCCGATCACATGGTTGATCATACTCTAGGTTCCACATACATGTTTTAGCTGAAGGAAGAATACCTTAAATCTGGGTAGTTGAAACCCGTCGAATGGGTACCATGCAATATGACTTCAAAGGGTCTTCATTTGCTCACCGAACCTCTCCAATCCTATCACTGCTGCGTTTATGCCCCTGTACACATGCTTGATTCTCTTTCGGAGGCATAGCAATCCATAGGTTTTAAGATACTTACAAGTCAGGTACATTCTTACGAGTTTAATATGCGGTGTTGAGTCCATTTCGTTGAGCAAGGAGTAGCTCTTGTCTATTCCATATTTGGCTTAAGGATCTTTATCTGTACTCATTTCAATCTCTGATTTTATGCAGCACCCCAACTCACCTTTCCCCTTAAGCAAGCATAAGTTGGTTTTCTAAATTTGAGACCCTGTTCTGTTCTGTAATTCAGTTCCTGTGTAGCCAAGTTTACATTCCGTGTATTACTGATATCTTATGATGTTTCTTTTTCTGTGTGACTTATTTCAGTTAGAATCATCATACCTGAATCCACTCATTGTGCTGCTAAGGGCCTGATGACACAGATTTCATTGCTGAGTGATATTGCTTTGTAAGTAAATACCACAACTTTTTTATCCATTTTTCACTTTCTGCGATGTTGAACTTGTACTGTAAACGAGGTTCTTGTAAAGAGAGGCGTCCCAAACTTTGGGGTGGCTGTGTCTTTTTGATTTCAAATTCCCTAAGCTATAGGACCATAAGTGGAAGTGCCCTAGGCTCTGTTGCTTTGTTTTTTAGATGTTTCAGGAAACACCATACACTTCTCCCGAGTGGTTGTTGGCAATTTACATCCCGCCCTTCAGCATAACAAGGCTCCCAGTTCTCCATGGCCTGTCCTGCCTTTCTGGATTTTACACTTTTTTCAGATGGCCCTTTTGACCGGGGGGAAGTGAGACTTCATTGTAGTGCAGATTTCCTTTGCAAGCTTGCTTGGTTGGCCAAAAAGGGCGTATGCGTTTTTTCCTGAATATATTCAGGAAAAAACGCATACGCCCTTTTTGGCCAAGTGCATCGTTGTGTACGTTCTGCCTCTTTTCCTATGCTTTCAATGCAATTTCAGTCTACCTCCTGAAATCGGTTTCCTGCAATTCTGCCCCGCTTTCAAGTCCTCTTGGCAGCCTTACTTCAGTCTATTTTTGGACGATAGCTGTCATTTATAACTCTGCAGGTTTGTGAATTACAGTGCCCCTGAGCTCCTTTCTTCAACTTGTTTCTTGTGACCTGGCCGCAACACCGCAGGATGGCTTCAGGCCCTAATCTGGTTCCGGCACGGCACGCTGAGCCTGTGGTTATTTCCTCTTCCTGGTGGGAAATGAGAGTTAAATTTGCCCGTCCAGACACCTCCAGCTAGTCTCCATTGGTTCTCGCTATTCCTGTTCATCTTCCGCAGAAATTGCAAACTGGGCCAAACAGGAGGTTAAAGGCGCTGACTCTCCAAGTGGGGAGAGTGTTAGTAAGGCGTCTGGAATGTTGCACCCGAGTAACAGGGGAGGAAAACTGAGACATATTTGAACACGTCTCCCGATCACATGGTTGATCATACTCTGGGTTCCACATGCATGTTTCAACTGAAGGAAGAATACCTTAAACCTGGGTAGTTGAAAGCCGTGGAATGGGTACCATGCAATATGACTTCAAAGGGTCTTCATTTGCTCACCGAACCTCTCCAATCCTATCACTGCTGCGTTTATGCCCCTGTACACATGCTTGATTCTCTTTCGGAGACATAGCAATCCATAGGTTTTAAGATACTGACTAGTCAGGTATATTCTTAGGCGTTTAATATGGGGTGTTGAGTCCATTTCGTTGAGCAAGGAGTAGCTCTTGTCTATTCCATATTTGGCTTAAGGAACTTTATCTGTGCTCATTTCAATCTCTGGTTTTATGCAGCACCCCAACTCACCTTTCCCCTTAAGCAAGCATAAGTTGGTTTTCTAAATTTGAGACCCTGTTCTGTTCTGTAATTCAGTTCCTGTGTAGCCAAGTTTACATTCCGTGTATTACTGATATATTATGATGTTTCCTTTTCTGTGTGCCTTATTTCAGTTAGAATCATCATACCTGAATCCACTCATTGTGCTGCTAAGGGCCTGATGACACAGTTTTCTTTGCTGAGTGATATTGCTTTGTAAGTAAATACCACAACTTCTTTATCCATTTTTCACTTTCTGCGATGTTGAACTTGTACTGTAAATGAGGTTCTTGTAAACAGAGCCATTCCAAACTTTGGGGTGGCTGTGTCTTTTTGATTTTAATTTCCCTAAGCTATAGGACCATAAGTGGAAGTGCTCTAGGCTCTGTTGCTTTGTTTTTTAGATGTTTCAGGAAACACCATACACTTCTCCCAAGTGTCTGTTGGCAATTTACATCCCGCCCATCAGCATAACAAGGCTCCCAGTTCTCAATGGCCTGTTGCCTTTCTGGATTTTACACTTTTTTCAGATGGCCCTTTTGACCGGGGAGAAGTGAGACTTCATTGTAGTGCAGATTTCCTTTGCAAGCTTGCTTGGTTGGCCAAAAAGGGCGTATGCGTTTTTTCCTGAATATATTCAGGAAAAAACGCATACGCCCTTTCTGGCCAAGTGCATCATTGTGGACGTTCTGCCTCTTTTCCTATGCTTTCAATGCAATTCCAGTCTACCTCCTGAAATCGGATTCCTGCAATTCTGCCCCGCTTTCAAGTCCTCTTGGCAGCCTTACTTCAGTCTATTTTTGGACGATAGCTGTCATTTATAACTCTGCAGGTTTGTGAATTACAGTGCCCCTGAGCTCCTTTCTTCAACTCGCTTTCTTTTGAGTTGGCCGCAACACCGCAGGATGGCTTCAGGCCCTAATCTGGTTCCGGCCCGGCATACTGAGCCTTTGGTTAATTCCTCTTCCTGGTGGGAAATGAGAGTTAAATTTGCCCGTCCAGACACCTCCAGCTAGCCTCTCATTGGTTCTCGCTATTCCTGTTCATCTTCCGGAGAAATTGCAAACTGGGCCAAACAGGAAGTTAAAGGGATGGACTCTCCAAGTCGGGAGAGTGTTAGTAAAGCGTCTGGAATGTTGCACCCGAGTACCAGGGGAGGAAAACTGAGACATATTTGAACATGTCTCCCGTTCACACGGTTGATCATACTCTGGGTTCCACATGCATGGTTTAGCTGAAGGAAGAATACCTTAAACCTGGGTAGTTGAAACCCGTGGAATGGGTACCATGCAATATGACTTCAAAGGGTCTTCATTTGCTCACCGAACCTCTCCAATCCTATCACTGCTGCGTTTATGCCCCTGTACACATGCTTGATTCTCTTTCGGAGGCATAGCAATCCATAGGTTTTAAGATACTTACTAGTCAGGTACATTCTTAGGCGTTTAATATGCGGTGTTGAGTCCATTTCGTTGAGCAAGGAGTAGCTCTTGTCTATTCCATATTTGGCTTAAGGAACTTTATCTGTGCTCATTTCAATCTCTGGTTTTATGTAGCACCCCAACTCACCTTTACCCTTAAGCAAGCATAAGTTGGTTTTCTAAATTTGAGACCCTCTTCTGTTCTGTAATTCAGTTCCTGTATAGCCAAGTTTCCATTCCGTGTATTACTGATATCTTATGATGTTTCTTTTTCTGTGTGACTTATTTCAGTTAGAATCATCATACCTGAATCCACTCATTGTGCTGCTAAGGGCCTGATGACACAGATTTCATTGCTGAGTGATATTGCTTTCTAAGAAAATACCACAACTTTTTTATCGATTTTTCACTTTCTGTGAATGTTGAACTTGTACTGTAAACGAGGTTCTTCTAAACAGAGGCGTCCCAAACTTTGGGGTGGCTGTGTCTTTTTGATTTTAATTTCCCTAAGCTATAGGACCATAAGTGGCAGTGCCCTAGGCTCTGTTGCTTTGTTTTTTAGATGTTTCAGGAAACACCATACACTTCTCCCCAGTGTCTGTTGGCAATTTACATCCCGCCCATCAGCATAACAAGGCTCCCAGTTCTCCATGGCCTGTCCTGCCTTTCTGGATTTTACACTTTTTTCAGATGGCCCTTTTGACCGGGGGGAAGTGAGACTTCATTGTAGTGCAGATTTCCTTTGCAAGCTTGCTTGGTTGGCCAAAAAGGGCGTATGCGTTTTTTCCTGAATATATTCAGGAAAAAACGCATACGCCCTTTTTGGCCAAGTGCATCATTGTGGACGTTCTGCCTCTTTTCCTATGCTTTCAATGCAATTCCAGTCTACCTCCTGAAATCGGTTTCCTGCAATTCTGCCCCGTTTTCAAGTCCTCTTGGCAGCCTTACTTCAGTATATTTTTGGACGATAGCTGTCATTTATAACTCTGCATGTTTGTGAATTACAGTGCCCCTGAGCTCCTTTCTTCAACTCGCTTTCTTTTGAGCTGGCCGCAACACCGCCGGATGGCTTCAGGCCCTAATCTGGTTCCGGCACGGCACGCTGAGCCTTTGGTTAATTCCTCTTCCTGGTGGGAAATGAGAGTTAAATTTGCCCGTCCAGACACCTCCAGCTAGCCTCTCATTGGTTCTCGCTATTTCTGTTCATCTTCCGCAGAAATTGCAAACTGGGCCAAACAGGAGGTTAAAGGCGCTCACTCTCCAAGTGGGGAGAGTGTTAGTAAAGCGTCTGGAATGTTGCACCCGAGTACCAGGGGAGGAAAACTGAGACATATTTTAACACGTCTCCCGTTCACATGGTTGATCATACTTGGGTTCCACATGCATGTTTTAGCTGAAGGAAGAATACCTTAAACTTGGAGAATTGAGACCCGTGTAATGGGTACCATGCAATATGACTTCAAAGGGTCTTCATTTGCTCACCGAACCTCTCCAATCCTATCACTGCTGCGTTTATGCCCCTGTACACATGCTTGATTCTCTTTCGGAGACATAGCAATCCATAGGTTTTACGATACTTACTAGTCAGGTACATTCTTAGGCGTTTAATATGCGGTGTTGAGTCCATTTCGTTGAGCAAGGAGTAGCTCTTGTCTATTCCATATTTGACTTAAGGAACTTTATCTGTCCTCATTTCAATCTCTGGTTTTATGCAGCACCACAACTCACCTTTACCCTTAAGCAAGCATAAGTTGGTTTTCTAAATTTGAGACCCGGTTCTGTTCTGTAATTCAGTTCCTGTGTAGCCAAGTTTACATTCCGTGTATTAGTGATATCTTATGATGTTTCTTTTTCTGTGTGACTTATTTCAGTTAGAATCATCATACCTGAATCCACTCATTGTGATGCTAAGGACCTGATGACATAGATTTCATTGCTGAGTGATACTGAATTGTAAGTAAATACCACAACTTCTTTATCCATTTTTCACTTTCTGCGATGTTGAACTTGTACTGTAAACGAGGTTCTTGTAAACAGAGGCGTCCCAATCTTTGGGGTGGCTGTGTCTTTTTGATTTTAATTTCCCTAAGCTATAGGACCATAAGTGGAAGTGCCCTAGGCTCTGTTGCTTTGTTTTTTAGATGTTTCAGGAAACACCATACAGTTCTCCCGAGTGGTTGCTGGCAATTTACATCCTGCCCTTCAGCATAACAAGGCTCCCAGTTCTCCATGGCCTGTCCTGCCTTTCTGGATTTTACACTTTTTTCAGATGGCCCTTTTGACCGGGGGGAAGTGAGACTTCATTGTAGTGCAGATTTCCTTTGCAAGCTTGCTTGGTTGGCCAAAAAGGGCGTATGCGTTTTTTCCTGAATATATTCAGGAAAAAACGCATACGCCCTTTTTGGCCAAGTGCATCATTGTGGACGTTCTGCCTCTTTTCCTATGCTTTCAATGCAATTTCAATCTACCTCCTGAAATCGGTTTCCTGCAATTCTGCCCCGCTTTCAAGTCCTCTTGGCAGCCTTACTTCAGTCTATTTTTGGACGATAGCTGTCATTTATAACTCTGCAGGTTTGTGAATTACAGTGCCCCTGAGCTCCTTTCTTCAACTCGCTTTCTTGTGAGCTGGCCGCAACACCGCAGGATGGCTTCAGGCCCTAATCTGGTTCTGGCACGGAACACTGAGCCTTTGGTTATTTCCTCCTCCTGGTGGGAAATGAGAGTTAAATTTGCCCGTCCAGACACCTCCAGCTAGCCTCTCATTGGTTCTCGCTATTCCTGTTCATCTTCTGCAGAAATTGCAAACTGTGCCAAACAGGAGGTTAAAGGGGCTGACTCTTCAAGTGGGGAGAGTGTGAGTAAAGCGTCTGGAATGTTGCACCCGAGTACCAGGGTACGAAAACTGAGACATATTTGAACACGTCTCCCGATCAAATGGTTGATCATACTCTAGGTTCCACATGCATGTTTTAGCTGAAGGAAGAATACCTTAAATTGGGTAGCTGAAACCCGTGGAATGGGTACCATGCAATATGACTTCAAAGGGTCTTCATTTGCTCACCGAACCTCTCCAATCCTATCACTGCTGCGTTTATGCCCCTGTACACATGCTTGATTCTCTTTTGGAGACATAGCAATCCATAGGTTTTAAGATACTTACTAGTCAGGTACATTCTTAGGCGTTTAATATGCGGTGTTGAGTCCATTTCATTGAGCAAGGAGTAGCTCTTGTCTATTCCATATTTGGCTTAAGGAACTTTATCTGTGCTCATTTCAATCTCTGGTTTTATGCAGCACCCCAACTCACCTTTACCCTTAAGCAAGCATAAGTTGGTTTTCTAAATTTGAGACCCTGTTCTGTTCTGTAATTCAGTTCCTGTGTAGCCAAGTTTCCATTCCGTGTATTACTGATATCTTATGATGTTTCTTTTTCTGTGTGACTTATTTCAGTTAGAATCATCATACCTGAATCCATTCATTGTGCTGCTAAGGGCATGATGACATAGATTTCATTGCTGAGTGATATTGCTTTGTAAGTGAATACCACAACTTCTTTATCCATTTTTCACTTTCTGCGATGTTGAACTTGTACTGTAAACGAGGTTCTTGTAAACAGAGGCGTCCCAAACTATGGGGTGGCGGTGTCTTTTTGATTTTAATTTCCCTAAGGTATAGGACCATAAGTGGAAGTGCCCTAGGCTCTGTTGCTTTGTTTTTTAGATGTTTCACAAACACCATACACTTCTCCTGAGTGTCTGTTGGCAATTTACATCCCGCCAATCAGCATAACAAGGCTCCCAGTTCTCAATGGCCTGTTGCCTTTCTGGATTTTACACTTTTTTCAGATGGCCCTTTTGACCGGGGAGAAGTGAGACTTCATTGTAGTGCAGATTTCCTTTGCAAGATTGCTTGGTTGGCCAAAAAGGGCGTATGCATTTTTTCCTGAATATATTCAGGAAAAAACGCATATGCCCTTTTTGGCCAAGTGCATCATTGTGGACGTTCTGCCTCTTTTCCTATGCTTTCAATGCAATTCCAGTCTACCTCCTGAAATCGGTTTCCTGCAATTCTGCCCCGCTTTCAAGTCCTCTTGGCAGCCTTACTTCAGTCTATTTTTGGACGATAGCTGTCATTTATAACTCTGCATGTTTGTGAATTACAGTGCCCCTGAGCTCCTTTCTTCAACTCGCTTTCTTTTGAGCTGGCCGCAACACCGCAGGATGGCTTCAGGCCCTAATCTGGTTCCGGCACGGCACGCTGAGCCTTTGGTTAATTCCTCTTCCTGGTGGGAAATGAGAGTTAAATTTGCCCGTCCAGACACCTCCAGCTAGCCTCTAATTGGTTCTCGCTATTCCTGTTCATCTTCCGCAGAAATTGCAAACTGGGCCAAACAGGAGGTTAAAGGGACTGACTCTGCAAGTCGGGAGAGTGTTAGTAAAGCGTCTGGAATGTTGCACCCGAGTACCAGGGTACGAAAACTGAGACATATTTGAACACGTCTCCCGATCATATGGTTGATCATACTCTAGGTTCCACATGCATGTTTTAGCTGAAGGAAGAATACCTTAAACCTGGAGAGTTGAGACCCGTGGAATGGGTACCATGCAATATGACTTCAAAGGGTCTTCATTTGCTCACCGAACCTCTCCAATCCTATCACTGCTGCGTTTATGCCCCTGTACACATGCTTGATTCTCTTTCGGAGACATAGCAATCCATAGGTTTTAAGATACTTACTAGTCAGGTACATTCTTAGGCGTTTAATATGGGGTTTTGAGTCCATTTCGTTGAGCAAGGAGTAGCTCTTGTCTATTCCATATTTGGCTTAAGGAACTTTATCTGTGCTCATTTCAATCTCTGGTTTTATGCAGCACCCCAACTCACCTTTCCCCTTAAGCAAGCATAAGTTGGTTTTCTAAATTTGAGACCCTGTTCTGTTTTGGAATGCAGTTCCTGTGTAGCCAAGTTTACATTCCGTGTATTAGTGATATCTTATGATGTTTCTTTTTCTGTGTGACTTATTTCAGTTAGAATCATCGTACCTGAATCCACTCATTGTGCTGCTAAGGGCCTGATGACATAGATTTCATTGCTGAGTGATATTGCTTTGTAAGTAAATACCACAACTTCTTTATCCATTTTTCACTTTCTGCGATGTTGAACTTGTACTGTAAACGAGGTTCTTGTAAACAGAGGCGTCCCAAACTTTGGGGTGGCTGTGTCTTTTTGATTTTAATTTCCCTAAGCTATAGGACCATAAGTGGCAGTGCCCTAGGCTCTGTTGCTTTGTTTTTTAGATGTTTCAGGAAACACCATACACTTCTCCCCAGTGTCTGGTGGCAATTTACATGACGCCCATCAGCATAACAAAGCTCCCAGTTCTCCATGGCATGTCCTGCCTTTCTGGATTTTACACATTTTTCAGATGGCCCTTTTGACCGGGGGGAAGTGAGACTTCATTGTAGTGCAGATTTCCTTTGCAATCTTGCTTGGTTGGCCAAAAAGGGCGTATGCGTTTTTTCCTGAATATATTCAGGAAAAAACGCATACGCCCTTTTTGGCCAAGTGCATCATTGTGGACGTTCTGCCTCTTTTCCTATGCTTTCAATGCAATTTCAGTCTACCTCCTGAAATCAGATTCCTGCAATTCTGCCCCGCTTTCAAGTCCTCTTGGCAGCCTTACTTCAGTCTATTTTTGGACGAAAGCTGTCATTTATAACTCTGCAGGTTTGTGAATTACAGTGCCCCTGAGCACCTTTCTTCAACTCGCTTTCTTGTGAGCTGGCCGCAACACCGCCGGATGGCTTCAGGCCCTAATCTGGTTCCGGCACGGCACGCTGAGCCTTTGGTTAATTCCTCTTCCTGGTGGGAAATGAGAGTTAAATTTGCCCGTCCAGACACCTCCAGCTAGCCTTTAATTGGTTCTCGCTATTCCTGTTCATCTTCCGCAGAAATTGCAAACTGGGCCACACAGGAGGTTAAAACGACTGACTCTGCAAGTCGGGAGAGTGTTAGTAAAGCGTCTGGAATGTTGCACCCGAGTACCAGGGTACGAAAACTGAGACATATTTGAACACGTCTCCCGATCACATGGTTGATCATACTCTAGGTTCCACATGCATGTTTTAGCTGAAGGAAGAATACCTTAAACCTGGGTAGTTGAAACCCGTGGAATGGGTACCATGCAATATGACTTCAAAGGGTCTTCATTTGCTCACCGAACCTCTCCAATCCTATCACTGCTGCGTTTATGCCCCTGTACACATGCTTGATTCTCTTTCGGAGACATAGCAATCCATAGGTTTTAAGATACTTACTAGTCAGGTACATTCTTACGCGTTTAATATGCGGTGTTGAGTCCATTTCGTTGAGCAAGGAGTAGCTCTTGTCTATTCCATATTTGGCTTAAGGAACTTTATCTGTGCTCATTTCAATCTCTGGTTTTATGCAGCACCCCAACTCACCTTTACCCTTAAGCAAGAATAAGTTGGTTTTCTAAATTTGAGACCCTGTTCTGTTCTGTAATTCAGTTCCTTGTAGCCAAGTTTACATTCCGTGTATTACTGATATCTTATGATGTTTCTTTTTCTTTGTGACTTATTTCACTTAGAATCATCATACCTGAATCCACTCATTGTGCTGCTAAGGGCCTGATGACATAGATTTCATTGCTGAGTGATATTGCTTTGTAAGTAAATACCACAACTTCTTTATCCATTTTTCACTTTCTGCGATGTTGAACTTGTACTGTAAACGAGGTTCTTGTAAACAGAGCCGTTCCAAACTTTGGGGTGGCTGTGTCTTTTTGATTTTAAATTGCCTAAGCTATAGGACCATAAGTGGAAGTGCCCTAGGCTCTGTTGCTTTGTTTTTTAGATGTTTCAGGAAACACCATACACTTCTCCCGAGTGGTTGTTGGCAATTTACATCCCGCCCTTCAGCATAACAAGACTCCCAGTTCTCCATGGCCTGTCCTGCCTTTCTGGATTTTACACTTTTTTCAGATGGCCCTTTTGACCGGGAGGAAATGAGACTTCATTGTAGTGCAGATTTCCTTTGCAAGCTTGCTTGGTTGGCCAAAAAGGGCGTATGCGTTTTTTCCTGAGTATATTCAGGAAAAAACGCATACGCCCTTTTTGGCCAAGTGCATCATTGTGGACGTTCTGCCTCTTTTCCTATGCTTTCAATGCAATTCCAGTCTACCTCCTGAAATCGGTTTCCTGCAATTCTGCCCCGCTTTCAAGTCCTCTTGGCAGCCTTACTTCAGTCTATTTTTGGATGATAGCTGTCATTTATAACTCTGCAGGTTTGTGAATTACAGTGCCCCTGAGCTCCTTTCTTCAACTCGCTTTCTTGTGACCTGGCCGTAACACCGCAGGATGGCTTCAGGCCCTAATCTGGTTCCGGCCCGGCATGCTGAGCCTTTGCTTAATTCCTCTTCCTGGTGGGAAATGAGAGTTAAATTTGCCCGTCCAGACACCTCCAGCTAGCCTCTCATTGGTTCTCGCTATTCCTGTTCATCTTCCGCAGAAATTGCAAACTGGGCCAAACAGGAGGTTAAAGGGACTGACTCTCCTAGTCGGGAGAGTGTTAGTAAAGCGTCTGGAATGTTGCACCCGAGTACCAGGGGAGCAAAACTGAGACATATTTGAACACGACTCCCGTTCACATGGTTGATCATACTCTGGGTTCCACATGCATGTTTTAGCTGAAGGAAGAATACCTTAAACCTGGAGAGTTGAGACCCGTGGAATGGGTACCATGCAATATGACTTCAAAGGGTCTTCATTTGCTCACCGAACCTCTCCAATCCTATCACTGCTGCGTTTATGCCCCTGTACACACGCTTGATTCTCTTTTGGAGACATAGCAATCCATAGGTTTTAAGATACTTACTAGTCAGGTACATTCTTAGGCGTTTAATATGGGGTTTTGAGTCCATTTCGTTGAGCAAGGAGTAGCTCTTGTCTATTCCATATTTGGCTTAAGGAACTTTATCTGTGCTCATTTCAATCTCTGGTTTTATGCAGCACCCCAACTCACCTTTCCCCTTAAGCAAGCATAAGTTGGTTTTCTAAATTTGAGACCCTGTTCTGTTTTGGAATGCAGTTCCTGTGTAGCCAAGTTTACATTCCGTGTATTAGTGATATCTTATGATGTTTCTTTTTCTGTGTGACTTATTTCAGTTAGAATCATCGTACCTGAATCCACTCATTGTGCTGCTAAGGGCCTGATACATAGATTTCATTGCTGAGTTATATTGCTTTGTAAGTAAATACCACAACTTCTTTATCCATTTTTCACTTTCTGCGATGTTGAACTTGTACTGTAAACGAGATTCTTGTAAATAGAGGCGTCCCAAACTTTGGGGTGGCTGTGTCTTTTTGATTTTAATTTCCCTAAGCTATAGGACCATAAGTGGCAGTGCCCTAGGCTCTGCTGCTTTGTATTTTAGATGTTTCAGGAAACACCATAAACTTCTCCGCAGTGTCTGTTGGCAATTTACATCCCGCCCATCAGCATAACAAGGCTCCCAGTTCTCCATGGCCTGTCCTGCCTTTCTGGATTTTACACTTTTTTCAGATGGCCCTTTTGACCGGGGAGAAGTGAGACTTCATTGTAGTGCAGATTTCCTTTGCAAGCTTGCTTGGTTGGCCAAAAAGGGCGTATGCGTTTTTTCCTGAATATATTCAGGAAAAAACGCATACGCCCTTTTTGGCCAAGTGCATCATTGTGGACGTTCTGCCTCTTTTCCTATGCTTTCAATGCAATTCCAGTCTACCTCCTGAAATCGGTTTCCTGCAATTCTGCCCCGCTTTCAAGTCCTCTTGGCAGCCTTACTTCAGTCTATTTTTGGACGATAGCTGTCATTTATAACTCTGCAGGTTTGTGAATTACAGTGCCCCTGAGCTCCTTTCTTCAACTCGCTTTCTTTTGAGCTGGCCGCAACACCGCAGGATGGCTTCAGGCCCTAATCTGGTTCCGGCACGGCACGCTGAGCCTTTGGTTAATTCCTCTTCCTGGTGGGAAATGAGAGTTAAATTTGCCCGTCCAGACACCTCCAGCTAGCCTCTAATTGGTTCTCGCTATTCCTGTTCATCTTCCGCAGAAATTGCAAACTGGGCCATACAGGAGGTTAAAGGGACTGACTCTGCAAGTCGGGAGAGTGTTAGTAAAGCGTCTGGAATGTTGCACCCGAGTACCAGGGTACGAAAACTGAGACATATTTGAACACGTCTCCCGATCACATGGTTGATCATACTCTAGGTTCCACATGCATGTTTTAGCTGAAGGAAGAATACCTTAAACCTGGGTAGTTGAAACCCGTGGAATGGGTACCATGCAATATGACTTCAAAGGGTCTTCATTTGCTCACCGAACCTCTCCAATCCTATCACTGCTGCGTTTATGCCCCTGTACACATGCTTGATTCTCTTTCGGAGACATAGCAATCCATAGGTTTTAAGATACTTACTAGTCAGGTACATTCTTACGCGTTTAATATGCGGTGTTGAGTCCATTTCGTTGAGCAAGGAGTAGCTCTTGTCTATTCCATATTTGGCTTAAGGAACTTTATCTGTGCTCATTTCAATCTCTGGTTTTATGCAGCACCCCAACTCACCTTTACCCTTAAGCAAGCAAAAGTTGGTTTTCTAAATTTGAGACCCCGTTCTGTTCTGTAATTCAGTTCCTCTGTAGCCAAGTTTACATTCCGTGTATTACTGATACCTTATGATGTTTCTTTTTCTGTGTGACTTATTTCAGTTAGAATCATCATACCTGAATCCACTCATTGTGCTGCTAAGGGCCTGATGACACAGATTTCATGCTGAGTGATATTGCTTTGTAAGTAAATACTACAACTTCTTTATCCATTTTTCACTTTCTGCGATGTTGAACTTGTACTGTAAACGAGGTTCTTGTAAACAGAGCCGTTCCAAACTTTGGGGTGGCTGTGTCTTTTTGATTTTAATTTCCCTAAGCTATAGGACCATAAGTGGAAGTGCCCTAGTTTCTGTTGCTTTGTTTTTTAGATGTTTCAGGAAACACCATACACTTCTCCAGAGTAGTTGTTGGCAATTTACATCCCGCCCATCAGCATAACAAGGCTCCCAGTTCTCCATGGCCTGTCCTGCCTTTCTGGATTTTACACTTTTTTCAGATGGCCCTTTTGACCGGGGGGAAGTGAGACTTCATTGTAGTGCAGATTTCCTTTGCAAGCTTGCTTGGTTGGCCAAAAAGGGCGTATGCATTTTTTCCTGAATATATTCAGGAAAAAACGCATACGCCCTTTTTGGCCAAGTGCATCATTGTGGACGTTCTGCCTCTTTTCCTATGCTTTCAATGCAATTCCAGTCTACCTCCTGAAATCGGGTTCCTGCAATTCTGCCCCACATTCAAGTCCTCTTGGCAGCCTTACTTCAGTCTATTTTTGGACGATAGCTGTCATTTATAACTCTGCAGGTTTGTGAATTACAGTGCCCCTGAGCTCCATTCTTCAACTCGCTTTCTTGTGACCTGGCCGCAACACCGCAGGATGGCTTCAGGCCCTAATCTGGTTCCGGCACGGCACGCTGAGCCTTTGGTTATTTCCTCTTCCTGGTGGGAAATGAGAGTTAAATTTGCCCGTCCAGACACCTCCAGCTAGCCTCTCATTGGTTCTCGCTATTCCTGTTCATCTTCCGCAGAAATTGCAAACTGGGCCAAACAGGAGGTTAAAGGCGCTCACTCTCCAAGTGGGGAGAGTGTTAGTAAAGCGTCTGGAATGTTGCACCCGAGTACCAGGGGAGGAAAACTGAGACATATTTTAACACGTCTCCCGTTCACATGGTTGATCATACTTGGGTTCCACATGCATGTTTTAGCTGAAGGAAGAATACCTTAAACTTGGAGAATTGAGACCCGTGTAATGGGTACCATGCAATATGACTTCAAAGGGTCTTCATTTGCTCACCGAACCTCTCCAATCCTATCACTGCTGCGTTTATGCCCCTGTACACATGCTTGATTCTCTTTTGGAGACATAGCAATCCATAGGTTTTACGATACTTACTAGTCAGGTACATTCTTAGGCGTTTAATATGCGGTGTTGAGTCCATTTCGTTGAGCAAGGAGTAGCTCTTGTCTATTCCATATTTGACTTAAGGAACTTTATCTGTGCTCATTTCAATCTCTGGTTTTATGCAGCACCCCAACTCACCTTTACCCTTAAGCAAGCATAAGTTGGTTTTCTAAATTTGAGACCCTGTTCTGTTCTGTAATTCAGTTCCTGTGTAGCCAAGTTTACATTCCGTGTATTACTGATATCTTATGATGTTTCTTTTTCTGTGTGACTTATTTCAGTTAGAATCATCATACCTGAATCCACTCATTGTGATGCTAAGGACCTGATGACATAGATTTCATTGCTGAGTGATACTGTATTGTAAGTAAATACCACAACTTCTTTATCCATTTTTCACTTTCTGCGATGTTGAACTTGTACTGTAAACGAGGTTCTTGTAAACAGAGGCGTCCCAAACTTTGAGGTGGCTGTGTCTTTTTGATTTTAATTTCCCTAAGCTATAGGACCATAAGTGGAAGTGCCCTAGGCTCTGTTGCTTTGTTTTTTAGATGTTTCAGGAAACACCATACACTTCTCCGGAGTGGTTGTTGGCAATTTACATCCCTCCCTTCAGCATAACAAGGCTCCCAGTTCTCCATGGCCTGTCCTGCCTTTCTGGATTTTACACTTTTTTCAGATGGCCCTTTTGACCGGGGGGAAGTGCGACTTCATTGTAGTGCAGATTTCCTTTGCAAGCTTGCTTGGTTGGCCAAAAAGGGCGTATGCGTTTTTTCCTGAATATATTCAGGAAAAAACGCATACGCCCTTTTTGGCCAAGTGCATCATTGTGGACGTTCTGCCTCTTTTCCTATGCTTTCAATGCAATTTCAGTCTACCTCCTGAAATCGGATTCCTGCAATTCTGCCCCGCTTTCAAGTCCTCTTGGCAGCCTTACTTCAGTCTATTTTTGGACGATAGCTGTCATTTATAACTCTGCAGGTTTGTGAATTACAGTGCCCCTGAGCACCTTTCTTCAACTCGCTTTCTTGTGAGCTGGCCGCAACACCGCAGGATGGCTTCAGGCCCTAATCTGGTTCTGGCACGGCACGCTAAGCCTTTGGTTATTTCCTCCTCCTGGTGGGAAATGAGAGTTAAATTTGCCCGTCCAGACACCTCCAGCTAACCTCTCATTGGTTCTCGCTATTCCTGTTCATCTTCCGCAGAAATTGCAAACTGTGCCAAACAGGAGGTTAAAGGCGCTGACTCTTCAAGTGGGGAGAGTGTCAGTAAAGCGTCTGGAATGTTGCACCCGAGTACCAGGGGAGGAAAACTGAGACATATTTGAACACGTCTCCCGATCAAATGGTTGATCATACTCTAGGTTCCACATGCATGTTTTAGCTGAAGGAAGAATACCTTAAATTGGGTAGCTGAAAGCCGTGGAATGGGTACCATGCAATATGACTTCAATGGGTCTTCATTTGCTCACCGAACCTCTCCAATCCTATCACTGTTGCGTTTATGCCCCTGTACACATGCTTGATTCTCTTTCGGAGACATAGCAATCCATAGGTTTTAAGATACTTACTAGTCAGGTACATTCTTAGGCGTTTAATATGCGGTGTTGAGTCCATTTCGTTGAGCATGGAGTAGCTCTTGTCTATTCCATATTTGGCTTAAGGAACTTTATCTGTGCTCATTTCAATCTCTGGTTTTATGCAGCACCCCAACTCACCTTTCCCCT
Source organism: Stenella coeruleoalba (assembly GCF_951394435.1). NCBI lineage: Eukaryota > Metazoa > Chordata > Mammalia > Artiodactyla > Delphinidae > Stenella > Stenella coeruleoalba. Next base: position 254,204 of record NW_027646244.1, on the reverse strand, counting down.
TAAGCAAGCATAAGTTGGTTTTCTAAATTTGAGACCCTGTTCTGTTCTGTAATTCAGTTCCTGTGTAGCCAAGTTTCCATTCCGTGTATTACTGATATCTTATGATGTTTCTTTTTCTGTGTGACTTATTTCAGTTAGAATCATCATACCTGAATCCACTCATTGTGCTGCTAAGGGCCTGATGACACAGATTTCATTGCTGAGTGATATTGCTTTGTAAGTTAATACCACAACTTTTTTATCCATTTTTCACTTTCTGTGATGTTGAACTTGTACTGTAAACGAGGTTCTTGTAAACAGAGCCGTTCCAAACTTTGGGGTGGCTGTGTCTTTTTGATTTTAAATTCCCTAAGCTATAGGACCATAAGTGGAAGTGCCCTAGGCTCTGTTGCTTTGTTTTTTAGATGTTTCAGGAAACACCATACACTTCTCCCTAGTGGTTGTTGGCAATTTACATCCCGCCCATCAGCATAACAAGGCTCCCAGTTCTCCATGGCCTGTCCTGCCTGTCTGGATTTTACACTTTTTTCAGATGGCCCTTTTGACCGGGGAGAAGTGAGACTTCATTGTAGTGCAGATTTCCTTTGCAAGTTTACTTGGTTGGCCAAAAAGGGCGTATGCGTTTTTTCCTGAATATATTCAGGAAAAAACGCATACGCCCTTTTTGGCCAAGTGCATCATTGTGGACGTTCTGCCTCTTTTCCTATGCTTTCAATGCAATTCCAGTCTACCTCCTGAAATCGGTTTCCTGCAATTCTGCCCCGCTTTCAAGTCCTCTTGGCAGCCTTACTTCAGTCTATCTTTGGACGATAGCTGTCATTTATAACTCTGCAGGTTTGAGAATTACAGTGCCCCTGAGCTCCTTTCTTCAACTCGCTTTCTTGTGACCTGGCCGTTACAGCGCAGGATGGCTTCAGGCCCTAATCTGGTTCCGGCCCGGCATGCTGAGCCTTTGGTTAATTCCTCTTCCTGGTGGGAAATGAGAGTTAAATTTGCCCGTCCAGACACCTCCAGCTAGCCTCTCATTGGGTCTCGCTATTCCTGTTCATCTTCCGCAGAAATTGCAAACTGGGCCAAACAGGAGGTTAAAGGGACTGACTCTCCAAGTTGGGAGAGTGTTAGTAAAGCGTCTGGAATGTTGCACCCGAGTACCAGGGGAGGAAAACTGAGACATATTTGAACACGACTCCCGTTCACATGGTTGATCATACTCTAGGTTCCACATGCATGTTTTAGCTGAAGGAAGAATACCTTAAACCTGGGTAGTTGAAACCCGTGGAATGGGTACCATGCAATATGACTTCAAAGGGTCTTCATTTGCTCACGAACCTCTCCAATCCTATCACTGCTACGTGTATGACCCTGTACACATGCTTGATTCTCTTTCGGAGACATAGCAATCCATAGGTTTTAAGATACTTACTAGTCAGGTACATTCTTAGACGTTTAATATGCGGTGTTGAGTCCATTTCGTTGAGCAAGGAGTAGCTCTTGTCTATTCCATATTTGGCTTAAAGAACTTTATCTGTGCTCATTTCAATCTCTGGTTTTATGCAGCACCCCAACTCACCTTTACCCTTAAGCAAGAATAAGTTGGTTTTCTAAATTTGAGACCCTGTTCTGTTCTGTAATTCAGTTCCTGTGTAGCCAAGTTTACATTCCATGTATTACTGATATCTTATGATGTTTCTTTTTCTGTGTGACTTATTTCAGTTAGAATCATCATACCTGAATCCACTCATTGTGCTGCTAAGGGCCTGATGGCACAGATTTCATTGCTGAGTGATATTGCTTTGTAAGTAAATACCACAACTTCTTTATCCATTTTTCACTTTCTGCGATGTTGAACTTGTACTGTAAACGAGGTTCTTGTAAACAGAGCCGTCCCAAACTTTGGGGTGGCTGTGTCTTTTTGATTTTAATTTCCCTAAGCTATAGGACCATAAGTGGCAGTGCCCTAGGCTCTGTTGCTTTGTTTTTTAGATGTTTCAGGAAACACCATACACTTCTCCCGAGTGTCTGTTGGCAATTTACATCCCGCCCATCAGCATAACAAGGCTCCCAGTTCTCCATGGCCTGTCCTGCCTTTCTGGATTTTACACTTTTTTCAGATGGCCCTTTTGACCGGGGGGAAGTGAGACTTCATTGTAGTGCAGATTTCCTTTGCAAGCTTGCTTGGTTGGCCAAAAAGGGCGTATGCGTTTTTTCCTGAATATATTCAGGAAAAAATGCATACGCCCTTTTTGGCCAAGTGCATCATTGTGGACGTTCTGCCTCTTTTCCTATGCTTTCAATGCAATTCCAGTCTACCTCCTGAAATCGGTTTCCTGCAATTCTGCCCCGCTTTCAAGTCCTCTTGGCAGCCTTACTTCAGTCTATTTTTGGACGATAGCTGTCATTTATAACTCTGCAGGTTTGTGAATTACAGTGCCCCTGAGCTCCTTTCTTCAACTCGCTTTCTTGTGACCTGGCCGCAACACCGCAGGATGGCTTCAGGCCCTAATCTGGTTCCGGCACGGCACGCTGAGCCTTTGGTTATTTCCTCTTCTTGTTGGGAAATGAGAGTTAAATTTGCCCGTCCAGACACCTCCAGCTAGTCTCTCATTGGTTCTCGCTATTCCTGTTCATCTTCCGCAGTAATTGCAAACTGGGCCAAACAGGAGGTTAAAGGCGCTGACTCTCCAAGTGGGGAGAGTGTTAGTAAAGCGTCTGGAATGTAGCACCCGAGTACCAGGGGAGGAAAACTGAGACATATTTGAACACGTCTCCCGTTCACATGGTTGATCATACTTGGGTTCCACATGCATGTTTTAGCTGAAGGAAGAATACCTTAAACCTGGAGAGTTGAGACCCGTGTAAAGGGTACCATGAAATATGACTTCAAAGGGTCTTCATTTGCTCACCGAACCTCTCCAATCCTATCACTGCTGCGTTTATGCCCCTGTACACATGCTTGATTCTCTTTTGGAGACATAGCAATCCATAGGTTTTACGATACTTACTAGTCAGGTACATTCTTAGGCGTTTAATATGCGGTGTTGAGTCCATTTCGTTGAGCAAGGAGTAGCTCTTGTCTATTGCATATTTGACTTAAGGAACTTTATCTGTGCTCATTTCAATCTCTGGTTTTATGCAGCACCCCAACTCACCTTTACCCTTAAGCAAGCATAAGTTGGTTTTCTAAATTTGAGACCCTGTTCTGCTCTGTAATTCAGTTCCTGTGTAGCCAAGTTTACATTCCGTGTATTACTGATATCTTATGATGTTTCTTTTTCTGTGTGACTTATTTCAGTTAGAATCATCATACCTGAATCCACTCATTGTGATGCTAAGGGCCTGATGACATAGATTTCATTGCTGAGTGATATTGCTTTGTAAGTAAATACCACAACTTCTTTATCCATTTTTCACTTTCTGCGATGTTGAACTTGTACTGTAAACGAGGTTCTTGTAAACAGAGGCGTCCCAAACTTTGGGGTGGCTGTGTCTTTTTTATTTTAAATTCCCTAAGCTATAGGACCATAAGTGGAAGTGCCCTAGGCTCTGTTGCTTTGTTTTTTAGATGTTTCAGGTAACACCATACACTTCTCCCGAGTGGTTGTAGGCAATTTACATCCCGCCCTTCTGCATAACAAGGCTCCCAGTTCTCCATGGCCTGTCCTGCCTTTCTGGATTTTACACTTTTTTCAGATGGCCCTTTTGACCGGGGGAAGTGAGACTTCATTGTAGTGCAGATTTCCTTTGCAAGATTGCTTGGTTGGCCAAAAAGGGCGTATGCGTTTTTTCCTGAATATATTCAGGAAAAAACGCATACGCCCTTTTTGGCCAAGTGCATCATTGTGGACGTTCTGCCTCTTTTCCTATGCTTTCAATGCAATTCCAGTCTACCTCCTGAAATCGGTTTCCTGCAATTCTGCCCCGCTTTCAAGTCCTCTTGGCAGCCTTACTTCAGTCTATTTTTGGACGATAGCTGTCATTTATAACTCTGCAGGTTTGTGAATTACAGTGCCCCTGAGCTCCTTTCTTCAACTCGCTTTCTTTTGAGCTGGCCGCAACACCGCAGGATGGCTTCAGGCCCTAATCTGGTTCCGGCACGGCACGCTGAGCCTTTGGTTAATTCCTCTTCCTGGTGGGAAATGAGAGTTAAATTTGCCCGTCCAGACACCTCCAGCTAGTCTCTCATTGGTTCTCGCTATTCCTGTTCATCTTCCGCAGTAATTGCAAACTAGGCCAAACAGGAGGTTAAAGGGACTGACTCTCCAAGTGGGGAGAGTGTTAGTAAAGCGTCTGGAATGTTGCACCCGTGTACCAGGGGAGGAAAACTGAGACATATTTGAACACGTCTCCCGTTCACATGGTTGATCATACTTGGGTTCCACATGCATGTTTTAGCTGAAGGAAGAATACCTTAAACCTGGAGAGTTGAGACCCGTGTAAAGGGTACCATGCAATATGACTTCAAAGGGTCTTCATTTGCTCACCGAACCTCTCCAATCCTATCACTGCTGCGTTTATGCCCCTGTACACATGCTTGATTCTCTTTTGGAGACATAGCAATCCATAGGTTTTACGATACTTACTAGTCAGGTACATTCTTAGGCGTTTAATATGCGGTGTTGAGTCCATTTCGTTGAGCAAGGAGTAGCTCTTGTCTATTCCATATTTGACTTAAGGAACTTTAACTGTGCTCATTTCAATCTCTGGTTTTATGCAGCACCCCAACTCACCTTTACCCTTAAGCAAGCATAAGTTGGTTTTCTAAATTTGAGACCCTGTTCTGCTCTGTAATTCAGTTCCTGTGTAGCGAAGTTTACATTCCGTGTATTACTGATATCTTATGATGTTTCTTTTTCTGTGTGACTTATTTCAGTTAGAATCATCATACCTGAATCCACTCATTGTGCTGCTAAGGGCCTGATGACATAGATTTCATTGCTGAGTGATATTGCTTTGTAAGTAAATACCACAACTTCTTTATCCATTTTTCACTTTCTGCAATGTTGAACTTGTACTGTAAACGAGGTTCTTGTAAACAGAGGCGTCCCAAACTTTGGGGTGGCTGTGTCTTTTTGACTTTAATTTCCCTAAGCTATAGGACCATAAGTGGAAGTGCCCTAGGCTCTGTTGCTTTGTTTTTTAGATGTTTCAGGAAACACCATACACTTCTCCCCAGTGTCTGTTGGCAATTTACATCCCGCCCATCAGCATAACAAGGCTCCCAGTTCTCCATGGCCTGTCCTGCCTTTCTGGATTTTACACATTTTTCAGATGGCCCTTTTGACCGGGGGGAAGTGAGACTTCATTGTAGTGCAGATTTCCTTTGCAAGCTTGCTTGGTTGGCCAAAAAGGGCGTATGCGTTTTTTCCTGAATATATTCAGGAAAAAACGCATACGCCCTTTTTGGCCAAGTGCATCATTGTGGACGTTCTGCCTCTTTTCCTATGCTTTCAATGCAATTGCAGTCTACCTCCTGAAATCGGTTTCCTGCAATTCTGCCCCGCTTTCAAGTCCTCTTGGCAGCCTTACTTCAGTCTATTTTTGGACGATAGCTGTCATTTATAACTCTGTAGGTTTGTGAATTACAGTGCCCCTGAGCTCCTTTCTTCAACTCGCTTTCTTGTGACCTGGCCGCAACACCGCAGGATGGCTTCAGGCCCTAATCTGGTTCCGGCACGGCACGCTGAGCCTTTGGTTAATTCCTCTTCCTGGTGGGAAATGAGAGTTAAATTTGCCCGTCCAGACACCTCCAGCTAGTCTCTCATTGGTTCTCGCTATTCCTGTTCATCTTCCACAGAAATTGCAAAGTGGGCCAAACAGGAGGTTAAAGGGACTGACTCTCCAAGTCGGGAGAGTGTTAGTAAAGCGTCTGGAATGTTGCACCCGAATACCAGGGTACGAAAACTGAGACATATTTGAATACATCTCTCGATCACATGGTTGATCATACACTAGGTTCCACATACATGTTTTAGCTGAAGGAAGAATACCTTAAACCTGGGTAGTTGAAACCCGTGGAATGGGTACCATGCAATAAGACTTCAAAGGGTCTTCATTTGCTCACCGAACCTCTCCAATCCTATCACTGCTGCGTTTATGCCCCTGTACACATGCTTGATTCTCTTTTGGAGACATAGCAATCCATAGGTTTTACGATACTTACTAGTCAGTTACATTATTAGGCGTTTAATATGCGGTGTTGAGTCCATTTCGTTGAGCAAGGAGTAGCTCTTGTCTATTCCATATTTGACTTAAGGAACTTTATCTGTGCTCATTTCAATCTCTGGTTTTATGCAGCACCCCAACTCACCTTTCCCCTTAAGCAAGCATAAGTTGGTTTTCTAAATTTGAGACGCTGTTGTGTTCTGTAATTCAGTTCCTGTGTAGCCAAGTTTACATTCCGTGTATTACTGATATCTTATGATGTTTCTTTTTCTGTGTGACTTATTTCAGTTAGAATCATCATACCTGAACTCACTCATTGTGATGCTAAGGGCCTGATGACATAGATTTCATTGCTGAGTGATATTGCTTTGTAAGTAAATACCACAACTTCTTTATCCATTTTTCACTTTCTGCGATGTTGAACTTGTACTGTAAACGAGGTTCTTGTAAACAGAGGCGTCCCAAACTTTGGGGTGGCTGTGTCTTTTTTATTGTAAATTCCCTAAGCTGTAGGACCATAAGTGGAAGTGCCCTAGGCTCTGTTGCTTTGTTTTTTAGATGTTTCAGGAAACACCATACACTTCACCCGAGTGGTTGTAGGCAATTTACATCCCGCCCTTCAGCATAACAAGGCTCCCAGTTCTCCATGGCCTGTCCTGCCTTTCTGGATTTTACACTTTTTTCAGATGGCCCTTTTGACCGGGGGGAAGTGAGACTTCATTGTAGTGCAGATTTCCTTTGCAAGATTGCTTGGTTGGCCAAAAAGGGCGTATGCGTTTTTTCCTGAATATATTCAGGAAAAAACGCATACGCCCTTTTTGGCCAAGTGCATCATTGTGGACGTTCTGCCTCTTTTCCTATGCTTTCAATGCAATTTCAGTCTACCTCCTGAAATCGGTTTCCTGCAATTCTGCCCCGCTTTCAAGTCCTCTTGGCAGCCTTACTTCAGTCTATTTTTGGACGATAGCTGTCATTTATAACTCTGCAGGTTTGTGAATTACAGTGCCCCTGAGCTCCTTTCTTCAACTCGCTTTCTTTTGAGCTGGCCGCAACACCGCAGGATGGCTTCAGGCCCTAATCTGGTTCCGGCACGACACACTGAGCCTTTGGTTATTTCCTCTTCCTGGTGGGAAATGAGAGTTAAATTTGCCCGTCCAGACACCTCCAGCTAGCCTCTCATTGGTTCTCGCTATTCCTGTTCATCTTCCGCAGAAATTGCAAACTGGGCCAAACAGGAGGTTAAAGGCGCTGACTCTCCAAGTGGGGAGAGTGTTAGTAAAGCGTCTGGAATGTTGCACCCGAGTACCAGGGGAGCAAAACTGAGACATATTTGAAGACGTCTCCCTTTCACACGGTTGATCATACTCTGGGTTCCACATGCATGTTTTAGCTGAAGGAAGAATACCTTAAACCTGGAGAGTTGAGACCCGTGGAATGGGTACCATGCAATATGTCTTCAAAGGGTCTTCATTTGCTCACCGAACCTCTCCAATCCTATCACTGCTGCGTTTATGCCCCTGTACACACGCTTGATTCTCTTTTGGAGACATAGCAATCCATAGGTTTTAAGATACTTACTAGTCAGGTACATTCTTAGGCGTTTAATATGGGGTGTTGAGTCCATTTCGTTGAGCAAGGAGTAGCTCTTGTCTATTCCATATTTGGCTTAAGGAACTTTATCTGTGCTCATTTCAATCTCTGGTTTTATGCAGCACCACAACTCACCTTTCCCAGTAGCAAGCATAAGTTGGTTTACTAAATTTGAGACCCTGTTCTGTTTTGGAATTCAGTTCCTCTGTAGCCAAGTTTACATTCCGTGTATTAGTGATATCTTATGATGTTTCTTTTTCTGTGTGACTTATTTCAGTTAGAATCATCGTACCTGAATCCACTCATTATGCTGCTACGGGCCTGATGACATAGATTTCATTGCTGAGTGATACTGCATTGTACGTAAGTACCACAAGTTCTTTATCCATTTTTCACTTTCTGTGATATTGAACTTGTACGGTAAACGAGGTTCTTGTAAACAGAGGCGTCCCAAACTTTGGGGTGGCTGTGTCTTTTTGATTTTAATTTCCCTAAGCTATAGTACCATAAGTGGAAGTGCCCTAGGCTCTGTTGCTTTGTTTTTTAGATGTTTCAGGAAACACCATACACTTCTCCTGAGTGTCTGTTGGCAATTTACATCCCGCCCATCAGCATAACAAGGCTCCCAGTTCTCCATGGCCTGTCCTGCCTTTCTGGATTTTACACTTTTTTCAGATGGCCCTTTTGACCGGGGGGAAGTGAGACTTCATTGTAGTGCAGATTTCCTTTGCAAGCTTGCTTGGTTGGCCAAAAAGGGCGTATGCGTTTTTTCCTGAATATATTCAGGAAAAAACGCATACGCCCTTTTTGGCCAAGTGCATCATTGTGGACGTTCTGCCTCTTTTCCTATGCTTTCAATGCAATTCCAGTCTACCTCCTGAAATCGGTTTCCTGCAATTCTGCCCCGCTTTCAAGTCCTCTTGGCAGCCTTACGTCAGTATATTTTTGGACGATAGCTGTCATTTATAACTCTGCAGGTTTGTGAATTACAGTGCCCCTGAGCTCCTTCCTCAACTCGCTTTCTTTTGAGGTGGCCGCAACACCGCAGGATGGATTCAGGCCCTAATCTGGTTCCGGCACGGCACGCTGAGCCTTTGGTTATTTCCTATTCCTGGTGGGAAATGAGAGTTAAATTTGCCCGTCCAGACACCTCCAGCTAGCCTCTCATTGGTTCTCGCTATTTCTGTTCATCTTCCGCAGAAATTGCAAACTGGGCCAAACAGGAGGTTAAAGGCGCTGACTCTCCAAGTGGGGAGAGTGTTAGTAAAGCGTCTGGAATGTTGCACCCGAGTACCAGGGGAGGAAAACTGAGACATATTTGAACACGTCTCCCGATCACATGGTTGATCATACTCTGGGTTCCACATGCATGTTTTAGCTGAAGGAAGAATACCTTAAACCTGGGTAGTTGAAACCCGTGGAATGGGTACCATGCAATATGACTTCAAAGGGTCTTCATTTGCTCACCAAACCTCTCCAATCCTATCACTGCTGTGTTTATGCCCCTGTACACATGCTTGATTCTCTTTCGGAGACATAGCAATCCATAGGTTTTAAGATACTTACTAGTCAGGTACATTCTTAGGCGTTTAATATGGGGTGTTGAGTCCATTTCATTGAGCAAGGAGTAGCTCTTGTCTATTCCATATTTGGCTTAAGGAACTTTATCTGTGCTCATTTCAGTCTCTGGTTTTATGCAGCACCCCAACTCACCTTTCCCCTTAAGCAAGCATAAGTTGGTTTTCTAAATTTGAGACCCTGTTCTGTTCTGAAATTCAGTTCCTGTGTAGCCAAGTTTACATTCCGTGTATTAGTGATATCTTATGATGTTTCTTTTTCTGTGTGACTTATTTCAGGTAGAATCATCATATCTGAATCCACTCATTGTGCTGCTAAGGGCCTGATGACATAGATTTCATTGCTGAGTGATATTGCTTTGTAAGTAAATACCACAGCTTCTTTATCCATTTTTCATTTTCTGCGATGTTGAACTTGTACTGTAAACGAGGTTCTTGTAAACAGAGGCGTCCCAAACTTTGGGGTGGCTGTGTCTTTTTGATTTTAATTTTCCTAAGCTATAGGACCATAAGTGGAAGTGCCCTAGGCTCTGTTGCTTTGTTTTTTCGATGTTTCAGGAAACACCATACACTTCTCCCAAGTGTCTGTTGGCAATTTACATCCCGCCCATCAGCATAACAAGGCTCCCAGTTCTCCATGGCCTGTCCTGCCTTTCTGGATTTTACACTTTTTTCAGATGGCCCTTTTGACCGGGGGGAAGTGAGACTTCATTGTAGTGCAGATTTCCTTTGCAAGCTTGCTTGGTTGGCCAAAAAGGGCGTATGCGTTTTTTCCTGAATATATTCAGGAAAAAACGCATACGCCCTTTTTGGCCAAGTGCATCATTGTGGACGTTCTGCCTCTTTTCCTATGCTTTCAATGCAATTCCAGTCTACCTCCCGAAATCGGTTTCCTGCAATTCTGCCCCGCTTTCAAGTCCTCTTGGCAGCCTTACTTCAGTCTATTTTTGGACGATAGCTGTCATTTATAACTCTGCAGGTTTGTGAATTACAGTGCCCCTGAGCTCCTTTCTTCAACTCACTTTCTTGTGAGCTGGCCAAAACACCGCAGGATGGCTTCAGGCCCTAATCTGGTTCGGGCACGGCACGCTGAGCCTTTGGTTAATTCGTCTTCCTGGTGGGAAATGAGAGTTAAATTTGCCCGTCCAGACACCTCCAGCTAGTCTCTCATTGGTTCTCGCTATTCCTGTTCATCTTCCGCAGAAATTGCAAACTGGGCCAAACAGGAGGTTAAAGGGACTGACTCTCCAAGTCGGGAGAGTGTTAGTAAAGCGTCTGGAATGTTGCACCCGAGTACCAGGGGAGGAAAACTGAGACATATTTGAACACGTCTCCCGTTCACACGGTTGATCATACTCTGGGTTCCACATGCATGTTTTAGCTGAAGGAAGAATACCTTAAACCTGGGTAGTTGAAACCCGTGGAATGGGTACCATGCAATATGACTTCAAAGGGTCTTCATTTGCTCACCGAACCTCTCCAATCCTATCACTGCTGCGTTTATGCCCCTGTACACATGCTTGATTCTCTTTCAGAGACATAGCAATCCATAGGTTTGAAGATACTTACTAGTCAGGTACATTCTTAGGCGTTTAATATGGGGTGTTGAGTCCATTTCGTTGAGCAAGGAGTAGCTCTTGTCTATTCCATATTTGGCTTAAGGAACTTTATCTGTGCTCATTTCAATCTCTGGTTTTATGCAGCACCCCAACTCACCTTTCCCCTTAAGCAAGCATAAGTTGGTTTTCTAAATTTGAGACCCTGTTCTGTTCTGTAATTCAGTTCCTGTGTAGCCAAGTTTCCATTCCGTGTATTACTGATATCTTATGATGTTTCTTTTTCTCTGTGACTTATTTCAGTTAGAATCATCATACCTGAATCCACTCATTGTGCTGCTAAGGGCCTGATGACACAGATTTCATTGCTGAGTGATATTGCTTTGTAAGTAAATACCACAACTTCTTTCTCCATTTTTCACTTTCTGTGATGTTGAACTTGTACTGTAAACGAGGTTCTTGTAAACAGAGCCGTTCCAAACTTTGGGGTGGCTGTGTCTTTTAGATTTTAAATTCCCTAAGCTATAGGACCATAAGTGGAAGTGCCCTAGGCTCTGTTTCTTTGTTTTTTAGATGTTTCAGGAAACACCATACACTTCTCCCGAGTGGTTGTTGGCAATTTACATCCCGCCCATCAGCATAACAAGGCTCCCAGTTCTCCATGGCCTGTCCTGCCTTTCTGGATTTTACACTTTTTTCAGATGGCCCTTTTGACAGGGGGGAAGTGAGACTTCATTGTAGTGCAGATTTCCTTTGCAAGCTTGCTTGGTTGGCCAAAAAGGGCGTATGCGTTTTTTCCTGAATATATTCAGGAAAAAACGCATACGCCCTTTTTGGCCAAGTGCATCATTGTGGACGTTCTGCCTCTTTTCCTATGCTTTCAATGCAATTCCAGTCTACCTCCTGAAATCGGTTTCCTGCAATTCTGCCCCGCTTTCAAGTCCTCTTGGCAGCCTTACTTCAGTCTATTTTTGGACGATAGCTGTCATTTATAACTCTGCAGGTTTGTGAATTACAGTGCCCCTGAGCTCTTTTCTTCAACTCGCTTTCTTGTGAGCTGGCCGCAACACCGCAGGATGGCTTCAGGCCCTAACCTGGTTCTGGCACGGCACGCTGAGCCTTTGGTTAATTCCTCTTCCTGGTGGGAAATGAGAGTTAAATTTGCCCGTCTAGACACCTCCAGCTAATCTCTCATTGGTTCTCGCTATTCCTGTTCATCTTCCGCAGAAATTGCAAACTGGGCCAAACAGGAGGTTAAAGGGACTGACTCTCCAAGTTGGGAGAGTGTTAGTAAAGCGTCTGGAATGTTGCACCCGAGTACCAGGGTACGAAAACTGAGACATATTTGAACACGTCTCCCAATCACATGGTTGATCATACTCTAGGTTCCACATGCATGTTTTAGCTGAAGGAAGAATACCTTAAACCTGGGTAGTTGAAACCCGTGGAATGGGTACCATGCAATATGACTTCAAAGGGTCTTCATTTGCTCACCGAACCTCTCCAATCCTATCACTGCTGCGTTTATGCACCTGTACACATGCTTGATTCTCTTTCGGAGACATAGCAATCCATAGGTTTGAAGATACTTACTAGTCAGGTACATTCTTAGGCGTTTAATATGGGGTGTTGAGTCCATTTCGTTGAGCAAGGAGTAGCTCTTGTCTATTCCATATTTGGCTTAAGGAACTTTATCTGTGCTCATTTCAGTCTCTGGTTTTATGCAGCACCCCAACTCACCTTTCCCCTTAAGCAAGCATAAGTTGGTTTTCTAAATTTGAGACCCTGTTCTGTTCTGAAATTCAGTTCCTGTGTAGCCAAGTTTACATTCCGTGTATTAGTGATATCTTATGATGTTTCTTTTTCTGTGTGACTTATTTCAGGTAGAATCATCATATCTGAATCCACTCATTGTGCTGCTAAGGGCCTGATGACATAGATTTCATTGCTGAGTGATATTGCTTTGTAAGTAAATACCACAGCTTCTTTATCCATTTTTCATTTTCTGCGATGTTGAACTTGTACTGTAAACGAGGTTCTTGTAAACAGAGGCGTCCCAAAATTTGGGGTGGCTGTGTCTTTTTGATTTTAATTTTCCTAAGCTATAGGACCATAAGTGGAAGTGCCCTAGGCTCTGTTGCTTTGTTTTTTCGATGTTTCAGGAAACACCATACACTTCTCCCAAGTGTCTGTTGGCAATTTACATCCCGCCCATCAGCATAACAAGGCTCCCAGTTCTCCATGGCCTGTCCTGCCTTTCTGGATTTTACACTTTTTTCAGATGGCCCTTTTGACCGGGGGGAAGTGAGACTTCATTGTAGTGCAGATTTCCTTTGCAAGCTTGCTTGGTTGGCCAAAAAGGGCGTATGCGTTTTTTCCTGAATATATTCAGGAAAAAACGCATACGCCCTTTTTGGCCAAGTGCATCATTGTGGACGTTCTGCCTCTTTTCCTATGCTTTCAATGCAATTCCAGTCTACCTCCCGAAATCGGTTTCCTGCAATTCTGCCCCGCTTTCAAGTCCTCTTGGCAGCCTTACTTCAGTCTATTTTTGGACGATAGCTGTCATTTATAACTCTGCAGGTTTGTGAATTACAGTGCCCCTGAGCTCCTTTCTTCAACTCACTTTCTTGTGAGCTGGCCAAAACACCGCAGGATGGCTTCAGGCCCTAATCTGGTTCGGGCACGGCACGCTGAGCCTTTGGTTAATTCCTCTTCCTGGTGGGAAATGAGAGTTAAATTTGCCCGTCCAGACACCTCCAGCTAGTCTCTCATTGGTTCTCGCTATTCCTGTTCATCTTCCGCAGAAATTGCAAACTGGGCCAAACAGGAGGTTAAAGGGACTGACTCTCCAAGTCGGGAGAGTGTTAGTAAAGCGTCTGGAATGTTGCACCCGAGTACCAGGGGAGGAAAACTGAGACATATTTGAACACGTCTCCCGTTCACACGGTTGATCATACTCTGGGTTCCACATGCATGTTTTAGCTGAAGGAAGAATACCTTAAACCTGGGTAGTTGAAACCCGTGGAATGGGTACCATGCAATATGACTTCAAAGGGTCTTCATTTGCTCACCGAACCTCTCCAATCCTATCACTGCTGCGTTTATGCCCCTGTACACATGCTTGATTCTCTTTCGGAGACATAGCAATCCATAGGTTTGAAGATACTTACTAGTCAGGTACATTCTTAGGCGTTTAATATGGGGTGTTGAGTCCATTTCGTTGAGCAAGGAGTAGCTCTTGTCTATTCCATATTTGGCTTAAGGAACTTTATCTGTGCTCATTTCAATCTCTGGTTTTATGCAGCACCCCAACTCACCTTTCCCCTTAAGCAAGCATAAGTTGGTTTTCTAAATTTGAGACCCTGTTCTGTTCTGTAATTCAGTTCCTGTGTAGCCAAGTTTCCATTCCGTGTATTACTGATATCTTATGATGTTTCTTTTTCTCTGTGACTTATTTCAGTTAGAATCATCATACCTGAATCCACTCATTGTGCTGCTAAGGGCCTGATGACACAGATTTCATTGCTGAGTGATATTGCTTTGTAAGTAAATACCACAACTTCTTTCTCCATTTTTCACTTTCTGTGATGTTGAACTTGTACTGTAAACGAGGTTCTTGTAAACAGAGCCGTTCCAAACTTTGGGGTGGCTGTGTCTTTTAGATTTTAAATTCCCTAAGCTATAGGACCATAAGTGGAAGTGCCCTAGGCTCTGTTTCTTTGTTTTTTAGATGTTTCAGGAAACACCATACACTTCTCCCGAGTGGTTGTTGGCAATTTACATCCCGCCCATCAGCATAACAAGGCTCCCAGTTCTCCATGGCCTGTCCTGCCTTTCTGGATTTTACACTTTTTTCAGATGGCCCTTTTGACAGGGGGGAAGTGAGACTTCATTGTAGTGCAGATTTCCTTTGCAAGCTTGCTTGGTTGGCCAAAAAGGGCGTATGCGTTTTTTCCTGAATATATTCAGGAAAAAACGCATACGCCCTTTTTGGCCAAGTGCATCATTGTGGACGTTCTGCCTCTTTTCCTATGCTTTCAATGCAATTCCAGTCTACCTCCTGAAATCGGTTTCCTGCAATTCTGCCCCGCTTTCAAGTCCTCTTGGCAGCCTTACTTCAGTCTATTTTTGGACGATAGCTGTCATTTATAACTCTGCAGGTTTGTGAATTACAGTGCCCCTGAGCTCCTTTCTTCAACTCGCTTTCTTGTGAGCTGGCCGCAACACCGCAGGATGGCTTCAGGCCCTAACCTGGTTCTGGCACGGCACGCTGAGCCTTTGGTTAATTCCTCTTCCTGGTGGGAAATGAGAGTTAAATTTGCCCGTCTAGACACCTCCAGCTAGTCTCTCATTGGTTCTCGCTATTCCTGTTCATCTTCCGCAGAAATTGCAAACTGGGCCAAACAGGAGGTTAAAGGGACTGACTCTCCAAGTTGGGAGAGTGTTAGTAAAGCGTCTGGAATGTTGCACCCGAGTACCAGGGTACGAAAACTGAGACATATTTGAACACGTCTCCCAATCACATGGTTGATCATACTCTAGGTTCCACATGCATGTTTTAGCTGAAGGAAGAATACCTTAAACCTGGGTAGTTGAAACCCGTGGAATGGGTACCATGCAATATGACTTCAAAGGGTCTTCATTTGCTCACCGAACCTCTCCAATCCTATCACTGCTGCGTTTATGCACCTGTACACATGCTTGATTCTCTTTCGGAGACATAGCAATCCATAGGTTTGAAGATACTTACTAGTCAGGTACATTCTTAGGCGTTTAATATGGGGTGTTGAGTCCATTTCGTTGAGCAAGGAGTTGCTCTTGTCTATTCCATATTTGGCTTAAGGAACTTTATCTGTGCTCATTTCAATCTCTGGTTTTATGCAGCACCCCAACTCACCTTTCCCCTTAAGCAAGCATAAGTTGGTTTTCTAAATTTGAGACCCTGTTCTGTTCTGTAATTCAGTTCCTGTGTAGCCAAGTTTCCATTCCGTGTATTACTGATATCTTATGATGTTTCTTTTTCTGTGTAACTTATTTCAGTTAGAATCATCGTACCTGAATCCACTCATTGTGCGACTAAGGGCCTGATGACACAGATTTCATTGCTGAGTGATATTGCTTTGTAAGTGAATACCACAACTTCTTTATCCATTTTTCACTTTCTGCGATGTTGAACTTGTACTGTAAACGAGGTTCTTGTAAACAGAGCCGTTCCAAACTTTGGGGTGGCTGTGTCTTTTTGATTTTAATTTCCCTGAGCTATAGGACCATAAGTGGAAGTGCCCTAGGCTCTGTTGCTTTGTTTTTTAGATGTTTCAGGAAACACCATACACTTATCCCGAGTGTCTGTTGGCAATTTACATCCCGCCCATCAGCATAACAAGGCTCCCAGTTCTCCATGGCCTGTCCTGCCTTTCTGGATTTTACACTTTTTTCAGATGGCCCTTTTGACCGGGGGGAAGTGAGACTTCATTGTAGTGCAGATTTCCTTTGCAAGCTTGCTTGGTTGGCCAAAAAGGGCGTATGCGTTTTTTCCTGAATATATTCAGGAAAAAACGCATATGCCCTTTTTGGCCAAGTGCATCATTGTGGACGTTCTGCCTCTTTTCCTATGCTTTCAATGCAATTCCAGTCTACCTCCTGAAATCGGTTTCCTGCAATTCTGCCCCGCTTCTTGTCCTCTTGGCAGCCTTACGTCAGTATATTTTTGGACGATAGCTGTCATTTATAACTCTGCAGGTTTGTGAATTACAGTGCCCCTGAGCTCCTTTCTTCAACTCGCTTTCTTTTGAGCTGGCCGCAACACCGCAGGATGGCTTCAGGCCCTAATCTGGTTCCGGCACGGCATGCTGAGCCTTTGGTTATTTCCTCTTCCTGGTGGGAAATGAGAGTTAAATTTGCCCGTCCAGACACCTCCAGCTAGCCTCTCATTGGTTCTCGCTATTCCTGTTCATCTTCCGCAGAAATTGCAAACTGGGCCAAACAGGAGGTTAAAGGCGCTGACTCTCCAAGTGGGGAGAGTGTTAGTAAAGCGTCTGGAATGTTGCACCCGAGTACCAGGGTACGAAAACTGAGACATATTTGAACACGTCTCCCGATCACATTGTTGATCATACTCTGGGTTCCACATGCATGTTTTAGCTGAAGGAAGAATACCTTAAACCTGGGTAGTTGAAACCCGTGGAATGGGTACCATGCAATATGACTTCAAAGGGTCTTCATTTGCTCACCGAACCTCTCCAATCCTATCACTGCTGTGTTTATGCCCCTGTACACATTCTTGATTCTCTTTCGGAGACATAGCAATCCATAGGTTTTAAGATACTTACTAGTCAGGTACATTCTTAGGCGTTTAATATGGGGTGTTGAGTCCATTTCGTTGAGCAAGGAGTAGCTCTTGTCTATTCCATATTTGGCTTAAGAAACTTTATCTGTGCTCATTTCAATCTCTGGTTTTATGCAGCACCCCAACTCACCTTTACCCTTAAGCAAGCATAAGTTGGTTTTCTAAATTTGAGACCCTGTTCTGTTCTGAAATTCAGTTCCTGTGTAGCCAAGTTTACATTCCGTGTATTAGTGATATCTTATGATGTTTCTTTTTCTGTGTGACTTATTTCAGGTAGAATCATCATATCTGAATCCACTCATTTTGCTGCTAAGGGCCTGATGACATAGATTTCATTGCTGAGTGATATTGCTTTGTAAGTAAATACCACAGCTTCTTTATCCATTTTTCATTTTCTGCGATGTTGAACTTGTACTGTAAACGAGGTTCTTGTAAACAGAGGCGTCCCAAACTTTGGGGTGGCTGTGTCTTTTTGATTTTAATTTTCCTAAGCTATAGGACCATAAGTGGAAGTGCCCTAGGCTCTGTTGCTTTGTTTTTTCGATGTTTCAGGAAACACCATATACTTCTCCCAAGTGTCTGTTGGCAATTTACATCCCGCCCATCAGCATAACAAGGCTCCCAGTTCTCCATGGCCTTTCCTGCCTTTCTGGATTTTACACTTTTTTCAGATGGCCCTTTTGACCGGGGGGAAGTGAGACTTCATTGTAGTGCAGATTTCCTTTGCAAGCTTGCTTGGTTGGCAAAAAAGGGCGTATGCGTTATTTCCTGAATATATTCAGGAAAAAACGCATACGCCCTTTTTGGCCAAGTGCATCATTGTGGACGTTCTGCCTCTTTTCCTATGCTTTCAATGCAATTCCAGTCTACCTCCCGAAATCGGTTTCCTGCAATTCTGCCCCGCTTTCAAGTCCTCTTGGCAGCCTTACTTCAGTCTATTTTTGGACGATAGCTGTCATTTATAACTCTGCAGGTTTGTGAATTACAGTGCCCCTGAGCTCCTTTCTTCAACTCACTTTCTTGTGAGCTGGCCAAAACACCGCAGGATGGCTTCAGGCCCTAATCTGGTTCGGGCACGGCACGCTGAGCCTTTGGTTAATTCCTCTTCCTGGTGGGAAATGAGAGTTAAATTTGCCCGTCCAGACACCTCCAGCTAGTCTCTCATTGGTTCTCGCTATTCCTGTTCATCTTCCGCAGAAATTGCAAACTGGGCCAAACAGGAGGTTAAAGGGACTGACTCTCCAAGTCGGGAGAGTGTTAGTAAAGCGTCTGGAATGTTGCACCCGAGTACCAGGGGAGGAAAACTGAGACATATTTGAACACGTCTCCCGTTCACACGGTTGATCATACTCTGGGTTCCACATGCATGTTTTAGCTGAAGGAAGAATACCTTAAACCTGGGTAGTTGAAACCCGTGGAATGGGTACCATGCAATATGACTTCAAAGGGTCTTCATTTGCTCACCGAACCTCTCCAATCCTATCACTGCTGCGTTTATGCCCCTGTACACATGCTTGATTCTCTTTCGGAGACATAGCAATCCATAGGTTTGAAGATACTTACTAGTCAGGTACATTCTTAGGCGTTTAATATGGGGTGTTGAGTCCATTTCGTTGAGCAAGGAGTAGCTCTTGTCTATTCCATATTTGGCTTAAGGAACTTTATCTGTGCTCATTTCAATCTCTGGTTTTATGCAGCACCCCAACTCACCTTTCCCCTTAAGCAAGCATAAGTTGGTTTTCTAAATTTGAGACCCTGTTCTGTTCTGTAATTCAGTTCCTGTGTAGCCAAGTTTCCATTCCGTGTATTACTGATATCTTATGATGTTTCTTTTTCTCTGTGACTTATTTCAGTTAGAATCATCATACCTGAATCCACTCATTGTGCTGCTAAGGGCCTGATGACACAGATTTCATTGCTGAGTGATATTGCTTTGTAAGTAAATACCACAACTTCTTTCTCCATTTTTCACTTTCTGTGATGTTGAACTTGTACTGTAAACGAGGTTCTTGTAAACAGAGCCGTTCCAAACTTTGGGGTGGCTGTGTCTTTTAGATTTTAAATTCCCTAAGCTATAGGACCATAAGTGGAAGTGCCCTAGGCTCTGTTTCTTTGTTTTTTAGATGTTTCAGGAAACACCATACACTTCTCCCGAGTGGTTGTTGGCAATTTACATCCCGCCCATCAGCATAACAAGGCTCCCAGTTCTCCATGGCCTGTCCTGCCTTTCTGGATTTTACACTTTTTTCAGATGGCCCTTTTGACAGGGGGGAAGTGAGACTTCATTGTAGTGCAGATTTCCTTTGCAAGCTTGCTTGGTTGGCCAAAAAGGGCGTATGCGTTTTTTCCTGAATATATTCAGGAAAAAACGCATACGCCCTTTTTGGCCAAGTGCATCATTGTGGACGTTCTGCCTCTTTTCCTATGCTTTCAATGCAATTCCAGTCTACCTCCTGAAATCGGTTTCCTGCAATTCTGCCCCGCTTTCAAGTCCTCTTGGCAGCCTTACTTCAGTCTATTTTTGGACGATAGCTGTCATTTATAACTCTGCAGGTTTGTGAATTACAGTGCCCCTGAGCTCCTTTCTTCAACTCGCTTTCTTGTGAGCTGGCCGCAACACCGCAGGATGGCTTCAGGCCCTAACCTGGTTCTGGCACGGCACGCTGAGCCTTTGGTTAATTCCTCTTCCTGGTGGGAAATGAGAGTTAAATTTGCCCGTCTAGACACCTCCAGCTAGTCTCTCATTGGTTCTCGCTATTCCTGTTCATCTTCCGCAGAAATTGCAAACTGGGCCAAACAGGAGGTTAAAGGGACTGACTCTCCAAGTTGGGAGAGTGTTAGTAAAGCGTCTGGAATGTTGCACCCGAGTACCAGGGTACGAAAACTGAGACATATTTGAACACGTCTCCCAATCACATGGTTGATCATACTCTAGGTTCCACATGCATGTTTTAGCTGAAGGAAGAATACCTTAAACCTGGGTAGTTGAAACCCGTGGAATGGGTACCATGCAATATGACTTCAAAGGGTCTTCATTTGCTCACCGAACCTCTCCAATCCTATCACTGCTGCGTTTATGCACCTGTACACATGCTTGATTCTCTTTCGGAGACATAGCAATCCATAGGTTTGAAGATACTTACTAGTCAGGTACATTCTTAGGCGTTTAATATGGGGTGTTGAGTCCATTTCGTTGAGCAAGGAGTTGCTCTTGTCTATTCCATATTTGGCTTAAGGAACTTTATCTGTGCTCATTTCAATCTCTGGTTTTATGCAGCACCCCAACTCACCTTTCCCCTTAAGCAAGCATAAGTTGGTTTTCTAAATTTGAGACCCTGTTCTGTTCTGTAATTCAGTTCCTGTGTAGCCAAGTTTCCATTCCGTGTATTACTGATATCTTATGATGTTTCTTTTTCTGTGTAACTTATTTCAGTTAGAATCATCGTACCTGAATCCACTCATTGTGCGACTAAGGGCCTGATGACACAGATTTCATTGCTGAGTGATATTGCTTTGTAAGTGAATACCACAACTTCTTTATCCATTTTTCACTTTCTGCGATGTTGAACTTGTACTGTAAACGAGGTTCTTGTAAACAGAGCCGTTCCAAACTTTGGGGTGGCTGTGTCTTTTTGATTTTAATTTCCCTGAGCTATAGGACCATAAGTGGAAGTGCCCTAGGCTCTGTTGCTTTGTTTTTTAGATGTTTCAGGAAACACCATACACTTATCCCGAGTGTCTGTTGGCAATTTACATCCCGCCCATCAGCATAACAAGGCTCCCAGTTCTCCATGGCCTGTCCTGCCTTTCTGGATTTTACACTTTTTTCAGATGGCCCTTTTGACCGGGGGGAAGTGAGACTTCATTGTAGTGCAGATTTCCTTTGCAAGCTTGCTTGGTTGGCCAAAAAGGGCGTATGCGTTTTTTCCTGAATATATTCAGGAAAAAACGCATATGCCCTTTTTGGCCAAGTGCATCATTGTGGACGTTCTGCCTCTTTTCCTATGCTTTCAATGCAATTCCAGTCTACCTCCTGAAATCGGTTTCCTGCAATTCTGCCCCGCTTCTTGTCCTCTTGGCAGCCTTACGTCAGTATATTTTTGGACGATAGCTGTCATTTATAACTCTGCAGGTTTGTGAATTACAGTGCCCCTGAGCTCCTTTCTTCAACTCGCTTTCTTTTGAGCTGGCCGCAACACCGCAGGATGGCTTCAGGCCCTAATCTGGTTCCGGCACGGCATGCTGAGCCTTTGGTTATTTCCTCTTCCTGGTGGGAAATGAGAGTTAAATTTGCCCGTCCAGACACCTCCAGCTAGCCTCTCATTGGTTCTCGCTATTCCTGTTCATCTTCCGCAGAAATTGCAAACTGGGCCAAACAGGAGGTTAAAGGCGCTGACTCTCCAAGTGGGGAGAGTGTTAGTAAAGCGTCTGGAATGTTGCACCCGAGTACCAGGGTACGAAAACTGAGACATATTTGAACACGTCTCCCGATCACATTGTTGATCATACTCTGGGTTCCACATGCATGTTTTAGCTGAAGGAAGAATACCTTAAACCTGGGTAGTTGAAACCCGTGGAATGGGTACCATGCAATATGACTTCAAAGGGTCTTCATTTGCTCACCGAACCTCTCCAATCCTATCACTGCTGTGTTTATGCCCCTGTACACATTCTTGATTCTCTTTCGGAGACATAGCAATCCATAGGTTTTAAGATACTTACTAGTCAGGTACATTCTTAGGCGTTTAATATGGGGTGTTGAGTCCATTTCGTTGAGCAAGGAGTAGCTCTTGTCTATTCCATATTTGGCTTAAGAAACTTTATCTGTGCTCATTTCAATCTCTGGTTTTATGCAGCACCCCAACTCACCTTTACCCTTAAGCAAGCATAAGTTGGTTTTCTAAATTTGAGACCCTGTTCTGTTCTGAAATTCAGTTCCTGTGTAGCCAAGTTTACATTCCGTGTATTAGTGATATCTTATGATGTTTCTTTTTCTGTGTGACTTATTTCAGGTAGAATCATCATATCTGAATCCACTCATTTTGCTGCTAAGGGCCTGATGACATAGATTTCATTGCTGAGTGATATTGCTTTGTAAGTAAATACCACAGCTTCTTTATCCATTTTTCATTTTCTGCGATGTTGAACTTGTACTGTAAACGAGGTTCTTGTAAACAGAGGCGTCCCAAACTTTGGGGTGGCTGTGTCTTTTTGATTTTAATTTTCCTAAGCTATAGGACCATAAGTGGAAGTGCCCTAGGCTCTGTTGCTTTGTTTTTTCGATGTTTCAGGAAACACCATATACTTCTCCCAAGTGTCTGTTGGCAATTTACATCCCGCCCATCAGCATAACAAGGCTCCCAGTTCTCCATGGCCTTTCCTGCCTTTCTGGATTTTACACTTTTTTCAGATGGCCCTTTTGACCGGGGGGAAGTGAGACTTCATTGTAGTGCAGATTTCCTTTGCAAGCTTGCTTGGTTGGCAAAAAAGGGCGTATGCGTTATTTCCTGAATATATTCAGGAAAAAACGCATACGCCCTTTTTGGCCAAGTGCATCATTGTGGACGTTCTGCCTCTTTTCCTATGCTTTCAATGCAATTCCAGTCTACCTCCCGAAATCGGTTTCCTGCAATTCTGCCCTGCTTTCAAGTCCTCTTGGCAGCATTACTTCAGTCTATTTTTGGACGATAGCTGTCATTTATAACTCTGCAGGTTTGTGAATTACAGTGCCCCTGAGCTCCTTTCTTCAACTCGCTTTCTTTTGAGCTGGCCGCAACACCGCAGGATGGCTTCAGGCCCTAATCTGGTTCGGGCACGGCACGCTGAGCCTTTGGTTAATTCCTCTTCCTGGTGGGAAATGAGAGTTAAATTTGCCCGTCCAGACACCTCCAGCTAGTCTCTCATTGGTTCTCGCTATTCCTGTTCATCTTCCGCAGAAATTGCAAACTGGGCCAAACAGGAGGTTAAAGGGACTGACTCTCCAAGTCGGGAGAGTGTTAGTAAAGCGTCTGGAATGTTGCACCCGAGTACCAGGGTACGAAAACTGAGACATATTTGAACACGTCTCCCGATCACATGGTTGATCATACTCTAGGTTCCACATGCATGTTTTAGCTGAAGGAAGAATACCTTAAACCTGGGTAGTTGAAACCCGTGGAATGGGTACCATGCAATATGACTTCAAAGGGTCTTCATTTGCTCACCGAACCTCTCCAATCCTATCACTGCTGCGTTTATGCCCCTGTACACATGCTTGATTCTCTTTCGGAGACATAGCAATCCATAGGTTTGAAGATACTTACTAGTCAGGTACATTCTTAGGCGTTTAATATGGGGTGTTGAGTCCATTTCGTTGAGCAAGGAGTAGCTCTTGTCTATTCCATATTTGGCTTAAGGAACTTTATCTGTGCTCATTTCAATCTCTGGTTTTATGCAGCACCCCAACTCACCTTTCCCCTTAAGCAAGCATAAGTTGGTTTTCTAAATTTGAGACGCTGTTCTGTTCTGTAATTCAGTTCCTGTGTAGCCAAGTTTCCATTCCGTGTATTACTGATATCTTATGATGTTACTTTTTCTCTGTGACTTATTTCAGTTAGAATCATCATACCTGAATCCACTCATTGTGCTGCTAAGGGCCTGATGACACAGATTTCATTGCTGAGTGATATTGCTTTGTAAGTAAATACCACAACTTCTTTCTCCATTTTTCACTTTCTGTGATGTTGAACTTGTACTGTAAACGAGGTTCTTGTAAACAGAGCCGTTCCAAACTTTGGGGTGGCTGTGTCTTTTAGATTTTAAATTCCCTAAGCTATAGGACCATAAGTGGAAGTGCCCTAGGCTCTGTTTCTTTGTTTTTTAGATGTTTCAGGAAACACCATACACTTTTCCCAAGTGGTTGTTGGCAATTTACATCCCGCCCATCAGCATAACAAGGCTCCCAGTTCTCCATGGCCTGTCCTTCCTTTCTGGATTTTACACTTTTTTCAGATGGCCCTTTTGACAGGGGGGAAGTGAGACGTCATTGTAGTGCAGATTTCCTTTGCAAGCTTGCTTGGTTGGCCAAAAAGGGCGTATGCGTTTTTTCCTGAATATATTCAGGAAAAAACGCATACGCCCTTTTTGGCCAAGTGCATCATTGTGGACGTTCTGCCTCTTTTCCTATGCTTTCAATGCAATTCCAGTCTACCTCCTGAAATCGGTTTCCTGCAATTCTGCCCCGCTTTCAAGTCCTCTTGGCAGCCTTACTTCAGTCTATTTTTGGACGATAGCTGTCATTTATAACTCTGCAGGTTTGTGAATTACAGTGCCCCTGAGCTCCTTTCTTCAACTCGCTTTCTTGTGACCTGGCCGCAACACCGCAGGATGGCTTCAGGCCCTAATCTGGTTCTGGCACGGCACGCTGAGCCTTTGGTTAATTCCTCTTCCTGGTGGGAAATGAGAGTTAAATTTGCCCGTCTAGACACCTCCAGCTAGTCTCTCATTGGTTCTCGCTATTCCTGTTCATCTTCCGCAGAAATTGCAAACTGGGCCAAACAGGAGGTTAAAGGGACTGACTCTCCAAGTCGGGAGAGTGTTAGTAAAGCGTCTGGAATGTTGCACCCGAGTACCAGGGTACGAAAACTGAGACATATTTGAACACGTCTCCCGATCACATGGTTGATCATACTCTGGGTTCCACATGCATGTTTTAGCTGAAGGAAGAATACCTTAAACCTGGGTAGTTGAAACCCGTGGAATGGGTACCATGCAATATGACTTCAAAGGGTCTTCATTTGCTCACCGAACCTCTCCAATCCTATCACTGCTGCGTTTATGCCCCTGTACACATGCTTGATTCTCTTTCGGAGACATAGCAATCCATAGGTTTGAAGATACTTACTAGTCAGGTACATTCTTAGGCGTTTAATATGGGGTGTTGAGTCCATTTCGTTGAGCAAGGAGTAGCTCTTGTCTATTCCATATTTGGCTTAAGGAACTTTATCTGTGCTCATTTCAATCTCTGGTTTTATGCAGCACCCCAACTCACCTTTCCCCTTAAGCAAGCATAAGTTGGTTTTCTAAATTTGAGACCCTGTTCTGTTCTGTAATTCAGTTCCTGTGTAGCCAAGTTTACATTCCGTGTATTACTGATATCTTATGATGTTTCTTTTTCTGTGTAACTTATTTCAGTTAGAATCATCGTACCTGAATCCACTCATGTGCTGCTAAGGGCCTGATGACACAGATTTCATTGCTGAGTGATATTGCTTTGTAAGTGAATACCACAACTTCTTTATCCATTTTTCACTTTCTGCGATGTTGAACTTGTACTGTAAACGAGGTTCTTGTAAACAGAGCCGTTCCAAACTTTGGGGTGGCTGTGTCTTTTTGATTTTAATTTCCCTAAGCTATAGGACCATAAGTGGAAGTGCCCTAGGCTCTGTTGCTTTGTTTTTTAGATGTTTCAGGAAACACCATACACTTCTCCCGAGTGTCTGTTGGCAATTTACATCCCGCCCATCAGCATAACAAGGCTCCCAGTTCTCCATGGCCTGTCCTGCCTTTCTGGATTTTACACTTTTTTCAGATGGCCCTTTTGACCGGGGGGAAGTGAGACTTCATTGTAGTGCAGATTTCCTTTGCAAGCTTGCTTGGTTGGCCAAAAAGGGCGTATGCGTTTTTTCCTGAATATATTCAGGAAAAAACACATACGCCCTTTTTGGCCAAGTGCATCATTGTGGACGTTCTGCCTCTTTTCCTATGCTTTCAATGCAATTCCAGTCTACCTCCTGAAATCGGTTTCCTGCAATTCTGCCCCGCTTTCAAGTCCTCTTGGCAGCCTTACTTCAGTCTATTTTTGGATGATAGCTGTCATTTATAACTCTGCAGGTTTGTGAATTACAGTGCCCCTGAGCTCCTTTCTTCATCTCGCTTTCTTGTGAGCTGGCCGCAACACCACAGGATGGCTTCAGGCCCTAATCTGGTTCCGGCACGGCACGCAGAGCCTTTGATTAATTCCTCTTCCTGGTGGGAAATGAGAGTTAAATTTGCCCGTCCAGACACCTCCAGCTAGTCTCTCATTGGTTCTCGCTATTCCTGTTCATCTTCCGCAGAAATTGCAAACTGGGCCAAACAGGAGGTTAAAGGGACTGACTCTCCAAGTCGGGAGAGTGTTAGTAAAGCGTCTGGAATGTTGCACCCGAGTACCAGGGTACGAAAACTGAGACATATTTGAACACGTCTCCCGATCACATGGTTGATCATACTCTGGGTTCCACATGCATGTTTTAGCTGAAGGAAGAATACCTAAAACCTGGGTAGTTGAAACCCGTGGAATGGGTACCATGCAATATGACTTCAAAGGGTCTTCGTTTGCTCACCGAACCTCTCCAATCCTATCACTGCTGCCTTTATGCCCCTGTACACATGCTTGATTCTCTTTTGGAGACATAGCAATCCATAGGTTTGAAGATACTTACTAGTCAGGTACATTCTTAGGCATTTAATATGGGATGTTGAGTCCATTTCGTTGAGCAAGGAGTAGCTCTTGTCTATTCCATATTTGGCTTAAGGAACTTTATCTGTGCTCATTTCAATCTCTGGTTTTATGCAGCACCCCAACTCACCTTTCCCCTTAAGCAAGCATAAGTTGGTTTTCTAAATTTGAGACCCTGTTCTGTTCTGTAATTCAGTTCCTGTGTAGCCAAGTTTCCATTCCGTGTATTACTGATATCTTATGATGTTTCTTTTTCTGTGTGACTTATTTCAGTTAGAATCATCATACCTGAATCCACTCATTGTGCTGCTAAGGGCCTGATGACACAGATTTCATTGCTGAGTGATATTGCTTTGTAAGTGAATACCACAACTTCTTTATCCATTTTTCACTTTCTGCGATGTTGAACTTGTACTGTAAACGAGGTTCTTGTAAACAGAGCCGTTCCAAACTTTGGGGTGGCTGTGTCTTTTTGATTTTAATTTCCCTAAGCTATAGGACCATAAGTGGAAGTGCCCTAGGCTCTGTTGCTTTGTTTTTTAGATGTTTCAGGAAACACCATACACTTCTCCTGAGTGTCTGTGGCAATTTACATCCCGCCCATCAGCATAACAAGGCTCCCAGTTCTCCATGGCCTCTCCTGCCTTTCTGGATTTTACACTTTTTTCAGATGGCCCTTTTGACCGGGGGGAAGTGAGACTTCATTGTAGTGCAGATTTCCTTTGCAAGTTTGCTTGGTTGGCCAAAAAGGGCGTATGCGTTTTTTCCTGAATATATTCAGGAAAAAACGCATACGCCCTTTTTGTCCAAGTGCATCATTGTGGACATTCTGCCTCTTTTCCTATGCTTTCAATGCAATTCCAGTCTACCTCCTGAAATCGGTTTCCTGCAATTCTGCCCCGCTTTCAAGTCCTCTTGGCAGCCTTACTTCAGTATATTTTTGGATGATAGCTGTCATTTATAACTCTGCAGGTTTGTGAATTACAGTGCCCCTGAGCTCCTTTCTTCAACTCGCTTTCTTGTGAGCTGGCCGCAACACCGCAGGATGGCTTCAGGCCCTAATCTGTTTCTGGCACAGCACGCTGAGCCTTTGGTTAATTCCTCTTCCTGGTGGGAAATGAGAGTTATATTTGCCCGTCCAGACACCTCCAGCTAGTCTCTCATTGGTTCTCGCTATTCCTGTTCATCTTCCGCAGAAATTGCAAACTGGGCCTAACAGGAGGTTAAAGGCGCTGACTCTCCAAGTGGGGAGAGTGTTAGTAAAGTGTCTGGAATGTTGCACCCGAGTACCAGGGGAGGAAAACTGAGACATATTTGAACACGTCTCCCGTTCACACGGTTGATCATACTCTGGGTTCCACATGCATGTTTTAGCTGAAGGAAGAATACCTTAAACCTGGAGAGTTGAGACCCGTGGAATGGGTACCATGCAATATGTCTTCAAAGGGTCTTCATTTGCTCACCGAACCTCTCCAATCCTATCACTGCTGCGTTTATGCCCCTGTACACACGCTTGATTCTCTTTTGGAGACATAGCAATCCATAGGTTTTAAGATACTTACTAGTCAGGTACATTCTTAGGCGTTTAATATGGGGTGTTGAGTCCATTTCGTTGAGCAAGGAGTAGCTCTTGTCTATTCCATATTTGGCTTAAGGAACTTTATCTGTGCTCATTTTGATCTCTGGTTTTATGCAGCACCCCAACTCACCTTTCCCCTTAAGCAAGCATAAGTTGGTTTTCTAAATTTGAGACCCTGTTCTGTTTTGGATTTCAGTTCCTGTGTAGCCAAGTTTACATTCCGTGTATTACTGATATCTTATGATGTTTCTTTTTCTGTGTGACTTATTTCAGTTAGAATCATCATACCTGAATCCACTCATTGTGCTGCTAAGGGCCTGATGACATAGATTTCAATGCTGAGTGATATTGCTTTGTAAGTAAATACCACAACTTCTTTATCCATTTTTCACATTCTGTGATGTTGAACTTGTACTGTAAACGAGGTTCTTGTAAACAGAGGCGTCCCAAACTTTGGGGTGGCTGTGTCTTTTTGATTTTAATTTCCCTAAGCTATAGGACCATAAGTGGAAGTGCCCTAGGCTCTGTTGCTTTGTTTTTTAGATGTTTCAGGAAACACCATACACTTCTCCCGAGTGTCTGTTGGCAATTTACATCCCGCCCATCAGCATAACAAGGCTCCCAGTTCTCCATGGCCTGTCCTGCCTTTCTGGATTTTACACTTTTTTCAGATGGCCCTTTTGACCGAGGGGAAGTGAGACTTCATTGTAGTGCAGATTTCCTTTGCAAGCTTGCTTGGTTGGCCAAAAAGGGCGTATGCGTTTTTTCCTGAATATATTCAGGAAAAAACGCATACGCCCTTTTTGGCCAAGTGCATCATTGTGGACGTTCTGCCTCTTTTCCTATGCTTTCAATGCAATTCCAGTCTACCTCCTGAAATCGGTTTCCTGCAATTCTGCCCCGCTTTCAAGTCCTCTTGGCAGACTTACTTCAGTCTATTTTTGGACGATAGCTGTCATTTATAACTCTGCAGGTTTGTGAATTACAGTGCCCCTGAGCTCCTTTCCTCAACTCACTTTCTTTTGATCTGGCCGCAACACCGCAGGATGGCTTCAGGCCCTAATCAGGTTCCGGCACGGCACGCTGAGCCTTTGGTTATTTCCTCTTCCTGGTGGGAAATGAGAGTTAAATTTGCCCGTCCAGACACCTCCAGCTAGTCTCTCATTGGTTCTCGCTATTCCTGTTCATCTTCCGCAGAAATTGCAAACTGGGCCAAACAGGAGGTTAAAGGCGCTGACTCTCCAAGTGGGGAGAGTGTTAGTAAAGCGTCTGGAATGTTGCACCCGAGTACCAGGGTACGAAAACTGAGACATATTTGAACACGTCTCCCGATCACATGGTTGATCATACTCTAGGTTCCACATGCATGTTTTAGCTGAAGGAAGAATACCTTAAACCTGGGTAGTTGAAACCCGTGGAATGGGTACCATGCAATATGACTTCAAAGGGTCTTCATTTGCTCACCGAACCTCTCCAATCCTATCACTGCTGCGTTTATGCCCCTGTACACATGCTTGATTCTCTTTCGGAGACATAGCAATCCATAGGTTTTAAGATACTTACTAGTCAGGTACATTCTTAGGCATTTAATATGGGGTGTTGAGTCCATTTCGTTGAGCAAGGAGTAGCTCTTGTCTATTCCATATTTGGCTTAAGGAACTTTATCTGTGCTCCTTTCAATCTCTGGTTTTATGCAGCACCCCAACTCACCTTTCCCCTTAAGCAAGCATAAGTTGGTTTTCTAAATTTGAGACCCTGTTCTGTTCTGTAATTCAGTTCCTGTGTAGCCAAGTTTCCATTCCGTGTATTACTGATATCTTATGATGTTTCTTTTTCTGTGTAACTTATTTCAGTTAGAATCATCGTACCTGAATCCACTCATGTGCTGCTAAGGGCCTGATGACACAGATTTCATTGCTGAGTGATATTGCTTTGTAAGTGAATACCACAACTTCTTTATCCATTTTTCACTTTCTGCGATGTTGAACTTGTACTGTAAACGAGGTTCTTGTAAACAGAGCCGTTCCAAACTTTGGGGTGGCTGTGTCTTTTTGATTTTAATTTCCCTAAGCTATAGGACCATAAGTGGAAGTGCCCTAGGCTCTGTTGCTTTGTTTTTTAGATGTTTCAGGAAACACCATACACTTCTCCTGAGTGTCTGTTGGCAATTTACATCCCGCCCATCAGCATAACAAGGCTCCCAGTTCTCCATGGCCTGTCCTGCCTTTCTGGATTTTACACTTTTTTCAGATGGCCCTTTTGACCGGGGGGAAGTGAGACTTCATTGTAGTGCAGATTTCCTTTGCAAGCTTGCTTGGTTGGCCAAAAAGGGCGTATGCGTTTTTTCCTGAATATATTCAGGAAAAAACGCATACGCCCTTTTTGGCCAAGTGCATCATTGTGGACGTTCTGCCTCTTTTCCTATGCTTTCAATGCAATTCCAGTCTACCTCCTGAAATCGGTTTCCTGCAATTCTGCCCCGCTTTCAAGTCCTCTTGGCAGCCTTACTTCAGTCTATTTTTGGACGATAGCTGTCATTTATAACTCTGCAGGTTTGTGAATTACAGTGCCCCTGAGCTCCTTTCTTCATCTCGCTTTCTTGTGAGCTGGCCGCAACACCACAGGATGGCTTCAGGCCCTAATCTGGTTCCGGCACGGCACGCTGAGCCTTTGATTACTTCCTCTTCCTGGTGGGAAATGAGAGTTAAATTTGCCCGTCCAGACACCTCCAGCTACTCTCTCATTGGTTCTCGCTATTCCTGTTCATCTTCCGCAGAAATTGCAAACTGGGCCAAACAGGAGGTTAAAGGGACTGACTCTCCAAGTGGGGAGAGTGTTAGTAAAGCGTCTGGAATGTTGCACCCGAGTACCAGGGTACGAAAACTGAGACATATTTGAACACGTCTCCCGATCACATGGTTGATCATACTCTGGGTTCCACATGCATGTTTTAGCTGAAGGAAGAATACCTAAAACCTGGGTAGTTGAAACCCGTGGAATGGGTACCATGCAATATGACTTCAAAGGGTCTTCATTTGCTCACCGAACCTCTCCAATCCTATCACTGCCCCGTTTATGCCCCTGTACACATGCTTGATTCTCTTTTGGAGACATAGCAATCCATAGGTTTTAAGATACTTACTAGTCAGGTACATTCTTAGGCATTTAATATGGGGTGTTGAGTCCATTTCGTTGAGCAAGGAGTAGCTCTTGTCTATTCCATATTTGGCTTAAGGAACTTTATCTGTGCTCATTTCAATCTCTGGTTTTATGCAGCACCCCAACTCACCTTTCCCCTTAAGCAAGCATAAGTTGGTTTTCTAAATTTGAGACCCTGTTCTGTTCTGTAATTCAGTTCCTGTGTAGCCAAGTTTCCATTCCGTGTATTACTGATATCTTATGATGTTTCTTTTTCTGTGTGACTTATTTCAGTTAGAATCATCATACCTGAATCCACTCATTGTGCTGCTAAGGGCCTGATGACACAGATTTCATTGCTGAGTGATATTGCTTTGTAAGTGAATACCACAACTTCTTTATCCATTTTTCACTTTCTGTGATGTTGAACTTGTACTGTAAACGAGGTTCTTGTAAACAGAGCCGTTCCAAACTTTGGGGTGGCTGTGTCTTTTTGATTTTAATTTCCCTAAGCTATAGGACCATAAGTGGAAGTGCCCTAGGCTCTGTTGCTTTGTTTTTTAGATGTTTCAGGAAACACCATACACTTCTCCTGAGTGTCTGTTGGCAATTTACATCCCGCCCATCAGCATAACAAGGCTCCCAGTTCTCCATGGCCTCTCCTGCCTTTCTGGATTTTACACTTTTTTCAGATGGCCCTTTTGACCGGGGGGAAGTGAGACTTCATTGTAGTGCAGATTTCCTTTGCAAGTTTGCTTGGTTGGCCAAAAAGTGCGTATGCGTTTTTTCCTGAATATATTCAGGAAAAAACGCATACGCCCTATTTGGCCAAGTGCATCATTGTGGACATTCTGCCTCTTTTCCTATGCTTTCAATGCAATTCCAGTCTACCTCCTGAAATCGGTTTCCTGCAATTCTGCCCCGCTTTCAAGTCCTCTTGGCAGCCTTACTTCAGTCTATTTTTGGATGATAGCTGTCATTTATAACTCTGCAGGTTTGTGAATTACAGTGCCCCTGAGCTCCTTTCTTCAACTCGCTTTCTTGTGAGCTGGCCGCAACACCGCAGGATGGCTTCAGGCCCTAACCTGGTTCCGGCACGGCACGCTGAGCCTTTGGTTATTTCCTCTTCCTGGTGGGAAATGAGAGTTAAATTTGCCCGTCCAGACACCTCCAGCTAGCCTCTCATTGGTTCTCGCTATTCCTGTTCATCTTCTGCAGAAATTGCTAACTGGGCCAAACAGGAGGTTAAAGGCGCTGACTCTCCAAGTGGGGAGAGTGTTAGTAAAGCGTCTGGAATGTTGCACCCGAGTACCAGGGGAGGAAAACTGAGACATATTTGAACACGTCTCCCGTTCACACGGTTGATCATACTCTGGGTTCCACATGCATGTTTTAGCTGAAGGAAGAATACCTTAAACCTGGAGAGTTGAGACCCGTGGAATGGGTACCATGCAATATGTCTTCAAAGGGTCTTCATTTGCTCACCGAACCTCTCCAATCCTATCACTGCTGCGTTTATGCCCCTGTACACACGCTTGATTCTCTTTTGGAGACACAGCAATCCATAGGTTTTAAGATACTTACTAGTCAGGTACATTCTTAGGCGTTTAATATGGGGTGTTGTGTCCATTTCGTTGAGCAAGGAGTAGCTCTTGTCTATTCCATATTTGGCTTAAGGAACTTTATCTGTGCTCATTTCAATCTCTGGTTTTATGCAGCACCCCAACTCACCTTTCCCCTTAAGCAAGCATATGTTGGTTTTCTGAATTTGAGACCCTGTTCTGTTTTGGAATTCAGTTCCTCTGTAGCCAAGTTTACATTCCGTGTATTAGTGATATCTTATGATGTTTCTTTTTCTGTGTGACTTATTTCAGTTAGAATCATCGTACCTGAATCCACTCATTATGCTGCTACGGGCCTGATGACATGGATTTCATTGCTGAGTGATACTGCATTGTACGTAAGTACCACAAGTTCTTTATCCATTTTTCACTTTCTGTGATATTGAACTTGTACGGTAAATGAGGTGCTTGTAAACAGAGGCGTCCCAAACTTTGGGGTGGCTGTGTCTTTTTAATTTTAATTTCCCTAAGCTATAGGACCATAAGTGGAAGTGCCCTAGGCTCTGTTGCTTTGTTTTTTAGATGTTTCAGGAAACACCATACACTTCTCCCAAGTGTCTGTTGGCAATTTACATCCCGCCCATCAGCATAACAAGGCTCACAGTTCTCCATGGCCTGTCCTGCCTTTCTGGATTTTACACTTTTTTCAGATGGCCCTTTTGACCGAGGGGAAGTGAGACTTCATTGTAGTGCAGATTTCCTTTGCAAGCTTGCTTGGTTGGCCAAAAAGGGCGTATGCGTTTTTTCCTGAATATATTCAGGAAAAAACGCATACGCCCTTTTTGGCCAAGTGCATCATTGTGGACGTTCTGCCTCTTTTCCTATGCTTTCAATGCAATTCCAGTCTACCTCCTGAAATCGGTTTCCTGCAATTCTGCCCCGCGTTCAAGTCCTCTTGGCAGACTTACTTCAGTCTATTTTTGGACGATAGCTGTCATTTATAACTCTGCAGGTTTGTGAATTACAGTGCCCCTGAGCTCCTTTCCTCAACTCACTTTCTTTTGATCTGGCCGCAACACCGCAGGATGGCTTCAGGCCCTAATCTGGTTCCGGCACGGCACGCTGAGCCTTTGGTTATTTCCTCTTCCTGGTGGGAAATGAGAGTTAAATTTGCCCGTCCAGACACCTCCAGCTAGTCTCTCATTGGTTCTCGCTATTCCTGTTCATCTTCCGCAGAAATTGCAAACTGGGCCAAACAGGAGGTTAAAGGCGCTGACTCTCCAAGTGGGGAGAGTGTTAGTAAAGCGTCTGGAATGTTGCACCCGAGTACCAGGGGAGGAAAACTGAGACATATTTGAACACGTCTCCCGTTCACACGGTTGATCATACTCTAGGTTCCACATGCATGTTTTAGCTGAAGGAAGAATACCTTAAACCTGGAGAGTTGAGACCTGTGTAATGGGTACCATGCAATATGACTTCAAAGGGTCTTCATTTGCTCACCGAACCTCTCCAATCCTATCACTGCTGCGTTTATGCCCCTGTACACACGCTTGATTCTCTTTTGGAGACATAGCAATCCATAGGTTTTAAGATACTTACTAGTCAGGTACATTCTTAGGCGTTTAATATGGGGTGTTGAGTCCATTTCGTTGAGCAAGGAGTAGCTCTTGTCTATTCCATATTTGGCTTAAGGAACTTTATCTGTGCTCATTTCGATCTCTGGTTTTATGCAGCACCCCATCTCACCTTTCCCCTTAAGCAAGCATAAGTTGGTTTTCTAAATTTGAGACCCTGTTCTGTTTTGGAATTCAGTTCCTGTGTAGTCAAGTTTACATTCCGTGTATTACTGATATCTTATGATGTTTCATTTTCTGTGTGACTTATTTCAGTTAGAATCATCATACGTGAATCCACTCATTGTGCTGCTAAGGGCCTGATGACATAGATTTCAATGCTGAGTGATATTGCTTTGTAAGTAAATACCACAACTTCTTTACCCATTTTTCACATTCTGCGATGTTGAACTTGTACTGTAAACGAGGTTCTTGTAAACAGAGGCGTCCCAAACTTTGGGGTGGCTGTGTCTTTTTGATTTTAATTTCCCTAAGCTATAGGACCATAAGTGCAAGTGCCCTAGGCTCTGTTGCTTTGTTTTTTAGATGTTTCAGGAAACACCATACACTTCTCCCGAGTGTCTGTTGGCAATTTACATCCCGCCCATCAGCATAACAAGGCTCCCAGTTCTCCATGGCCTGTCCTGCCTTTCTGGATTTTACACTTTTTTCAGATGGCCCTTTTGACCGGGGGGAAGTGAGACTTCATTGTAGTGCAGATTTCCTTTGCAAGCTTGCTTGGTTGGCCAAAAAGGGCGTATGCCTTTTTTCCTGAATATATTCAGGAAAAAACGCATACGCCCTTTTTGGCCAAGTGCATCATTGTGGACGTTCTGCCTCTTTTCCTATGCTTTCAATGCAATTCCAGTCTACCTCCTGAAATCAGTTTCCTGCAATTCTGCCCCGCTTTCAAGTCCTCTTGGCAGCCTTACTTCAGTGTATTTTTGGACGATAGCTGTCATTTATAACTCTGCAGGTTTGTGAATTACAGTGTCCCTGAGCTCCTTTCCTCAACTCGCTTTCTTTTGAGCTGGCCGCAACACCGCAGGATGGCTTCAGGCCCTAATCTGGTTCCGGCACGGCACGCTGAGCCTTTGATTAATTCCTCTTCCTGGTGGGAAATGAGAGTTAAATTTGCCCGTCCAGACACCTCCAGCTAGTCTCTCATTGGTTCTCGCTATTCCTGTTCATCTTCCGCAGAAATTGCAAACTGGGCCAAACAGGAGGTTAAAGGCGCTGACTCTCCAAGTGGGGAGAGTGTTAGTAAAGCGTCTGGAATGTTGCACCCGAGTACCAGGGGAGGAAAACTGAGACATATTTGAACACGTCTCCCGTTCACACGGTTGATCATACTCTAGGTTCCACATGCATGTTTTAGCTGAAGGAAGAATACCTTAAACCTGGAGAGTTGAGACCTGTGTAATGGGTACCATGCAATATGACTTCAAAGGGTCTTCATTTGCTCACCGAACCTCTCCAATCCTATCACTGCTGCGTTTATGCCCCTGTACACACGCTTGATTCTCTTTTGGAGACATAGCAATCCATAGGTTTTAAGATACTTACTAGTCAGGTACATTCTTAGGCGTTTAATATGGGGTGTTGAGTCCATTTCGTTGAGCAAGGAGTAGCTCTTGTCTATTCCATATTTGGCTTAAGGAACTTTATCTGTGCTCATTTCAATCTCTGGTTTTATGCAGCACCCCAACTCACCTTTCTCCTTAAGCAAGCATAAGTTGGTTTTCTGAATTTGAGACCCTGTTCTGTTTTGGAATTCAGTTCCTCTGTAGCCAAGTTTACATTCCGTGTATTAGTGATATCTTATGATGTTTCTTTTTCTGTGTGACTTATTTCAGTTAGAATCATCGTACCTGAATCCACTCATTATGCTGCTACGGGCCTGATGACATAGATTTCATTGCTGAGTGATACTGCATTGTACGTAAGTACCACAAGTTCTTTATCCATTTTTCACTTTCTGTGATATTGAACTTGTACGGTAAACGAGGTTCTTGTAAACAGAGGCGTCCCAAACTTTGGGGTGGCTGTGTCTTTTTGATTGTAATTTCCCTAAGCTATAGGACCATAAGTGGAAGTGCCCTAGGCTCTGTTGCTTTGTTTTTTAGATGTTTCAGGAAACACCATACACTTCTCCCCAGTGGTTGTTGGCAGTTTACATCCCGCCCATCAGCATAACAAGGCTCCCAGTTCTCCATGGCCTGTCCTGCCTTTCTGGATTTTACACTTTTTTCAGATGGCCCTTTTGACCGGGGGGAAGTGAGACTTCATTGTAGTGCAGATTTCCTTTGCAAGCTTGCTTGGTTGGCCAAAAAGGGCGTATGCGTTTTTTCCTGAATATATTCAGGAAAAAACGCATATGCCCTTTTTGGCCAAGTGCATCATTGTGGACGTTCTGCCTCTTTTCCTATGCTTTCAATGCAATTCCAGTCTACCTCCTGAAATCGGTTTCCTGCAATTCTGCCCCGCTTTCAAGTCCTCTTGGCAGCCTTACTTCAGTCTATTTTTGGACGATAGCTGTCATTTATAACTCTGCAGGTTTGTGAATTACAGTGCCCCTGAGCTCCTTTCTTCAACTCGCTTTCTTGTGAGCTGGCCGCAACACCGCAGGATGGCTTCAGGCCCTAATCTGGTTCCGGCACGGCACGCTGAGCCTTTAGTTATTTCCTCTTCCTGGTGGGAAATGAGAGTTAAATTTGCCCGTCCAGACACCTCCAGCTAGTCTCTCATTGGTTCTCTCTATTCCTGTTCATCTTCCGCAGAAATTGCAAACTGGGCCAAACAGGAGGTTAAAGGCGCTGACTCTCCAAGTGGGGAGAGTGTTAGTAAAGCGTCTGGAATGTTGCACCCGAGTACCAGGGGAGGAAAACTGAGACATATTTGAACACGTCTCCCGTTCACATGGTTGATCATACTCTGGGTTCCACATGCATGTTTTAGCTGAAGGAAGAATACCTTAAACCTGGAGAGTTGAGACCTGTGTAATGGGTACCATGCAATATGACTTCAAAGGGTCTTCATTTGCTCACCGAACCTCTCCAATCCTATCACTGCTGCATTTATGCCCCTGTACACACGCTTGATTCTCTTTTGGAGACATAGCAATCCATAGGTTTTAAGATACTTACTAGTCAGGTACATTCTTAGGCGTTTAATATCGGGTGTTGAGTCCATTTCGTTGAGCAAGGAGTAGCTCTTGTCTATTCCATATTTGGCTTAAGGAACTTTATCTGTGCTCATTTCAATCTCTGGTTTTATGCAGCACCACAACTCACCTTTCCCCTTAAGCAAGCATAAGTTGGTTTTCTAAATTTGAGACCCTGTTCTGTTTTGGAATTCAGTTCCTCTGTAGCCAAGTTTACATTCCGTGTATTAGTGATATCTTATGATGTTTCTTTTTCTGTGTGACTTATTTCAGTTAGAATCATCGTACCTGAATCCACTCATTATGCTGCTACGGGCCTGATGACATAGATTTCATTGCTGAGTGATACTGCATTGTACGTAAGTACCACAAGTTCTTTATCCATTTTTCACTTTCTGTGATATTGAACTTGTACGGTAAACGAGGTTCTTGTAAACAGAGGCGTCCCAAACTTTGGGGTGGCTGTGTCTTTTTGATTTTAATTTCCCTAAGCTATAGGACCATAAGTGGAAGTGCCCTAGGCTCTGTTGCTTTGTTTTTTAGATGTTTCAGGAAACTGCCGAGGACCAGCCCCAGCTGAACAGGATTCACCCAAAGGGGAGGACGGAGTCGGCGTGGACAGAACTCAAGACACCTCTTCTTGGGTGCAAGGATCTGACAAATTTATTTTCAAGATTCCAAAAGCTTTTATACTATAAAGTGATCTCATTTTCAAATTCAACATTCTCATTCCCACGCCAAGAACTCCCCCACATAGGCCACAAAACAAAGGTAATTTACATCAGCAGATTGATTAAAACAGGTTAGGTAATTTTCCCATCGCCCAGAGTCTCTTTCTTCTCCTGTGGTTAATCACATGTTGGTCACATCTACGTCAGGAACACAGTCTGTGGTTTCATCGTCTTCTTTAGAAAATTAGATGTTCTTGTACCTATATGTTCTTGTTCAATCAGCCAACTATTCAAAGCACAAACTCAAGCACATTATTCTTTTAACAATTGTAAATATTTATAGACTCTTTTCTTCTACCTTTATAATCAAAACAAGGCACTAAATTATACAAAAAACAATTCTACTTATAAAAGGCTACCAAGTAGCCTACTCTATCTAATTTATTATGTACCCACTGTAGCATAAAACCTTCCCACCACCATACCCAAAAATTTCCTAACCTACAATAGTAATCAAAACAATCAAAACAATACACATCATTTTTTATACTTCTAAAAAACCATGGGAGCGGACATTGTACCGTAAACTCATTGATTAAACCCACTGTTGCATAAAACCTTGTCACCATACCCAGGTATTTCCCAGCATGTTTATAACTCCACTGGGAGGCCATAACTCTTGCAATTTTTCTTTTAAAGTACAAAGCTGCTGCAGAAATGTTCCCACCATTATATTTCCCCAACAAATATAATCATTAAAGGAGCCAAAGTAGCTATAATCCTTCTCTTGGTTTTTACCCTAAATTGGGGTCTTTCCTAAACCCCTGCATTAAAACTATACATTTTTCCCAACACCAAAAGCAATCCTATAAAAATCACCTTAGGCAAAGGCAGGGAAAAACACAGAGAAAAGCTATGGTTCACGGAGGAAATGGGAAACAGAGCCCTGCTGCGGTGGAAGAGCAGTTGCCATTGGCCAGGTCTCTGGTCTGCTACCTGGGTTCTCATCTGAGCTGGGCGTGGGAAGCGAAGCAGCCATGGGGACAAGAGACCTCTCTCAAAAGGGGTGAGGGTTCAGGCTCCTGCAAAGTTGGGGGGGTGAGGGTCTATGCCCCACCTCTGTTGGCCCCCAAGTTCTCTCCTGATGGCCCCTCTGCGACTGTGCCTGTCTTAGGTTGTTCCTTCCCTGAGGAATCTTACCCATCTCTGGCTAACCACCCATCCTCCGGGGCCAAGCAGGGAGATGTGAGGTGTGTGAGTGAGCGAGGTGCAGCGCCCCCAGAGAAGGTCAGTTTTCTGTCACCGTGGTAGCCTATGCCCCCGTGGCCTCCACGCCCAGCACCTGCCCTGGGATTCCCTCACCAACTGGCGGGGCCCCGGCTCTGATCACATGTCTTCGGGAACCCAGGTTTCTCCTCCAGAGAGGGCCCAGCTTACAGCACTGGGCAAGAGAGGCCAATTGCACGGCACCAGCCACCAGGAGGCAGGAAGCTTTGCAAACGAGAACTTTACTTTTCCATATATACACCTGACAGCACCAGCTTTGCTGAGGAGAGATTTGCTTCTCCATATTTATACCTGATAGCATCAACTTTGCTTGATACTATGGGTCTCGTCTGTGCTGTGACTCAAAGGCACTTCCTATATGGCTCCCGACAGGAAACACCATACACTTCTCCCGAGTGTCTGTTGGCAATTTACATCCCGCCCATCAGCATAACAAGGCTCCCAGTTCTCCATGGCCTGTCCTGCCTTTCTGGATTTTACACTTTTTTCAGATGGCC
The DNA here is from genome assembly GCF_951394435.1 of Stenella coeruleoalba. Classification (NCBI taxonomy): domain Eukaryota; kingdom Metazoa; phylum Chordata; class Mammalia; order Artiodactyla; family Delphinidae; genus Stenella; species Stenella coeruleoalba. Next base: position 213,979 of record NW_027646244.1, on the reverse strand, counting down.
CTTTTGACCGGGGGGAAGTGAGACTTCATTGTAGTGCAGATTTCCTTTGCAAGCTTGCTTGGTTGGCCAAAAAGGGCGTATGCGTTTTTTCCTGAATATATTCAGGAAAAAACGCATACGCCCTTTTTGGCCAAGTGCATCATTGTGGACGTTCTGCCTCTTTTCCTATGCTTTCAATGCAATTCCAGTCTACCTCCTGAAATCGGTTTCCTGCAATTCTGCCCCGCTTTCAAGTCCTCTTGGCAGCCTTACTTCAGTCTATTTTTGGACGATAGCTGTCATTTATAACTCTGCAGGTTTGTGAATTACAGGGCCCCTGAGCTCCTTTCCTCAACTCGCTTTCTTTTGAGCTGGCCGCAACACCGCAGGATGGCTTCAGACCCTAATCTGGTTCCGGCACGGCACGCTGAGCCTTTGGTTATTTCCTCTTCCTGGTGGGAAATGAGAGTTAAATTTGCCCGTCCAGACACGTCCAGCTAGCCTCTCATTGGTTCTCGCTATTCCTGTTCATCTTCCGCAGAAATTGCAAACTGGGCCAAACAGGAGGTTAAAGGCGCTGACTCTCCAAGTGGGGAGAGTGTTAGTAAAGCATCTGGAATGTTGCACCCGAGTACCAGGGGAGGAAAACTGAGACATTTTGAACACGTCTCCCGTTCACACGGTTGATCATACTCTGGGTTCCACATGCATGTTTTAGCTGAAGGAAGAATGCCTTAAACCTGGAGAGTTGAGACCCGTGGAATGGGTACCATGCAATATGTCTTCAAAGGGTCTTCATTTGCTCACCGAACCTCTCCAATCCTATCACTGCTGCGTTTATGCCCCTGTACACACGCTTGATTCTCTTTTGGAGACATAGCAATCCATAGGTTTTAAGATACTTACTAGTCAGGTACATTCTTAGGCGTTTAATATGGGGTGTTGAGTCCATTTCGTTGAGCAAGGAGTAGCTCTTGTCTATTCCATATTTGGCTTAAGGAACTTTATCTGTGCTCATTTCAATCTCTGGTTTTATGCAGCACCACAACTCACCTTTCCCCTTAAGCAAGCATAAGTTGGTTTTCTAAATTTGAGACCCTGTTCTGTTTTGGAATACAGTTCCTCTGTAGCCAAGTTTACATTCCGTGTATTAGTGATATCTTATGATGTTTCTTTTTCTGTGTAACTTATTTCAGTTAGAATCATCGTACCTGAATCCACTCATTATGCTGCTACGGGCATGATGACATAGATTTCATTGCTGAGTGATACTGCATTGTACGTAAGTACCACAAGTTCTTTATCCATTTTTCACTTTCTGTGATATTGAACTAGTACGGTAAACGAGGTTCTTGTAAACAGAGGCGTCCCAAACTTTGGGGTGGCTGTGTCTTTTTGATTTTAATTTCCCTAAGCTATAGGACCATAAGTGGCAGTGCCCTAGGCTCTGTTGCTTTGTTTTTTAGATGTTTCAGGAAACACCATACACTTCTCCCGAGTGTCTGTTGGCAATTTACATCCCGCCCATCAGCATAACAAGGCTCCCAGTTCTCCATGGCCTGTCCTGCCTTTCTGGATTTTACACATTTTTCAGATGGCCCTTTTGACCGGGGGGAAGTGAGACTTCATTGTAGTGCAGATTTCCTTTGCAAGCTTGCTTGGTTGGCCAAAAAGGGCGTATGCGTGTTTTCCTGAATATATTCAGGAAAACACGCATACGCCCTTTTTGGCCAAGTGCATCATTGTGGACGTTCTGCCTCTTTTCCTATGCTTTCAATGCAATTCCAGTCTACCTCCTGAAATCGGTTTCCTGCAATTCTGCCCCGCTTTCAAGTCCTCTTGGCAGCCTTACTTCAGTACATTTTTGGACGATAGCTGTGATTTATAACTCTGCAGGTTTGTGAATTACAGGGCCCCTGAGCTCCTTTCCTCAACTCGCTTTCTTTTGAGCTGGCCGCAACACCGCAGGATGGCTTCAGACCCTAATCTGTTTCCGGCACGGCACGCTGAGCCTTTGGTTATTTCCTCTTCCTGGTGGGAAATGAGAGTTAAATTTGCCCGTCCAGACACCTCCAGCTAGTCTCTCATTGGTTCTCGCTATTCCTGTTCATCTTCCGCAGAAATTGCAAACTGGGCCAAACAGGAGTTTAAAGGCGCTGACTCTCCAAGTGGGGAGAGTGTTAGTAAAGCGTCTGGAATGTTGCACCCGAATACCAGGGGAGGAAAACTGAGACATATTTGAACACGTCTCCCGTTCACACGGTTGATCATACTCTGGGTTCCACATGCATGTTTTAGCTGAAGGAAGAATACCTTAAACCTGGAGAGTTGAGACCCGTGGAATGGGTACCATGCAATATGTCTTCAAAGGGTCTTCATTTGCTCACCGAACCTCTCCAATCCTATCACTGCTGCGTTTATGCCCCTGTACACACGCTTGATTCTCTTTGGAGACATAGCAATCCATAGGTTTTAAGATACTTACTAGTCAGGTACATTCTTAGGCGTTTAATATGGGGTGTTGAGTCCATTTCGTTGAGCAAGGAGTAGCTCTTGTCTATTCCATATTTGGCTTAAGGAACTTTATCTGTGCTCATTTCAATCTCTGGTTTTATGCAGCACCCCAACTCACCTTTCCCCTTAAGCAAGCATAAGTTGGTTTTCTAAATTTGAGACCCTGTTCTGTTTTGGAATTCAGTTCCTCTGTAGCCAAGTTTACATTCCGTGTATTAGTGATATCTTATGATGTTTCTTTTTCTGTGTGACTTATTTCAGTTAGAATCATCATACCTGAATCCACTCATTATGCTGCTACGGGCCTGATGACATAGATTTCATTGTTGAGTGATACTGCATTGTACATAAGTACCACAAGTTCTTTTTCCATTTTTCACTTTCTGTGATATTGAACTTGTACGGGAAACGAGGTTCTTGTAAACAGAGGCGTCCCAAACTTTGGGATGGCTGTGTCTTTTTGATTTTAATTTCCCTAAGTTATAGGACCATAAGTGGAAGTGCCCTAGGCTCTGTTGCTTTGTTTTTTAGATGTTTCAGGAAACACCATACACTTCTCCCGAGTGGTTGTTGGCAATTTACATCCCGCCCATCAGCATAACAAGGCTCCCAGTTCTCCATGGCCTGTCCTGCCTTTCTGGATTTTACACTTTTTTCAGATGGCCCTTTTGACCGGGGGGAAGTGAGACTTCATTGTAGTGCAGATTTCCTTTGCAAGCTTGCTTGGTTGGCCAAAAAGGGCGTATGCGTTTTTTCCTGAATATATTCAGGAAAAAACACATACGCCCTTTTTGGCCAAGTGCATCATTGTGGACGTTCTGCCTCTTTTCCTATGCTTTCAATGCAATTCCAGTCTACCTCCTGAAATCGGTTTCCTGCAATTCTGCCCCGCTTTCAAGTCCTCTTGGCAGCCTTACGTCAGTATATTTTTGGACGATAGCTGTCATTTATAACTCTGCAGGTTTGTGAATTACAGTGCCCCTGAGCTCCTTTCTTCAACTCGCTTTCTTGTGAGCTGGCCGGAACACCGCAGGATGGCTTCAGGCCCTAATCTGGTTCCGGCACGGCACGCTGAGCCTTTGGTTATTTCCTCTTCCTGGTGGGAAATGAGAGTTAAATTTGCCCGTCCAGACACCTCCAGCTAGTCTCTCATTGGTTCTCGCTATTCCTGTTCATCTTCCGCAGAAATTGCAAACTGGGCCAAACAGGAGGTTAAAGGCGCTGACTCTCCAAGTGGGGAGAGTGTTAGTAAAGCGTCTGGAATGTTGCACCCGAGTACCAGGGGAGGAAAACTGAGACATATTTGAACACGTCTCCCGTTCACACAGTTGATCATACTCTGGGTTCCACATGCATGTTTTAGCTGAAGGAAGAATACCTTAAACCTGGAGAGTTGAGACCCGTGGAATGGGTACCATGCAATATGTCTTCAAAGGGTCTTCATTTGCTCACCGAACCTCTCCAATCCTATCACTGCTGTGTTTATGCCCCTGTACACACGCTTGATTCTCTTTTGGAGACATAGCAATCCATAGGTTTTAAGATACTTACTAGTCAGGTAAATTCTTAGGCGTTTAATATGGGGTGTTGAGTCCATTTCGTTGAGCAAGGAGTAGCTCTTGTGTATTCCATATTTGGCTTAAGGAACTTTATCTGTCCTCATTTCAATCTCTGGTTTTATGCAGCACCACAACTCACCTTTCCCCTTAAGCAAGCATAAGTTGGTTTTCTAAATTTGAGACCCTGTTCTGTTTTGGAATTCAGTTCCTCTGTAGCCAAGTTTACATTCCGTGTATTAGTGATATCTTATGATGTTTCTTTTTCTGTGTGACTTATTTCAGTTAGAATCATCGTACCTGAATCCACTCATTATGCTGCTACGGGCCTGATGACATAGATTTCATTGCTGAGTGATACTGCATTGTACGTAAGTACCACAAGTTCTTTATCCATTTTTCACTTTCTGTGATATTGAACTTGTATGGTAAACGAGGTTCTTGTAAACAGAGGCGTCCCAAACATTTGGGTGCCTGTGTCTTTTTGATTTTAATTTCCCTAAGCTATAGGACCATAAGTGACAGTGCCGTAGGCTCTGTTGCTTTGTTTTTTAGATGTTTCAGGAAACACCATACACTTCTTCCGAGTGTCTGTTGGCAATTTACATCCCGCCCATCAGTATAACAAGGCTCCCAGTTCTCCATGGCCTGTCCTGCCTTTCTGGATTTTACACTTTTTTCAGATGGCCCTTTTGACCGGGGGGAAGTGAGACTTCATTGTAGTGCAGATTTCCTTTGCAAGCTTGCTTGGTTGGCCAAAAAGGGCGTATGCGTTTTTTCCTGAATATATTCAGGAATATATTCAGGAAAAAACGCATACGCCCTTTTTGGCCAAGTGCATCATTGTGGACGTTCTGCCTCTTTTCCTATGCTTTCAATGCAATTCCAGTCTACCTCCTGAAATCGGTTTCCTGCAATTCTGCCCCGCTTTCAAGTCCTCTTGGCAGCCTTACTTCAGTCTATTTTTGGACGATAGCTGTCATTTATAACTCTGCAGGTTTGTGAATTACAGTGCCCCTGAGCTCCTTTCTTCAACTCGCTTTCTTGTGACCTGGCCGCAACACCGCAGGATGGCTTCAGGCCCTAATCTGGTTCCGACCCGGCATGCTGAGCCTTTGGTTAATTCCTCTTCCTGGTGGGAAATGAGAGTTAAATTTGCCCGTCCAGACACCTCCAGCTAGCCTCTCATTGGTTCTCGCTATTCCTGTTCATCTTCCGCAGAAATTGCAAACTGGGCCAAACAGGAGGTTAAAGGGACTGACTCTCCAAGTCGGGAGAGTGTTAGTAAAGCGTCTGGAATGATGCACCCGAGTACCAGGGGAGGAAAACTGAGACATATTTGAACACGTCTCCGGTTTACATGGTTGATCTAACTCTGGGTTCCACATGCATGTTTTAGCTGAAGGAAGAATACCTTAAACCTCGAAAGTTGAGACCCGTGTAATGGGTACCATGCAATATGACTTCAAAGGGTTTTCATTTGCTCACCGAACCTCTCCAATCCTATCACTGCTGCGTTTATGCCCCTGTACACATGCTTGATTCTCTTTCGGAGACATAGCAATCCATAGGTTTGAAGATACTTACTAGTCAGGTACATTCTTAGGCGTTTAATATGCGGTGTTGAGTCCATTTCGTTGAGCAAGGAGTAGCTCTTGTCTATTCCATATTTGGCTTAAGGAACTTTATCTGTGCTCATTTCAATCTCTGGTTTTATGCAGCACCCCAACTCACCTTTCCCCTTAAGCAAGCATAAGTTGGTTTTCTAAATTTGAGACCCTGTTCTGTTTGGGAATGCAGTTCCTGTGTAGCCAAGTTTACATTCCGTGTATTACTGATATCTTATGATGTTTCTTTTTCTGTGTGACTTATTTCAGTTAGAATCATCGTACCTGAATCCACTCATTATGCTGCTATGGGCCTGATGACATAGATTTCATTGCTGAGTGATACTGCATTGTACGTAAGTACCACAAGTTCTTTATCCATTTTTCACTTTCTGTGATACTGAACTTGTACGGTAAACGAGTTTCTTGTAAACGGAGGTGTCCCAAACTTTGGGGTGGCTGTGTCTTTTTGATTTTAATTTCCCTAACCTATAGGACCATAAGTGGAAGTGCCCTAGGCTCTGTTGCTTTGTTTTTTAGATGTTTCAGGAAACACCATACACTTCTCCCGAGTGTCTGTTGGCAATTTACATCCCGCCCATCAGCATAACAAGGCTCCCAGTTCTCCATGGCCTGTCCTGCCTTTCTGGATTTTACACTTTTTTCAGATGGCCCTTTTGACCGGGGGGAAGTGAGACTTCATTGTAGTGCAGATTTCCTTTGCAAGCTTGCTTGGTTGGCCAAAAAGGGCGTATGCGTTTTTTCCTGAATATATTCAGGAAAAAACGCATACGCCCTTTTTGGCCAAGTGCATCATTGTGGACGTTCTGCCTCTTTTCCTATGCTTTCAATGCAATTCCAGTCTACCTCCTGAAATCTGTTTCCTGCAATTCTGCCCCGCTTTCAAGTCCTCTTGGCAGACTTACTTCAGTCTATTTTTGGACGATAGCTGTCATTTATAACTCTGCAGGTTTGTGAATTACAGTGCCCCTGAGCTCCTTTCCTCAACTCACTTTCTTTTGATCTGGCCGCAACACCGCAGGATGGCTTCAGGCCCTAATCTGGTTCCGGCACGGCACGCTGAGCCTTTGGTTATTTCCTCTTCCTGGTGGGAAATGAGAGTTAAATTTGCCCGTCCAGACACCTCCAGCTAGTCTCTCATTGGTTCTCGCTATTCCTGTTCATCTTCCGCAGAAATTGCAAACTGGGCCAAACAGGAGGTTAAAGGCGCTGACTCTCCAAGTCGGGAGAGTGTTAGTAAAGCGTCAGGAATGTTGCACCCGAGTACCAGGGTACGAAAACTGAGACATATTTGAACATGTCTCCCGATCACATGGTTGATCATACTCTAGGTTCCACATGCATGTTTTACTGAAGGAAGAATACCTTAAACCTGGGTAGTTGAAACCCGTGGAATGGGTACCATGCAATATGACTTCAAAGGGTCTTCATTTGCTCACCGAACCTCTCCAATCCTATCACTGCTGCGTTTATGCCCCTGTACACATGCTTGATTCTCTTTTGGAGACATAGCAATCCATAGGTTTTAAGATACTTACTAGTCAGGTACATTCTTAGGCGTTTAATATGTGGTGTTGAGTCCACTTCGTTGAGCAAGGAGTAGCTCTTGTCTATTCCATATTTGGCTTAAGGAACTTTATCTGTGCTCATTTCAATCTCTGGTTTTATGCAGCACCCCAACTCACCTTTCCCCTTAAGCAAGCATAAGTTGGTTTTCTAAATTTGAGACCCTCTTCTGTTTTGGAATTCAGTTCCTGTGTAGCCAAGTTTACATTCCGTGTATTACTGATATCTTATGATGTTTCTTTTTCTGTGTGACTTATTTCAGTTAGAATCATCGTACCTGAATCCACTCATTATGGTGCTATGGGCCTGATGACATAGATTTCATTGCTGAGTGATACTGCATTGTACGTAAGTACCACAAGTTCTTTATCCATTTTTCACTTTCTGTGATATTGAACTTGTACGGAAAACGAGTTTCTTGTAAACGGAGGCGTCCCAAACTTTGGGGTGGCTGTGTCTTTTTGATTTTAATTTCCCTAAGCTATAGGACCATAAGTGGAAGTGCCCTAGGCTCTGTTGCTTTGTTTTTCAGATGTTTCAGGAAACACCATACACTTCTCCCGAGTGGTTGTTGGCAATTTACATCCCGCCCATCAGCATAACAAGGCTCCCAGTTCTCCATGGCCTGTGCTGCCTTTCTGGATTTTACACTTTTTTCAGATGGCCCTTTTGACCGGGGGGAAGTGAGACTTCATTGTAGTGCAGATTTCCTTTGCAAGCTTGCTTGGTTGGCCAAAAAGGGCGTATGCGTTTTTTCCTGAATTTATTCAGGAAAAAAAGCATACGCCCTTTTTGGCCAAGTGAATCATTGTGGACGTTCTGCCTCTTTTCCTATGCTTTCAATGCAATTCCAGTCTACCTCCTGAAATCGGTTTCCTGCAATTCTGCCCCGCTTTCAAGTCCTCTTGGCAGCCTTACTTCAGTCTATTTTTGGACGATAGCTGTCATTTATAACTCTGCAGGTTTGTGAATTACAGTGCCCCTGAGCTCCTTTCTTCAACTCGCTTTCTTGTGACCTGGCCGCAACACCGCAGGATGGCTTCAGGCCCTAATCTGGTTCCGGCCCGGCATGCTGAGCCTTTGGTTAATTCCTCTTCCTGGTGGGAAATGAGAGTTAAATTTGCCCGTCCAGACACCTCCAGCTAGCCTCTCATTGGTTCTCGCTATTCCTGTTCGTCTTCCGCAGAAATTGCAAACTGGGCCAAACAGGAGGTTAAAGGCGCTGACTCTCCAAGTGGGGAGAGTGTTAGTAAAGCGTCTGGAATGTTGCACCCGAGTACCAGGGGAGGAAAACTGAGACATATTTGAACACGTCTCCCGATCACATGGTTGGTCATACTCTGGGTTCCACATGCATGTTTTAGCTGAAGGAAGAATACCTAAAACCTGGGTAGTTGAAACCCGTGTAATGGGTACCATGCAATATGACTTCAAAGGGTCTTCATTTGCTCACCGAACCTCTCCAATCCTATCACTGCTGCGTTTATGCCCCTGTACACACGCTTGATTCTCTTTTGGAGACATAGCAATCCATAGGTTTTAAGATACTTACTAGTCAGGTACATTCTTAGGCGTTTAATATGGGGTGTTGAGTCCATTTCGTTGAGCAAGGAGTAGCTCTTGTCTATTCCATATTTGGCTTAAGGAACTTTATCTGTGCTCATTTCAATCTCTGGTTTTATGCAGCACCACAACTCACCTTTCCCCTTAAGCAAGCATAAGTTGGTTTTCTAAATTTGAGACCCTGTTCTGTTTTGGAATTCAGTTCCTGTGTAGCCAAGTTTACATTCCGTGTATTACTGATATCTTATGATGTTTCTTTTTCTGTGTGACTTATTTCAGTTAGAATCATCGTACCTGAATCCACTCATTATGCTGCTATGGGCCTGATGACATAGATTTCATTGCTGAGTGATACTGCATTGTACGTAAGTACCACAAGTTCTTTATCCATTTTTCACTTTCTGTGATATTGAACTTGTACGGTAAATGAGTTTCTTGTAAACGGAGGCGTCCCAAACTTTGGGGTGGCTGTGTCTTTTTGATTTTAATTTCCCTAAGCTATAGGACCATAAGTGGAAGTGCCCTAGGCTCTGTTGCTTTGTTTTTCAGATGTTTCAGGAAACACCATACACTTCTCCCGAGTGGTTGTTGGCAATTTACATCCCGCCCATCAGCATAACAAGGCTCCCAGTTCTCCATGGCCTGTGCTGCCTTTCTGGATTTTACACTTTTTTCAGATGGCCCTTTTGACCGGGGGGAAGTGAGACTTCATTGTAGTGCAGATTTCCTTTGCAAGCTTGCTTGGTTGGCCAAAAAGGGCGTATGCGTTTTTTCCTGAATATATTCAGGAAAAAACGCATACGCCCTTTTTGGCCAAGTGCATCATTGTGGACGTTCTGCCTCTTTTCCTATGCTTTCAATGCAATTCCAGTCTACCTCCTGAAATCGGTTTCCTGCAATTCTGCCCCGCTTTCAAGTCCTCTTGGCAGCCTTACTTCAGTCTATTTTTGGACGATAGCTGTCATTTATAACTCTGCAGGTTTGTGAATTACAGTGCCCCTGAGCTCCTTTCTTCAACTCGCTTTCTTGTGAGCTGGCCGCAACACCGCAGGATGGCTTCAGGCCCTAATCTGGTTCCGGCCCGGCATGCTGAGCCTTTGGTTAATTCCTCTTCCTGGTGGGAAATGAGAGTTAAATTTGCCCGTCCAGACACCTCCAGCTAGCCTCTCATTGGTTCTCGCTATTCCTGTTCGTCTTCCGCAGAAATTGCAAACTGGGCCAAACAGGAGGTTAAAGGCGCTGACTCTCCAAGTGGGGAGAGTGTTAGTAAAGCATCTGGAATCTTGCACCCGAGTACCAGGGGAGGAAAACTGAGACATATTTGAACACGTCTCCCGATCACATGGTTGATCATACTCTGGGTTCCACATGCATGTTTTAGCTGAAGGAAGAATACCTAAAACCTGGGTAGTTGAAACCCGTGGAATGGGTACCATGAAATATGACTTCAAAGGGTCTTCATTTGCTCACCGAAACTCTCCAATCCTATCACTGCTGCGTTTATGCCCCTGTACACACGCTTGATTCTCTTTTGGCGACATAGCAATCCATAGGTTTTAAGATACTTACTAGTCAGGTACATTCTTAGGCGTTTAATATGGGGTTTTGAGTCCATTTCGTTGAGCAAGGAGTAGCTCTTGTCTATTCCATATTTGGCTTAAGGAACTTTATCTGTGCTCATTTCAATCTCTGGTTTTATGCAGCACCCCAACTCACCTTTCCCCTTAAGCAAGCATAAGTTGGTTTTCTAAATTTGAGACCCTGTTCTGTTTTGGAATTCAGTTCCTGTGTAGCCAAGTTTCCATTCCGTGTATTACTGATATCTTATGATGTTTCTTTTTCTGTGTGACTTATTTCAGTTAGAATCATCGTACCTGAATCCACTCATTATGCTGCTATGGGCCTGATGACATAGATTTCATTGCTGAGTGATACTGCATTGTACGTAAGTACCACAAGTTCTTTATCCATTTTTCACTTTCTGTGATATTGAACTTGTACGGAAAACGAGTTTCTTGTAAACGGAGGCGTCCCAAACTTTGGGGTGGCTGTGTCTTTTTGATTTTAATTTCCCTAAGCTATAGGACCATAAGTGGAAGTGCCCTAGGCTCTGTTGCTTTGTTTTTCAGATGTTTCAGGAAACACCATACACTTCTCCCGAGTGGTTGTTGGCAATTTACATCCCGCCCATCAGCATAACAAGGCTCCCAGTTCTCCATGGCCTGTCCTGCCTTTCTGGATTTTACACTTTTTTCAGATGGCCCTTTTGACCAGGGGGAAGTGAGACTTCATTGTAGTGCAGATTTCCTTTGCAAGCTTGCTTGGTTGGCCAAAAAGGGCGTATGCGTTTTTTCCTGAATATATTCAGGAAAAAACGCATACGCCCTTTTTGGCCAAGTGCATCATTGTGGACGTTCTGCCTCTTTTCCTATGCTTTCAATGCAATTCCAGTCTACCTCCTGAAATCGGTTTCCTGCAATTCTGCCCCGCTTTCAAGTCCTCTTGGCAGACTTACTTCAGTCTATTTTTGGACGATAGCTGTCATTTATAACTCTGCAGGTTTGTGAATTACAGTGCCCCTGAGCTCCTTTCCTCAACTCACTTTCTTTTGATCTGGCCGCAACACCGCAGGATGGCTTCAGGCCCTAATCTGGTTCCGGCACGGCACGCTGAGCCTTTGGTTATTTCCTCTTCCTGGTGGGAAATGAGAGTTAAATTTGCCCGTCCAGACACCTCCAGCTAGTCTCTCATTGGTTCTCGCTATTCCTGTTCATCTTCCGCAGAAATTGCAAACTGGGCCAAACAGGAGGTTAAAGGCGCTGACTCTCCAAGTCGGGAGAGTGTTAGTAAAGCGTCAGGAATGTTGCACCCGAGTACCAGGGTACGAAAACTGAGACATATTTGAACATGTCTCCCGATCACATGGTTGATCATACTCTAGGTTCAACATGCATGTTTTACTGAAGGAAGAATACCTTAAACCTGGGTAGTTGAAACCCGTGGAATGGGTACCATGCAATATGACTTCAAAGGGTCTTCATTTGCTCACCGAACCTCTCCAATCCTATCACTGCTGCGTTTATGCCCCTGTACACATGCTTGATTCTCTTTTGGAGACATAGCAATCCATAGGTTTTAAGATACTTACTAGTCAGGTACATTCTTAGGCGTTTAATATGTGGTGTTGAGTCCACTTCGTTGAGCAAGGAGTAGCTCTTGTCTATTCCATATTTGGCTTAAGGAACTTTATCTGTGCTCATTTCAATCTCTGGTTTTATGCAGCACCCCAACTCACCTTTCCCCTTAAGCAAGCATAAGTTGGTTTTCTAAATTTGAGACCCTCTTCTGTTTTGGAATTCAGTTCCTGTGTAGCCAAGTTTACATTCCGTGTATTACTGATATCTTATGATGTTTCTTTTTCTGTGTGACTTATTTCAGTTAGAATCATCGTACCTGAATCCACTCATTATGGTGCTATGGGCCTGATGACATAGATTTCATTGCTGAGTGATACTGCATTGTACGTAAGTACCACAAGTTCTTTATCCATTTTTCACTTTCTGTGATATTGAACTTGTACGGAAAACGAGTTTCTTGTAAACGGAGGCGTCCCAAACTTTGGGGTGGCTGTGTCTTTTTGATTTTAATTTCCCTAAGCTATAGGACCATAAGTGGAAGTGCCCTAGGCTCTGTTGCTTTGTTTTTCAGATGTTTCAGGAAACACCATACACTTCTCCCGAGTGGTTGTTGGCAATTTACATCCCGCCCATCAGCATAACAAGGCTCCCAGTTCTCCATGGCCTGTGCTGCCTTTCTGGATTTTACACTTTTTTCAGATGGCCCTTTTGACCGGGGGGAAGTGAGACTTCATTGTAGTGCAGATTTCCTTTGCAAGCTTGCTTGGTTGGCCAAAAAGGGCGTATGCGTTTTTTCCTGAATTTATTCAGGAAAAAAAGCATACGCCCTTTTTGGCCAAGTGAATCATTGTGGACGTTCTGCCTCTTTTCCTATGCTTTCAATGCAATTCCAGTCTACCTCCTGAAATCGGTTTCCTGCAATTCTGCCCCGCTTTCAAGTCCTCTTGGCAGCCTTACTTCAGTCTATTTTTGGACGATAGCTGTCATTTATAACTCTGCAGGTTTGTGAATTACAGTGCCCCTGAGCTCCTTTCTTCAACTCGCTTTCTTGTGACCTGGCCGCAACACCGCAGGATGGCTTCAGGCCCTAATCTGGTTCCGGCCCGGCATGCTGAGCCTTTGGTTAATTCCTCTTCCTGGTGGGAAATGAGAGTTAAATTTGCCCGTCCAGACACCTCCAGCTAGCCTCTCATTGGTTCTCGCTATTCCTGTTCGTCTTCCGCAGAAATTGCAAACTGGGCCAAACAGGAGGTTAAAGGCGCTGACTCTCCAAGTGGGGAGAGTGTTAGTAAAGCGTCTGGAATGTTGCACCCGAGTACCAGGGGAGGAAAACTGAGACATATTTGAACACGTCTCCCGATCACATGGTTGGTCATACTCTGGGTTCCACATGCATGTTTTAGCTGAAGGAAGAATACCTAAAACCTGGGTAGTTGAAACCCGTGTAATGGGTACCATGCAATATGACTTCAAAGGGTCTTCATTTGCTCACCGAACCTCTCCAATCCTATCACTGCTGCGTTTATGCCCCTGTACACACGCTTGATTCTCTTTTGGAGACATAGCAATCCATAGGTTTTAAGATACTTACTAGTCAGGTACATTCTTAGGCGTTTAATATGGGGTGTTGAGTCCATTTCGTTGAGCAAGGAGTAGCTCTTGTCTATTCCATATTTGGCTTAAGGAACTTTATCTGTGCTCATTTCAATCTCTGGTTTTATGCAGCACCACAACTCACCTTTCCCCTTAAGCAAGCATAAGTTGGTTTTCTAAATTTGAGACCCTGTTCTGTTTTGGAATTCAGTTCCTGTGTAGCCAAGTTTACATTCCGTGTATTACTGATATCTTATGATGTTTCTTTTTCTGTGTGACTTATTTCAGTTAGAATCATCGTACCTGAATCCACTCATTATGCTGCTATGGGCCTGATGACATAGATTTCATTGCTGAGTGATACTGCATTGTACGTAAGTACCACAAGTTCTTTATCCATTTTTCACTTTCTGTGATATTGAACTTGTACGGTAAATGAGTTTCTTGTAAACGGAGGCGTCCCAAACTTTGGGGTGGCTGTGTCTTTTTGATTTTAATTTCCCTAAGCTATAGGACCATAAGTGGAAGTGCCCTAGGCTCTGTTGCTTTGTTTTTCAGATGTTTCAGGAAACACCATACACTTCTCCCGAGTGGTTGTTGGCAATTTACATCCCGCCCATCAGCATAACAAGGCTCCCAGTTCTCCATGGCCTGTGCTGCCTTTCTGGATTTTACACTTTTTTCAGATGGCCCTTTTGACCGGGGGGAAGTGAGACTTCATTGTAGTGCAGATTTCCTTTGCAAGCTTGCTTGGTTGGCCAAAAAGGGCGTATGCGTTTTTTCCTGAATATATTCAGGAAAAAACGCATACGCCCTTTTTGGCCAAGTGCATCATTGTGGACGTTCTGCCTCTTTTCCTATGCTTTCAATGCAATTCCAGTCTACCTCCTGAAATCGGTTTCCTGCAATTCTGCCCCGCTTTCAAGTCCTCTTGGCAGCCTTACTTCAGTCTATTTTTGGACGATAGCTGTCATTTATAACTCTGCAGGTTTGTGAATTACAGTGCCCCTGAGCTCCTTTCTTCAACTCGCTTTCTTGTGAGCTGGCCGCAACACCGCAGGATGGCTTCAGGCCCTAATCTGGTTCCGGCCCGGCATGCTGAGCCTTTGGTTAATTCCTCTTCCTGGTGGGAAATGAGAGTTAAATTTGCCCGTCCAGACACCTCCAGCTAGCCTCTCATTGGTTCTCGCTATTCCTGTTCGTCTTCCGCAGAAATTGCAAACTGGGCCAAACAGGAGGTTAAAGGCGCTGACTCTCCAAGTGGGGAGAGTGTTAGTAAAGCATCTGGAATCTTGCACCCGAGTACCAGGGGAGGAAAACTGAGACATATTTGAACACGTCTCCCGATCACATGGTTGATCATACTCTGGGTTCCACATGCATGTTTTAGCTGAAGGAAGAATACCTAAAACCTGGGTAGTTGAAACCCGTGGAATGGGTACCATGAAATATGACTTCAAAGGGTCTTCATTTGCTCACCGAAACTCTCCAATCCTATCACTGCTGCGTTTATGCCCCTGTACACACGCTTGATTCTCTTTTGGCGACATAGCAATCCATAGGTTTTAAGATACTTACTAGTCAGGTACATTCTTAGGCGTTTAATATGGGGTTTTGAGTCCATTTCGTTGAGCAAGGAGTAGCTCTTGTCTATTCCATATTTGGCTTAAGGAACTTTATCTGTGCTCATTTCAATCTCTGGTTTTATGCAGCACCCCAACTCACCTTTCCCCTTAAGCAAGCATAAGTTGGTTTTCTAAATTTGAGACCCTGTTCTGTTTTGGAATTCAGTTCCTGTGTAGCCAAGTTTCCATTCCGTGTATTACTGATATCTTATGATGTTTCTTTTTCTGTGTGACTTATTTCAGTTAGAATCATCGTACCTGAATCCACTCATTATGCTGCTATGGGCCTGATGACATAGATTTCATTGCTGAGTGATACTGCATTGTACGTAAGTACCACAAGTTCTTTATCCATTTTTCACTTTCTGTGATATTGAACTTGTACGGAAAACGAGTTTCTTGTAAACGGAGGCGTCCCAAACTTTGGGGTGGCTGTGTCTTTTTGATTTTAATTTCCCTAAGCTATAGGACCATAAGTGGAAGTGCCCTAGGCTCTGTTGCTTTGTTTTTCAGATGTTTCAGGAAACACCATACACTTCTCCTGAGTGGTTGTTGGCAATTTACATCCCGCCCATCAGCATAACAAGGCTCCCAGTTCTCCATGGCCTGTGCTGCCTTTCTGGATTTTACACTTTTTTCAGATGGCCCTTTTGACCGGGGGGAAGTGAGACTTCATTGTAGTGCAGATTTCCTTTGCAAGTTTGCTTGGTTGGCCAAAAAGGGCGTATGCGTTTTTTCCTGAATATATTCAGGAAAAAACGCATACGCCCTTTTTGGCCAAGTGCATCATTGTGGACGTTCTGCCTCTTTTCCTATGCTTTCAATGCAATTCCAGTCTACCTCCTGAAATCGTTTTCCTGCAATTCTTCCCCGCTTTCAAGTCCTCTTGGCAGCCTTACGTCAGTATATTTTTGGACGATAGCTGTCATTTATAACTCTGCAGGTTTGTGAATTACAGTGCCCCTGAGCTCCTTTCTTCAACTCGCTTTCTTGTGAGCTGGCCGCAACACCGCAGGATGGCTTCAGGCCCTAATCTGGTTCCGGCACGGCACGCTGAGCCTTTGGTTATTTCCTCTTCCTGGTGGGAAATGAGAGTTAAATTTGCCCGTCCAGACACCTCCAGGTAGTCTCTCATTGGTTCTCGCTATTCCTGTTCATCTTCCGCAGAAATTGCAAACTGGGCCAAACAGGAGGTTAAAGGCGCTGACTCTCCAAGTGGGGAGAGTGTGAGTAAAGCGTCTGGAATGTTGCACCCGAGTACCAGGGGAGGAAAACTGAGTCATATTAGAACACGTCTCCCGATCAGATGGTTGATCATACTCTGGGTTGCACATGCATGTTTTAGCTGAAGGAAGAATACCTAAAACCTGGGTATTTGAAACCCGTGGAATGGGTACCATGCAATATGACTTCAAAGGGTCTTCATTTGCTCACCGAACCTCTCCAATCCTATCACTGCTGCGTTTATGCCCCTGTACACATGCTTGATTCTCTTTCGGAGACATAGCAATCCATAGGTTTTAAGATACTTACTAGTCAGGTACATTCTTAGGCGTTTAATATGGGGTGTTG
Source organism: Stenella coeruleoalba (assembly GCF_951394435.1). Taxonomy (NCBI): domain Eukaryota; kingdom Metazoa; phylum Chordata; class Mammalia; order Artiodactyla; family Delphinidae; genus Stenella; species Stenella coeruleoalba. The sequence goes on along the minus strand of NW_027646244.1, from coordinate 197,246 downwards.
AGTCCATTTCGTTGAGCCAGGAGTAGCTGTTGTCTATTCCATATTTGGCTTAAGGAAATTTATCTGTGCTCATTTCAATCTCTGGTTTTATGCAGCACCCCAACTCACCTTTACCCTTAAGCAAGCATAAGTTGGTTTTCTAAATTTGAGACCCTCTTCTGTTCTGTAATTCAGTTCCTGTGTAGCCAAGTTTCCATTCCGTGTATTACTGATATCTTATGATGTTTCTTTTTCTGTGTGACTTATTTCAGTTAGAATCATCATACCTGAATCCACTCATTGTGCTGCTAAGGGCCTGATGACATAGATTTCATTGCTGAGTGATATTGCTTTGTAAGTGAATACCACAACTTCTTTATCCATTTTTCACTTTCTGCGATGTTGAACTTGTACTGTAAACGAGGTTCTTGTATACAGAGCCGTTCCAAACTTTGGGGTTCTGTGTCTTTTTGATTTTAATTTCCCTAAACTATAGGACCATAAGTGGAAGTGCCCAAGGTTCTGTTGCTTTGTTTTTTAGATGTTTCAGGAAACACCATACACTTCTCCCGAGTGGTTGTTGGCAATTTACATCCCGCCCATCAGCATAACAAGGCTCCCAGTTCTCCATGGCCTGTCCTGCCTTTCTGGATTTTACACTTTTTTCAGATGGCCCTTTTGACCGGGGGGAAGTGAGACTTCATTGTAGTGTAGATTTCCTTTGCAAGCTTGCTTGGTTGGCCAAAAAGGGCGTATGCGTTTTTTCCTGAATATATTCAGGAAATAACGCATACGCCCTTTTTGGCCAAGTGCATCATTGTGGACGTTCTGCCTCTTTTCCTATGCTTTCAATGCAATTCCAGTCTACCTCCTGAAATCGGTTTCCTGCAATTCTGCCCCGCTTTCAAGTCCTCTTGGCAGCCTTACTTCAGTCTATTTTTGGACGATAGCTGTCATTTATAACTCTGCAGGTTTGTGAATTTTAGTGCCCCTGAGCACCTTTCTTCAACTCGCTTTCTTTTGAGCTGGCCGCAACACCGCAGGATGGCTTCAGGCCCTAATCTTGTTCCGGTACGGCATGCTGAGCCTTTGGTTATTTCCTCTTCCTGGTGGGAAATGAGAGTTAAATTTGCCCGTCCAGACACCTCCAGCTAGCCTCTCATTGGTTCTCGCTATTCCTGTTCATCTTCCGCAGAAATTGCAAACTGGGCCAAACAGGAGGTTAAAGGCGCTGACTCTCCAAGTCGGGAGAGTGTTAGTAAAGCGTCTGGAATGTTGCACCCGAGTACCAGGGGAGGAAAACTGAGACATATTTGAACACGTCTCCCGATCACATGGTTGATCATACTCTGGGTTCCACAGGCATGTTTTAGCTGAAGGAAGAATACCTAAAACCTGGGTAGTTGAAACCCGTGGAATGGGTACCATGCAATATGACTTCAAAGGGTCTTCATTTGCTCACCGAACCTCTCCAATCCTATCACTGCTGCGTTTATGCCCCTGTACACATGCTTGATTCTCTTTCGGAGACATAGCAATCCATAGGTTTTAAGATACTTACTAGTCAGGTACATTCTTAGGCGTTTAATATGCGGTGTTGAGTCCATTTCGTTGAGCAAGGAGTAGCTCTTGTCTATTCCATATTTGGCTTAAGGAACTTTATCTCTGCTCATTTCAATCTCTGGTTTTATGCAGCACCCCAACTCACCTTTCCCCTTAAGCAAGCATAAGTTGGTTTTCTAAATTTGAGACCCTGTTCTGTTCTGTAATTCAGTTCCTGTGTAGCCAAGTTTCCATTCCGTGTATTACTGATATCTTATGATGTTTCTTTTTCTGTGTGACTTATTTCAGTTAGAATCATCATACCTGAATCCACTCATTGTGCTGCTAAGGGCCTGATGACATAGATTTCATTGCTGAGTGATATTGCTTTGTAAGTAAATACCACAACTTCTTTATCCATTTTTCACTTTCTGCGATGTTGAACTTGTACTGTAAACGAGGTTCTTGTAAACAGAGCCGTTCCAAACTTTGGGGTGGCTGTGTCTTTTTGATTTTAATTTCCCTAAGCTATAGGACCATAAGTGGAAGTGCCCTAGGTTCTGTTGCTTTGTTTTTTAGATGTTTCAGGAAACACCATACACTTCTCCCGAGTGGTTGTTGGCAATTTACATCCCGCCCATCAGCATAACAAGGCTCCCAGTTCTCCATGGCCTGTCCTGCCTTTCTGGATTTTACACTTTTTTCAGATGGCCCTTTTGACCGGGGAGAAGTGAGACTTCATTGTAGTGCAGATTTCCTTTTCAAGTTTGCTTGGTTTGCCAAAAAGGGCGTATGCGTTTTTTCCTGAATATATTCAGGAAAAAACGCATACGCCCTTTTTGGCCAAGTGCATCATTGTGGACGTTCTGCCTCTTTTCCTATGCTTTCAATGCAATTCCAGTCTACCTCCTAAAATCGGTTTCCTGCAATTCTGCCCCGCTTTCAAGTCCTCTTGGCAGCCTTACTTCAGTCTATTTTTGGACGATAGCTGTCATTTATAACTCTGCTGGTTTGTGAATTACAGTGCCCCTGAGCTCCTTTCTTCAACTCGCTTTCTTGTGACCTGACCGCAACACCGCAGGATGGCTTCAGGCCCTAATCTGGTTCCGGCCCGGCATGCTGAGCCTTTGGTTAATTCCTCTTCCTGGTGGGAAATGAGAGTTAAATTTGCCCGTTCAGACACCTCCAGGTAGTCTCTCATTGGTTCTCGCTATTCCTGTTCATCTTCCGCAGAAATTGCAAACTGGGCCAAACAGGAGGTTAAAGGCGCTGACTCTCCAAGTCGGGAGAGTGTTAGTAAAGCGTCTGGAATGTTGCACCCGAGTACCAGGGGAGGAAAACTGAGACATATTTGAACACGTCTCCCGTTCACATGGTTGATCATACTCTAGGATCCACATGCATGTTTTAGCTGAAGGAAGAATACCTTAAACCTGGGTAGTTGAAACCCGTGGAATGGGTACCATGCAATATGACTTCAAAGGGTCTTCATTTGCTCACCGAACCTCTCCAATCCTATCACTGCTGCGTTTATGCCCCGGTACACATGCTTGATTCTCTTTCGGAGACATAGCAATCCATAGGTTTTAAGATACTTACTAGTCAGGTACATTCTTAGGCGTTTAATATGCGGTGTTGGGTCCATTTCGTTGAGCAAGGAGTAGCTCTTGTCTATTCCATATTTGGCTTAAGGAACTTTATCTGTGCTCATTTCAATCTCTGGTTTTATGCAGCACCTCAGCTCACCTTTCCCCTTAAGCAAGCATAAGTTGGTTTTCTAAATTTGAGAACCTGTTCTGTTTTGGAATTCAGTTCCTATGTAGCCAAGTTTACATTCCGTGTATTAGTGATATCTTATGATGTTTCTTTTTCTGTGTGACTTATTTCAGTTAGAATCATCGTACCTGAATCCACTCATTATGCTGCTACGGGCCTGATGACATAGATTTCATTGCTGAGTGATACTGCATTGTACGTAAGTACCACAAGTTCTTTATCCATTTTTCACTTTCTGTGATATTGAACTTGTACGGTAAACGAGGTTCTTGTAAACAGAGGCGTCCCAAACTTTGGGGTGGCTGTGTGTTTTTGATTTTAATTTCCCTAAGCTATAGGACCATAAGTGGCAGTGCCCTAGGCTCTGTTGCTTTGTTTTTTAGATGTTTCAGGAAACACCATACACTTCTCCTGAGTGTCTGTTAGCAATTTACATCCCGCCCATCAGCATAACAAGGCTCCCAGTTCTCCATGGCCTGTCCTGCCTTTCTGGATTTTACACTTTTTTCAGATGGCCCTTTTGACCAGGGGGAAGTGAGACTTCATTGTAGTGCACATTTCTTTGCAAGTTTGCTTGGTTGGCCAAAAAGGGCGTATGCGTTTTTTCCTGAATATATTCAGGAAAAAACGCATACGCCCTTTTTGGCCACGTGCATCATTGTGGACATTCTGCCTCTTTTCCTATGCTTTCAATGCAATTCCAGTCTACCTCCTGAAATTGGTTTCCTGCAATTCTGCCCCGCTTTCAAGTCCTCTTGGCAGCCTTACTTCAGTATATTTTTGGACGATAGCTGTCATTTAAAACTCTGCAGGTTTGTGAATTACAGGGCCCCTGAGCTCCTTTCTTCAACTCGCTTTCTTGTGACCTGGCCGCAACACCGCAGGATGGCTTCAGGCCCTAATGTGGTTCCGGCACGGCACGCTGAGCCTTTGGTTAATTCCTCTTCCTGGTGGGAAATGAGAGTTAAATTTGCCCGTTTAGACATCTCCAGCTAGTCTCTCATTGGTTCTCGCTATTCCTGTTCATCTTCCGCAGAAATTGCAAACTGGGCCAAGCAGGAGGTTAAAGGGACTGACTCTCCAAGTCGGGAGAGTGTTAGTAAAGCGTCTGGCATGTTGCACCCGAGTACCAGGGTACGAAAACTGAGACATATTTTAACATGTCTCCCGATCACATAGTTGATCATACTCTAGGTTCCACATCAATGATTTAGCTGAAGGAAGAATACCTTCAACCTTGGTAGTTGAAACCCGTGGAATGGGTACCATGCAATATGACTTCAAAGGGTCTTCATTTGCTCACCGAACCTCTCCAATCCTATCACTGCTGCGTTTATGCCCCTGTACACATGCTTGATTCTCTTTTGGAGACATTGCAATCCATAGGTTTTACGATACTTACAAGTCAGGTACATTCTTAGGCGTTTAATATGCGGTGTTGAGTCCATTTCGTTGAGCACGGAGTAGCTCTTGTCTATTCCATATTTGACTTAAGGAACTTTATCTCTGCTCATTTCAATCTCTGGTTTTATGAAGCACCCCAAGTCACCTTTACCCTTAAGCAAGCATAAGTTGGTTTTCTAAATTTGAGACCCTGTTCTGTTCTGTAATTCAGTTCCTGTGTAGCCAAGTTTCCATTCCGTGTATTACTGATACCTTATGATGTTTCTTTTTCTGTGTGACTTATTTCAGTTACAATCATCATACCTGAATCCACTCATTGTGATGCTAAGGGCCTGATGACATAGATTTCATTGCTGAGTGATATTGCTTTGTAAGTAAATACCACAACTTCTTTATCCATTTTTCACTTTCTGCGATGTTGAACTTGTACTGTAAACGAGGTTGTTGTAAACAGAGGCGTCCCAAACTTTGGGGTGGCTGTGTCTTTTTGATTTTAATTTCCCTAAGCTATAGGACCATAAGTAGAAGTGCCCTAGGCTCTGTTGATTTGTTTTTTAGATGTTTCAGGAAACACCATACACTTCTCCGGAGTGTCTGTTGGCAATTTACATCCCGCCCATCAGCATAACAAGGCTCCCAGTTCTCCATGGCCTCTCCTGCCTTTCTGGATTTTACACTTTTTTCAGATGGCCCTTTTGACCGGGGGGAAGTGAGACTTCATTGTAGTGCAGATTTCTTTTGCAAGCTTGCTTGGTTGGCCAAAAAGGGCGTATGCGTTTTTTCCTGAATATATTCAGGAAAAAACGCATACGCCCTTTTTGGCCAAGTGCATCATTGTGGACGTTCTGCCTCTTTTCCTATGCTTTCAAGGCAATTCAAGTCTACCTCCTGAAATCGGTTTCCTGCAATTCTGCCCCGCTTTCAAGTCCTCTTGGCAGCCTTACTTCAGTCTATTTTTGGACGATAGCTGTCATTTATAACTCTGCAGGTTTGTGAATTACAGTGCCCCTGAGCTCCTTTCTTCAACTCGCTTTCTTGTGAGCTGGCTGCAACACAGCAGGATGGCTTCAGGCCCTAATCTGGTTCCGGCACGGCACGCTGAGCCTTTGGTTATTTCCTCTTCCTGGTGGGAAATGAGAGTTAAATTTGCCCGTCCAGACACCTCCAGCTAGTCTCTCATTGGTTCTCGCTATTCCTGTTCACCTTCCGCAGAAATTGCAAACTGGGCCAAATAGGAGGTTAAAGGCGCTGATTCTCCATGTCGGGAGAGTGTTAGTAAAGCGTCTGGAATGTTGCACCCGAGTACCAGGGGAGGAAAACTGAGACATATTTGAACACGTCTCCCATTCACATGGTTGATCATACTCTGGGTTCCACATGCATGTTTTAGCTGAAGGAAGAATACCTTAAACCTGGAGATTTAAGACCCGTGTAATGGTTACCATGCAATATGATTTCAAAGGGTCTTCATTTGCTCACCGAACCTCTCCAATCCTATCACTGCTGCGTTTATGCCCCGGTACACATGCTTGATTCTCTTTCAGAGACATAGCAATCCATAGGTTTTAAGATACTTACTAGTCAGGTACATTCTTAGGCGTTTAATATGCGGTGTTGAGTCCATTTCGTTGAGCAAGGAGTAGCTCTTTTCTATTCCATATTTGGCTTAAGGAACTTTATCTGTGCTCATTTCAATCTCTGGTTTTATGCAGGAACCCAACTCACCTTTCCCCTTAAGCAAGCATAAGTTGGTTTTCTAAATTTGAGAACCTGTTCTGTTTTGGAATTCAGTTCCTGTGTAGCCAAGTTTACATTCCGTGTATTAGTGATATCTTATGATGTTTCTTTTTCTGTGTGACTTATATCAGTTAGAATCATCGTACCTGAATCCACTCATTATGCTGCTACGGGCCTGATGACATAGATTTCATTGCTGAGTGATACTGCATTGTACGTAAGTACCACAAGTTCTTTATCCATTTTTCACTTTCTGTGATATTGAACTTGTACGGGAAACGAGGTTCTTGTAAACAGAGGCGTCCCAAACATTGGGGTGGCTGTGTCTTTTTGATTTTAATTTCCCTAAGCTATAGGACCATAAGTGGAAGTGCCCTAGGCTCTGTTGCTGTGTTTTTTAGATGTTTCAGGAAACACCATACACTTCTCCCGAGTGTCTGTTGGCAATGTACATCCCGCCCATCAGCATAACAAGGCTCCCAGTTCTCCATGGCCTGTCCTGCCTTTCTGGATTTTACACTTTTTTCAGATGGCCCTTTTGACCGGGGGGAAGTGAGACTTCATTGTAGTGCAGATTTCCTTTGCAAGTTTGCTTGCTTGGCCAAAAAGGGCGTATGCGTTTTTTCCTGAATATATTCAGGAAAAAACGCATACGCACTTTTTGGCCAAGTGCATCATTGTGGACATTCTGCCTCTTTTTCTATGCTTTCAATGCAATTCCAGTCTACCTCCTGAAATTGGTTTCCTGCAATTCTGCCCCGCTTTCAAGTCCTCTTGGCAGCCTTACTTCAGTCTATTTTTGGACGATAGCTGTCATTTATAACTCTGCAGGTTTGTGAATTACAGTGCCCCTGAGCTCCTTTCTTCAACTCGCTTTCTTGTGACCTGGCCGCAACACCGCAGGATGACTTCAGGCCCTAATGTGGTTCCGGCACGGCACGCTGAGCCTTTGGTTAAATCCTCTTCCTGGTGGGAAATGAGAGTTAAATTTGCCCGTTCAGACATCTCCAGGTAGTCTCTCATTGGTTCTCGCTATTCCTGTTCATCTTCCGCAGAAATTGCAAACTGGGCCAAGCAGGAGGTTAAAGGGACTGACTCTCCAAGTCGGGAGAGTGTTAGTAAAGCGTCTGGCATGTTGCACCCGAGTACCAGGGTACGAAACCTGAGACATATTTGAACACGTCTCCCGATCACATGGTTGATCATACTCTAGGTTCCACATGCATGTTTTAGCTGAAGGAAGAATACCTTAAACCTGGGTAGTTGAAACCCGTGGAATGGGTACCATGCAATATGACTTCAAAGGGTCTTCATTTGCTCACCAAACCTCTCCAATCCTATCACTGCTGCGTTTATGCCCCTGTACAGATGCTTGATTCTCTTTCGGAGACATAGCAATCCATAGGTTTTAAGATACTTACTAGTCAGGTACATTCTTAGGCGTTTAATATGCGGTGTTGAGTCCATTTCGTTGAGCAAGGAGTAGCTCTTGTCTATTCCATATTTGGCTTAAGGAACTTTATCTGTGCTCATTTCAATCTCTGGTATTATGCAGCACCCCAACTCACCTTTACCCTTAAGCAAGCATAAGTTGGTTTTCTAAATTTGAGACCCTGTTCTGTTCTGTAATTCAGTTCCTGTGTAGCCAAGTTTCCATTCCGTGTATTACTGATATCTTATGATGTTTCTTTTTCTGTGTGACTTATTTCAGTTAGAATCATCATACCTGAATCCACTCATTGTGCTGCTAAGGGCCTGATGACATAGATTTCATTGCTGAGTGATATTGCTTTGTAAGTGAATACCACAACTTCTTTATCCATTTTTCACTTTCTGCGATGTTGAACTTGTACTGTAAACGAGGTTCTTGTAAACAGAGTGGTTCCAAACTTTGGGGTGGCTGTGTCTTTTTGATTTTAAATTCCCTAATCTATAGGACCATAAGTGGAAGTGCCCTAGGCTCTGTTGCGTTGTTTTTTAGATGTTTCAGGAAACACCATACACTTCTCCCAAGTGTCTGTTGGCAATTTACATCCCGCCCATCAGCATAACAAGGCTCCCAGTTCTCAATGGCCTGTTGCCTTTCTGAATTTTACACTTTTTTCAGATGGCCCTTTTGACCAGGGGGAAGTGAGACTTCATTGTAGTGCAGATTTCCTTTGCAAGCTTGCTGGGTTGGCCAAAAAGGGCGTATGCGTTTTTTCCTGAATATATTCAGGAAAAAACGCATACGCCCTTTTTGGCCAAGTGCATCATTGTGGACGTTCTGCCTCTTTTCCTATGCTTTCAATGCAATTCCAGTCTACCTCCTGAAATCGGTTTCCTGCAATTCTGCCCCGCTTTCAAGTCCTCTTGGCAGCCTTACTTCAGTCTATTTTTGGACGATAGCTGTCATTTATAACTCTGCAGGTTTGTGAATTACAGTGCCCCTGAGCTCCTTTCTTCAACTCGCTTTCTTGTGACCTGGCCGCAACACCGAAGGATGTCTTCAGGCCCTAATCTGGTTCTGGCACGGCATGCTGAGCCTTTGGTTAATTCCTCTTCCTGGTGGGAAATGAGAGTTAAATTTGCCCGTCCAGACACCTCCAGCTAGTCTCTCATTGGTTCTCGCTATTCCTGTTCATCTTCCGCAGAAATTGCAAACTGGGCCAAACAGGAGGTTAAAGGGACTGACTCTCCAAGTGGGGAGAGTGTTAGTAAAGCGTCTGGAATGTTGCACCCGAGTACCAGGGTACGAAAACTGAGACATATTTGAACACGTCTCCCGATCACATGGTTGATCATACTCTAGGTTCCACATGCATGTTTTAGCTGAAGGAAGAATACCTTAAACCTGGGTAGTTGAAACCCGTGGAATGGGTACCATGCAATATGACTTCAAAGGGTCTTCATTTGCTCACGAACCTCTCCAATCCTATCACTGCTGCGTTTATGCCCCTGTACACATGCTTGATTCTCTTTCGGAGACATAGCAATCCATAGGTTTTAAGATACTTACTAGTCAGGTACATTCTTAGGCGTTTAATATGCGGTGTTGAGTCCATTTCATTGAGCAAGGAGTAGCTCTTGTCTGTTCCATATTTGGCTTAAGGAACTTTATCTGTGCTCATTTCAATCTCTGGTTTTATGCAGCACCCCAACTCACCTTTACCCTTAAGCAAGCATAAGTTGGTTTTCTAAATTTGAGACCCTGTTCTGTTCTGTAATTCAGTTCCTGTGTAGCCCAGTTTCCATTCCGTGTATTACTGATATCTTATGATATTTCTTTTTCTGTGTGACTTATTTCAGTTAGAATCATCATACCTGAATCCACTCATTGTGCTGCTAAGGGCCTGATGACATAGATTTCATTGCTGAGTGATATTGCTTTGTAAGTAAATACCACAACTTCTTTATCCATTTTTCACTTTCTGTGATGTTGAACTTGTACTGTAAACGAGGTTCTTGTAAACAGAGCCGTTCCAAACTTTGGGGTGGCTGTGTCTTTTTGATTTTAATTTCCCTAAGCTATAGGACCATAAGTGGAAGTGCCCTAGGCTCTGTTGCTTTGTTTTTTAGATGTTTCAGGAAACACCATACACTTCTCCTGAGTGTCTGTTGGCAATTTACATCCCGCCCCTCAGCATAACAAGGCTCCCAGTTCTCCATGGCCTGTCCTGCCTTTCTGGATTTTACACTTTTTTCAGATGGCCCTTTTGAACTGGGAGAAGTGAGACTTCATTGTAGTGCAGATTTCCTTTGCAAGCTTGCTTGGTTGGCCAAAAAGGGCGTATGCGTTTTTTCCTGAATATATTCAGGAAAAAACGCATACGCCCTTTTTGGCCAAGTGCATCATTGTGGACGTTCTGCCTCTTTTCCTATGCTTTCAATGCAATTCCAGTCTACCTCCTGAAATCGGTTTCCTGCAATTCTGCCCCGCTTTCAAGTCCTCTTGGCAGCCTTACTTCAGTATATTTTTGGACGATAGCTGTCATTTATAACTCTGCAGGTTTGTGAATTACAGTGCCCCTGAGCTCCTTTCTTCAACTCGCTTTCTAGTGACCTGGCCGCAACACCGCAGGCTGGCTTCAGGCCCTAATCTGGTTTCGGCACGGCACGCTGAGCCTTTGGTTATTTCCTCTTCCTGGTGGGAAATGAGAGTTAAATTTGCCCGTCCAGACACCTCCAGCTAGCCTCTCATTGGTTCTCGCTATTCCTGTTCATCTTCCGCAGAAATTGCAAACTGGGCCAAACAGGAGGTTAAAGACGCTGACTCTCCAAGAGGGGAGAGTGTTAGTAAAGCGTCTGGAATGTTGCACCCGAGTACCAGGGGAGGAAAACTGAGACATATTTGAACACGTCTCCCGTTCACATGGTTGATCATACTTGGGTTCCACATGCATGTTTTAGCTGAAGGAAGAATACCTTAAACCTGGAGAGTTGAGACCCGTGTAATGGGTACCATGCAATATGACTTCAAAGGGTCTTCATTTGCTCACCGAACCTCTCCAGTCCTATCACTGCTGCGTTTATGTCCCTGTACACATGCTTGATTCTCTTTCGGAGACATAGCAATCCACAGGTTTTAAGATACTTACTAGTCAGGTACATTCTTAGGCGTTTAATATTGGGTATTGAGTCCATTTCGTTGAGCAAGGAGTAGCTCTTGTCTATTCCATATTTGGCTTAAGGAACTTTATCTGTGCTCATTTCAATCTCTGGTTTTATGCAGCACCCCAACTCACCTTTCCCCTTAAGCAAGCATAAGTTGGTTTTCTAAATTTGAGACCCTGTTCTGTTCTGTAATTCAGTTCCTGTGTAGCCAAGTTTCCATTCCGTGTATTACTGATATCTTATGATGTTTCTTTTTCTGTGTGACTTATTTCAGTTAGAATCATCATACCTGAATCCACTCATTGTGCTGCTAAGGGCCTGATGACACAGATTTCATTGCTGAGTGATATTGATTTGTAAGTAAATACCACAACTTCTTTATCCATTTTTCACTTTCTGCGATGTTGAACTTGTACTGTAAACGAGGTTATTGTAAACAGAGCCGTTCCAAACTTTGGGGTGGCTGTGTCTTTTTGATTTTAATTTCCCTAAGCTATAGGACCATAAGTGGAAGTGCCCTAGGTTCTGTTGCTTTGTTTTTTAGATGTTTCAGGAAACACCATACACTTCTCCCGAGTGGTTGTTGGCAATTTACATCCCGCCCATCAGCATAACAAGGCTCCCAGTTCTCCATGGCCTGTCCTGCCTTTCTGGATTTTACACTTTTTTCAGATGGCCCTTTTGACCGGGGGGAAGTGAGACTTCATTGTAGTGCAGATTTCCTTTGCAAGCTTGCTTGGTTGGCCAAAAAGGGCGTATGCGTTTTTTCCTGAATATATTCAGGAAAAAACGCATACGCCCTTTTTGGCCAAGTGCATCATTGTGGACGTTCTCCCTCTTTTCCTATGCTTTCAATGCAATTCCAGTCTACCTCCTGAAATCGGTTTCCTGCAATTCTGCCCCGCTTTCAAGTCCTCTTGGCAGCCTTACTTCAGTCTATTTTTGGACGATAGCTGTCATTTATAACTCTGCAGGTTTGTGAATTACAGTGCCCCTGAGCTCCTTTCTTCAACTCGCTTTCTTTTGAGCTGGCCGCAACACCGCAGGATTGCTTCAGGCCCTAATGTGGTTCCGGCCCGGCACGCTGAGCCTTTGGTTAATTCCTCTTCCTGGTGGGAAATGAGAGTTAAATTTGCCCGTCCAGACACCTCCAGCTAGCCTCTCATTGTTTCTCGCTATTCCTGTTCATCTTCCGCAGAAATTGCAACCTGGGCCAAACAGGAGGTTAAAGGGACTGACTCTCCAAGTGGGGAGAGTGTTAGTAAAGTGACTGGAATGTTGCACCCGAGTACCAGGGGAGGAAAACTGAGACATATTTGAACACGTCTCCCGATCACATGGTTGATCATATTCTAGGTTCCACATGCATGTTTTAGCTGAAGGAAGAATACCTTAAACCTGGGTAGTTGAAACCTGTGGAATGGGTACCATGCAATATGACTTCAAAGGGTCTTCATTTGCTCACCGAACCTCTCCAATCCTATCACTGCTGCGTTTATGCCCCTGTACACATGCTTGATTCTCTTTCGGAGACATAGCAATCCATAGGTTTTAAGATACTTACTAGTCAGGTACATTCTTAGGCGTTTAATATGCGGTGTTGAGTCCATTTCGTTGAGCAAGGAGTAGCTCTTGTCTATTCCATATTTGACTTAAGGAACTTTATCTGTGCTCATTTCAATCTCTGGTTTTATGCAGCACCCCAACTCACCTTTCCCCTTAAGCAAGCATAAGTTGGTTTTCTAAATTTGAGACCCTGTTCTGTTCTGTAATTCAGTTCCTGTGTAGCCAAGTTTACATTCCGTGTATTACTGATATCTTATGATGTTTCTTTTTCTGTGTGACTTATTTCAGTTAGAATCATCATACCTGAATCCACTCATTGTGCTGCTAAGGGTGTGATGACACAGATTTCATTGCTCAGTGATATTGCTTTCTAAGTAAATACCACAACTTCTTTATCCATTTTTCACTTTCTGCGATGTTGAACTTGTACTGTAAACGAGGTTCTTGTAAACAGAGCCGTTCCAAAATTTGGGGTGGCTGTGTCTTTTTGATTTCAATTTCCCTAAGCTATAGGACCATAAGTGGAAGTGCCCTAGGATCTGTTGCTTTGTTTTTTAGATGTTTCAGGAAACACCATACACTTCTCCCGAGTGGTTGTTGGCAATTTACATCCTGCCCATCAGCATAACAAGGCTCCCAGTTCTCCATGGCCTGTCCTGCCTTTCTGGATTTTACACTTTTTTCAGATGGCCCTTTTGACCGGGGGGAAGTGAGACTTCATTGTAGTGCAGATTTCCTTTGCAAGCTTGCTTGGTTGGCCAAAAAGGGCGTATGCGTTTTTTCCTGAATATATTCAGGAAAAAACGCATACGCCCTTTTTGGCCAAGTGCATCATTGTGGACGTTCTGCCTCTTTTCCTATGCTTTCAATGCAATTCCAGTCTACCTCCTGAAATCGGTTTCCTGCAATTCTCTCCCGCTTTCAAGTCCTCTTGGCAGCCTTACTTCAGTCTATTTTTGGACGATAGCTGTCATTTATAACTCTGCAGGTTTGTGAATTACAGTGCCCCTGAGCTCCTTTCTTCAACTCGCTTTCTTTTGAGCTGGCCGCAACACCGCAGGATGGCTTCAGGCCCTAATCTGGTTCCGATACGGCACGCTGAGCCTTTGGTTATTTCCTCTTCCTGGTGGGAAATGAGAGTTGAATTTGCCCGTCCAGACACCTCCAGCTAGCCTCTCATTGGTTCTCGCTATTCCTGTTCATCTTCCGCAGAAATTGCAAACTGGGCCAAACAGGAGGTTAAAGGCGCTGACTCTCCAAGAGGGGAGAGTGTTAGTAAAGCGTCTGGAATGTTGCACCCGAGTACCAGGGTACGAAAACTGAGACATATTTGAACACGTCTCCCGTTCACATGGTTGATCATACTTGGGTTCCACATGCATGTTTTAGCTGAAGGAAGAATACCTTAAACCTGGAGAGTTGAGACCCGTGTAATGGGTACCATGCAATATGACTTCAAAGGGTCTTCATTTGCTCACCGAACCTCTCCAATCCTATCACTGCTGCGTTTATGCCCCTGTACACATGCTTGATTCTCTTTCGGAGACATAGCAATCCATAGGTTTTAAGATACTTACAAGTCAGGTACATTCTTAGGCGTTTAATATGCGGTGTTGAGTCCATTTCGTTGAGCAAGGAGTAGCTCTTGTCTATTCCATATTTGACTTAAGGAACTTTATCTGTGCTCATTTCAATCTCTGGTTTTATGCAGCACCCCAACTCACCTTTACCCTTAAGCAAGCATAAGTTGGTTTTCTAAATTTGAGACCCTGTTCTGTTCTGTAATTCAGTTCCTGTGTAGCCAAGTTTACATTCCATGTATTACTGATATCTTATGATGTTTCTTTTTCTGTGTGACTTACTTCAGTTAGAATCATCATACCTGAATCCACTCATTGTGCTGCTGAGGGCGTGATGACACAGATTTCATTGCTGAGTGATATTGCTTTGTAAGTAAATACCACAACTTCTTTATCCATTTTTCACTTTCTGCGATGTTGAACTTGTACTGTAAACGAGGTTCTTGTAAACAGAGCCGTTCCAAACTTTGGGGTGGCTGTGTCTTTTTGATTTTAATTTCCCTAAGCTATAGGACCATAAGTGGCAGTGCCCTAGGCTCTGTTGCTTTGTTTTTTAGATGTTTCAGGAAACACCATACACTTCTCCCGAGTGTCTGTTGGCAATTTACATCCCGCCCATCAGCATAACAAGGCTCCCAGTTCTCCATGGCCTGTCCTGCCTTTCTGGATTTTACACTTTTTTCAGATGGCCCTTTTGACCGGGGGGAAGTGAGACTTCATTGTAGTGCAGATTTCCTTTGCAAGCTTGCTTGGTTGGCCAAAAAGGGCGTATGCGTTTTTTCCTGAATATATTCAGGAAAAAACACATACGCCCTTTTTGGCCAAGTGCATCATTGTGGACGTTCTGCCTCTTTTCCTATGCTTTCAATGCAATTCCAGTCTACCTCCTGAAATCGGTTTCCTGCAATTCTGCCCCGCTTTCAAGTCCTCTTGGCAGCCTTACTTCAGTCTATTTATGGACGATAGCTGTCATTTATAACTCTGCAGGTTTGTGAATTACAGTGCCCCTGAGCTCCTTTCTTCAACTCGCTTTCTTGTGACCTGGCCGCAACACCGCAGGATGGCTTCAGGCCCTAATCTGTTTCCGGCCCGGCATGCTGAGCCTTTGGTTAATTCCTCTTCCTGGTGGGAAATGAGAGTTAAATTTGCCCGTCCAGACACCTCCAGCTAGCCTCTCATTGGTTCTCGCTATTCCTGTTCATCTTCCGCAGAAATTGCAAACTGGGCCAAACAGGAGGTTAAAGGCGCTGACTCTCCAAGTGGGGAGAGTGTTAGTAAAGCGTCTGGAATGTTGCACCCGGGTACCAGGGGAGGAAAACTGAGACATATTTGAACATGTCTCCCGATCACATGGTTGATCATACTCTGGGTTTCACATGCATGTTTTAGCTGAAGGAAGAATACCTAAAACCTGGGTAGTTGAAACCCGTGGAATGGGTACCATGCAATATGACTTCAAAGGGTCTTCATTTGCTCACCGAACCTCTCCAATCCTATCACTGCTGCGTTTATGCCCCTGTACACATGCTTGATTCTCTTTTGGAGACATAGCAATCCATAGGTTTTAAGATACTTACAAGTCAGGTACATTCTTAGGCGTTTAATATTGGGTGTTGTGTCCATTTCGTTGAGCAAGGAGTAGCTCTTATCTATTCCATATCTGGCTTAAGGAACTTTATCTGTGCTCATTTCAATCTCTGGTTTCATGCAGCAACCCAACTCACCTTTCCCCTTAAGCAAGCATAAGTTGGTTTTCTAAAGTTGAGAACCTGTTCTGTTTTGGAATTCAGTTCCTGTGTAGCCAAGTTTCCATTCCGTGTATTACTGATATCTTATGATGTTTCTTTTTCTGTGTGACTTACTTCAGTTAGAATCATCATACCTGAATCCACTCATTGTGCTGCTAAGGGCCTGATGACACAGATTTCATTGCTGAGTGATATTGCTTTGTAAGTAAATACCACAACTTCTTTATCCATTTTTCACTTTCTGCGATGTTGAACTTGTACTGTAAACGATGTTCTTGTATACAGAGCCGTTCCAAACAATGGGGTGGCTGTGTCTTTTTGATTTTAATTTCCCTAAGCTATAGGACCATAAGTGGAAGTGCCCTAGGTTCTGTTGCTTTGTTTTTTAGATGTTTCAGGAAACACCATACACTTCTCCCGAGTGGTTGTTGGCAATTTACATCCCGCCCATCAGCATAACAAGGCTCCCAGTTCTCCATGGCCTGTCCTGCCTTTCTGGATTTTACACTTTTTTCAGATGGCCCTTTGACCGGGGGGAAGTGAGACTTCATTGTAGTGCAGATTTCCTTTGCAAGCTTGCTTGGTTGGCCAAAAAGAGCGTATGCGTTTTTTCCTGAATATATTCAGGAAAAAACGCATACGCCCTTTTTGGCCAAGTGCATCATTGTGGACGTTCTGCCTCTTTTCCTATGCTTTCAATGCAATTCCAGTCTACCTCCTGAAATCGGTTTCCTGCAATTCTGCCCCGCTTTCAAGTCCTCTTGGCAGCCTTACTTCAGTCTATTTTTGGACGATAGCTGTCATTTATAACTCTGCAGGTTTGTGAATTACAGTGCCCCTGAGCTCCTTTCTGCAACTTGCTTTCTTGTGACCTGGCCGCAACACCGCAGGATGGCTTCAGGCCCTAATCTGGTTCCGGCACGGCACGCTGAGCCTTTGGTTATTTCCTCTTCCTGGTGGGAAATGAGAGTTAAATTTGCCCGTCCAGACACCTCCAGCTAGTCTCTCATTGGTTCTCGCTATTCCTGTTCATCTTCCGCAGAAATTGCAAACTGGGCCAAACAGTAGGTTAAAGGCGCTGACTCTCCAAGTGGGGAGAGTGTTAGTAAAGCGTCTGGAATGTTGCACCCGAGTACCAGGGGAAGAAAACTGAGACATATTTGAACACGTCTCCCGTTCACATGGTTGATCATACTTGGGTTCCACATGCATGTTTTAGCTGAAGGAAGAATACCTTAAACCTGGAGAGTTAAGACCCGTGTAATGGGTACCATGCAATATGACTTCAAAGGGTCTTCATTTGCTCACCGAACCTCTCCAATCCTATCACTGCTGCGTTTATGCCCCTGTACACATGCTTCATTCTCTTTCGGAGACATAGCAATCCATAGGTTTTACGATACTTACTAGTCAGGTACATTCTTAGGCGTTTAATATGCGGTGTTGAGTCCATTTCGTTGAGCAAGGAGTAGCTCTTGTCTATTCCATATTTGACTTAAGGAACTTTATCTGTGCTCATTTCAATCTCTGGTTTTATGCAGCACCCCAACTCACCTTTACCCTTAAGCAAGCATAAGTTGGTTTTCTAAATTTGAGACCCTGTTCTGTTCTGTAATTCAGTTCCTGTGTAGCCAAGTTTACATTCCGTGTATTACTGATATCTTATGATGTTTCTTTTTCTGTGTGACTTATTTCAGTTAGAATCATCATACCTGAATCCACTCATTGTGCTGCTAAGGGCCTGATGACACAGATTTCATTGCTGAGTGATATTGCTTTGTAAGTAAATACCACAACTTCTTTATCCATTTTTCACTTTCTGCGATGTTGAACTTGTACTGTAAACGAGGTTCTTGTAAACAGAGCCGTTCCAAACTTTGGGGTGGCTGTGTCTTTTTCATTTCAATTTCCCTAAGCTATAGGACCATAAGTGGAAGTGCCCTAGGATCTGTTGCTTTGTTTTTTAGATGTTTCATGAAACACCATACACTTCTCCCGAGTGGTTGTTGGCAATTTACATCCCGCCCATCAGCATAACAAGGCTCCCAGTTCTCCATGGCCTGTCCTGCCTTTCTGGATTTTACACTTTTTTCAGATGGCCCTTTTGACCGGGGGGAAGTGAGACTTTATTGTAGTGCAGATTTCCTTTGCAAGCTTGCTTGGTTGGCCAAAAAGGGCGTATGCGTTTTTTCCTGAATATATTCAGGAAAAAACGCATACGCCCTTTTTGGCCAAGTGCATCATTGTGGACGTTCTGCCTCTTTTCCTATGCTTTCAATGCAATTCCAGTCTACCTCCTGAAATCGGTTTCCTGCAATTCTGCCCCGCTTTCAAGTCCTCTTGGCAGCCTTACTTCAGTCTATTTTTGGACGATAGCTGTCATTTATAACTCTGCAGGTTTGTGAATTACAGTGCCCCTGAGCTCCTTTCTTCAACTCGCTTTCTTTTGAGCTGGCCGCAACACCGCAGGATGGCTTCAGGCCCTAATCTGGTTCCGGCCCGGCATGCGGAGCCTTTGGTTAATTCCTCTTCCTGGTGGGAAATGAGAGTTAAATTTGCCCGTCCAGACACCTCCAGCTAGCCTCTCATTGGTTCTCGCTATTCCTGTTCATCTTCCGCAGAAATTGCAAACTGGGCCAAACAGGAGGTTAAAGGGACTGACTCTCCAAGTGGGGAGAGTGTTAGTAAAGCGTCTGGAATGTTGCACCCGAGTACCAGGGGAGGAAAACTGAGACATATTTGAACACGTCTCCCGATCACATGGTTGATCATACTCTAGGTTCCACATGCATGTTTTAGCTGAAGGAAGAATACCTTAAACCTGGGTAGTTGAAACCCGTGGAATGGGTACCATGCAATATGACTTCAAAGGGTCTTCATTTGCTCACCGAACCTCTCCAATCCTATCACTGCTGCGTTTATGCCCCTGTACACATGCTTGATTCTCTTTCGGAGACATAGCAATCCATAGGTTTTAAGATACTTACTAGTCAGGAACATTCTTAGGCGTTTAATATGGGGTGTTGAGTCATTTCGTTGAGCAAGGAGTAGCTCTTGTCTACTCCATATTTGGCTTAAGGAACTTTATCTGTGCTCATTTCAATCTCTGGTTTTACGCAGCACCCCAACTCACCTTTACCCTTAAGCAAGAATAAGTTGGTTTTCTAAATTTGAGACCCTGTTCTGTTCTGTAATTCAGTTCCTGTGTAGCCAAGTTTACATTCCATGTATTACTGATATCTTATGATGTTTCTTTTTCTGTGTGACTTATTTCAGTTAGAATCATCATACCTGAATCCACTCATTGTGCTGCTAAGGGCCTGATGGCACAGATTTCATTGCTGAGTGATATTGCTTTGTAAGTAAATACCACAACTTCTTTATCCATTTTTCACTTTCTGCGATGTTGAACTTGTACTGTAAACGAGGTTCTTGTAAACAGAGCCGTCCCAAACTTTGGGGTGGCTGTGTCTTTTTGATTTTAATTTCCCTAAGCTATAGGACCATAAGTGGCAGTGCCCTAGGCTCTGTTGCTTTGTTTTTTAGATGTTTCAGGAAACACCATACACTTCTCCCGAGTGTCTGTTGGCAATTTACATCCCGCCCATCAGCATAACAAGGCTCCCAGTTCTCCATGGCCTGTCCTGCCTTTCTGGATTTTACACTTTTTTCAGATGGCCCTTTTGACCGGGGGGAAGTGAGACTTCATTGTAGTGCAGATTTCCTTTGCAAGCTTGCTTGCCTGGCCAAAAAGGGCGTATGCGTTTTTTCCTGAATATATTCAGGAAAAAACGCATACGCCCTTTTTGGCCAAGTGCATCATTGTGGACGTTCTGCCTCTTTTCCTATGCTTTCAATGCAATTCCAGTCTACCTCCTGAAATCGGTTTCCTGCAATTCTGCCCCGCTTTCAAGTCCTCTTGGCAGCCTTACTTCAGTCTATTTTTGGACGATAGCTGTCATTTATAACTCTGCAGGTTTGTGAATTACAGTGCCCCTGAGCTCCTTTCTTCAACTCGCTTTCTTGTGACCTGGCCGCAACACCGCAGGATGGCTTCAGGCCCTAATGTGGTTCCGGCCCGGCATGCTGAGCCTTTGGTTAATTCCTCTTCCTGGTGGGAAATGAGAGTTAAATTTGCCCGTCCAGACACCTCCAGCTAGCCTCTCATTGGTTCTCGCTATTCCTGTTCATCTTCCGCAGAAATTGCAAACTGGGCCAAACAGGAGGTTAAAGGGACTGACTCTCCAAGTGGGGAGAGTGTTAGTAAAGCGTCTGGAATGTTGCACCCGAGTACCAGGGGAGGAAAACTGAGACATATTTGAACACGTCTCCCGATCACATGGTTGATCATACTCTAGGTTCCACATGCATGTTTTAGCTGAAGGAAGAATACCTTAAACCTGGGTAGTTGAAACCCGTGGAATGGGTACCATGCAATATGACTTCAAAGGGTCTTCATTTGCTCACCGAACCTCTCCAATTCTATCACTGCTGCATTTATGCCCCTGTACACATGCTTGATTCTCTTTCGGAGACATAGCAATCCATAGGTTTTACGATACTTACTAGTCAGGTACATTCTTAGGCGTTTAATATGCGGTGTTGAGTCCATTTCGTTGAGCAAGGAGTAGCTCTTGTCTATTCCATATTTGGCTTAAGGAACTTT
Source organism: Stenella coeruleoalba (assembly GCF_951394435.1). Classification (NCBI taxonomy): domain Eukaryota; kingdom Metazoa; phylum Chordata; class Mammalia; order Artiodactyla; family Delphinidae; genus Stenella; species Stenella coeruleoalba. The sequence continues at coordinate 176,655 of NW_027646244.1, read as the reverse complement.
ATCTGTGCTCATTTCAATCTCTGGTTTTATGCAGCACCCCAACTCACCTTTACCCTTAAGCAAGCATAAGTTGGTTTTCTAAATTTGAGACCCTGTTCTGTTCTGTAATTCAGTTCCTGTGTAGCCAAGTTTACATTCCGTTTATTACTGATATCTTATGATGTTTCTTTTTCTGTGTGACTTATTTCAGTTAGAATCATCATACCTGAATCCACTCATTGTGCTGCTAAGGGCCTGATGACACAGATTTCATTGCTGAGTGATATTGCTTTGTAAGTAAATACCACAAATTCTTTATCCATTTTTCACTTTCTGCGATGTTGAACTTGTACTGTAAACGAGGTTCTTGTAAACAGAGCCGTTCCAAACTTTGGGGTGGCTGTGTCTTTTTGATTTTAATTTCCCTAAGCTATAGGACCATAAGTGGAAGTGCCCTAGGTTCTGTTGCTTTGTTTTTTAGATGTTTCAGGAAACACCATACACTTCTCCCGAGTGGTTGTTGGCAATTTACATCCCGCCCATCAGCATAACAAGGCTCCCAGTTCTCCATGGCCTGTCCTGCCTTTCTGGATTTTACACTTTTTTCAGATGGCCCTTTTGACCGGGGGGAAGTGAGACTTCATTGTAGTGCAGATTTCCTTTGCAAGCTTGCTTGGTTGGCCAAAAAGGGCGTATGCGTTTTTTCCTGAATATATTCAGGAAAAAACGCATACGCCCTTTTTGGCCAAGTGCATCATTGTGGACGTTCTGCCTCTTTTCCTATGCTTTCAATGCAATTCCAGTCTACCTCCTGAAATCGGTTTCCTGCAATTCTGCCCCGCTTTCAAGTCCTCTTGGCAGCCTTACTTCAGTCTATTTTTGGACGATAGCTGTCATTTATAACTCTGCAGGTTTGTGAATTACAGTGCCCCTGAGCTCCTTTCTTCAACTCGCTTTCTTGTGACCTGGCCGCAACACCGCAGGATGGCTTCAGGCCCTAATCTGGTTCCGGCCCGGCATGCTGAGCCTTTGGTTAATTCCTCTTCCTGGTGGGAAATGAGAGTTAAATTTGCCAGTCCAGACACCTCCAGCTAGTCTCTCATTGGTTCTCACTATTCCTGTTCATCTTCCGCAGAAATTGCAAACTGGGCCAAACAGGAGGTTAAAGGGACTGACTCTCCAAGTGGGGAGAGTGTTAGTAAAGCGTCTGGAATGTTGCACCCGAGTACCAGGGGAGGAAAACTGAGACATATTTGAACACGTCTCCAGATCACATGGTTGATCATACTCTAGGTTCCACATGCATGTTTTAGCTGAAGGAAGAATACCTTAAACCTGGGTAGTTGAAACCCGTGGAATGGGTACCATGCAATATGACTTCAAAGGGTCTTCATTTGCTCACCGAACCTCTCCAATCCTATCACTGCTGCGTTTATGCCCCTGTACACATGCTTGATTCTCTTTCGGAGACATAGCAATCCATAGGTTTTAAGATACTTACTAGTCAGGTACATTCTTAGGCATTTAATATGCGGTGTTGAGTCCATTTCGTTGAGCAAGGAGTAGCTCTTGTCTATTCCATATTTGGCTTAAGGAACTTTATCTGTGCTCATTTCAATCTCTGGTTTTATGCAGCACCCCAACTCACCCTTACCCTTAAGCAAGAATAAGTTGGTTTTCTAAATTTGAGACCCTGTTCTGTTCTGTAATTCAGTTCCTGTGTAGCCAAGTTTACATTCCGTGTATTACTGATATCTTATGATGTTTCTTTTTCTGTGTGACTTATTTCAGTTTGAATCATCATACCTGAATCCACTCATTGTGCTGCTAAGGGCCTGATGACATAGATTTCATTGCTGAGTGATATTGCTTTGTAAGTAAATACCACAACTTCTTTATCCATTTTTCACTTTCTGCGATGTTGAACTTGTACTGTAAACGAGGTTCTTGTAAACAGAGCCGTTCCAAACTTTGGGGTGGCTGTGTCTTTTTGATTTTAATTTCCCTAAGCTATAGGACCATAAGTGGAAGTGCCCTAGGTTCTGTTGCTTTGTTTTTTAGATGTTTCAGGAAACACCATACACTTCTCCCGAGTGGTTGTTGGCAATTTACATCCCGCCCATCAGCATAACAAGGCTCCCAGTTCTCCATGGCCTGTCCTGCCTTTCTGGATTTTACACTTTTTTCAGATGGCCCTTTTGACCGGGGGGAAGTGAGACTTCATTGTAGTGCAGATTTCCTTTGCAAGCTTGCTTGGTTGGCCAAAAAGGGCGTATGCGTTTTTTCCTGAATATATTCAGGAAAAAACGCATACGCCCTTTTTGGCCAAGTGCATCATTGTGGACGTTCTGCCTCTTTTCCTATGCTTTCAATGCAATTCCAGTCTACCTCCTGAAATCGGTTTCCTGCAATTCTGCCCCGCTTTCAAGTCCTCTTGGCAGCCTTACTTCAGTCTATTTTTGGACGATAGCTGTCATTTATAACTCTGCAGGTTTGTGAATTACAGTGCCCCTGAGCTCCTTTCTGCAACTTGCTTTCTTGTGACCTGGCCGCAACACCGCAGGATGGCTTCAGGCCCTAATCTGGTTCCGGCACGGCACGCTGAGCCTTTGGTTATTTCCTCTTCCTGGTGGGAAATGAGAGTTAAATTTGCCCGTCCAGACACCTCCAGCTAGTCTCTCATTGGTTCTCGCTATTCCTGTTCATCTTCCGCAGAAATTGCAAACTGGGCCAAACAGGAGGTTAAAGGCGCTGACTCTCCAAGTGGGGAGAGTGTTAGTAAAGCGTCTGGAATGTTGCACCCGAGTACCAGGGGAGGAAAACTGAGACATATTTGAACACGTCTCCCGTTCACATAGTTGATCATACTTGGGTTCCACATGCATGTTTTAGCTGAAGGAAGAATACCTTAAACCTGGAGAGTTAAGACCCGTGTAATGGGTACCATGCAATATGACTTCAAAGGGTCTTCATTTGCTCACCGAACCTCTCCAATCCTATCACTGCTGCGTTTATGCCCCTGTACACATGCTTCATTCTCTTTCGGAGACATAGTAATCCATAGGTTTTACGATACTTACTAGTCAGGTACATTCTTAGGCGTTTAATATGCGGTGTTGAGTCCATTTCGTTGAGCAAGGAGTAGCTCTTGTCTATTCCATATTTGACTTAAGGAACTTTATCTGTGCTCATTTCAATCTCTGGTTTTATGCAGCACCCCAACTCACCTTTACCCTTAAGCAAGCATAAGTTGGTTTTCTAAATTTGAGACCCTGTTCTGTTCTGTAATTCAGTTCCTGTGTAGCCAAGTTTACATTCCGTGTATTACTGATATCTTATGATGTTTCTTTTTCTGTGTGACTTATTTCAGATTGAATCATCATACCTGAATCCACTCATTGTGCTGCTAAGGGCCTGATGACATAGATTTCATTGCTGAGTGATATTGCTTTGTAAGTAAATACCACAACTTCTTTATCCATTTTTCACTTTCTGCGATGTTGAACTTGTACTGTAAACGAGGTTCTTGTAAACAGAGCCGTTCCAAACTTTGGGGTGGCTGTGTCTTTTTGATTTCAATTTCCCTAAGCTATAGGACCATAAGTGGAAGTGCCCTAGGATCTGTTGCTTTGTTTTTTAGATGTTTCAGGAAACACCATACACTTCTCCCGAGTGGTTGTTGGCAATTTACATCCCGCCCATCAGCATAACAAGGCTCCCAGTTCTCCATGGCCTGTCCTGCCTTTCTGGATTTTACACTTTTTTCAGATGGCCCTTTTGACCGGGGGGAAGTGAGACTTCATTGTAGTGCAGATTTCCTTTGCAAGCTTGCTTGGTTGGCCAAAAAGGGCGTATGCGTTTTTTCCTGAATATATTCAGGAAAAAACGCATACGCCCTTTTTGGCCAAGTGCATCATTGTGGACGTTCTCCCTCTTTTCCTATGCTTTCAATGCAATTCCAGTCTACCTCCTGAAATCGGTTTCCTGCAATTCTGCCCCGCTTTCAAGTCCTCTTGGCAGCCTTACTTCAGTCTATTTTTGGACGATAGCTGTCATTTATAACTCTACAGGTTTGTGAATTACAGTGCCCCTGAGCTCCTTTCTTCAACTCGCTTTCTTTTGAGCTGGCCGCAACGCCGAAGGATGGCTTCAGGCCCTAATCTGGTTCCGGCACGGCATGGTGAGCCTTTGGTTATTTCCTCTTCCTGGTGGGAAATGAGAGTTAAATTTGCCCGTCCAGACACCTCCAGCTAGTCTCTGATTGGTTCTCGCTATTCCTGTTCATCTTCCGCAGAAATTGCAAACTGGGCCAAACAGGAGGTTAAAGGCGCTGACTCTTCAAGTGGGGAGAGTGTTAGTAAAGCGTCTGGAATGTTGCACCCGAGTACCAGGGGAGGAAAACTGAGACATATTTGAACACGTCTCCCGATCACATGGTTGATCATACTCTAGGTTCCACATGCATGTTTTAGCTGAAGGAAGAATACCTTAAACCTGGGTAGTTGAAACCCGTGGAATGGGTACCATGCAATATGACTTCAAAGGGTCTTCATTTGCTCACCGAACCTCTCCAATCCTATCACTGCTGCGTTTATGCCCCTGTACACATGCTTGATTCTCTTTCGGAGACATAGCAATCCATAGGTTTTAAGATACTTACTAGTCAGGAACATTCTTAGGCGTTTAATATGGGGTGTTGAGTCATTTCGTTGAGCAAGGAGTAGCTCTTGTCTATTCCATATTTGGCTTAAGGAACTTTATCTGTGCTCATTTCAATTTCTGGTTTTACGCAGCACCCCAACTCACCTTTACCCTTAAGCAAGAATAAGTTGGTTTTCTAAATTTGAGACCCTGTTCTGTTCTGTAATTCAGTTCCTGTGTAGCCAAGTTTACATTCCATGTATTACTGATATCTTATGATGTTTCTTTTTCTGTGTGACTTATTTCAGTTAGAATCATCATACCTGAATCCACTCATTGTGCTGCTAAGGGCCTGATGGCACAGATTTCATTGCTGAGTGATATTGCTTTGTAAGTAAATACCACAACTTCTTTATCCATTTTTCACTTTCTGCGATGTTGAACTTGTACTGTAAACGAGGTTCTTGTAAACAGAGCCGTCCCAAACTTTGGGGTGGCTGTGTCTTTTTGATTTTAATTTCCCTAAGCTATAGGACCATAAGTGGCAGTGCCCTAGGCTCTGTTGCTTTGTTTTTTAGATGTTTCAGGAAACACCATACACTTCTCCCGAGTGTCTGTTGGCAATTTACATCCCGCCCATCAGCATAACAAGGCTCCCAGTTCTCCATGGCCTGTCCTGCCTTTCTGGATTTTACACTTTTTTCAGATGGCCCTTTTGACCGGGGGGAAGTGAGACTTCATTGTAGTGCAGATTTCCTTTGCAAGCTTGCTTGGTTGGCCAAAAAGGGCGTATGCGTTTTTTCCTGAATATATTCAGGAAAAAACGCATACGCCCTTTTTGGCCAAGTGCATCATTGTGGACGTTCTGCCTCTTTTCCTATGCTTTCAATGCAATTCCAGTCTACCTCCTGAAATCGGTTTCCTGCAATTCTGCCCCGCTTTCAAGTCCTCTTGGCAGCCTTACTTCAGTCTATTTTTGGACGATAGCTGTCATTTATAACTCTGCAGGTTTGTGAATTACAGTGCCCCTGAGCTCTTTTCTTCAACTCGCTTTCTTTTGAGCTGGCCGCAACACCGCAGGATGGCTTCAGGCCCTAATGTGGTTCCGGCCCGGCATGCTGAGCCTTTGGTTAATTCCTCTTCCTGGTGGGAAATGAGAGTTAAATTTGCCCGTCCAGACACCTCCAGCTAGCCTCTCATTGGTTCTCGCTATTCCTGTTCATCTTCCGCAGAAATTGCAAACTGGGCCAAACAGGAGGTTAAAGGCGCTGACTCTCCAAGTGGGGAGAGTGTTAGTAAAGCGTCTGGAATGTTGCACCCGAGTACCAGGGGAGGAAAACTGAGACATATTTGAACACGTCTCCCGATCACATGGTTGATCATACTCTGGGTTCCACATGCATGTTTTAGCTGAAGGAAGAATACCTAAAACCTGGGTAGTTGAAACCCGTGGAATGGGTACCATGCAATATGACTTCAAAGGGTCTTCATTTGCTCACCGAACCTCTCCAATCCTATCACTGCTGCGTTTATGCCCCTGTACACATGCTTGATTCTCTTTCGGAGACATAGCAATCCATAGGTTTTAAGATACTTACTAGTCAGGTACATTCTTAGGCGTTTAATATTGGGTGTTGTGTCCATTTCGTTGAGCAAGGAGTAGCTCTTGTCTATTCCATATCTGGCTTAAGGAACTTTATCTGTGCTCATTTCAATCTCTGGTTTCAGGCAGCAACCCAACTCACCTTTCCCCTTAAGCAAGCATAAGTTGGTTTTCTAAATTTGAGACCCTGTTCTGTTTTGGAATTCAGTTCCTGTGTAGCCAAGTTTCCATTCCGTGTATTACTGATATCTTATGATGTTTCTTTTTCTGTGTGACTTACTTCAGTTAGAATCATCATACCTGAATCCACTCATTGTGCTGCTAAGGGCCTGATGACACAGATTTCATTGCTGAGTGATATTGCTTTGTAAGTAAATACCACAACTTCTTTATCCATTTTTCACTTTCTGCGATGTTGAACTTGTACTGTAAACGAGGTTCTTGTAAACAGAGCCGTTCCAAACTTTGGGGTGGCTGTGTCTTTTTGATTTTAATTTCCCTAAGCTATAGGACCATAAGTGGAAGTGCCCTAGGTTCTGCTGCTTTGTTTTTTAGATGTTTCAGGAAACCCCATACACTTCTCCCGAGTGGTTGTTGGCAATTTACATCCCGCCCATCAGCATAACAAGGCTCCCAGTTCTCCATGGCCTGTCCTGCCTTTCTGGATTTTACACTTTTTTCAGATGGCCCTTTTGACCGGGGGGAAGTGAGACTTCATTGTAGTGCAGATTTCCTTTGCAAGCTTGCTTGGTTGGCCAAAAAGGGCGTATGCGTTTTTTCCTGAATATATTCAGGAAAAAACGCATACGCCCTTTTTGGCCAAGTGCATCATTGTGGACGTTCTGCCTCTTTTCCTATGCTTTCAATGCAATTCCAGTCTACCTCCTGAAATCGGTTTCCTGCAATTCTGCCCCGCTTTCAAGTCCTCTTGGCGGCCTTACTTCAGTCTATTTTTGGACGATAGCTGTCATTTATAACTCTGCAGGTTTGTGAATTACAGTGCCCCTGAGCTCCTTTCTTCAACTCGCTTTCTTTTGAGCTGGCCGCAACGCCGAAGGATGGCTTCAGGCCCTAATCTGGTTCCGGCACGGCACGCTGAGCCTTTGGTTATTTCCTCTTCCTGGTGGGAAACGAGAGTTAAATTTGCCCGTCCAGACACCTCCAGCTAGTCTCTCATTGGTTCTCCCTATTCCTGTTCATCTTCCGCAGAAATTGCAAACTGGGCCAAACAGGAGGTTAAAGGCGCTGACTCTTCAAGTGGGGAGAGTGTTAGTAAAGCGTCTGGAATGTTGCACCCGAGTACCAGGGGAGGAAAACTGAGACATATTTGAACACGTCTCCCGATCACATGGTTGATCATACTCTAGGTTCCACATGCATGTTTTAGCTGAAGGAAGAATACCTTAAACCTGGGTAGTTGAAACCCGTGGAATGGGTACCATGCAATATGACTTCAAAGGGTCTTCATTTGCTCACCGAACCTCTCCAATCCTATCACTGCTGCGTTTATGCCCCTGTACACATGCTTGATTCTCTTTCGGAGACATAGCAATCCATAGGTTTTAAGATACTTACTAGTCAGGAACATTCTTAGGCGTTTAATATGGGGTGTTGAGTCATTTCGTTGAGCAAGGAGTAGCTCTTGTCTATTCCATATTTGGCTTAAGGAACTTTATCTGTGCTCATTTCAATCTCTGGTTTTACGCAGCACCCCAACTCACCTTTACCCTTAAGCAAGAATAAGTTGGTTTTCTAAATTTGAGACCCTGTTCTGTTCTGTAATTCAGTTCCTGTGTAGCCAAGTTTACATTCCATGTATTACTGATATCTTATGATGTTTCTTTTTCTGTGTGACTTATTTCAGTTAGAATCATCATACCTGAATCCACTCATTGTGCTGCTAAGGGCCTGATGGCACAGATTTCATTGCTGAGTGATATTGCTTTGTAAGTAAATACCACAACTTCTTTATCCATTTTTCACTTTCTGCGATGTTGAACTTGTACTGTAAACGAGGTTCTTGTAAACAGAGCCGTCCCAAACTTTGGGGTGGCTGTGTCTTTTTGATTTTAATTTCCCTAAGCTATAGGACCATAAGTGGCAGTGCCCTAGGCTCTGTTGCTTTGTTTTTTAGATGTTTCAGGAAACACCATACACTTCTCCCGAGTGTCTGTTGGCAATTTACATCCCGCCCATCAGCATAACAAGGCTCCCAGTTCTCCATGGCCTGTCCTGCCTTTCTGGATTTTACACTTTTTTCAGATGGCCCTTTTGACCGGGGGGAAGTGAGACTTCATTGTAGTGCAGATTTCCTTTGCAAGCTTGCTTGGTTGGCCAAAAAGGGCGTATGCGTTTTTTCCTGAATATATTCAGGAAAAAACGCATACGCCCTTTTTGGCCAAGTGCATCATTGTGGACGTTCTCCCTCTTTTCCTATGCTTTCAATGCAATTCCAGTCTACCTCCTGAAATCGGTTTCCTGCAATTCTGCCCCGCTTTCAAGTCCTCTTGGCAGCCTTACTTCAGTCTATTTTTGGACGATAGCTGTCATTTATAACTCTACAGGTTTGTGAATTACAGTGCCCCTGAGCTCCTTTCTTCAACTCGCTTTCTTTTGAGCTGGCCGCAACGCCGAAGGATGGCTTCAGGCCCTAATCTGGTTCCGGCACGGCACGGTGAGCCTTTGGTTATTTCCTCTTCCTGGTGGGAAACGAGAGTTAAATTTGCCCGTCCAGACACCTCCAGCTAGTCTCTGATTGGTTCTCGCTATTCCTGTTCATCTTCCGCAGAAATTGCAAACTGGGCCAAACAGGAGGTTAAAGGCGCTGACTCTTCAAGTGGGGAGAGTGTTAGTAAAGCGTCTGGAATGTTGCACCCGAGTACCAGGGGAGGAAAACTGAGACATATTTGAACACGTCTCCCGATCACATGGTTGATCATACTCTAGGTTCCACATGCATGTTTTAGCTGAAGGAAGAATACCTTAAACCTGGGTAGTTGAAACCCGTGGAATGGGTACCATGCAATATGACTTCAAAGGGTCTTCATTTGCTCACCGAACCTCTCCAATCCTATCACTGCTGCGTTTATGCCCCTGTACACATGCTTGATTCTCTTTCGGAGACATAGCAATCCATAGGTTTTAAGATACTTACTAGTCAGGAACATTCTTAGGCGTTTAATATGGGGTGTTGAGTCATTTCGTTGAGCAAGGAGTAGCTCTTGTCTATTCCATATTTGGCTTAAGGAACTTTATCTGTGCTCATTTCAATCTCTGGTTTTACGCAGCACCCCAACTCACCTTTACCCTTAAGCAAGAATAAGTTGGTTTTCTAAATTTGAGACCCTGTTCTGTTCTGTAATTCAGTTCCTGTGTAGCCAAGTTTACATTCCATGTATTACTGATATCTTATGATGTTTCTTTTTCTGTGTGACTTATTTCAGTTAGAATCATCATACCTGAATCCACTCATTGTGCTGCTAAGGGCCTGATGGCACAGATTTCATTGCTGAGTGATATTGCTTTGTAAGTAAATACCACAACTTCTTTATCCATTTTTCACTTTCTGCGATGTTGAACTTGTACTGTAAACGAGGTTCTTGTAAACAGAGCCGTCCTAAACTTTGGGGTGGCTGTGTCTTTTTGATTTTAATTTCCCTAAGCTATAGGACCATAAGTGGCAGTGCCCTAGGCTCTGTTGCTTTGTTTTTTAGATGTTTCAGGAAACACCATACACTTCTCCCGAGTGTCTGTTGGCAATTTACATCCCGCCCATCAGCATAACAAGGCTCCCAGTTCTCCATGGCCTGTCCTGCCTTTCTGGATTTTACACTTTTTTCAGATGGCCCTTTTGACCGGGGGGAAGTGAGACTTCATTGTAGTGCAGATTTCCTTTGCAAGCTTGCTTGGTTGGCCAAAAAGGGCGTATGCGTTTTTTCCTGAATATATTCAGGAAAAAACGCATACGCCCTTTTTGGCCAAGTGCATCATTGTGGACGTTCTGCCTCTTTTCCTATGCTTTCAATGCAATTCCAGTCTACCTCCTGAAATCGGTTTCCTGCAATTCTGCCCCGCTTTCAAGTCCTCTTGGCAGCCTTACTTCAGTCTATTTTTGGACGATAGCTGTCATTTATAACTCTGCAGGTTTGTGAATTACAGTGCCCCTGAGCTCCTTTCTTCAACTCGCTTTCTTGTGACCTGGCCGCAACACCGCAGGATGGCTTCAGGCCCTAATCTGGTTCCGGCCCGGCATGCGGAGCCTTTGGTTAATTCCTCTTCCTGGTGGGAAATGAGAGTTAAATTTGCCCGTCCAGACACCTCCAGCTAGCCTCTCATTGGTTCTCGCTATTCCTGTTCATCTTCCGCAGAAATTGCAAACTGGGCCAAACAGGAGGTTAAAGGGACTGACTCTCCAAGTGGGGAGAGTGTTAGTAAAGCGTCTGGAATGTTGCACCCGAGTACCAGGGGAGGAAAACTGAGACATATTTGAACACGTCTCCCGATCACATGGTTGATCATACTCTAGGTTCCACATGCATGTTTTAGCTGAAGGAAGAATACCTTAAACCTGGGTAGTTGAAACCCGTGGAATGGGTACCATGCAATATGACTTCAAAGGGTCTTCATTTGCTCACCGAACCTCTCCAATCCTATCACTGCTGCATTTATGCCCCTGTACACATGCTTGATTCTCTTTCGGAGACATAGAAATCCATAGGTTTTACGATACTTACTAGTCAGGTACATTCTTAGGCGTTTAATATGGGGTGTTGAGTCCATTTCGTTGAGCAAGGAGTAGCTCTTGTCTATTCCATATTTGGCTTAAGGAACTTTATTTGTGCTCATTTCAATCTCTGGTTTTATGCAGCACCCCAACTCACATTTACCCTTAAGCAAGCATAAGTTGGTTTTCTAAATTTGAGACCCTGTTCTGTTCTGTAATTCAGTTCCTGTGTAGCCAAGTTTACATTCCGTGTATTACTGATATCTTATGATGTTTCTTTTTCTGTGTGACTTATTTCAGTTAGAATCATCATACCTGAATCCACTCATTGTGCTGCTAAGTGCCTGATGACACAGATTTCATTGCTGAGTGATATTGCTTTGTAAGTAAATACCACAACTTCTTTATCCATTTTTCACTTTCTGCGATGTTGAACTTGTACTGTAAACGAGGTTCTTGTAAACAGAGCCGTTCCAAACTTTGGGGTGGCTGTGTCTTTTTGATTTTAATTTCCCTAAGCTATAGGACCATAAGTGGAAGTGCCCTAGGTTCTGTTGCTTTGTTTTTTAGATGTTTCAGGAAACACCATACACTTCTCCCGAGTGGTTGTTGGCAATTTACATCCCGCCCATCAGCATAACAATGCTCCCAGTTCTCCATGGCCTGTCCTGCCTTTCTGGATTTTACACTTTTTTCAGATGGCCCTTTTGACTGGGGGGAAGTGAGACTTCATTGTAGTGCAGATTTCCTTTGCAAGCTTGCTTGGTTGGCCAAAAAGGGCGTATGCGTTTTTTCCTGAATATATTCAGGAAAAAACGAATACGCCCTTTTTGGCCAAGTGCATCATTGTGGACGTTCTGCCTCTTTTCCTATGCTTTCAATGCAATTCCAGTCTACCTCCTGAAATCGGTTTCCTGCAATTCTGCCCCGCTTTCAAGTCCTCTTGGCAGCCTTCCTTCAGTCTATTTTTGGACGATAGCTGTCATTTATAACTCTGCAGGTTTGTGAATTACAGTGCCCCTCAGCTCCTTTCTTCAACTTGCTTTCTTGTGACCTGGCTGCAACACCGCAGGATGGCTTCAGGCCCTAATCTGGTTCCGGCACGGCACGCTGAGCCTTTGGTTATTTCCTCTTCCTGGTGGGAAATGAGAGTTAAATTTGCCCGTCCAGACACCTCCAGCTAGCCTCTCATTGGTTCTCGCTATTCCTGTTCATCTTCCGCAGAAATTGCAAACTGGGCCAAACAGGAGGTTAAAGGGACTGACTCTCCAAGTGGGGAGAGTGTTAGTAAAGCGTCTGGAATGTTGCACCCGAGTACCAGGGGAGGAAAACTGAGACATATTTGAACACGTCTCCCGATCACATGGTTGATCATACTCTAGGTTCCACATGCATGTTTTAGCTGAAGGAAGAATACCTTAAAACTGGGTAGTTGAAACCCGTGGAATGGGTACCATGCAATATGACTTCAAAGGGTCTTCATTTGCTCACCGAACCTCTCCAATCCTATCACTGCTGCGTTTATGCCCCTGTACACATGCTTGATTCTCTTTCGGAGACATAGCAATCCATAGGTTTTAAGATACTTACTAGTCAGGTACATTCTTAGGCGTTTAATATTGGGTGTTGAGTCCATTTCGTTGAGCAAGGAGTAGCTCTTGTCTATTCCATATTTGGCTTAAGGAACTTTATCTGTGCTCATTTCAATCTCTGGTTTCATGCAGCAACCCAACTCACCTTTCCCCTTAAGCAAGCATAAGTTGGTTTTCTAAATTTGAGACCCTGTTCTGTTTTGGAATTCAGTTCCTGTGTAGCCAAGTTTACATTCCGTGTATTACTGATATCTTATGATGTTTCTTTTTCTGTGTGACTTATTTCAGTTAGAATCATCGTACCTGAATCTACTCATTATGCTGCTACGGGCCTGATGACATAGATTTCATTGCTGAGTGATAGTGCATTGTACGTAAGTACCACAAGTTCTTTATCCATTTTTCACTTTCTGCGATGTTGAACTTGTACTGTAAACGAGGTTCTTGTAAACAGAGCCGTTCCAAACTTTGGGGTGGCTGTCTCTTTTTGATTTTAATTTCCCTAAGCTATAGGACCATAAGTGGAACTGCCCTAGGCTCTGTTGCTTTGTTTTTTAGATGTTTCAGGAAACACCATACACTTCTCCCGAGTGGTTGTTGGCAATTTACATCCCGCCCATCAGCATAACAAGGCTCCCAGTTCTCAATGGCCTGTTGCCTTTCTGGATTTTACACTTTTTTCAGATGGCCCTTTTGACCGGGGGGAAGTGAGACTTCATTGTAGTGCAGATTTCCTTTGCAAGCTTGCTTGGTTGGCCAAAAAGGGCGTATGCGTTTTTTCCTGAATATATTCAGGAAAAAACGCATACGCCCTTTTTGGCCAAGTGCATCATTGTGGACGTTCTGCCTCTTTTCCTATGCTTTCAATGCAATTCCAGTCTACCTCCTGAAATCGGTTTCCTGCAATTCTGCCCCGCTTTCAAGTCCTCTTGGCAGCCTTACTTCAGTCTATTTTTGGATGATAGCTGTCATTTATAACTCTGCAGGTTTGTGAATTACAGTGCCCCTGAGCTCCTTTCTTCAACTCGCTTTCTTGTGACCTGGCCGCAACACCGCAGGATGCCTTCAGACCCTAATCTGGTTCCGGCCCGGCATGCTGAGCCTTTGGTTAATTCCTCTTCCTGGTGGGAAATGAGAGTTAAATTTGCCCGTCCAGACACCTCCAGCTAGCCTCTCATTGGTTCTCGCTATTCCTGTTCATCTTCCGCAGAAATTGCAAACTGGGCCAAACAGGAGGTTAAAGGGACTGACTCTCCAAGTGGGGAGAGTGTTAGTAAAGCGTCTGGAATGTTGCACCCGAGTACCAGGGGAGGAAAACTGAGACATATTTGAACACGTCTCCCGATCACATGGTTGATCATACTCTAGGTTCCACATGCATGTTTTAGCTGAAGGAAGAATACCTTAAACCTGGGTAGTTGAAACCCGTGGAATGGGTACCATGCAATATGATTTCAAAGGGTCTTCATTTGCTCACCGAACCTCTCCAATCCTATCACTGCTGCGTTTATGCCCCTGTACACATGCTTGATTCTCTTTCGGAGACATAGCAATCCATAGGTTTTAAGATACTTACTAGTCAGGTACATTCTTAGGCGTTTAATATGGGGTGTTGAGTCCATTTCGTTGAGCAAGGAGTAGCTCTTGTCTATTCCATATTTGGCTTCAGGAACTTTATCTGTGCTCATTTCAATCTCTGGTTTTATGCAGTACCCCAACTCACCTTTACCCTTAAGCAAGCATAAGTTGGTTTTCTAAATTTGAGACCCTGTTCTGTTCTGTAATTCAGTTCCTGTGTAGCCAAGTTTCCATTCCGTGTATTACTGATATCTTATGATGTTTCTTTTTCTGTGTGACTTATTTCAGTTAGAATCATCATACCTGAATCCACTCATTGTGCTGCTAAGGGCCTGATGACACAGATTTCATTGCTGAGTGATATTGCTTTGTAAGTAAATACCAAAACTTCTTTATCCATTTTTCACTTTCTGCGATGTTGAACTTGTACTGTAAACGAGGTTCTTGTAAACAGAGCCGTTCCAAACTTTGGGGTGGCTGTGTCTTTTTGATTTTAATTTCCCTAAGCTATAGGACCATAAGTGGAAGTGCCCTAGGCTCTGTTGCTTTGTTTTTTATATGTTTCAGGAAACACCATACACTTCTCCGGAGTGGTTGTTGGCAATTTACATCCCGCCCATCAGCATAACAAGGCTCCCAGTTCTCCATGGCCTGTCCTGCCTTTCTGGATTTTACACTTTTTTCAGATGGCCCTTTTGACCGGGGGGAAGTGAGACTTCATTGTAGTGCAGATTTCCTTTGCAAGCTTGCTTGGTTGGCCAAAAAGGGCGTATGCGTTTTTTCCTGAATATATTCAGGAAAAAACGCATACGCCCTTTTTGGCCAAGTGCATCATTGTGGACGTTCTGCCTCTTTTCCTATGCTTTCAATGCAATTCCAGTCTACCTCCTGAAATCGGTTTCCTGCAATTCTGCCCCGCTTTCAAGTCCTCTTGGCAGCCTTACTTCAGTCTATTTTTGGACGATAGCTGTCTTTTATAACTCTGCAGGTTTGTGATTTACAGTGCCCCTGAGCTCCTTTCTTCAACTTGCTTTCTTGTGACCTGGCCGCAACACCGCAGGATGGCTTCAGGCCCTAATCTGGTTCCGGCACGGCACGCTGAGCCTTTGGTTATTTCCTCTTCCTGGTGGGAAATGAGAGTTAAATTTGCCCGTCCAGACACCTCCAGCTAGTCTCTCATTGGTTATCGCTATTCCTGTTCATCTTCCGCAGAAATTGCAAACTGGGCCAAACAGGAGGTTAAAGGCGCTGACTCTCCAAGTGGGGAGAGTGTTAGTAAAGCGTCTGGAATGTTGCACCCGAGTACCAGGGGAGGAAAACTGAGACATATTTGAACACGTCTCCCGTTCACATGGTTGATCATACTTGGGTTCCACATGCATGTTTTAGCTGAAGGAAGAATACCTTAAACCTGGAGAGTTAAGACCCGTGTAATGGGTACCATGCAATATGACTTCAAAGGGTCTTCATTTGCTCACCGAACCTCTCCAATCCTATCACTGCTGCGTTTATGCCCCTGTACACATGCTTGATTCTCTTTTGGAGACATAGCAATCCATAGGTTTTACGATACTTACTAGTCAGGTACATTCTTAGGCGTTTAATATGCGGTGTTGAGTCCATTTCGTTGAGCAAGGAGTAGCTCTTGTCTATTCCATATTTGACTTAAGGAACTTTATCTGTGCTCATTTCAATCTCTGGTTTTATGCAGCACCCCAACTCACCTTTACCCTTAAGCAAGCATAAGTTGGTTTTCTAAATTTGAGACCCTGTTCTGTTCTGTAATTCAGTTCCTGTGTAGCCAAGTTTACATTCCGTGTATTACTGATATCTTATGATGTTTCTTTTTCTGTGTGACTTACTTCAGTTAGAATCATCATACCTGAATCCACTCATTGTGCTGCTGAGGGCCTGATGACATAGATTTCATTGCTGAGTGATATTGCTTTGTAAGTAAATACCACAACTTCTTTATCCATTTTTCACTTTCTGCGATGTTGAACTTGTACTGTAAACGACGTTCTTGTAAACAGAGCCGTTCCCAACTTTGGGGTGGCTGTGTCTTTTTGATTTTAATTTCCCTAAGCTATAGGACCATAAGTGGAAGTGCCCTAAGCTCTGTTGCTTTGTTTTTTAGATGTTTCAGGAAACACCATACACTTCTCCCAAGTGTCTGTTGGCAATTTACATCCCGCCCATCAGCATAACAAGGCTCCCAGTTCTCCATGGCCTGTCCTGCCTTTCTGGATTTTACACTTTTTTCAGATGGCCCTTTTGACCGGGGGGAAGTGAGACTTCATTGTAGTGCAGATTTCCTTTGCAAGCTTGCTTGGTTGGCCAAAAAGGGCGTATGCGTTTTTTCCTGAATATATTCAGGAAAAAACGCATACGCACTTTTTGGCCAAGTGCATCATTGTGGACGTTCTCCCTCTTTTCCTATGCTTTCAATGCAATTCCAGTCTACCTCCTGAAATCGGTTTCCTGCAATTCTGCCCCGCTTTCAAGTCCTCTTGGCAGCCTTACTTCAGTCTATTTTTGGACGATAGCTGTCATTTATAACTCTGCAGTTTTGTGAATTACAGTGCCCCTGAGCTCCTTTCTTCAACTCGCTTTCTTTTGAGCTGGCCGCAACACCGCAGGATGGCTTCAGGCCCTAATCTGGTTCCGGCACGGCACGCTTAGCCTTTGGTTATTTCCTCTTCCTGGTGGGAAATGAGAGTTAAATTTGCCCGTCCAGACACCTCCAGCTAGCCTCTCATTGGTTCTCGCTATTCCTGTTCATCTTCCGCAGAAATTGCAAACTGTGCCAAACAGGAGGTTAAAGGCGCTGACTCTCCAAGTGGGGAGAGTGTTAGTAAAGCGTCTGGAATGTGGCACCCGAGTACCAGGGGAGGAAAACTGAGACATATTTGAACACGTCTCCCGTTCACATGGTTGATCATACTCTGGGTTCCACATGCATGTTTTAGCTGAAGGAAGAATACCTAAAACCTGGGTAGTTGAAACCCGTGGAATGGGTACCATGCAATAAGACTTCAAAGGGTCTTCATTTGCTCACCGAACCTCTCCAATCCTATCACTGCTGCGTTTATGCCCCTGTACACATGCTTGATTCTCTTTCGGAGACATAGCAATCCATAGGTTTTAAGATACTTACTAGTCAGGTACATTCTTAGGCGTTTAATATGGGGTTTTGAGTCCATTTCGTTGAGCAAGGAGTAGCTCTTGTCTATTCCATATTTGGCTTAAGGAACTTTATCTGTGCTCATTTCAATCTCTGGTTTTATGCAGCACCCCAACTCACCTTTACCCTTAAGCAAGCATAAGTTGGTTTTCTAAATTTGAGACCCTGTTCTGTTTTGGAATGCAGTTCCTGTGTAGCCAAGTTTACATTCCGTGTGTTAGTGATATCTTATGATATTTCTTTTCTGTGTGACTTATTTCAGTTAGAATCATCGTACCTGAATCCACTCATTATGCTGCTACGGGCCTGATGACATAGATTTCATTGCTGAGTGATACTGCATTGTACGTAAGTACCACAAGTTCTTTATCCATTTTTCACTTTCTGCGATGTTGAACTTGTACTGTAAACGAGGTTCTTGTAAACAGAGCCGTTCCAAACTTTGGGGTGGCTGTGTCTTTTTGATTTTAATTTCCCTAAGCTATAGGACCATAAGTGGCAGTGCCCTAGGCTCTGTTGCTTTGTTTTTTAGATGTTTCAGGAAACAATATACACTTCTCCCGAGTGGTTGTTGGCAATTTACATCCCGCCCATCAGCATAACAAGGCTCCCAGTTCTCCATGGCCTGTCCTGCCTTTCTGGATTTTACACTTTTTTCAGATGGCCCTTTTGACCGGGGGGAAGTGAGACTTCATTGTAGTGCAGATTTCCTTTGCAAGCTTGCTTGGTTGGCCAAAAAGTGCGTATGCGTTTTTTCCTGAATATATTCAGGAAATAACGCATACGCCCTTTTTGGCCAAGTGCATCATTGTGGACGTTCTGCCTCTTTTCCTATGCTTTCAATGCAATTCCAGTCTACCTCCTGAAATCGGTTTCCTGCAATTCTGCCCTGCTTTCAAGTCCTCTTGGCGGCCTTACTTCAGTCTATTTTTGGACGATAGCTGTCATTTATAACTCTGCAGGTTTGTGAATTACAGTGCCCCTGAGCTCCTTTCTTCAACTCGCTTTCTTGTGACCTGGCCGCAACACCGCAGGATGGCTTCAGGCCCTAATCTGGTTCTGGCCCGGCATGCTGAGCCTTTGGTTAATTCCTCTTCCTGGTGGGAAATGAGAGTTAAATTTGACCGTCCAGACACCTCCAGCTAGTCTCTCATTGGTTCTCGCTATTCCTGTTCATCTTCCGCAGAAATTGCAAACTGGGCCAAACAGGAGGTTAAAGGGACTGACTCTCCAAGTGGGGAGAGTGTTAGTAAAGCGTCTGGAATGTTGCACCCGAGTACCAGGGGAGGAAAACTGAGACATATTTGAACACGTCTCCCGATCACATGGTTGATCATACTCTAGGTTCCACATGCATGTTTTAGCTGAAGGAAGAATACCTTAAACCTGGGTAGTTGAAACCCGTGGAATGGGTACCATGCAATATGACTTCAAAGGGTCTTCATTTGCTCACCGAACCTCTCCAATCCTATCACTGCTGCGTTTATGCCCCTGTACACATGCTTGATTCTCTTTCGGAGACATAGCAATCCATAGGTTTTAAGATACTTACTAGTCAGGTACATTCTTAGGCGTTTAATATTGGGTGTTGAGTCCATTTCGTTGAGCAAGGAGTAGCTCTTGTCTATTCCATATTTGGCTTAAGGAACTTTATCTGTGCTCATTTCAATCTCTGGTTTCATGCAGCAACCCAACTCACCTTTCCCCTTAAGCAAGCATAAGTTGGTTTTCTAAATTTGAGACCCTGTTCTGTTTTGGAATTCAGTTCCTGTGTAGCCAAGTTTACATTCCGTGTATTACTGATATCTTATGATGTTTCTTTTTCTGTGTGACTTATTTCAGTTAGAATCATCGTACCTGAATCTACTCATTATGCTGCTACGGGCCTGATGACATAGATTTCATTGCTGAGTGATACTGCATTGTACGTAAGTACCACAAGTTCTTTATCCATTTTTCACTTTCTGCGATGTTGAACTTGTACTGTAAACGAGGTTCTTGTAAACAGAGCCGTTCCAAACTTTGGGGTGGCTGTCTCTTTTTGATTTTAATTTCCCTAAGCTATAGGACCATAAGTGGAAGTGCCCTAGGCTCTGTTGCTTTGTTTTTTAGATGTTTCAGGAAACACCATACACTTCTCCCGAGTGGTTGTTGGCAATTTACATCCCGCCCATCAGCATAACAAGGCTCCCAGTTCTCAATGGCCTGTTGCCTTTCTGGATTTTACACTTTTTTCAGATGGCCCTTTTGACCGGGGGGAAGTGAGACTTCATTGTAGTGCAGATTTCCTTTGCAAGCTGCTTGGTTGGCCAAAAAGGGCGTATGCGTTTTTTCCTGAATATATTCAGGAAAAAACGCATACGCCCTTTTTGGCCAAGTGCATCATTGTGGACGTTCTGCCTCTTTTCCTATGCTTTCAATGCAATTCCAGTCTACCTCCTGAAATCGGTTTCCTGCAATTCTGCCCCGCTTTCAAGTCCTCTTGGCAGCCTTACTTCAGTCTATTTTTGGATGATAGCTGTCATTTATAACTCTGCAGGTTTGTGAATTACAGTGCCCCTGAGCTCCTTTCCTCAACTCGCTTTCTTGTGACCTGGCCGCAACACCGCAGGATGGCTTCAGGCCCTAATGTGGTTCCGGCCCGGCATGCTGAGCCTTTGGTTAATTCCTCTTCCTGGTGGGAAATGAGAGTTAAATTTGCCCGTCCAGACACCTCCAGCTAGCCTCTCATTGGTTCTCGCTATTCCTGTTCATCTTCCGCAGAAATTGCAAACTGGGCCAAACAGGAGGTTAAAGGGACTGACTCTCCAAGTGGGGAGAGTGTTAGTAAAGCGTCTGGAATGTTGCACCCGAGTACCAGGGGAGGAAAACTGAGACATATTTGAACACGTCTCCCGATCACATGGTTGATCATACTCTAGGTTCCACATGCATGTTTTAGCTGAAGGAAGAATACCTTAAACCTGGGTAGTTGAAACCCGTGGAATGGGTACCATGCAATATGATTTCAAAGGGTCTTCATTTGCTCACCGAACCTCTCCAATCCTATCACTGCTGCGTTTATGCCCCTGTACACATGCTTGATTCTCTTTCGGAGACATAGCAATCCATAGGTTTTAAGATACTTACTAGTCAGGTACATTCTTAGGCGTTTAATATGGGGTGTTGAGTCCATTTCGTTGAGCAAGGAGTAGCTCTTGTCTATTCCATATTTGGCTTCAGGAACTTTATCTGTGCTCATTTCAATCTCTGGTTTTATGCAGTACCCCAACTCACCTTTACCCTTAAGCAAGCATAAGTTGGTTTTCTAAATTTGAGACCCTGTTCTGTTCTGTAATTCAGTTCCTGTGTAGCCAAGTTTCCATTCCGTGTATTACTGATATCTTATGATGTTTCTTTTTCTGTGTGACTTATTTCAGTTAGAATCATCATACCTGAATCCACTCATTGTGCTGCTAAGGGCCTGATGACACAGATTTCATTGCTGAGTGATATTGCTTTGTAAGTAAATACCACAACTTCTTTATCCATTTTTCACTTTCTGCGATGTTGAACTTGTACTGTAAACGAGGTTCTTGTAAACAGAGCCGTTCCAAACTTTGGGGTGGCTGTGTCTTTTTGATTTTAATTTCCCTAAGCTATAGGACCATAAGTGGAAGTGCCCTAGGCTCTGTTGCTTTGTTTTTTAGATGTTTCAGGAAACACCATACACTTCTCCCGAGTGGTTGTTGGCAATTTACATCCCGCCCATCAGCATAACAAGGCTCCCAGTTCTCCATGGCCTGTCCTGCCTTTCTGGATTTTACACTTTTTTCAGATGGCCCTTTTGACCGGGGGGAAGTGAGACTTCATTGTAGTGCAGATTTCCTTTGCAAGCTTGCTTGGTTGGCCAAAAAGGGCGTATGCGTTTTTTCCTGAATATATTCAGGAAAAAACGCATACGCCCTTTTCGGCCAAGTGCATCATTGTGGACGTTCTGCCTCTTTTCCTATGCTTTCAATGCAATTCCAGTCTACCTCCTGAAATCGGTTTCCTGCTATTCTGCCCCGCTTTCAAGTCCTCTTGGCAGCCTTACTTCAGTCTATTTTTGGACGATAGCTGTCTTTTATAACTCTGCAGGTTTGTGATTTACAGTGCCCCTGAGCTCCTTTCTTCAACTTGCTTTCTTGTGACCTGGCCGCAACACCGCAGGATGGCTTCAGGCCCTAATCTGGTTCCGGCACGGCACGCTGAGCCTTTGGTTATTTCCTCTTCCTGGTGGGAAATGAGAGTTAAATTTGACCGTCCAGACACCTCCAGCTAGTCTCTCATTGGTTCTCGCTATTCCTGTTCATCTTCCGCAGAAATTGCAAACTGGGCCAAACAGGAGGTTAAAGGGACTGACTCTCCAAGTGGGGAGAGTGTTAGTAAAGCGTCTGGAATGTTGCACCCGAGTACCAGGGGAGGAAAACTGAGACATATTTGAACACGTCTCCCGATCACATGGTTGATCATACTCTAGGTTCCACATGCATGTTTTAGCTGAAGGAAGAATACCTTAAACCTGGGTAGTTGAAACCCGTGGAATGGGTACCATGCAATATGACTTCAAAGGGTCTTCATTTGCTCACCGAACCTCTCCAATCCTATCACTGCTGCGTTTATGCCCCTGTACACATGCTTGATTCTCTTTCGGAGACATAGCAATCCATAGGTTTTAAGATACTTACTAGTCAGGTACATTCTTAGGCGTTTAATATTGGGTGTTGAGTCCATTTCGTTGAGCAAGGAGTAGCTCTTGTCTATTCCATATTTGGCTTAAGGAACTTTATCTGTGCTCATTTCAATCTCTGGTTTCATGCAGCAACCCAACTCACCTTTCCCCTTAAGCAAGCATAAGTTGGTTTTCTAAATTTGAGACCCTGTTCTGTTTTGGAATTCAGTTCCTGTGTAGCCAAGTTTACATTCCGTGTATTACTGATATCTTATGATGTTTCTTTTTCTGTGTGACTTATTTCAGTTAGAATCATCGTACCTGAATCTACTCATTATGCTGCTACGGGCCTGATGACATAGATTTCATTGCTGAGTGATACTGCATTGTACGTAAGTACCACAAGTTCTTTATCCATTTTTCACTTTCTGCGATGTTGAACTTGTACTGTAAACGAGGTTCTTGTAAACAGAGCCGTTCCAAACTTTGGGGTGGCTGTCTCTTTTTGATTTTAATTTCCCTAAGCTATAGGACCATAAGTGGAAGTGCCCTAGGCTCTGTTGCTTTGTTTTTTAGATGTTTCAGGAAACACCATACACTTCTCCCGAGTGGTTGTTGGCAATTTACATCCCGCCCATCAGCATAACAAGGCTCCCAGTTCTCAATGGCCTGTTGCCTTTCTGGATTTTACACTTTTTTCAGATGGCCCTTTTGACCGGGGGGAAGTGAGACTTCATTGTAGTGCAGATTTCCTTTGCAAGCTTGCTTGGTTGGCCAAAAAGGGCGTATGCGTTTTTTCCTGAATATATTCAGGAAAAAACGCATACGCCCTTTTTGGCCAAGTGCATCATTGTGGACGTTCTGCCTCTTTTCCTATGCTTTCAATGCAATTCCAGTCTACCTCCTGAAATCGGTTTCCTGCAATTCTGCCCCGCTTTCAAGTCCTCTTGGCAGCCTTACTTCAGTCTATTTTTGGACGATAGCTGTCATTTATAACTCTGCAGGTTTGTGAATTACAGTGCCCCTGAGCTCCTTTCCTCAACTCGCTTTCTTGTGACCTGGCCGCAACACCGCAGGATGGCTTCAGGCCCTAATGTGGTTCCGGCCCGGCATGCTGAGCCTTTGGTTAATTCCTCTTCCTGGTGGGAAATGAGAGTTAAATTTGCCCGTCCAGACACCTCCAGCTAGCCTCTCATTGGTTCTCGCTATTCCTGTTCATCTTCCGCAGAAATTGCAAACTGGGCCAAACAGGAGGTTAAAGGGACTGACTCTCCAAGTGGGGAGAGTGTTAGTAAAGCGTCTGGAATGTTGCACCCGAGTACCAGGGGAGGAAAACTGAGACATATTTGAACACGTCTCCCGATCACATGGTTGATCATACTCTAGGTTCCACATGCATGTTTTAGCTGAAGGAAGAATACCTTAAACCTGGGTAGTTGAAACCCGTGGAATGGGTACCATGCAATATGATTTCAAAGGGTCTTCATTTGCTCACCGAACCTCTCCAATCCTATCACTGCTGCGTTTATGCCCCTGTACACATGCTTGATTCTCTTTCGGAGACATAGCAATCCATAGGTTTTAAGATACTTACTAGTCAGGTACATTCTTAGGCGTTTAATATGGGGTGTTGAGTCCATTTCGTTGAGCAAGGAGTAGCTCTTGTCTATTCCATATTTGGCTTCAGGAACTTTATCTGTGCTCATTTCAATCTCTGGTTTTATGCAGTACCCCAACTCACCTTTACCCTTAAGCAAGCATAAGTTGGTTTTCTAAATTTGAGACCCTGTTCTGTTCTGTAATTCAGTTCCTGTGTAGCCAAGTTTCCATTCCGTGTATTACTGATATCTTATGATGTTTCTTTTTCTGTGTGACTTATTTCAGTTAGAATCATCATACCTGAATCCACTCATTGTGCTGCTAAGGGCCTGATGACACAGATTTCATTGCTGAGTGATATTGCTTTGTAAGTAAATACCACAACTTCTTTATCCATTTTTCACTTTCTGCGATGTTGAACTTGTACTGTAAACGAGGTTCTTGTAAACAGAGCCGTTCCAAACTTTGGGGTGGCTGTGTCTTTTTGATTTTAATTTCCCTAAGCTATAGGACCATAAGTGGAAGTGCCCTAGGCTCTGTTGCTTTGTTTTTTAGATGTTTCAGGAAACACCATACACTTCTCCCGAGTGGTTGTTGGCAATTTACATCCCGCCCATCAGCATAACAAGGCTCCCAGTTCTCCATGGCCTGTCCTGCCTTTCTGGATTTTACACTTTTTTCAGATGGCCCTTTTGACCGGGGGGAAGTGAGACTTCATTGTAGTGCAGATTTCCTTTGCAAGCTTGCTTGGTTGGCCAAAAAGGGCGTATGCGTTTTTTCCTGAATATATTCAGGAAAAAACGCATACGCCCTTTTTGGCCAAGTGCATCATTGTGGACGTTCTGCCTCTTTTCCTATGCTTTCAATGCAATTCCAGTCTACCTCCTGAAATCGGTTTCCTGCAATTCTGCCCCGCTTTCAAGTCCTCTTGGCAGCCTTACTTCAGTCTATTTTTGGACGATAGCTGTCTTTTATAACTCTGCAGGTTTGTGATTTACAGTGCCCCTGAGCTCCTTTCTTCAACTTGCTTTCTTGTGACCTGGCCGCAACACCGCAGGATGGCTTCAGGCCCTAATCTGGTTCCGGCACGGCACGCTGAGTCTTTGGTTATTTCCTCTTCCTGGTGGGAAATGAGAGTTAAATTTGCCCGTCCAGACACCTCCAGCTAGTCTCCCATTGGTTCTCGCTATTCCTGTTCATCTTCCGCAGAAATTGCAAACTGGGCCAAACAGGAGGTTAAAGGCGCTGACTCTCCAAGTGGGGAGAGTGTTAGTAAAGCGTCTGGAATGTTGCACCCGAGTACCAGGGGAGGAAAACTGAGACATATTTGAACACGTCTCCCGTTCACATGGTTGATCATACTTGGGTTCCACATGCATGTTTTAGCTGAAGGAAGAATACCTTAAACCTGGAGAGTTAAGACCCGTGTAATGGGTACCATGCAATATGACTTCAAAGGGTCTTCATTTGCTCACCGAACCTCTCCAATCCTATCACTGCTGCGTTTATGCCCCTGTACACATGCTTGATTCTCTTTTGGAGACATAGCAATCCATAGGTTTTACGATACTTACTAGTCAGGTACATTCTTAGGCGTTTAATATGCGGTGTTGAGTCCATTTCGTTGAGCAAGGAGTAGCTCTTGTCTATTCCATATTTGACTTAAGGAACTTTATCTGTGCTCATTTCAATCTCTGGTTTTATGCAGCACCCCAACTCACCTTTACCCTTAAGCAAGCATAAGTTGGTTTTCTAAATTTGAGACCCTGTTCTGTTCTGTAATTCAGTTCCTGTGTAGCCAAGTTTACATTCCGTGTATTACTGATATCTTATGATGTTTCTTTTTCTGTGTGACTTACTTCAGTTAGAATCATCATACCTGAATCCACTCATTGTGCTGCTGAGGGCCTGATGACACAGATTTCATTGCTGAGTGATATTGCTTTGTAAGTAAATACCACAACTTCTTTATCCATTTTTCACTTTCTGCGATGTTGAACTTGTACTGTAAACGACGTTCTTGTAAACAGAGCCGTTCCCAACTTTGGGGTGGCTGTGTCTTTTTGATTTTAATTTCCCTAAGCTATAGGACCATAAGTGGAAGTGCCCTAGGCTCTGTTGCTTTGTTTTTTAGATGTTTCAGGAAACACCATACACTTCTCCCAAGTGTCTGTTGGCAATTTACATCCCGCCCATCAGCATAACAAGGCTCCCAGTTCTCCATGGCCTGTCCTGCCTTTCTGGATTTTACACTTTTTTCAGATGGCCCTTTTGACCGGGGGGAAGTGAGACTTCATTGTAGTGCAGATTTCCTTTGCAAGCTTGCTTGGTTGGCCAAAAAGGGCGTATGCGTTTTTTCCTGAATATATTCAGGAAAAAACGCATACGCCCTTTTTGGCCAAGTGCATCATTGTGGACGTTCTGCCTCTTTTCCTATGCTTTCAATGCAATTCCAGTCTACCTCCTGAAATCGGTTTCCTGCAATTCTGCCCCGCTTTCAAGTCCTCTTGGCAGCCTTACTTCAGTCTATTTTTGGACGATAGCTGTCATTTATAACTCTGCAGTTTTGTGAATTACAGTGCCCCTGAGCTCCTTTCTTCAACTCGCTTTCTTTTGAGCTGGCCGCAACACCGCAGGATGGCTTCAGGCCCTAATCTGGTTCCGGCACGGCACGCTTAGCCTTTGGTTATTTCCTCTTCCTGGTGGGAAATGAGAGTTAAATTTGCCCGTCCAGACACCTCCAGCTAGCCTCTCATTGGTTCTCGCTATTCCTGTTCATCTTCCGCAGAAATTGCAAACTGTGCCAAACAGGAGGTTAAAGGCGCTGACTCTCCAAGTGGGGAGAGTGTTAGTAAAGCGTCTGGAATGTGGCACCCGAGTACCAGGGGAGGAAAACTGAGACATATTTGAACACGTCTCCCGTTCACATGGTTGATCATACTCTGGGTTCCACATGCATGTTTTAGCTGAAGGAAGAATACCTAAAACCTGGGTAGTTGAAACCCGTGGAATGGGTACCATGCAATATGACTTCAAAGGGTCTTCATTTGCTCACCGAACCTCTCCAATCCTATCACTGCTGCGTTTATGCCCCTGTACACATGCTTGATTCTCTTTCGGAGACATAGCAATCCATAGGTTTTAAGATACTTACTAGTCAGGTACATTCTTAGGCGTTTAATATGGGGTTTTGAGTCCATTTCGTTGAGCAAGGAGTAGCTCTTGTCTATTCCATATTTGGCTTAAGGAACTTTATCTGTGCTCATTTCAATCTCTGGTTTTATGCAGCACCCCAACTCACCTTTACCCTTAAGCAAGCATAAGTTGGTTTTCTAAATTTGAGACCCTGTTCTGTTTTGGAATGCAGTTCCTGTGTAGCCAAGTTTACATTCCGTGTGTTAGTGATATCTTATGATATTTCTTTTCTGTGTGACTTATTTCAGTTAGAATCATCGTACCTGAATCCACTCATTATGCTGCTACGGGCCTGATGACATAGATTTCATTGCTGAGTGATACTGCATTGTACGTAAGTACCACAAGTTCTTTATCCATTTTTCACTTTCTGCGATGTTGAACTTGTACTGTAAACGAGGTTCTTGTAAACAGAGCCGTTCCAAACTTTGGGGTGGCTGTGTCTTTTTGATTTTAATTTCCCTAAGCTATAGGACCATAAGTGGAAGTGCCCTAGGTTCTGTTGCTTTGTTTTTTAGATGTTTCAGGAAACACCATACACTTCTCCCGAGTGGTTGTTGGCAATTTACATCCCGCCCATCAGCATAACAAGGCTCCCAGTTCTCCATGGCCTGTCCTGCCTTTCTGGATTTTACACTTTTTTCAGATGGCCCTTTTGACCGGGGGGAAGTGAGACTTCATTGTAGTGCAGATTTCCTTTGCAAGCTTGCTTGGTTGGTCAAAAAGGGCGTATGTGTTTTTTCCTGAATATATTCAGGAAAAAACGCATACGCCCTTTTTGGCCAAGTGCATCATTGTGGACGTTCTGCCTCTTTTCCTATGCTTTCAATGCAATTCCAGTCTACCTCCTGAAATCGGTTTCCTGCAATTCTGCCCCGCTTTCAAGTCCTCTTGGCAGCCTTACTTCAGTCTATTTTTGGACGATAGCTGTCATTTATAACTCTGCAGGTTTGTGAATTACAGTGCCCCTGAGCTCCTTTCTTCAACTCGCTTTCTTTTGAGCTGGCCGCAACACCGCAGGATGGCTTCAGGCCCTAATCTGGTTCCGGCACGGCACGCTGAGCCTTTGGTTATTTCCTCTTCCTGTTGGGAAATGAGAGTTAAATTTGCCCGTCCAGACACCTCCAGCTAGCCTCTCATTGGTTCTCGCTATTCCTGTTCATCTTCCGCAGAAATTGCAAACTGGGCCAAACAGGAGGTTAAAGGCGCTGACTCTCCAAGTGGGGAGAGTGTTAGTAAAGCGTCTGGAATGTTGCACCCGAGTACCAGGGGAGGAAAACTGAGACATATTTGAACACGTCTCCCGATCACATGGTTGATCATACTCTGGGTTCCACATGCATGTTTTAGCTGAAGGAAGAATACCTAAAACCTGGGTAGTTGAAACCCGTGGAATGGGTACCATGCAATATGACTTCAAAGGGTCTTCATTTGCTCACCGAACCTCTCCAATCCTATCACTGCTGCGTTTATGCCCCTGTACACATGCTTGATTCTCTTTTGGAGACATAGCCATCCATAGGTTTTACGATACTTACTAATCAGGTACATTCTTAGGCGTTTAATATGCGGTGTTGAGTCCATTTCGTTGAGCAAGGAGTAGCTCTTGTCTATTCCATATTTGACTTAAGGAACTTTATCTGTGCTCATTTCAATCTCTGGTTTTATGCAGCACCCCAACTCACCTTTACCCTTAAGCAAGCATAAGTTGGTTTTCTAAATTTGAGACCCTGTTCTGTTCTGTAATTCAGTTCCTGTGTAGCCAAGTTTACATTCCGTGTATTACTGATATCTTATGATGTTTCTTTTTCTGTGTGACTTATTTCATTTAGAATCATCATACCTGAATCCACTCATTGTGATGCTAAGGGCCTGATGACATAGATTTCATTGCTGAGTGATATTGCTTTGTAAGTAAATACCACAACTTCTTTATCCATTTTTCACTTTCTGCGATGCTGAACTTGTACTGTAAACGAGGTTCTTGTAAACAGAGGCGTCCCAAACTTTGGGGTGGCTGTGTCTTTTTGATTTTAATTTCCCTAAGCTATAGGACCATAAGTGGCAGTGCCCTAGGCTCTGTTGCTTTGTTTTTTAGATGTTTCAGGAAACACTATACACTTCTCCCGAGTGGTTGTTGGCAATTTACATCCCGCCCCTCAGCATAACAAGGCTCCCAGTTCTCCATGGCCTGTCCTGCCTTTCTGGATTTTACACTTTTTTCAGATGGCCCTTTTGACCGGGGGGAAGTGAGACTTCATTGTAGTGCAGATTTCCTTTGCAAGCTTGCTTGGTTGGCCAAAAAGGGCGTATGCGTTTTTTCCTGAATATATTCAGGAAATAACGCATACGCCCTTTTTGGCCAAGTGCATCATTGTGGACGTTCTGCCTCTTTTCCTATGCTTTCAATGCAATTCCAGTCTACCTCCTGAAATCGGTTTCCTGCAATTCTGCCCTGCTTTCAAGTCCTCTTGGCGGCCTTACTTCAGTCTATTTTTGGACGATAGCTGTCATTTATAACTCTGCAGGTTTGTGAATTACAGTGCCCCTGAGCTCCTTTCTTCAACTCGCTTTCTTGTGACCTGGCCGCAACACCGCAGGATGGCTTCAGGCCCTAATCTGGTTCCGGCCCGGCATGCTGAGCCTTTGGTTAATTCCTCTTCCTGGTGGGAAATGAGAGTTAAATTTGACCGTCCAGACACCTCCAGCTAGTCTCTCATTGGTTCTCGCTATTCCTGTTCATCTTCCGCAGAAATTGCAAACTGGGCCAAACAGGAGTTTAAAGGGACTGACTCTCCAAGTGGGGAGAGTGTTAGTAAAGCGTCTGGAATGTTGCACCCGAGTACCAGGGGAGGAAAACTGAGACATATTTGAACACGTCTCCCGATCACATGGTTGATCATACTCTAGGTTCCACATGCATGTTTTAGCTGAAGGAAGAATACCTTAAACCTGGGTAGTTGAAACCCGTGGAATGGGTACCATGCAATATGACTTCAAAGGGTCTTCATTTGCTCACCGAACCTCTCCAATCCTATCACTGCTGCGTTTATGCCCCTGTACACATGCTTGATTCTCTTTCGGAGACATAGCAATCCATAGGTTTTAAGATACTTACTAGTCAGGTACATTCTTAGGCGTTTAATATGGGGTGTTGAGTCCATTTCGTTGAGCAAGGAGTAGCTCTTGTCTATTCCATATTTGGCTTAAGGAACTTTATCTGTGCTCATTTCAATCTCTGGTTTTATGCAGCACCCCAACTCACCTTTCCCCTTAAGCAAGCATAAGTTGGTTTTCTAAATTTGAGACCCTGTTCTGTTTTGGAATTCAGTTCCTGTGTAGCCAAGTTTACATTCCGTGTATTACTGATATCTTATGATGTTTCTTTTTCTGTGTGACTTATTTCAGTTAGAATCATCGTACCTGAATCTACTCATTATGCTGCTACGGGCCTGATGACATAGATTTCATTGCTGAGTGATACTGCATTGTACGTAAGTACCACAAGTTCTTTATCCATTTTTCACTTTCTGCGATGTTGAACTTGTACTGTAAACGAGGTTCTTGTAAACAGAGCCGTTCCAAACTTTGGGGTGGCTGTCTCTTTTTGATTTTAATTTCCCTAAGCTATAGGACCATAAGTGGAAGTGCCCTAGGCTCTGTTGCTTTGTTTTTTAGATGTTTCAGGAAACACCATACACTTCTCCCAAGTGTCTGTTGGCAATTTACATCCCGCCCATCAGCATAACAAGGCTCCCAGTTCTCCATGGCCTGTCCTGCCTTTCTGGATTTTACACTTTTTTCAGATGGCCCTTTTGACCGGGGGGAAGTGAGACTTCATTGTAGTGCAGATTTCCTTTGCAAGCTTGCTTGGTTGGCCAAAAAGGGCGTATGCGTTTTTTCCTGAATATATTCAGGAAAAAACGCATACGCCCTTTTTGGCCAAGTGCATCATTGTGGACGTTCTGCCTCTTTTCCTATGCTTTCAATGCAATTCCAGTCTACCTCCTGAAATCGGTTTCCTGCAATTCTGCCCCGCTTTCAAGTCCTCTTGGCAGCCTTACTTCAGTCTATTTTTGGATGATAGCTGTCATTTATAACTCTGCAGGTTTGTGAATTACAGTGCCCCTGAGCTCCTTTCTTCAACTCGCTTTCTTGTGACCTGGCCGCAACACCGCAGGATGGCTTCAGGCCCTAATGTGGTTCCGGCCCGGCATGCTGAGCCTTTGGTTAATTCCTCTTCCTGGTGGGAAATGAGAGTTAAATTTGCCCGTCCAGACACCTCCAGCTAGCCTCTCATTGGTTCTCGCTATTCCTGTTCATCTTCCGCAGAAATTGCAAACTGGGCCAAACAGGAGGTTAAAGGGACTGACTCTCCAAGTGGGGAGAGTGTTAGTAAAGCGTCTGGAATGTTGCACCCGAGTACCAGGGGAGGAAAACTGAGACATATTTGAACACGTCTCCCGATCACATGGTTGATCATACTCTAGGTTCCACATGCATGTTTTAGCTGAAGGAAGAATACCTTAAACCTGGGTAGTTGAAACCCGAGGAATGGGTACCATGCAATATGACTTCAAAGGGTCTTCATTTGCTCACCGAACCTCTCCAATCCTATCACTGCTGCGTTTATGCCCCTGTACACATGCTTGATTCTCTTTCGGAGACATAGCAATCCATAGGTTTTAAGATACTTACTAGTCAGGTACATTCTTAGGCGTTTAATATGGGGTGTTGAGTCCATTTCGTTGAGCAAGGAGTAGCTCTTGTCTATTCCATATTTGGCTTCAGGAACTTTATCTGTGCTCATTTCAATCTCTGGTTTTATGCAGTACCCCAACTCACCTTTACCCTTAAGCAAGCATAAGTTGGTTTTCTAAATTTGAGACCCTGTTCTGTTCTGTAATTCAGTTCCTGTGTAGCCAAGTTTCCATTCCGTGTATTACTGATATCTTATGATGTTTCTTTTTCTGTGTGACTTATTTCAGTTAGAATCATCATACCTGAATCCACTCATTGTGCTGCTAAGGGCCT
This sequence comes from Stenella coeruleoalba, assembly GCF_951394435.1. Lineage (NCBI taxonomy): Eukaryota > Metazoa > Chordata > Mammalia > Artiodactyla > Delphinidae > Stenella > Stenella coeruleoalba. Next base: position 144,834 of record NW_027646244.1, on the reverse strand, counting down.
GATGACACAGATTTCATTGCTGAGTGATATTGCTTTGTAAGTAAATACCACAACTTCTTTATCCATTTTTCACTTTCTGCGATGTTGAACTTGTACTGTAAACGAAGTTCTTGTAAACAGAGCCGTTCCAAACTTTGGGGTGGCTGTGTCTTTTTGATTTTAATTTCCCTAAGCTATAGGACCATAAGTGGAAGTGCCCTAGGCTCTGTTGCTTTGTTTTTTAGATGTTTCAGGAAACACCATACACTTCTCCCGAGTGGTTGTTGGCAATTTACATCCCGCCCATCAGCATAACAAGGCTCCCAGTTCTCCATGGCCTGTCCTGCCTTTCTGGATTTTACACTTTTTTCAGATGGCCCTTTTGACCGGGGGGAAGTGAGACTTCATTGTAGTGCAGATTTCCTTTGCAAGCTTGCTTGGTTGGCCAAAAAGGGCGTATGCGTTTTTTCCTGAATATATTCAGGAAAAAACGCATACGCCCTTTTTGGCCAAGTGCATCATTGTGGACGTTCTGCCTCTTTTCCTATGCTTTCAATGCAATTCCAGTCTACCTCCTGAAATCGGTTTCCTGCAATTCTGCCCCGCTTTCAAGTCCTCTTGGCAGCCTTACTTCAGTCTATTTTTGGACGATAGCTGTCTTTTATAACTCTGCAGGTTTGTGATTTACAGTGCCCCTGAGCTCCTTTCTTCAACTTGCTTTCTTGTGACCTGGCCGCAACACCGCAGGATGGCTTCAGGCCCTAATCTGGTTCCGGCACGGCACGCTGAGCCTTTGGTTATTTCCTCTTCCTGGTGGGAAATGAGAGTTAAATTTGCCCGTCCAGACACCTCCAGCTAGTCTCCCATTGGTTCTCGCTATTCCTGTTCATCTTCCGCAGAAATTGCAAACTGGGCCAAACAGGAGGTTAAAGGCGCTGACTCTCCAAGTGGGGAGAGTGTTAGTAAAGCGTCTGGAATGTTGCACCCGAGTACCAGGGGAGGAAAACTGAGACATATTTGAACACGTCTCCCGATCACATGGTTGATCATACTCTGGGTTCCACATGCATGTTTTAGCTGAAGGAAGAATACCTAAAACCTGGGTAGTTGAAACCCGTGGAATGGGTACCATGCAATATGACTTCAAAGGGTCTTCATTTGCTCACCGAACCTCTCCAATCCTATCACTGCTGCGTTTATGCCCCTGTACACATGCTTGATTCTCTTTTGGAGACATAGCCATCCATAGGTTTTACGATACTTACTAGTCAGGTACATTCTTAGGCGTTTAATATGCGGTGTTGAGTCCATTTCGTTGAGCAAGGAGTAGCTCTTGTCTATTCCATATTTGACTTAAGGAACTTTATCTGTGCTCATTTCAATCTCTGGTTTTATGCAGCACCCCAACTCACCTTTACCCTTAAGCAAGCATAAGTTGGTTTTCTAAATTTGAGACCCTGTTCTGTTCTGTAATTCAGTTCCTGTGTAGCCAAGTTTACATTCCGTGTATTACTGATATCTTATGATGTTTCTTTTTCTGTGTGACTTATTTCATTTAGAATCATCATACCTGAATCCACTCATTGTGATGCTAAGGGCCTGATGACATAGATTTCATTGCTGAGTGATATTGCTTTGTAAGTAAATACCACAACTTCTTTATCCATTTTTCACTTTCTGCGATGTTGAACTTGTACTGTAAACGAGGTTCTTGTAAACAGAGGCGTCCCAAACTTTGGGGTGGATGTGTCTTTTTGATTTTAATTTCCCTAAGCTATAGGACCATAAGTGGCAGTGCCCTAGGCTCTGTTGCTTTGTTTTTTAGATGTTTCAGGAAACACTATACACTTCTCCCGAGTGGTTGTTGGCAATTTACATCCCGCCCCTCAGCATAACAAGGCTCCCAGTTCTCCATGGCCTGTCCTGCCTTTCTGGATTTTACACTTTTTTCAGATGGCCCTTTTGACCGGGGGGAAGTGAGACTTCATTGTAGTGCAGATTTCCTTTGCAAGCTTGCTTGGTTGGCCAAAAAGTGCGTATGCGTTTTTTCCTGAATATATTCAGGAAATAACGCATACGCCCTTTTTGGCCAAGTGCATCATTGTGGACGTTCTGCCTCTTTTCCTATGCTTTCAATGCAATTCCAGTCTACCTCCTGAAATCGGTTTCCTGCAATTCTGCCCTGCTTTCAAGTCCTCTTGGCGGCCTTACTTCAGTCTATTTTTGGACGATAGCTGTCATTTATAACTCTGCAGGTTTGTGAATTACAGTGCCCCTGAGCTCCTTTCTTCAACTCGCTTTCTTGTGACCTGGCCGCAACACCGCAGGATGGCTTCAGGCCCTAATCTGGTTCCGGCCCGGCATGCTGAGCCTTTGGTTAATTCCTCTTCCTGGTGGGAAATGAGAGTTAAATTTGACCGTCCAGACACCTCCAGCTAGTCTCTCATTGGTTCTCGCTATTCCTGTTCATCTTCCGCAGAAATTGCAAACTGGGCCAAACAGGAGTTTAAAGGGACTGACTCTCCAAGTGGGGAGAGTGTTAGTAAAGCGTCTGGAATGTTGCACCCGAGTACCAGGGGAGGAAAACTGAGACATATTTGAACACGTCTCCCGATCACATGGTTGATCATACTCTAGGTTCCACATGCATGTTTTAGCTGAAGGAAGAATACCTTAAACCTGGGTAGTTGAAACCCGTGGAATGGGTACCATGCAATATGACTTCAAAGGGTCTTCATTTGCTCACCGAACCTCTCCAATCCTATCACTGCTGCGTTTATGCCCCTGTACACATGCTTGATTCTCTTTCGGAGACATAGCAATCCATAGGTTTTAAGATACTTACTAGTCAGGTACATTCTTAGGCGTTTAATATGGGGTGTTGAGTCCATTTCGTTGAGCAAGGAGTAGCTCTTGTCTATTCCATATTTGGCTTAAGGAACTTTATCTGTGCTCATTTCAATCTCTGGTTTTATGCAGCACCCCAACTCACCTTTCCCCTTAAGCAAGCATAAGTTGGTTTTCTAAATTTGAGACCCTGTTCTGTTTTGGAATTCAGTTCCTGTGTAGCCAAGTTTACATTCCGTGTATTAGTGATATCTTATGATGTTTCTTTTTCTGTGTGACTTATTTCAGTTAGAATCATCGTACCTGAATCCACTCATTATGCTGCTACGGGCCTGATGACATAGATTTCATTGCTGAGTGATACTGCATTGTACGTAAGTACCACAAGTTCTTTATCCATTTTTCACTTTCTGCGATGTTGAACTTGTACTGTAAACGAGGTTCTTGTAAACAGAGCCGTTCCAAACTTTGGGGTGGCTGTGTCTTTTTGATTTTAATTTCCCTAAGCTATAGGACCATAAGTGGAAGTGCCCTAGGTTCTGTTGCTTTGTTTTTTAGATGTTTCAGGAAACACCATACACTTCTCCCGAGTGGTTGTTGGCAATTTACATCCCGCCCATCAGCATAACAAGGCTCCCAGTTCTCCATGGCCTGTCCTGCCTTTCTGGATTTTACACTTTTTTCAGATGGCCCTTTTGACCGGGGGGAAGTGAGACTTCATTGTAGTGCAGATTTCCTTTGCAAGCTTGCTTGGTTGGCCAAAAAGGGCGTATGCGTTTTTTCCTGAATATATTCAGGAAAAAACGCATACGCCCTTTTTGGCCAAGTGCATCATTGTGGACGTTCTGCCTCTTTTCCTATGCTTTCAATGCAATTCCAGTCTACCTCCTGAAATCGGTTTCCTGCAATTCTGCCCCGCTTTCAAGTCCTCTTGGCAGCCTTACTTCAGTCTATTTTTGGACGATAGCTGTCATTTATAACTCTGCAGGTTTGTGAATTACAGTGCCCCTGAGCTCCTTTCTTCAACTCGCTTTCTTTTGAGCTGGCCGCAACACCGCAGGATGGCTTCAGGCCCTAATCTGGTTCCGGCACGGCACGCTGAGCCTTTGGTTATTTCCTCTTCCTGGTGGGAAATGAGAGTTAAATTCGCCCGTCCAGACACCTCCAGCTAGCCTCTCATTGGTTCTCGCTATTCCTGTTCATCTTCCGCAGAAATTGCAAACTGGGCCAAACAGGAGGTTAAAGGGACTGACTCTCCAAGTGGGGAGAGTGTTAGTAAAGCGTCTGGAATGTTGCACCCGAGTACCAGGGGAGGAAAACTGAGACATATTTGAACACGTCTCCCGTTCACATGGTTGATCATACTTTGGTTCCACATGCATGTTTTAGCTGAAGGAAGAATACCTTAAACCTGGAGAGTTGAGACCCGTGTAATGGGTACCATGCAATATGACTTCAAAGGGTCTTCATTTGCTCACCGAACCTCTCCAATCCTATCACTGCTGCGTTTATGCCCCTGTACACATGCTTGATTCTCTTTCGGAGACATAGCAATCCATAGGTTTTAAGATACTTACTAGTCAGGTACATTCTTAGGCGTTTAATATGGGGTGTTGAGTCCATTTCGTTGAGCAAGGAGTAGCTCTTGTCTATTCCATATTTGACTTAAGGAACTTTATCTGTGCTCATTTCAATCTCTGGTTTTATGCAGCACCCCAACTCACCTTTACCCTTAAGCAAGCATAAGTTGGTTTTCTAAATTTGAGTCCCTGTTCTGTTCTGTAATTCCGTTCCTGTGTAGCCAAGTTTACATTCCGTGTATTACTGATATCTTATGATGTTTCTTTTTCTGTGTGACTTATTTCAGTTAGAATCATCATACCTGAATCCACTCATTGTGATGCTAAGGGCCTGATGACATAGATTTCATTGCTGAGTGATATTGCTTTGTAAGTAAATACCACAACTTCTTTATCCATTTTTCACTTTCTGCGATGTTGAACTTGTACTGTAAACGAGGTTCTTGTAAACAGAGGCGTCCCAAACTTTGGGGTGGCTGTGTCTTTTTGATTTTAATTTCCCTAAGCTATAGGACCATAAGTGGCAGTGCCCTAGGCTCTGTTGCTTTGTTTTTTAGATGTTTCAGGAAACACCATACACTTCTCCCGAGTGTCTGTTGGCAATTTACATCCCGCCCATCAGCATAACAAGGCTCCCAGTTCTCCATGGCCTGTCCTGCCTTTCTGGATTTTACACTTTTTTCAGATGGCCCTTTTGACCGGGGGGAAGTGAGACTTCATTGTAGTGCAGATTTCCTTTGCAAGCTTGCTTGGTTGGCCAAAAAGTGCGTATGCGTTTTTTCCTGAATATATTCAGGAAAAAACGCATACGCCCTTTTTGGCCAAGTGCATCATTGTGGACGTTCTGCCTCTTTTCCTATGCTTTCAATGCAATTCCAGTCTACCTCCTGAAATCGGTTTCCTGCAATTCTGCCCCGCTTTCAAGTCCTCTTGGCAGCCTTACTTCAGTCTATTTTTGGACGATAGCTGTCATTTATAACTCTGCAGGTTTGTGAATTACAGTGCCCCTGAGCTCCTTTCTTCAACTTGCTTTCTTTTGACCTGGCCGCAACACCGCAGGTTGGCTTCAGGCCCTAAACTGCTTCCGGCACGGCACGCTGAGCCTTTGGTTATTTCCTCTTCCTGCTGGGAAATGAGAGTTAAATTTGCCCGTCCAGACACCTCCAGCTAGTCTCTCATTGGTTCTCGCTATTCCTGTTCATCTTCCGCAGAAATTGCAAACTGGGCCAAACAGGAGGTTAAAGGCGCTGACTCTCCAAGTGGGGAGAGTGTTAGTAAAGCGTCTGGAATGTTGCACCCGAGTACCAGGGGAGGAAAACTGAGACATATTTGAACACGTCTCCCGTTCACATGGTTGATCATACTTGGGTTCCACATGCATGTTTTAGCTGAAGGAAGAATACCTAAAACCTGGGTAGTTGAAACCCGTGGAATGGGTACCATTCAATATGACTTCAAAGGGTCTTCATTTGCTCACCGAACCTCTCCAATCCTATCACTGCTGCGTTTATGCCCCTGTACACATGCTTGATTCTCTTTCGGAGACATAGTAATCCATAGGTTTTAAGATACTTACTAGTCAGGTACATTCTTAGGCGTTTAATATGGGGTGTTGAGTCCATTTCGTTGAGCAAGGAGTAGCTCTTGTCTATTCCATATTTGGCTTAAGGAACTTTATCTGTGCTCATTTCAATCTCTGGTTTTATGCAGCACCCCAACTCACCTTTCCCCTTAAGCAAGCATAAGTTGGTTTTCTAAATTTGAGACCCTGTTCTGTTTTGGAATGCAGTTCCTGTGTAGCCAAGTTTACATTCCGTGTATTAGTGATATCTTATGATGTTTCTTTTTCTGTGTGACTTATTTCAGTTAGAATCATCGTACCTGAATCCACTCATTATGCTGCTACGGGCCTGATTACATAGATTTCATTGCTGAGTGATACTGCATTGTACGTAAGTACCACAAGTTCTTTATCCATTTTTCACTTTCTCTGATATTGAACTTGTACGGTAAACGAGGTTTTTGTAAACGGAGGCGTCCCAAACTTTGGGGTGGCTGTGTCTTTTTGATTTTAATTTCCCTAAACTATAGGACCATAAGTGGAAGTGCCCTAGGTTCTGTTGCTTTGTTTTTTAGATGTTTCAGGAAACACCATACACTTCTCCCGAGTGATTGTTGGCAATTTACATCCCGCCCATCAGCATAACAAGGCTCCCAGTTCTCCATGGCCTGTCCTGCCTTTCTGGATTTTACACTTTTTTCAGATGGCCCTTTTGACCGGGGGGAAGTGAGACTTCATTGTAGTGCAGATTTCCTTTGCAAGCTTGCTTGGTTGGCCAAAAAGGGCGTATGCGTTTTTTCCTGAATATATTCAGGAAAAAACGCATACGCCCTTTTTGGCCAAGTGCATCATTGTGGACGTTCTGCCTCTTTTCCTATGCTTTCAATGCAATTCCAGTCTACCTCCTGAAATCGGTTTCCTGCAATTCTGCCCCGCTTTCAAGTCCTCTTGGCAGCCTTACTTCAGTCTATTTTTGGACGATAGCTGTCATTTATAACTCTGCAGGTTTGTGAATTACAGTGCCCCTGAGCTCCTTTCTTCAACTCGCTTTCTTGTAAGCTTGCCGCAACACCACAGGATGGCTTGAGGCCCTAATCTGGTTCCGGTACGGCACGCTGAGCCTTTGGTTATTTCCTCTTCATGGTGGGAAATGAGAGTTAAATTTGCCCGTCCAGACACCTCCAGCTAGCCTCTCATTGGTTCTCGCTATTAATGTTCATCTTCTGCAGAAATTGCAACCTGGGCCAAACAGGAGGTTAAAGGCGCTGACTCTCCAAGTGGGGAGAGTGTTAGTAAAGCGTCTGGAATGTTGCACCCGAGTACCAGGGGAGGAAAACTGAGACATATTTGAACACGTCTCCCATTCACATGGTTGATCATACTTGGGTTCCACATGCATGTTTTAGCTGAAGGAAGAATACCTTAAACCTGTGTAGTTGAGACCCGTGTAATGGGTACCATGCAATATGACTTCAAAGGGTCTTCATTTGCTCACCGAACCTCTCCAATCCTATCACTGCTGCGTTTATGCCCCTGTACACATGCTTGATTCTCTTTCGGAGACATAGCAATCCATAGGTTTTAAGATACTTACTAGTCAGGTACATTCTTAGGCGTTTAATATGCGGTGTTGAGTCCATTTCGTTGAGCAAGGAGTAGCTCTTGTCTATTCCATATTTGACTTAAGGAACTTTATCTGTGCTCATTTCAATCTCTGGTTTTATGCAGCACCCCAACTCACCTTTACCCTTAAGCAAGCATAAGTTGGTTTTCTAAATTTGAGACCCTGTTCTGTTCTGTAATTCAGTTCCTGTGTAGCCAAGTTTACATTCCGTGTATTACTGATATTTTATGATGTTTCTTTTTCTGTGTGACTTATTTCAGTTAGAATCATCATACCTGAATCCACTCATTGTGATGCTAAGGGCCTGATGACATAGATTTCATTGCTGAGTGATATTGCTTTGTAAGTAAATACCACAACTTCTTTATCCATTTTTCACTTTCTGCGATGTTGAACTTGTACTGTAAACGAGGTTCTTGTAAACAGAGGCGTCCCAAACTTTGGGGTGGCTGTGTCTTTTTGATTTTAATTTCCCTAAGCTATAGGACCATAAGTGGAAGTGCCCTAGGTTCTGTTGCTTTGTTTTTTAGATGTTTCAGGAAACACCATACACTTCTCCCGAGTGGTTGTTGGCAATTTACATCCCGCCCATCAGCATAACAAGGCTCCCAGTTCTCCATGGCCTGTCCTGCCTTTCTGGATTTTACACTTTTTTCAGATGGCCCTTTTGACCGGGGGGAAGTGAGACTTCATTGTAGTGCAGATTTCCTTTGCAAGCTTGCTTGGTTTGCCAAAAAGGGCGTATGCGTTTTTTCCTGAATATATTCAGGAAAAAACGCATACGCCCTTTTTGGCCAAGTGCATCATTGTGGACGTTCTGCCTCTTTTCCTATGTTTTCAATGCAATTCCAGTCTACCTCCTGAAATCGGTTTCCTGCAATTCTGCCCCGCTTTCAAGTCCTCTTGGCAGCCTTACTTCAGTCTATTTTTGGACGATAGCTGTCATTTATAACTCTGCAGGTTTGTGAATTACAGTGCCCCTGAGCTCCTTTCTTCAACTCGCTTTCTTGTGACCTGGCCGCAACACCGCAGGATGGCTTCAGGCCCTAATCTGGTTCCGGCCCGGCATGCTGAGCCTTTGGTTAATTCCTCTTCCTGGTGGGAAATGAGAGTTAAATTTGCCCGTCCAGACACCTCCAGCTAGCCTCTCATTGGTTCTCGCTATTCCTGTTCATCTTCCGCAGAAATTGCAAACTGGGCCAAACAGGAGGTGAAAGGGACTGACTCTCCAAGTGGGGAGAGTGTTAGTAAAGCGTCTGGAATGTTGCACCCGAGTACCAGGGGAGGAAAACTGAGACATATTTGAACACGTCTCCCATTCACATGGTTGATCATACTCTAGGTTCCACATGCATGTTTTAGCTGAAGGAAGAATACCTTAAACCTGGGTAGTTGAAACCCGTGGAATGGGTACCATGCAATATGACTTCAAAGGGTCTTCATTTGCTCACTGAACCTCTCCAATCCTATCACTGCTGTGTTTATGCCCCTGTACACATGCTTGATTCTCTTTCGGAGACATAGCAATCCATAGGTTTTAAGATACTTACTAGTCAGGTACATTCTTAGGCGTTTAATATGGGGTGTTGAGTCCATTTCGTTGAGCAAGGAGTAGCTCTTGTCTATTCCATATTTGACTTAAGGAACTTTATCTGTGCTCATTTCAATCTCTGGTTTTATGCAGCACCCCAACTCACCTTTACCCTTAAGCAAGCATAAGTTGGTTTTCTAAATTTGAGACCCTGTTCTGTTTTGGAATGCAGTTCCTGTGTAGCCAAGTTTACATTCCGTGTATTAGTGATATCTTATGATGTTTCTTTTTCTGTGTGACTTATTTCAGTTAGAATCATCGTACCTGAATCCACTCATTATGCTGCTACGGGCCTGATGACATAGATTTCATTGCTGAGGGATACTGCATTGTACGTAAGTACCACAACTTCTTTATCCATTTTTCACTTTCTGCAATGTTGAACTTGTACTGTAAACGAGGTTCTTGTAAACAGAGCCGTTCCAAACATTGGGGTGGCTGTGTCTTTTTGATTTTAATTTCCCTAAGCTATAGGACCATAAGTGGAAGTGCCCTAGGTTCTGTTGCTTTGTTTTTTAGATGTTTCAGGAAACATCATACACTTCTCCCGAATGGTTGTTGGCAATTTACATCCCGCCCATCAGCATAACAAGGCTCCCAGTTCTCCATGGCCTGTCCTGCCTTTCTGGATATTACACTTTTTTCAGATGGCCCTTTTGACCGGGGGGAAGTGAGACTTCATTGTAGTGCAGATTTCCTTTGCACGCTTGCTTGGTTGGCCAAAAAGGGCGTATGCGTTTTTTCCTGAATATATTCAGGAAAAAACTCATACGCCCTTTTTGGCCAAGTGCATCATTATGGACGTTCTTCCTCTTTTCCTATGCTTTCAATGCAATTCCAGTCTACCTCCTGAAATCGGTTTCGTGCAATTCTGCCCCGCTTTCAAGTCCTCTTGGCAGCTTTACTTCAGTCTATTTTTGGACGATAGCTGTCATTTATAACTCTGCAGGTTTGTGAATTACAGTGCCCCTGAGCTCCTTTCTTCAACTCGCTTTCTTTTGAGCTGGCCGCAACACCGCAGGATGGCTTCAGGCCCTAATCTGGTTCCGGTACGGCACGCTGAGCCTTTGGTTATTTCCTCTTCCTGGTGGGAAATGAGAGTTAAATTTGCCCGTCCAGACACCTCCAGCTAGCCTCTCATTGGTTCTCGCTATTCCTGTTCATCTTCCGCAGAAATTGCAAACTGGGCCAAACAGGAGGTTAAAGGCGCTGACTCTCCAAGTGGGGAGAGTGTTAGTAAAGCGTCTGGAATGTTGCACCCGAGTACCAGGGGAGGAAAACTGAGACATATTTGAACATGTCTCCCGTTCACATGGTTGATCATACTTGGGTTCCACATGCATGTTTTAGCTGAAGGAAGAATACCTTAAACCTGGAGAGTTGAGACCCGTGTAATGGGTACCATGCAATATGATTTTAAAAGGTCTTCATTTGCTCACCGAACCTCTCCAATCCTATCACTGCTGCGTTTATGCCCCTGTACACATGCTTGATTCTCTTTCGGAGACATAGCAATCCATAGGTTTTAAGATACTTACTAGTCAGGTACATTCTTAGGCGTTTAATATGCGGTGTTGAGTCCGTTTCGTTGAGCAAGGAGTAGCTCTTGTCTATTCCATATTTGACTTAAGGAAATTTATCTGTGCTCATTTCAATCTCTGGTTTTATGCAGCACCCCAACTCACCTTTCCCCTTAAGCAAGCATAAGTTGGTTTTCTAAATTTGAGACCCTGTTCTGTTCTGTAATTCAGTTCCTATGTAGCCAAGTTTACATTCCGTGTATTACTGATATCTTATGATGTTTCTTTTTCTGTGTGACTTATTTCAGTTAGAATCATCATACCTGAATCCACTCATTGTGATGCTAAGGGCCTGATGACATAGATTTCATTGCTGAGTGATATTGCTTTGTAAGTAAATACCACAACTTCTTTATCCATTTTTCACTTTCTGCGATGTTGAACTTGTACTGTAAACGAGGTTCTTGTAAACAGAGGCGTCCCAAACTTTTGGGTGGCTGTGTCTTTTTGATTTTAATTTCCCTAAGCTATAGGACCATAAGTGGCAGTGCCCTAGGCTCTGTTGCTTTGTTTTTTAGATGTTTCAGGAAACACCATACACTTCTCCCGAGTGTCTGTTGGCAATTTACATCCCGCCCATCAGCATAACAAGGCTCCCAGTTCTCCATGGCCTGTCCTGCCTTTCTGGATTTTACACTTTTTTCAGATGGCCCTTTTGACCGGGGGGAAGTGAGACTTCATTGTAGTGCAGATTTCCTTTGCAAGCTTGCTTGGTTTGCCAAAAAGGGCGTATGCGTTTTTTCCTGAATATATTCAGGGAAAAACGCATACGCCCTTTTTGGCCAAGTGCATCATTGTGGACGTTCTGCCTCTTTTCCTATGCTTTCAATGCAATTCCAGTCTACCTCCTGAAATCGGTTTCCTGCAATTCTGCCCCGCTTTCAAGTCCTCTTGGCAGCCTTACTTCAGTCTATTTTTGGACGATAGCTGTCATTTATAACTCTGCAGGTTTGTGAATTACAGTGCCCCTGAGCTCCTTTCTTCAACTTGCTTTCTTGTGACCTGGCCGCAACACCGCAGGATGGCTTCAGGCCCTAATCTGTTTCCGGGCCGGCATGCTGAGCCTTTGGTTAATTCCTCTTCCTGGTGGGAAATGAGAGTTAAATTTGCCCGTCCAGACACCTCCAGCTAGCCTCTCATTGGTTCTCGCTATTCCTGTTCATCTTCCGCAGAAATTGCAAACTGGGCCAAACAGGAGGTTAAAGGGACTGACTCTCCAAGTGGGGAGAGTGTTAGTAAAGCGTCTGGAATGTTGAACCCGAGTACCAGGGGAGGAAAACTGAGACATATTTGAACACGTCTCCCGATCACATGGTTGATCATACTCTGGGTTCCACATGCATGTTTTAGCTGAAGGAAGAATACCTTAAACCTGGAGAGTTGAGACCCGTGGAATGGGTACCATGCAATATGACTTCAAAGGGTCTTCATTTGCTCACCGAACCTCTCCAATCCTATCACTGCTGCGTTTATGCCCCTGTACACACGCTTGATTCTCTTTTGGAGACATAGCAATCCATAGGTTTTAAGATACTTACTAGTCAGGTACATTCTTAGGCGTTTAATATGGGGTTTTGAGTCCATTTCGTTGAGCAAGGAGTAGCTCTTGTCTATTCCATATTTGGCTTAAGGAACTTTATCTGTGCTCATTTCAATCTCTGGTTTTATGCAGCACCCCAACTCACCTTTACCCTTAAGCAAGCATAAGTTGGTTTTCTAAATTTGAGACCCTGTTCTGTTTTGGAATGCAGTTCCTGTGTAGCCAAGTTTACATTCCGTGTATTAGTGATATCTTATGATGTTTCTTTTTCTGTGTGACTTATGTCAGTTAGAATCATCGTACCTGAATCCACTCATTATGCTGCTACGGGCCTGATGACATAGATTTCATTGCTGAGTGATACTGCATTGTACGTAAGTACCACAAGTTCTTTATCCATTTTTCACTTTCTGTGATGTTGAACTTGTACTGTAAACGAGGTTCTTGTAAACAGAGGCGTCCCAAACTTTGGGGTGGCTGTGTCTTTTTGATTTTAATTTCCCTAAACTATAGGACCATAAGTGGAAATGCCCTAGGTTCTGTTGCTTTGTTTTTTAGATGTTTCAGGAAACACCATACACTTCTCCCGAGTGGTTGTTGGCAATTTACATCCCGCCCATCAGCATAACAAGGCTCCCAGTTCTCCATGGCCTGTCCTGCCTTTCTGGATTTTACACTTTTTTCAGATGGCCCTTTTGACCGGGGGGAAGTGAGACTTCATTGTAGTGCAGATTTCCTTTGCAAGCTTGCTTGGTTGGCCAAAAAGGGCGTATGCGTTTTTTCCTGAATATATTCAGGAAAAAACGCATACGCCCTTTTTGGCCAAGTGCATCATTGTGGACGTTCTGCCTCTTTTCCTATGCTTTCAATGCAATTCCAGTCTACCTCCTGAAATCGGTTTCCTGCAATTCTGCCCTGCTTTCAAGTCCTCTTGGCGGCCTTACTTCAGTCTATTTTTGGACGATAGCTGTCATTTATAACTCTGCAGGTTTGTGAATTACAGTGCCCCTGAGCTCCTTTCTTCAACTCGCTTTCTTGTGACCTGGCCGCAACACCGCAGGATGGCTTCAGGCCCTAATCTGGTTCCGGCCCGGCATGCTGAGCCTTTGGTTAATTCCTCTTCCTGGTGGGAAATGAGAGTTAAATTTGCCCGTCCAGACACCTCCAGCTAGCCTCTCATTGGTTCTCGCTATTCCTGTTCATCTTCCGCAGAAATTGCAAACTGGGCCAAACAGGAGGTTAAAGGGACTGACTCTCCAAGTGGGGAGAGTGTTAGTAAAGCGTCTGGAATGTTGAACCCGAGTACCAGGGGAGGAAAACTGAGACATATTTGAACACGTCTCCCGATCACATGGTTGATCATACTCTAGGTTCCACATGCATGTTTTAGCTGAAGGAAGAATACCTTAAACCTGGGTAGTTGAAACCCGTGGAATGGGTACCATGCAATATGACTTCAAAGGGTCTTCATTTGCTCACCGAACCTCTCCAATCCTATCACTGCTGCGTTTATGCCCCTGTACACATGCTTGATTCTCTTTCGGAGACATAGCAATCCATAGGTTTTAAGATACTTACTAGTCAGGTACATTCTTAGGCATTTAATATGGGGTGTTGAGTCCATTTCGTTGAGCAAGGAGTAGCTCTTGTCTATTTCATATTTGGCTTAAGGAACTTTATCTGTGCTCATTTCAATCTCTGGTTTTATGCAGCACCCCAACTCACCTTTCCCCTTAAGCAAGCATAAGTTGGTTTTCTAAATTTGAGACCCTGTTCTGTTTTGGAATGCAGTTCCTGTGTAGCCAAGTTTACATTCCGTGTATTAGTGATATCTTATGATGTTTCTTTTTCTGTGTGACTTATTTCAGTTAGAATCATCGTACCTGAATCCACTCATTATGCTGCTACGGGCCTGATGACATAGATTTCATTGCTGAGTGATACTGCATTGTACATAAGTACCACAAGTTCTTTATCCATTTTTCACTTTCTGTGATGTTGAACTTGTACTGTAAACAAGGTTCTTGTAAACAGAGGCGTCCCAAACTTTGGGGTGGCTGTGTCTTTTTGATTTTAATTTCCCTAAGCTATAGGACCATAAGTGGAAGTGCCCTAGGTTCTGTTGCTTTGTTTTTTAGATGTTTCAGGAAACACCATACACTTCTCCCGAGTGGTTGTTGGCAATTTACATCCCGCCCATCAGCATAACAAGGCTCCCAGTTCTCCATGGCCTGTCCTGCCTTTCTGGATTTTACACTTTTTTCAGATGGCCCTTTTGACCAGGGGGAAGTGAGACTTCATTGTAGTGCAGATTTCCTTTGCAAGCTTGCTTGGTTGGCCAAAAAGGGCGTATGCGTTTTTTCCTGAATATATTCAGGAAAAAACGCATACGCCCTTTTTGGCCAAGTGCATCATTGTGGACGTTCTGCCTCTTTTCCTATGCTTTCAATGCAATTCCAGTCTACCTCCTGAAATCGGTTTCCTGCAATTCTGCCCCGCTTTCAAGTCCTCTTGGCAGCCTTACTTCAGTCTATTTTTGGACGATAGCTGTCATTTATAACTCTGCAGGTTTGTGATTTACAGTGCCCCTGAGCTCCTTTCTTCAACTCGCTTTCTTTTGAGCTGGCCGCAACACCGCAGGATGGCTTCAGGCCCTAATCTGGTTCCGGCCCGGCATGCTGAGCCTTTGGTTAATTCCTCTTCCTGGTGGGAAATGAGAGTTAAATTTGCCCGCCCAGACACCTCCAGCTAGTCTCTCATTGGTTCTCGCTATTCCTGTTCATCTTCCGCAGAAATTGCAAACTGGGCCAAACAGGAGGTTAAAGGCGCTGACTCTCCAAGTGGGGAGAGTGTTAGTAAAGCGTCTGGAATGTTGCACCCGAGCACCAGGGGAGGAAAACTGAGACATATTTGAACACGTCTCCCGTTCACATGGTTGATCATACTTGGGTTCCACATGCATGTTTTAGCTGAAGGAAGAATACCTTAAACCTGGAGAGTTGAGACCCGTGTAATGGGTACCATGCAATATGACTTCAAAGGGTCTTCATTTGCTCACCGAACCTCTCCAATCCTATCACTGCTGCGTTTATGCCCGTGTACACATGCTTGATTCTCTTTTGGAGACATAGCCATCCATAGGTTTTACGATACTTACTAGTCAGGTACATTCTTAGGCGTTTAATATGCGGTGTTGAGTCCATTTCGTTGAGCAAGGAGTAGCTCTTGTCTATTCCATATTTGACTTAAGGAACTTTATCTGTGCTCATTTCAATCTCTGGTTTTATGCAGCACCCCAACTCACCTTTACCCTTAAGCAAGCATAAGTTGGTTTTCTAAATTTGAGACCCTGTTCTGTTCTGTAATTCAGTTCCTGTGTAGCCAAGTTTACATTCCGTGTATTACTGATATCTTATGATGTTTCTTTTTCTGTGTGACTTATTTCAGTTAGAATCATCATACCTGAATCCACTCATTGTGATGCTAAGGGCCTGATGACATAGATTTCATTGCTGAGTGATATTGCTTTGTAAGTAAATACCACAACTTCTTTATCCATTTTTCACTTTCTGCGATGTTGAACTTGTACTGTAAACGAGGTTCTTGTAAACAGAGGCGTCCCAAACTTTGGGGTGCCTGTGTCTTTTTGATTTTAATTTCCCTAAGCTATAGGACCATAAGTGGCAGTGCCCTAGGCTCTGTTGCTTTGTTTTTTAGATGTTTCAGGAAACACCATACACTTCTCCCGAGTGTCTGTTGGCAATTTACATCCCGCCCATCAGCATAACAAGGCTCCCAGTTCTCCATGGCCTGTCCTGCCTTTCTGGATTTTACACTTTTTTCAGATGGCCCTTTTGACCGGGGGGAAGTGAGACTTCATTGTAGTGCAGATTTCCTTTGCAAGCTTGCTTGGTTGGCCAAAAAGGGCGTATGCGTTTTTTCCTGAATATATTCAGGAAAAAACGCATACGCCCTTTTTGGCCAAGTGCATCATTGTGGACGTTCTGCCTCTTTTCCTATGCTTTCAATGCAATTCCAGTCTACTTCCTGAAATCGGTTTCCTGCAATTCTGCCCCGCTTTCAAGTCCTCTTGGCAGCCTTACTTCAGTCTATTTTTGGACGATAGCTGTCATTTATAACTCTGCAGGTTTGTGAATTACAGTGCCCCTGAGCTCCTTTCTTCAACCCGCTTTCTTTTGAGCTGGCCGCAACACCGCAGGATGGCTTCAGGCCCTAATCTGGTTCCGGCCCGGCATGCTGAGCCTTTGGTTAATTCCTCTTCCTGGTGGGAAATGAGAGTTAAATTTGCCCGTCCAGACACCTCCAGCTAGCCTCTCATTGGTTCTCGCTATTCCTGTTCATCTTCCGCAGAAATTGCAAACTGGGCCAAACAGGAGGTTAAAGGGACTGACTCTCCAAGTCGGGAGAGTGTTAGTAAAGCGTCTGGAATGTTGCACCTGAGTACCAGGGGAGGAAAACTGAGACATATTTGAACACGTCTCCCGTTCACATGGTTGATCATACTCTGGGTTCCACATGCATGTTTTAGCTGAAGGAAGAATACCTTAAACATGGAGAGTTGAGACCCGTGGAATGGGTACCATGCAACATGACTTCAAAGGGTCTTCATTTGCTCACCGAACCTCTCCAATCCTATCACTGCTGCGTTTATGCCCCTGTACACATGCTTGATTCTCTTTCGGAGACATAGCAATCCATAGGTTTTAAGATACTTACTAGTCAGGTACATTCTTAGGCGTTTAATATGGGGTGTTGAGTCCATTTCGTTGAGCAAGGAGTAGCTCTTGTCTATTCCATATTTGGCTTAAGGAACTTTATCTGTGCTCATTTCAATCTCTGGTTTTATGCAGCACCCCAACTCACCTTTCCCCTTAAGCAAGCATAAGTTGGTTTTCTAAATTTGAGACCCTGTTCTGTTTTGGAATGCAGTTCCTGTGTAGCCAAGTTTACATTCCGTGTATTAGTGATATCTTATGATGTTTCTTTTTCTGTGTGACTTATTTCAGTTAGAATCATCGTACCTGAATCCACTCATTATGCTGCTACGGGCCTGATGACATAGATTTCATTGCTGAGTGATACTGCATTGTACGTAAGTACCACAAGTTCTTTATCCATTTTTCACTTTCTGTGATGTTGAACTTGTACTGTAAACGAGGTTCTTGTAAACAGAGGCGTCCCAAACTTTGCGGTGGCGGTGTCTTTTTGATTTTAATTTCCCTAAGCTATAGGACCATAAGTGGAAGTGCCCTAGGTTCTGTTGCTTTGTTTTTTAGATGTTTCAGGAAACACCATACACTTCTCCCGAGTGTCTGTTGGCAATTTACATCCCGCCCATCAGCATAACAAGGCTCCCAGTTCTCCATGGCCTGTCCTGCCTTTCTGGATTTTACACTTTTTTCAGATGGCCCTTTTGACCGGGGGGAAGTGAGACTTCATTGTAGTGCAGATTTCCTTTGCAAGCTTGCTTGGTTGGCCAAAAAGGGCGTATGCGTTTTTTCCTGAATATATTCAGGAAAAAACGCATACGCCCTTTTTGGCCAAGTGCATCATTGTGGACGTTCTGCCTCTTTTCCTATGCTTTCAATGCAATTCCAGTCTACCTCCTGAAATCGGTTTCCTGCAATTCTGCCCCGCTTTCAAGTCCTCTTGGCAGCCTTACTTCAGTCTATTTTTGGACGATAGCTGTCATTTATAACTCTGCAGGTTTGTGAATTACAGTGCCCCTGAGCTCCTTTCTTCAACTCGCTTTCTTGTGACCTGGCCGCAACACCGCAGGATGGCTTCAGGCCCTAATCTGTTTCCGGGCCGGCATGCTGAGCCTTTGGTTAATTCCTCTTCCTGGTGGGAAATGAGAGTTAAATTTGCCCGTCCAGACACCTCCAGCTAGCCTCTCATTGGTTCTCGCTATTCCTGTTCATCTTCCGCAGAAATTGCAAACTGGGCCAAACAGGAGGTTAAAGGGACTGACTCTCCAAGTGGGGAGAGTGTTAGTAAAGCGTCTGGAATGTTGAACCCGAGTACCAGGGGAGGAAAACTGAGACATATTTGAACACGTCTCCCGATCACATGGTTGATCATACTCTGGGTTCCACATGCATGTTTTAGCTGAAGGAAGAATACCTTAAACCTGGAGAGTTGAGACCCGTGGAATGGGTACCATGCAATATGACTTCAAAGGGTCTTCATTTGCTCACCGAACCTCTCCAATCCTATCACTGCTGCGTTTATGCCCCTGTACACAGGCTTGATTCTCTTTTGGAGACATAGCAATCCATAGGTTTTAAGATACTTACTAGTCAGGTACATTCTTAGGGGTTTAATATGGGGTTTTGAGTCCATTTCGTTGAGCAAGGAGTAGCTCTTGTCTATTCCATATTTGGCTTAAGGAACTTTATCTGTGCTCATTTCAATCTCTGGTTTTATGCAGCACCCCAACTCACCTTTACCCTTAAGCAAGCATAAGTTGGTTTTCTAAATTTGAGACCCTGTTCTGTTTTGGAATGCAGTTCCTGTGTAGCCAAGTTTACATTCCGTGTATTAGTGATATCTTATGATGTTTCTTTTTCTGTGTGACTTATGTCAGTTAGAATCATCGTACCTGAATCCACTCATTATGCTGCTACGGGCCTGATGACATAGATTTCATTGCTGAGTGATACTGCATTGTACGTAAGTACCACAAGTTCTTTATCCATTTTTCACTTTCTGCGATGTTGAACTTGTACTGTAAACGAGGTTCTTGTAAACAGAGCCGTTCCAAACTTTGGGGAGCTGTGTCTTTTTGATTTTAATTTCCCTAAGCTATAGGACCATAAGTGGAAGTGCCCTAGGCTCTGTTGCTTTGTTTTTTAGATGTTTCAGGAAACACCATACACTTCTCCCGAGTGGTTGTTGGCAATTTACATCCCGCCCATCAGCATAACAAGGCTCCCAGTTCTCCATGGCCTGTCCTGCCTTTCTGGATTTTACACTTTTTTCAGATGGCCCTTTTGACCGGGGGGAAGTGAGACTTCATTGTAGTGCAGATTTCCTTTGCAAGCTTGCTTGGTTGGCCAAAAAGGGCGTATGCGTTTTTTCCTGAATATATTCAGGAAAAAACGCATACGCCCTTTTTGGCCAAGTGCATCATTGTGGACGTTCTGCCTCTTTTCCTATGCTTTCAATGCAATTCCAGTCTACCTCCTGAAATCGGTTTCCTGCAATTCTGCCCCGCTTTCAAGTCCTCTTGGCAGCCTTACTTCAGTCTATTTTTGGACGATAGCTGTCATTTATAACTCTGCAGGTTTGTGAATTACAGTGCCCCTGAGCTCCTTTCTTCAACTCGCTTTCTTTTGAGCTGGCCGCAACACCGCAGGATGGCTTCAGGCCCTAATCTGGTTCCGGCACGGCACGCTGAGCCTTTGGTTAATTCCTCTTCCTGGTGGGAAATGAGAGTTAAATTTGCCCATCCAGACACCTCCAGCTTGCCTCTCATTGGTTCTCGCTATTCCTGTTCATCTTCCGCAGAAATTGCAAACTGGGCCAAACAGGAGGTTAAAGGGACTGACTCTCCAAGTCGGGAGAGTGTTAGTAAAGCGTCTGGAATGTTGCACCCGAGTACCAGGGTACGAAAACTGAGACATATTTGAACACGTCTCCCGATCACATGGTTGATCATACTCTAGGTTCCACATGCATGTTTTAGCTGAAGGAAGAATACCTTAAACCTGGGTAGTTGAAACCCGTGGAATGGGTACCATGCAATATGACTTCAAAGGGTCTTCATTTGCTCACCGAACCTCTCCAATCCTATCACTGCTGCGTTTATGCCCCTGTACACATGCTTGATTCTCTTTCGGAGACATAGCAATCCATAGGTTTTAAGATACTTACTAGTCAGGTACATTCTTAGGTGTTTAATATGCGGTGTTGAGTCCATTTCGTTGAGCAAGGAGTAGCTCTTGTCTATTCCATATTTGGCTTAAGGAACTTTATCTGTGCTCATTTCAATCTTGGTTTTATGCAGCACCCCAACTCACCTTTCCCCTTAAGCAAGCATAAGTTGGTTTTCTAAATTTGAGACCCTGTTCTGTTTTGGAATGCAGTTCCTGTGTAGCCAAGTTTACATTCCGTGTATTAGTGATATCTTATGATGTTTCTTTTTCTGTGTGACTTATTTCAGTTAGAATCATCGTACCTGAATCCACTCATTATGCTGCTACGGGCCTGATGACATAGATTTCATTGCTGAGTGATACTGCATTGTACGTAAGTACCACAAGTTGTTTATCCATTTTTCACTTTCTGTGATATTGAACTTGTACGGTAAACGAGGTTCTTGTAAACAGAGGCGTCCCAAACTTTGGGGTGGCTGTGTCTTTTTGATTTTAATTTCCCTAAGCTATAGGACCATAAGTGGAAGTGCCCTAGGCTCTGTTGCTTTGTTTTTTAGATGTTTCAGGAAACACCATACACTTCTCCCAAGTGTCTGTTGGCAATTTACATCCCGCCCATCAGCATAACAAGGCTCCCAGTTCTCCATGGCCTGTCCTGCCTTTCTGGATTTTACACTTTTTTCAGATGGCCCTTTTGACCGGGGGGAAGTGAGACTTCATTGTAGTGCAGATTTCCTTTGCAAGCTTGCTTGGTTGGCCAAAAAGGGCGTATGCGTCTTTTCCTGAATATATTCAGGAAAAAACGCATACGCCCTTTTTGGCCAAGTGCATCATTGTGGACGTTCTGCCTCTTTTCCTATGCTTTCAATGCAATTCCAGTCTACCTCCTGAAATCGGTTTCCTGCAATTCTGCCCCGCTTTCAAGTCCTCTTGGCAGCCTTACTTCAGTCTATTTTTGGACGATAGCTGTCATTTATAACTCTGCAGGTTTGTGAATTACAGTGCCCCTGAGCTCCTTTCTTCAACTCGCTTTCTTGTGACCTGGCCGCAACACCGCAGGATGGCTTCAGGCCCTAATGTGGTTCCGGCACGGCACGCTGAGCCTTTGGTTATTTCCGCCTCCTGGTGGGAAATGAGAGTTAAATTTGCCCGTTTAGACATCTCCAGCTAGTCTCTCATTGGTTCTCGCTATTCCTGTTCATCTTCCGCAGAAATTGCAAACTGGGCCAAACAGGAGGTTAAAGGGACTGACTCTCCAAGTCGGGAGAGTGTTAGTAAAGTGTCTGGAATGTTGCACCCGAGTACCAGGGTACGAAAACTGAGACATATTTGAACACGGCTCCCGTTCACACGGATGATCATACTCTAGGTTCCACATGCATGTTTTAGCTGAAGGAAGAATACCTTAAACCTTGGTAGTTGAAACCCGTGGAATGGGTACCATGCAACATGACTTCAAAGGGTCTTCACTTGCTCACCGAACCTCTCCAATCCTATCACTGCTGCGTTTATGCCCCTGTACACATGCTTGATTCTCTTTCGGAGACATAGCAATCCATAGGTTTTAAGATACTTACTAGTCAGGTACATTCTTAGGCGTTTAATATGCGGTGTTGAGTCCATTTCGTTGAGCAAGGAGTAGCTCTTGTCTATACCATATTTGACTTAAGGAACTTTATCTGTGCTCATTTCAATCTCTGGTTTTATGCAGCACCCCAACTCACCTTTACCCTTAAGCAAGCATAAGTTGGTTTTCTAAATTTGAGACCCTGTTCTGTTCTGTAATTCAGTTCCTATGTAGCCAAGTTTACATTCCGTGTATTACTGATATCTTATGATGTTTCTTTTTCTGTGTGACTTATTTCAGTTAGAATCATCATACCTCAATCCACTCATTGTGCTGCTAAGGGCCTGATGACACAGATTTCATTGCTGAGTGATATTGCTTTGTAAGTAAATACCACAACTTCTTTATCCATTTTTCACTTTCTGCGATGTTGAACTTGTACTGTAAACGAGGTTCTTGTAAACAGAGGCGTCCCAAACTTTGGGGTGGCTGTGTCTTTTTGATTTTAATTTCCCTAAGCTATAGGACCATAAGTGGCAGTGCCCTAGGCTCTGTTGCTTTGTTTTTTAGATGTTTCAGGAAACACCATACACTTCTCCCGAGTGTCTGTTGGCAATTTACATCCCGCCCATCAGCATAACAAGGCTCCCAGTTCTCCATGGCCTGTCCTGCCTTTCTGGATTTTACACTTTTTTCAGATGGCCCTTTTGACCGGGGAGAAGTGAGACTTCATTGTAGTGCAGATTTCCTTTGCAAGCTTGCTTGGTTGGCCAAAAAGGGCGTATGCGTTTTTTCCTGAATATATTCAGGAAAAAACGCATACGCCCTTTTTGGCCAAGTGCATCATTGTGGACGTTCTGCCTCTTTTCCTATGCTTTCAATGCAATTCTAGTCTACCTCCTGAAATTGGTTTCCTGCAATTCTGCCCCGCTTTCAAGTCCTCTTGGCAGCCTTACTTCAGTCTATTTTTAGACGATAGCTGTCATTTATAACTCTGCAGGTTTGTGAATTACAGTGCCCCTGAGCTCCTTTCTTCAACTCGCTTTCTTGTGACCTGGCCGCAACACCGCAGGATGGCTTCAGGCCCTAATCTGGTTCCGGCCCGGCATGCTGAGCCTTTGGTTAATTCCTCTTCCTGGTGGGAAATGAGAGTTAAATTTGCCCGTCCAGACACCTCCAGATAGCCTCTCATTGGTTCTCGCTATTCCTGTTCATCTTCCGCAGAAATTGCAAACTGGGCCAAACAGGAGGTTAAAGGGACTGACTCTCCAAGTGGGGAGAGTGTTAGTAAAGCATCTGGAATGTTGCACCCGAGTACCAGGGGAGGAAAACTGAGACATAATTGAACACGTCTCCCATTCACATGGTTGATCATACTCTGGGTTCCACATGCATGTTTTAGCTGAAGGAAGAATACCTTAAACCTGGAGAGTTGAGACCCGTGGAATGGGTACCATGCAATATGACTTCAAAGGGTTTTCATTTGCTCACCGAACCTCTCCAATCCTATCACTGCTGCGTTTATGCCCCTGTACACACGCTTGATTCTCTTTTGGAGACATAGCAATCCATAGGTTTTAAGATACTTACTAGTCAGGTACATTCTTAGGCGTTTAATATGGGGTGTTGAGTCCATTTAGTTGAGCAAGGAGTAGCTCTTGTCTATTCCATATTTGGCTTAAGGAACTTTATCTGTGCTCATTTCAATCTCTGGTTTTATGCAGCACCCCAACTCACCTTTCCCCTTAAGCAAGCATAAGTTGTTTTCCTAAATTTGAGACCCTGTTCTGTTTTGGAATGCAGTTCCTGTGTAGCCAAGTTTACATTCCATGTATTAGTGATATCTTATGATGTTTCTTTTTCTGTGTGACTTATTTCAGTTAGAATCATCGTACCTGAATCCACTCATTATGCTGCTATGGGCCTGATGACATAGATTTCATTGCTGAGTGATACTGCATTGTACGTAAGTACCACAAGTTCTTTATCCATTTTTCACTTTCTGTGATATTGAACTTGTACGGTAAACGAGGTTCTTGTAAACGGAGGCGCCCCAAACTTTGGGGTGGCTGTGTCTTTTTGATTTTAATTTCCCTAAGCTATAGGACCATAAGTGGCAGTGCCCTAGGCTCTGTTGCTTTGTTTTTTAGATGTTTCAGGAAACACCATACACTTCTCCCGAGTGGTTGTTGGCAATTTACATCCCGCCCATCAGCATAACAATGCTCCCAGTTCTCAATGGCCTGTCCTGCCATTCTGGATTTTACACTTTTTTCAGATGGCCCTTTTGACCGGGGGGAAGTGAGACTTCATTGTAGTGCAGATTTCCTTTGCAAGCTTGCTTGGTTGGCCAAAAAGGGCGTATGCGTTTTTTCCTGAATATATTCAGGAAAAAACGCATATGCCCTTTTCGGCCAAGTGCATCATTGTGGACGTTCTGCCTCTTTTCCTATGCTTTCAATGCAATTCCAGTCTACCTCCTGAAATCGGCTTCCTGCAATTCTGCCCCGCTTTCAAGTCCTCTTGGCAACCTTACTTCAGTCTATTTTTGGACGATAGCTGTCATTTATAACTCTGCAGGTTTGTGAATTACAGTGCCCCTGAGCTCCTTTCTTCAACTCGGTTTCTTTTGAGCTGGCCGCAACACCGCAGGATGGCTTCAGGCCCTAATCTGGTTCCGGTACGGCACGCTGAGCCTTTGGTTATTTCCTCTTCCTGGTGGGAAATGAGAGTTAAATTTGCCCGTCCAGACACCTCCAGCTAGCCTCTCATTGGTTCTCGCTATTCCTGTTCATCTTCCGCAGAAATTGCAAACTGGGCCAAACAGGAGGTTAAAGGCGCTGACTCTCCAAGTGGGGAGAGTGTTAGTAAAGCGTCTGGAATGTTGCACCCGAGTACCAGGGGAGGAAAACTGAGACATATTTGAACACGTCTCCCGTTCACATGGTTGATCATACTTGGGTTCCACATGCATGTTTTAGCTGAAGGAAGAATACCTTAAACCTGGAGAGTTGAGACCCGTGTAATGGGTACCATGCAATATGATTTCAAAGGGTCTTCATTTGCACACCGAACCTCTCCAATCCTATCACTGCTGCGTTTATGCCCCTGTACACATGCTTGATTCTCTTTCGGAGACATAGCAATCCATAGGTTTTAAGATACTTACTAGTCAGGTACATTCTTAGGCGTTTAATATGCGGTGTTGAGTCCATTTCGTTGAGCAAGGAGTAGCTCTTGTCTATTCCATATTTGACTTAAGGAACTTTATCTGTGCTCATTTCAATCTCTGGTTTTATGCAGCACCCCAACTCACCTTTACCCTTAAGCAAGCATAAGTTGGTTTTCTAAATTTGAGACCCTGTTCTGTTCTGTAATTCAGTTCCTATGTAGCCAAGTTTACATTCCGTGTATTACTGATATCTCATGATGTTTCTTTTTCTGTGTGACTTATTTCAGTTAGAATCATCATACCTGAATCCACTCATTGTGCTGCTAAGGGCCTGATGACACAGATTTCATTGCTGAGTGATATTGCTTTGTAAGTAAATACCACAACTTCTTTATCCATTTTTCACTTTCTGCGATGTTGAACTTGTACTGTAAACGAGGTTCTTGTCAACAGAGCCGTTCCAAACTTTGGGGTGGCTGTGTCTTTTTGATTTTAATTTCCCTAAGCTATAGGACCATAAGTGGAAGTGCCCTAGGTTCTGTTGCTTTGTTTTTTAGATGTTTCAGGAAACACCATACACTTCTCCCGAGTGGTTGTTGGCAATTTACATCCCGCCCATCAGCATAACAAGGCTCCCAGTTCTCCATGGCCTGTCCTGCCTTTCTGGATTTTACACTTTTTTCAGATGGCCCTTTTGACAGGGGGGAAGTGAGACTTCATTGTAGTGCAGATTTCCTTTGCAAGCTTGCTTGGTTGGCCAAAAAGGGCATATGCGTTTTTTCCTGAATATATTCAGGAAAAAACGCATACGCCCTTTTTGGCCAAGTGCATCATTGTGGACGTTCTGCCTCTTTTCCTATGCTTTCAATGCAATTCCAGTCTACCTCCTGAAATCGGTTTCCTGCAATTCTGCCCCGCTTTCAAGTCCTCTTGGCAGCCTTACTTCAGTCTATTTTTGGACGATAGCTGTCATTTATAACTCTGCAGGTTTGTGAATTACAGTGCCCCTGAGCTCCTTTCTTCAACTCGGTTTCTTTTGAGCTGGCCGCAACACCGCAGGATGGCTTCAGGCCCTAATCTGGTTCCGGTACGGCACGCTGAGCCTTTGGTTATTTCCTCTTCCTGTTGGGAAATGAGAGTTAAATTTGCCCGTCCAGACACCTCCAGCTAGTCTCTCATTGGTTCTCGCTATTCCTGTTCATATTCCGCAGGAATTGCAAACTGGGCCAAACAGGAGGTTAAAGGGACTGACTCTCCAAGTCGGGAGAGTGTTAGTAAAGCGTCTGGAATGTTGCACCTGAGTACCAGGGGAGGAAAACTGAGACATAATTGAACACGTCTCCCGTTCACATGGTTGATCATACTCTGGGTTCCACATGCATGTTTTAGCTGAAGGAAGAATACCTTAAACCTGGAGAGTTGAGACCCGTGGAATGGGTACCATGCAATATGACTTCAAAGGGTCTTCATTTGCTCACCGAACCTCTCCAATCCTATCACTGCTGCGTTTATGCCCCTGTACACACGCTTGATTCTCTTTTGGAGACATAGCAATCCATAGGTTTTAAGATACTTACTAGTCAGGTACATTCTTAGGCGTTTAATATGCGGTGTTGAGTCCATTTCGTTGAGCAAGGAGTAGCTCTTGTCTATTCCATATTTGGCTTAAGGAACTTTATGTGTGCTCATTTCAATCTCTGGTTTTATGCAGCACCCCAACTCACCTTTCCCCTTAAGCAAGCATAAGTTGGTTTTCTAAATTTGAGACCCTGTTCTGTTTTGGAATGCAGTTCCTGTGTAGCCAAGTTTACATTCCGTGTATTAGTGATATCTTATGATGTTTCTTTTTCTGTGTGACTTATTTCAGTTAGAATCATCGTACCTGAATCCACTCATTATGCTGCTACGGGCCTGATGACATAGATTTCATTGCTGAGTGATACTGCATTGTACGTAAGTACCACAAGTTGTTTATCCATTTTTCACTTTCTGTGATATTGAACTTGTACGGTAAACGAGGTTCTTGTAAACGGAGGCGTCCCAAACTTTGGGGTGGCTGTGTCTTTTTGATTTTAATTTCCCTAAGCTATAGGACCATAAGTGGAAGTGCCCTAGGCTCTGTTGCTTTGTTTTTTAGATGTTTCAGGAAACACCATACACTTCTCCCGAGTGGTTGTTGGCAGTTTACATCCCTCCCATCAGCATAACAAGGCTCCCAGTTCTCCATGGCCTGTCCTGCCTTTCTGGATTTTACACTTTTTTCAGATGGCCCTTTTGACCGGGGGGAAGTGAGACTTCATTGTAGTGCAGATTTCCTTTACAAGCTTGCTTGGTTGGCCAAAAAGGGCGTATGCGTTTTTTCCTGAATATATTCAGGAAAAAACGCATACGCCCTTTTTGGCCAAGTGCATCATTGTGGACGTTCTGCCTCTTTTCCTATGCTTTCAATGCAATTCCAGTCTACCTCCTGAAATCGGTTTCCTGCAATTCTGCCCCGCTTTCAAGTCCTCTTGGCAGCCTTACTTCAGTCTATTTTTGGACGATAGCTGTCATTTATAACTCTGCAGGTTTGTGAATTACAGTGCCCCTGAGCTCCTTTCTTCAACTCGCTTTCTTTTGAGCTGGCCGCAACACCGCAGGATGGCTTCAGGCCCTAATCTGGTTCCGGTACGGCACGCTGAGCCTTTGGTTATTTCCTCTTCCTGGTGGGAAATGAGAGTTAAATTTGCCCGTCCAGACACCTCCAGCTAGTCTCTCATTGGTTCTCGCTATTCCTGTTCATCTTCCGCAGAAATTGCAAACTGGGCCAAACAGGAGGTTAAAGGCGCTGACTCTCCAAGTGGGGAGAGTGTTAGTAAAGCGTCTGGAATGTTGCACCCGAGTACCAGGGGAGGAAAACTGAGACATATTTGAACACGTCTCCCGTTCACATGGTTGATCATACTTGGGTTCCACATGCATGTTTTAGCTGAAGGAAGAATACCTTAAACCTGGGTAGTTGAAACCCGTGGAATGGGTACCATGCAATATGACTTCAAAGGGTCTTCATTTGCTCACCGAACCTCTCCAATCCTATCACTGCTGCGTTTATGCCCCTGTACACATGCTTGATTCTCTTTCGGAGACATAGCAATCCATAGGTTTTACGATACTTACTAGTCAGGTACATTCTTAGGCGTTTAATATGGGGTGTTGAGTCCATTTCGTTGAGCAAGGAGTAGCTCTTGTCTATT
The DNA here is from genome assembly GCF_951394435.1 of Stenella coeruleoalba. Classification (NCBI taxonomy): domain Eukaryota; kingdom Metazoa; phylum Chordata; class Mammalia; order Artiodactyla; family Delphinidae; genus Stenella; species Stenella coeruleoalba. Next base: position 116,662 of record NW_027646244.1, on the reverse strand, counting down.
CCATATTTGACTTAAGGAACTTTATCTGTGCTCATTTCAATCTCTGGTTTTATGCAGCACCCCAACTCACCTTTCCCCTTAAGCAAGCATAAGTTGGTTTTCTAAATTTGAGACCCTGTTCTGTTCTGTAATTCAGTTCCTGTGTAGCCAAGTTTACATTCCGTGTATTACTGATATCTTATGATGTTTCTTTTTCTGTGTGACTTATTTCAGTTAGAATCATCATACCTGAATCCACTCATTGTGATGCTAAGGGCCTGATGACATAGATTTCATTGCTGAGTGATATTGCTTTGTAAGTAAATACCACAACTTCTTTATCCATTTTTCACTTTCTGCGATGTTGAACTTGTACTGTAAACGAGGTTCTTGTAAACAGAGGCATCCCAAACTTTGGGGTGGCTGTGTCTTTTTGATTTTAATTTCCCTAAGCTATAGGACCATAAGTGGCAGTGCCCTAGGCTCTGTTGCTTTGTTTTTTAGATGTTTCAGGAAACACCATACACTTCTCCCGAGTTTCTGTTGGCAATTTACATCCCGCCCATCAGCATAACAAGGCTCCCAGTTCTCCATGGCCTGTCCTGCCTTTCTGGATTTTACATTTTTTCAGATGGCCCTTTTGACCGGGGGGAAGTGAGACTTCATTGTAGTGCAGATTTCCTTTGCAAGCTTGCTTGGTTGGCCAAAAAGGGCGTATGCGTTTTTTCCTGAATATATTCAGGAAAAAACACATACGCCCTTTTTGGCCAAGTGCATCATTGTGGACGTTCTGCCTCTTTTCCTATGCTTTCAATGCAATTAGAGTCTACCTCCTGAAATCGGTTTCCTGCAATTCTGCCCCACTTTCAAGTCCTCTTGGCAGCCTTACTTCAGTCTATTTTTGGACGATAGCTGTCATTTATAACTCTGCAGGTTTGTGAATTACAGTGCCCCTGAGCTCCTTTCTTCAACTCGCTTTCTTGTGACCTGGCCGCAACACCGCAGGATGGCTTCAGGCCCTAATCTGATTCCGGCACGGCACGCTGATCCTTTGGTTATTTCCTCTTCCTGGTGGGAAATGAGAGTTAAATTTGCCCGTCCAGACACCTCCAGCTAGTCTCTCATTGGTTCTCGCTATTCCTGTTCATCTTCCGCAGAAATTGCAAACTGGGCCAAACAGGAGGTTAAAGGGACTGACTCTCCAAGTCGGGAGAGTGTTAGTAAAGCGTCTGGAATGTTGCACCCGAGTACCAGGGGAGGAAAACTGAGACATATTTGAACACGTCTCCCGTTCACATGGTTGATCATACTTGGGTTCCACATGCATGTTTTAGCTGAAGGAAGAATACCTTAAACCTGGAGAGTTAAGACCCGTGTAATGGGTACCATGCAATATGACTTCAAAGGGTCTTCTTTTGCTCACCGAACCTCTCCAATCCTATCACTGCTGCGTTTATGCCCCTGTACACATGCTTGATTCTCTTTTGGAGACATAGCAATCCATAGGTTTTACGATACTTACTAGTCAGGTACATTCTTAGGCGTTTAATATGCGGTGTTGAGTCCATTTCGTTGAGCAAGGAGTAGCTCTTGTCTATTCCATATTTGACTTAAGGAACTTTATCTGTGCTCATTTCAATCTCTGGTTTTATGCAGCACCCCAACTCACCTTTACCCTTAAGCAAGCATAAGTTGGTTTTCTAAATTTGAGACCCTGTTCTGTTCTGTAATTCAGTTCCTGTGTAGCCAAGTTTACATTCCGTGTATTACTGATATCTTATGATGTTTCTTTTTCTGTGTGACTTACTTCAGTTAGAATCATCATACCTGAATCCACTCATTGTGCTGCTAAGGGCCTGATGACACAGATTTCATTGCTGAGTGATATTGCTTTGTAAGTAAATACCACAACTTCTTTATCCATTTTTCACTTTCTGCGATGTTGAACTTGTACTGTAAACGAGGTTCTTGTAAACAGAGCCGTTCCAAACATTGGGGTGGCTGTGTCTTTTTGATTTTAATTTCCCTAAGCTATAGGACCATAAGTGGAAGTGCCCTAGGTTCTGTTGCTTTGTTTTTTAGATGTTTCAGGAAACACCATACACTTCTCCCGAGTGGTTGTTGGCAATTTACATCCCGCCCATCAGCATAACAAGGCTCCCAGTTCTCCATGGCCTGTCCTGCCTTTCTGGATTTTACACTTTTTTCAGATGGCCCTTTTGACCGGGGGGAAGTGAGACTTCATTGTAGTGCAGATTTCCTTTGCAAGCTTGCTTGGTTGGCCAAAAAGGGCGTATGCGTTTTTTCCTGAATATATTCAGGAAAAAACGCATACGCCCTTTTTGGCCAAGTGCATCATTGTGGACGTTCTGCCTCTTTTCCTATGCTTGCAATGCAATTCCAGTCTACCTCCTGAAATCGGTTTCCTGCAATTCTGCCCCGCTTTCAAGTCCTCTTGGCAGCCTTACTTCAGTCTATTTTTGGACGATAGCTGTCATTTATAACTTTGCAGGTTTGTGAATTACAGTGCCCCTGAGCTCCTTTCTTCAACTCGCTTTCTTGTGACCTGGCCGCAACACCGCAGGATGGCTTCAGGCACTAATCTGGTTCCGGCCCGGCATGCTGAGCCTTTGGTTAATTCCTCTTCCTGGTGGGAAATGAGAGTTAAATTTGCCCGTCCAGACACCTCCAGCTAGCCTCTCATTGGTTCTCGCTATTCCTGTTCATCTTCCGCAGAAATTGCAAACTGGGCCAAACAGGAGGTTAAAGGGACTGACTCTCCAAGTCGGGAGAGTGTTAGTAAAGCGTCTGGAATGTTGCACCCGAGTACCAGGGGAGGAAAACTGAGACATATTTGAACACGTCTCCCGTTCACACGGTTGATCATACTCTGGGTTCCACATGCATGTTTTAGCTGAAGGAATAATACCTAAAACCTGGGTAGTTGAAACCCGTGGAATGGGTACCATGCAATATGACTTCAAAGGGTCTTCATTTGCTCACCGAACCTCTCCAATCCTATCACTGCTGCGTTTATTCCCCTGTACACACCCTTGATTCTCTTTTGGAGACATAGCAATCCATAGGTTTTAAGATACTTACTAGTCAGGTACATTCTTAGGGGTTTAATATGGGGTTTTGAGTCCATTTCGTTGAGCAAGGAGTAGCTCTTGTCTATTCCATATTTGGCTTAAGGAACTTTATCTGTGCTCATTTCAATCTCTGGTTTTATGCAGCACCCCAACTCACCTTTCCCCTTAAGCAAGCATAAGTTGGTTTTCTAAATTTGAGACCCTGTTCTGTTTTGGAATGCAGTTCCTGTGTAGCCAAGTTTACATTCCGTGTATTAGTGATATCTTATGATGTTTCTTTTTCTGTGTGACTTATTTCAGTTAGAATCATCGTACCTGAATCTACTCATTATGCTGCTAAGGGCCTGATGACATAGATTTCATTGCTGAGTGATACTGCATTGTACGTAAGTACCACAAGTTCTTTATCCATTTTTCACTTTCTGCGATGTTGAACTTGTACTGTAAACGAGGTTCTTGTAAACAGAGCCGTTCCAAACTTTGGGGTGGCTGTGTCTTTTTGATTTTAATTTCCCTAAGCTATAGGACCATAAGTGGCAGTGCCCTAGGCTCTGTTGCTTTGTTTTTTAGATGTTTCAGGAAACACCATACACTTCTCCCGAGTGGTTGTTGGCAATTTACATCCCGCCCATCAGCATAACAAGGCTCCCAGTTCTCCATGGCCTGTCCTGCCTTTCTGGATTTTACACTTTTTTCAGATGGCCCTTTTGACCGGGGGGAAGTGAGACTTCATTGTAGTGCAGATTTCCTTTGCAAGCTTGCTTGGTTGGCCAAAAAGTGCGTATGCGTTTTTTCCTGAATATATTCAGGAAAAAAAGCAGACGCCCTTTTTGGCCAAGTGCATCATTGTGGACGTTCTGCCTCTTTTCCTATGCTTTCAATGCAATTCCAGTCTACCTCCTGAAATCGGTTTCCTGCAATTCTGCCCCGCTTTCAAGTCCTCTTGGCAGCCTTACTTCAGTCTATTTTTGGACGATAGCTGTCATTTATAACTCTGCAGGTTTGTGAATTACAGTGCCCCTGAGCTCCTTTCTTCAACTCGGTTTCTTTTGAGCTGGCCGCAACACCGCAGGATGGCTTCAGGCCCTAATCTGGTTCCGGTACGGCACGCTGAGCCTTTGGTTATTTCCTCTTCCTGTTGGGAAATGAGAGTTAAATTTGCCCATCCAGACACCTCCAGCTAGTCTCTCATTGGTTCTCGCTATTCCTGTTCATATTCCGCAGGAATTGCAAACTGGGCCAAACAGGAGGTTAAAGGGACTGACTCTCCAAGTCGGGAGAGTGTTAGTAAAGCGTCTGGAATGTTGCACCTGAGTACCAGGGGAGGAAAACTGAGACATAATTGAACACGTCTCCCGTTCACATGGTTGATCATACTCTGGGTTCCACATGCATGTTTTAGCTGAAGGAAGAATACCTTAAACCTGGAGAGTTGAGACCCGTGGAATGGGTACCATGCAATATGACTTCAAAGGGTCTTCATTTGCTCACCAAACCTCTCCAATCCTATCACTGCTGCGTTTATGCCCCTGTACACACGCTTGATTCTCTTTTGGAGACATAGCAATCCATAGGTTTTAAGATACTTACTAGTCAGGTACATTCTTAGGCGTTTAATATGCGGTGTTGAGTCCATTTTGTTGAGCAAGGAGTAGCTCTTGTCTATTCCATATTTGGCTTAAGGAACTTTATCTGTGCTCATTTCAATCTCTGGTTTTATGCAGCACCCCAACTCACCTTTCCCCTTAAGCAAGCATAAGTTGGTTTTCTAAATTTGAGACCCTGTTCTGTTTTGGAATGCAGTTCCTGTGTAGCCAAGTTTACATTCCGTGTATTAGTGATATCTTATGATGTTTCTTTTTCTGTGTGACTTATTTCAGTTAGAATCATCGTACCTGAATCCACTCATTATGCTGCTACGGGCCTGATGACATAGATTTCATTGCTGAGTGATACTGCATTGTACGTAAGTACCACAAGTTGTTTACCCATTTTTCACTTTCTGTGATATTGAACTTGTACGGGAAACGAGGTTCTTGTAAAGGGAGGCGTCCCAAACTTTGGGGTGGCTGTGTCTTTTTGATTTTAATTTCCCTAAGCTATAGGACCATAAGTGGAAGTGCCCTAGGCTCTGTTGCTTTGTTTTTTAGATGTTTCAGGAAACACCATACACTTCTCCCGAGTGGTTGTTGGCAGTTTACATCCCTCCCATCAGCATAACAAGGCTCCCAGTTCTCCATGGCCTGTCCTGCCTTTCTGGATTTTACACTTTTTTCAGATGGCCCTTTTGACCGGGGGGAAGTGAGACTTCATTGTAGTGCAGATTTCCTTTACAAGCTTGCTTGGTTGGCCAAAAAGGGCGTATGCGTTTTTTCCTGAATATATTCAGGAAAAAACGCATACGCCCTTTTTGGCCAAGTGCATCATTGTGGACGTTCTGCCTCTTTTCCTATGCTTTCAATGCAATTCCAGTCTACCTCCTGAAATCGGTTTCCTGCAATTCTGCCCCGCTTTCAAGTCCTCTTGGCAGCCTTACTTCAGTATATTTTTGGACGATAGCTGTCATTTATAACTCTGCAGGTTTGTGAATTACAGTGCCCCTGAGCTCCTTTCTTCAACTCGCTTTCTTCTGAGCTGGCCGCAACACCGCAGGATGGCTTCAGGCCCTAATCTGGTTCCGGCCCGGCATGCTGAGCCTTTGGTTAATTCCTCTTCCTGGTGGGAAATGAGAGTTAAATTTGCCCGTCCAGACACCTCCAGCTAGTCTCTCATTGGTTCTCGCTATTCCTGTTCATCTTCCGCAGAAATTGCAAACTGGGCCAAACAGGAGGTTAAAGGCGCTGACTCTCCAAGTGGGGAGAGTGTTAGTAAAGCGTCTGGAATGTTGCACCCGAGTACCAGGGGAGGAAAACTGAGACATATTTGAACACGTCTCCCGTTCACATGGTTGATCATACTTGGGTTCCACATGCATGTTTTAGCTGAAGGAAGAATACCTTAAACCTGGGTAGTTGAAACCCGTGGAATGGGTACCATGCAATATGACTTCAAAGGGTCTTCATTTGCTCACCGAACCTCTCCAATCCTATCAGTGCTGCGTTTATGCCCCTGTACACATGCTTGATTCTCTTTCGGAGACATAGCAATCCATAGGTTTTACGATACTTACTAGTCAGGTACATTCTTAGGCGTTTAATATGGGGTGTTGAGTCCATTTCGTTGAGCAAGGAGTAGCTCTTGTCTATTCCATATTTGACTTAAGGAACTTTATCTGTGCTCATTTCAATCTCTGGTTTTATGCAGCACCCCAACTAACCTTTCCCCTTAAGCAAGCATAAGTTGGTTTTCTAAATTTGAGACCCTGTTCTGTTTTGGAATTCAGTTCCTCTGTAGCCAAGTTTACATTCCGTGTATTACTGATATCTTATGATGTTTCTTTTTCTGTGTGACTTATTTCAGTTAGAATCATCATACCTGAATCCACTCATTGTGATGCTAAGGGCCTGATGACATAGATTTCATTGCTGAGTGATATTGCTTTGTAAGTAAATACCACAACTTCTTTATCCATTTTTCACTTTCTGCGATGTTGAACTTGTACTGTAAACGAGGTTCTTGTAAACAGAGGCATCCCAAACTTTGGGGTGGCTGTGTCTTTTTGATTTTAATTTCCCTAAGCTATAGGACCATAAGTGGCAGTGCCCTAAGCTCTGTTGCTTTGTTTTTTAGATGTTTCAGGAAACACCATACACTTCTCCCGAGTTTCTGTTGGCAATTTACATCCCGCCCATCAGCATAACAAGGCTCCCAGTTCTCCATGGCCTGTCCTGCCTTTCTGGATTTTACACTTTTTTCAGATGGCCCTTTTGACCGGGGGGAAGTGAGACTTCATTGTAGTGCAGATTTCCTTTGCAAGCTTGCTTGGTTGGCCAAAAAGTGCGTATGCGTTTTTTCCTGAATATATTCAGGAAAAAAAGCATACGCCATTTTTGGCCAAGTGCATCATTGTGGACGTTCTGCCTCTTTTCCTATGCTTTCAATGCAATTCCAGTCTACCTCCTGAAATCGGTTTCCTGCAATTCTGCCCCGCTTTCAAGTCCTCTTGGCAGCCTTACTTCAGTCTATTTTTGGACGATAGCTGTCATTTATAACTCTGCAGGTTTGTGAATTACAGTGCCCCTGAGCTCCTTTCTTCAACTCGCTTTCTTGTGACCTGGCCGCAACACCGCAGGATGGCTTCAGGCCCTAATCTGGTTCCGGCCCGGCATGCTGAGCCTTTGGTTAATTCCTCTTCCTGGTGGGAAATGAGAGTTAAATTTGCCCGTCCAGACACCTCCAGCTAGCCTCTCATTGGTTCTCGCTATTCCTGTTCATCTTCCGCAGAAATTGCAAACTGGGCCAAACAGGAGGTTAAAGGGACTGACTCTCCAAGTGGGGAGAGTGTTAGTAAAGCGTCTGGAATATTGCACCCGAGTACCAGGGTACGAAAACTGAGACATATTTGAACACGTCTCCCGATCACATGGTTGATCATACTCTAGGTTCCACATGCATGTTTTAGCTGAAGGAAGAATACCTTAAACCTGGGTAGTTGAAACCCGTGGAATGGGTACCATGCAATATGACTTCAAAGGGTCTTCATTTGCTCACGAATCTCTCCAATCCTATCACTGCTGCGTTTATGCCCCTGTACACATGCTTGATTCTCTTTCGGAGACATAGCAATCCATAGGTTTTAAGATACTTACTAGTCAGGTACATTCTTAGGCGTTTAATATGCGGTGTTGAGTCCATTTCGTTGAGCAAGGAGTAGCTCTTGTCTATTCCATATTTGACTTAAGGAACTTTATCTGTGCTCATTTCAATCTCTGGTTTTATGCAGCACCCCAACTCACCTTTACCCTTAAGCAAGCATAAGTTGGTTTTCTAAATTTGAGTCCCTGTTCTGTTCTGTAATTCAGTTCCTGTGTAGCCAAGTTTACATTCCGTGTATTACTGATATCTTATGATGTTTCTTTTTCTGTGTGACTTACTTCAGTTAGAATCATCATACCTGAATCCACTCATTGTGCTGCTAAGGGCCTGATGACACAGATTCCATTGCTGAGTGATATTGCTTTGTAAGTAAATACCACAACTTCTTTATCCATTTTTCACTTTCTGCGATGTTGAACTTGTACTGTAAACGAGGTTCTTGTAAACAGAGCCGTTCCAAACTTTGGGGTGGCTGTGTCTTTTTGATTTTAATTTCCCTAAGCTATAGGACCATAAGTGGAAGTGCCCTAGGTTCTGTTGCTTTGTTTTTTAGATGTTTCAGGAAACACCATACACTTCTCCCGAGTGGTTGTTGGCAATTTACATCCCGCCCATCACCATAACAAGGCTCCCAGTTCTCCATGGCCTGTCCTGCCTTTCTGGATTTTACACTTTTTTCAGATGGCCCTTTTGACCGGGGGGAAGTGAGACTTCATTGTAGTGTAGATTTCCTTTGCAAGCTTGCTTGGTTGGCCAAAAAGGGCGTATGCGTTTTTTCCTGAATATATTCAGGAAAAAACGCATACGCCCTTTTTGGCCAAGTGCATCATTGTGGACGTTCTGCCTCTTTTCCTATGCTTGCAATGCAATTCCAGTCTACCTCCTGAAATCGGTTTCCTGCAATTCTGCCCCGCTTTCAAGTCCTCTTGGCAGCCTTACTTCAGTCTATTTTTGGACGATAGCTGTCATTTATAACTCTGCAGGTTTGTGAATTACAGTGCCCCTGAGCTCCTTTCTTCAACTCGCTTTCTTGTGACCTGGCCGCAACACCGCAGGATGGCTTCAGGCCCTAATCTGGTTCCGGCCCGGCATGCTGAGCCTTTGGTTAATTCCTCTTCCTGGTGGGAAATGAGAGTTAAATTTGCCCGTCCAGACACCTCCAGCTAGCCTCTCATTGGTTCTCGCTATTCCTGTTCATCTTCCGCAGAAATTGCAAACTGGGCCAAACAGGAGGTTAAAGGGACTGACTCTCCAAGTCGGGAGAGTGTTAGTAAAGCGTCTGGAATGTTGCACCCGAGTACCAGGGGAGGAAAACTGAGACATAATTGAACACGTCTCCCGTTCACACGGTTGATCATACTCTGGGTTCCACATGCATGTTTTAGCTGAAGGAAGAATACCTAAAACCTGGGTAGTTGAAACCCGTGGAATGGGTACCATGCAATATGACTTCAAAGGGTCTTCATTTGCTCACCGAACCTCTCCAATCCTATCACTGCTGCGTTTATTCCCCTGTACACACGCTTGATTCTCTTTTGGAGACATAGCAATCCATAGGTTTTAAGATACTTACTAGTCAGGTACATTCTTAGGGGTTTAATATGGGGTTTTCAGTCCATTTCGTTGAGCAAGGGGTAGCTCTTGTCTATTCCATATTTGGCTTAAGGAACTTTATCTGTGCTCATTTCAATCTCTGGTTTTATGCAGCACCCCAACTCACCTTTCCCCTTAAGCAAGCATAAGTTGGTTTTCTAAATTTGAGACCCTGTTCTGTTTTGGAATGCAGTTCCTGTGTAGCCAAGTTTACATTCCGTGTATTAGTGATATCTTATAATGTTTCTTTTTCTGTGTGACTTATTTCAGTTAGAATCATCGTACCTGAATCTACTCATTATGCTGCTAAGGGCCTGATGACATAGATTTCATTGCTGAGTGATACTGCATTGTACGTAAGTACCACAAGTTCTTTATCCATTTTTCACTTTCTGCGATGTTGAACTTGTACTGTAAACGAGGTTCTTGTAAACAGAGCCGTTCCAAACTTTGGGGTGGCTGTGTCTTTTTGATTTTAATTTCCCTAAGCTATAGGACCATAAGTGGCAGTGCCCTAGGCTCTGTTGCTTTGTTTTTTAGATGTTTCAGGAAACACCATACACTTCTCCCGAGTGGTTGTTGGCAATTTACATCCCGCCCATCAGCATAACAAGGCTCCCAGTTCTCCATGGCCTGTCCTGGCTTTCTGGATTTTACACTTTTTTCAGATGGCCCTTTTGACCGGGGGGAAGTGAGACTTCATTGTAGTGCAGATTTCCTTTGCAAGCTTGCTTGGTTGGCCAAAAAGGGCGTATGCGTTTTTTCCTGAATATATTCAGGAAAAAACGCATACGCCCTTTTTGGCCAAGTGCATCATTGTGGACGTTCTGCCTCTTTTCCTATGCTTTCAATGCAATTCCAGTCTACCTCCTGAAATCGGTTTCCTGCAATTCTGCCCCGCTTTCAAGTCCTCTTGGCAGCCTTACTTCAGTCTATTTTTGGACGATAGCTGTCATTTATAACTTTGCAGGTTTGTGAATTACAGTGCCCCTGAGCTCCTTTCTTCAACTCTCTTTCTTGTGACCTGGCCGCAACACCGCAGGATGGCTTCAGGCCCTAATCTGGTTCCGGCCCGGCATGCTGAGCCTTTGGTTAATTCCTCTTCCTGGTGGGAAATGAGAGTTAAATTTGCCCGTCCAGACACCTCCAGCTAGCCTCTCATTAGTTCTCGCTATTCCTGTTCATCTTCCGCAGAAATTGCAAACTGGGCCAAACAGGAGGTTAAAGGCACTGACTCTCCAAGTGGGGAGAGTGTTAGTAAAGCGTCTGGAATGTTGCACCCGAGTACTAGGGGAGGAAACCTGAGACATATTTGAACACGTCTCCCGATCACATGGTTGATCATACTCTAGGTTCCACATGCATGTTTTAGCTGAAGGAAGAATACCTTAAACCTGGGTAGTTGAGACCCGTGGAATGGGTACCATGCAATATGACTTCAAAGGGTCTTCATTTGCTCACCGAACCTCTCCAATCCTATCACTGCTGCGTTTATGCCCCTGTACACATGCTTGATTCTCTTTCGGAGACATAGCAATCCATAGGTTTTAAGATACTTACTAGTCAGGTACATTCTTAGGCGTTTAATATGGGGTGTTGAGTCCATTTCGTTGAGCAAGGAGTAGCTCTTGTCTATTCCATATTTGACTTAAGGAACTTTATCTGTGCTCATTTCAATCTCTGGTTTTATGCAGCACCCCAACTCACCTTTACCCTTAAGCAAGCATAAGTTGGTTTTCTAAATTTGAGACCCTGTTCTGTTCTGTAATTCAGTTCCTGTGTAGCCAAGTTTACATTCCGTGTATTACTGATATCTTATGATGTTTCTTTTTCTGTGTGACTTACTTCAGTTAGAATCATCATACCTGAATCCACTCATTGTGCTGCTAAGGGCCTGATGACACAGATTTCATTGCTGAGTGATATTGCTTTGTAAGTAAATACCACAACTTTTTTATCCATTTTTCACATTCTGCGATGTTGAACTTGTACTGTAAACGAGGTTCTTGTAAACAGAGCCGTTCCAAACTTTGGGGTGGCTGTGTCTTTTTCATTTTAATTTCCCTAAGCTATAGGACCATAAGTGGAAGTGCCCTAGGTTCTGTTGCTTTGTTTTTTAGATGTTTCAGGAAACACCATACACTTCTCCCGAGTGGTTGTTGGCAATTTACATCCCACCCATCAGCATAACAAGGCTCCCAGTTCTCCATGGCCTGTCCTGCCTTTCTGGATTTTACACTTTTTTCAGATGGCCCTTTTGACCGGGGGGAAGTGAGACTTCATTGTAGTGCAGATTTCCTTTGCAAGCTTGCTTGGTTGGCCAAAAAGGGCGTATGCGTTTTTTCCTGAATATATTCAGGAAAAAACTCATACGCCCTTTTCGGCCAAGTGCATCATTGTGGACGTTCTGCCTCTTTTCCTATGCTTTCAATGCAATTCCAGTCTAACTCCTGAAATCGGTTTCCTGCAATTCTGCCCCGCTTTCAAGTCCTCTTGGCAACCTTACTTCAGTCGATTTTTGGACGATAGCTGTCATTTATAACTCTGCAGGTTTGTGAATTACAGTGCCCCTGAGCTCCTTTCTTCAACTCGGTTTCTTTTGAGCTGGCTGCAACACCGCAGGATGGCTTCAGTCCCTAATCTGGTTCCGGTACGGCACGCTGAGCCTTTGGTTATTTCCTCTTCCTGGTGGGAAATGAGAGTTAAATTTGCCCGTCCAGACACCTCCAGCTAGCCTCTCATTGGTTCTCGCTATTCCTGTTCATCTTCCGCAGAAATTGCAAACTGGGCCAAACTGGAGGTTAAAGGCGCTGACTCTCCAAGTGGGGAGAGTGTTAGTAAAGCGTCTGGAATGTTGCACCCGAGTACCAGGGGAGGAAAACTGAGACATATTTGAACACGTCTCCCGTTCACATGGTTGATCATACTTGGGTTCCACATGCATGTTTTAGCTGAAGGAAGAATACCTTAAACCTGGAGAGTTGAGACCCGTGTAATGGGTACCATGCAATATGATTTCAAAGGGTCTTCATTTGCTCACCGAACCTCTCCAATCCTATCACTGCTGCGTTTATGCCCCTGTACACATGCTTGATTCTCTTTCGGAGACATAGCAATCCATAGGTTTTAAGATACTTACTAGTCAGGTACATTCTTAGGCGTTTAATATGCGGTGTTGAGTCCATTTCGTTGAGCAAGGAGTAGCTCTTGTCTATTCCATATTTGACTTAAGGAACTTTATCTGTGCTCATTTCAATCTCTGGTTTTATGCAGCACCCCAACTCACCTTTACCCTTAAGCAAGCATAAGTTGGTTTTCTAAATTTGAGACACTGTTCTGTTCTGTAATTCAGTTCCTATGTAGCCAAGTTTACATTCCGTGTATTACTGATATCTTATGATGTTTCTTTTTCTGTGTGACTTATTTCAGTTAGAATCATCATACCTGAATCCACTCATTGTGCTGCTAAGGGCCTGATGACATAGATTTCATTGCTGAGTGATATTGCTTTGTAAGTAAATACCACAACTTCTTTATCCATTTTTCACTTTCTGCGATGTTGAACTGGTACTGTAAACGAGGTTCTTGTAAACAGAGGCGTCCCAAACTTTGGGGTGGCTGTGTCTTTTTGATTTTAATTTCCCTAAGCTATAGGACCATAAGTGACAGTGCCCTAGGCTCTGTTGCTTTGTTTTTTAGATGTTTCAGGAAACACCATACACTTCTCCCGAGTGTCTGTTGGCAATTTACATCCCGCCCATCAGCATAACAAGGCTCCCATTTCTCCATGGCCTGTCCTGCCTTTCTGGATTTTACACTTTTTTCAGATGGCCCTTTTGACCGGGGGGAAGTGAGACTTCATTGTAGTGCAGATTTCCTTTGCAAGCTTGCTTGGTTGGCCAAAAAGTTCGTATGCGTTTTTTCCTGAATATATTCAGGGAAAAACGCATACGCCCTTTTTGGCCAAGTGCATCATTGTGGACGTTCTGCCTCTTTTCCTATGCTTTCAATGCAATTCCAGTCTACCTCCTGAAATCGGTTTCCTGCAATTCTGCCCCGCTTTCAAGTCCTCTTGGCAGCCTTACTTCAGTCTATTTTTGGACGATAGCTGTCATTTATAACTCTGCAGGTTTGTGAATTACAGTGCCCCTGAGCTCCTTTCTTCAACTCGCTTTCTTGTGACCTGGCCGCAACACCGCAGGATGGCTTCAGGCCCTAATCTGGTTCCGGCCCGGCATGCGGAGCCTTTGGTTAATTCCTCTTCCTGGTGGGAAATGAGAGTTAAATTTGCCCGTCCAGACACCTCCAGCTAGCCTCTCATTGGTTCTCGCTATTCCTGTTCATCTTCCGCAGAAATTGCAAACTGGGCCAAACAGGAGGTTAAAGGGACTGACTCTCCAAGTGGGGAGAGTGTTAGTAAAGCATCTGGAATGTTGCACCCGAGTACCAGGGGAGGAAAACTGAGACATATTTGAACACGTCTCCCGATCACATGGTTGATCATACTCTAGGTTCCACATGCATGTTTTAGCTGAAGGAAGAATACCTTAAACCTGGGTAGTTGAAACCCGAGGAATGGGTACCATGCAATATGACTTCAAAGGGTCTTCATTTGCTCACCGAACCTCTCCAATCCTATCACTGCTGCGTTTATGCCCCTGTACACATGCTTGATTCTCTTTCGGAGACATAGCAATCCATAGGTTTTAAGATACTTACTAGTCAGGTACATTCTTAGGCGTTTAATATGGGGTGTTGAGTCCATTTCGTTGAGCAAGGAGTAGCTCTTGTCTATTCCATATTTGGCTTAAGGAACTTTATCTGTGCTCATTTCAATCTCTGGTTTTATGCAGCACCCCAACTCACCTTTACCCTTAAGCAAGAATAAGTTGGTTTTCTAAATTTGAGACCCTGTTCTGTTCTGTAATTCAGTTCCTGTGTAGCCAAGTTTACATTCCGTGTATTACTGATATCTTATGATGTTTCTTTTTCTGTGTGACTTATTTCAGTTAGAATCATCATACCTGAATCCACTCATTGTGCTGCTAAGGGCCTGATGACACAGATTTCATTGCTGAGTGATATTGCTTTGTAAGTAAATACCACAACTTCTTTATCCATTTTTCACTTTCTGCGATGTTGAACTGGTACTGTAAACGAGGTTCTTGTAAACAGAGCCGTTCCAAACTTTGGGGTGGCTGTGTCTTTTTCATTTTAATTTCCCTAAGCTATAGGACCATAAGTGGAAGTGCCCTAGGTTCTGTTGCTTTGTTTTTTAGATGTTTCAGGAAACACCATACACTTCTCCCGAGTGGTTGTTGGCAATTTACATCCCGCCCATCAGCATAACAAGGCTCCCAGTTCTCCATGGCCTGTCCTGCCTTTCTGGATTTTACACTTTTTTCAGATGGCCCTTTTGACCGGGGGGAAGTGAGACTTCATTGTAGTGCAGATTTCCTTTGCAAGCTTGCTTGGTTGGCCAAAAAGGGCGTATGCGTTTTTTCCTGAATATATTCAGGAAAAAATTCATACGCCCTTTTCGGCCAAGTGCATCATTGTGGACGTTCTGCCTCTTTTCCTATGCTTTCAATGCAATTCCAGTCTAACTCCTGAAATCGGTTTCCTGCAATTCTGCCCCGCTTTCAAGTCCTCTTGGCAACCTTACTTCAGTCGATTTTTGGACGATAGCTGTCATTTATAACTCTGCAGGTTTGTGAATTACAGTGCCCCTGAGCTCCTTTCTTCAACTCGGTTTCTTTTGAGCTGGCCGCAACACCGCAGGATGGCTTCAGGCCCTAATCTGGTTCCGGTACGGCACGCTGAGCCTTTGGTTATTTCCTCTTCCTGGTGGGAAATGAGAGTTAAATTTGCCCGTCCAGACACCTCCAGCTAGCCTCTCATTGGTTCTCGCTATTCCTGTTCATCTTCCGCAGAAATTGCAAACTGGGCCAAACAGGAGGTTAAAGGCGCTGACTCTCCAAGTGGGGAGAGTGTTAGTAAAGCGTCTGGAATGTTGCACCCGAGTACCAGGGGAGGAAAACTGAGACATATTTGAACACGTCTCCCGTTCACATGGTTGATCATACTTGGGTTCCACATGCATGTTTTAGCTGAAGGAAGAATACCTTAAACCTGGAGAGTTGAGACCCGTGTAATGGGTACCATGCAATATGATTTCAAAGGGTCTTCATTTGCTCACCGAACCTCTCCAATCCTATCACTGCTGCGTTTATGCCCCTGTACACATGCTTGATTCCCTTTCGGAGACATAGCAATCCATAGGTTTTAAGATACTTACTAGTCAGGTACATTCTTAGGGGTTTAATATGGGGTTTTCAGTTCATTTCGTTGAGCAAGGAGTAGCTCTTGTCTATTCCATATTTGACTTAAGGAACTTTATCTGTGCTCATTTCAATCTCTGGTTTTATGCAGCACCCCAACTCACCTTTACCCTTAAGCAAGCATAAGTTGGTTTTCTAAATTTGAGACCCTGTTCTGTTCTGTAATTCAGTTCCTATGTAGCCAAGTTTACATTCCGTGTATTACTGATATCTTATGATGTTTCTTTTTCTGTGTGACTTATTTCAGTTAGAATCATCATACCTGAATCCACTCATTGTGATGCTAAGGGCCTGATGACATAGATTTCATTGCTGAGTGATATTGCTTTGTAAGTAAATACCACAACTTCTTTATCCATTTTTCACTTTCTGCGATGTTGAACTGGTACTGTAAACGAGGTTCTTGTAAACAGAGCCTTTCCAAACTTTGGGGTGGCTGTGTCTTTTTGATTTTAATTTCCCTAAGCTATAGGACCATAAGTGGAAGTGCCCTAGGCTCTGTTGCTTTGTTTTTTAGATGTTTCAGGAAACACCATACACTTCTCCCGAGTGGTTGTTGGCAATTTACATCCCGCCCATCAGCATAACAAGGCTCCCAGTTCTCCATGGCCTGTCCTGTCTTTCTGGATTTTACACTTTTTTCAGATGGCCCTTTTGACCGGGGGGAAGTGAGACTTCATTGTAGTGCAGATTTCCTTTGCAAGCTTGCTGGGTTGGCCAAAAAGGGCGTATGCGTTTTTTCCTGAATATATTCAGGAAAAAACGCATACGCCCTTTTTGGCCAAGTGCATCATTGTGGACGTTCTGCCTCTTTTCCTATGCTTTCAATGCAATTCCAGTCTACCTCCTGAAATCGGTTTCCTGCAATTCTGCCCCGCTTTCAAGTCCTCTTGGCAGCCTTACTTCAGTCTATTTTTGGACGATAGCTGTCATTTATAACTCTGCAGGTTTGTGAATTACAGTGCCCCTGAGCTCCTTTCTTCAACTCGCTTTCTTTTGAGCTGGCCGCAACACCGCAGGATGGCTTCAGGCCCTAATCTGGTTCTGGCACGGCATGCTGAGCCTTTGGTTAATTCCTCTTCCTGGTGGGAAATGAGAGTTAAAATTGCCCGTCCAGACACCTCCAGCTAGCCTCTCATTGGTTCTCGCTATTCCTGTTCATCTTCCGCAGAAATTGCAAACTGGGCCAAACAGGAGGTTAAAGGGACTGACTCTCCAAGTCGGGAGAGTGTTAGTAAAGCGTCTGGAATGTTGCACCCGAGTACCAGGGTACGAAAACTGAGACATATTTGAACACGTCTCCCGATCACATGGTTGATCATACTCTAGGTTCCACATGCATGTTTTAGCTGAAGGAAGAATACCTTAAACCTGGAGAGTTAAGACCAGTGGAATGGGTACCATGCAATATGACTTCAAAGGGTCTTCATTTGCTCACCGAACCTCTCCAATCCTATCACTGCTGCATTGATGCCCCTGTACACATACTTGATTCTCTTTCGGAGACATAGCGATCCATAGGTTTTAAGATACTTACTAGTCAGGTACATTCTTAGGCGTTTAATATGCGGTGTTGAGTCCATTTCGTTGAGCAAGGAGTAGCTCTTGTCTATTCCATATTTGACTTAAGGAACTTTATCTGTGCTCATTTCAATCTCTGGTTTTATGCAGCACCCCAACTCACCTTTACCCTTAAGCAAGAATAAGTTGGTTTTCTAAATTTGAGACCCTGTTCTGTTCTGTAATTCAGTTCCTGTGTAGCCAAGTTTAAATTCCGTGTATTACTGATATCTAATGATGTTTCTTTTTCTGTGTGACTTATTTCAGTTAGAATCATCATACCTGAATCCACTCATTGTGCTGCTAAGGGCCTGATGACACAGATTTCATTGCTGAGTGATATTGCTTTGTAAGTAAATACCACAAGATCTTTATCCATTTTTCACTTTCTGCGATGTTGAACTTGTACTGTAAACGAGGTTCTTGTAAACAGAGCCGTTCCAAACTTTGGGGTGGCTGTGTCTTTTTGATTTTAATTTCCCTAAGCTATAGGACCATAAGTGGAAGTGCCCTAGGTTCTGTTGCTTTGTTTTTTAGATGATTCATGAAACACCATACACTTCTCCCGAGTGGTGGTTGGCAATTTACATCCCGCCCATCAGCATAACAAGGCTCCCAGTTCTCCATGGCCTTTCTTGCCTTTCTGGATTTTACACTTTTTTCAGATGGCCCTTTTGACCGGGGGGAAGTGAGACTTCATTGTAGTGCAGATTTCCTTTGCAAGCTTGCTTGGTTGGCCAAAAAGGGCATATGCGTTTTTTCCTGAATATATTCAGGAAAAAACGCATATGCCTTTTGGCCAAGTGCATCATTGTGGACGTTCTGCCTCTTTTCCTATGCTTTCAATGCAATTCCAGTCTACCTCCTGAAATCGGTTTCCTGCAATTCTGCCCCGCTTTCAAGTCCTCTTGGCAGCCTTACTTCAGTCTATTTTTGGACGATAGCTGTCATTTATAACTCTGCAGGTTTGTGAATTACAGTGCCCCTGAGCTCCTTTCTTCAACTCGCTTTCTTTTGAGCTGGCCGCAACACCGCAGGATGGCTTCAGGCCGTAATCTGGTTCCGGCACGGCACGCTGAGCCTTTGGTTATTTCCTCTTCCTGGTGGGAAATGAGAGTTAAATTTGCCCGTCCAGACACCTCCAGCTAGTCTCTCATTGGTTCTCGCTATTCCTGTTCATCTTCCGCAGAAATTGCAAACTGGGCCAAACAGGAGGTTAAAAGCGCTGACTCTCCAAGTCGGGAGAGTGTTAGTAAAGCGTCTGGAATGTTGCACCCGAGTACCAGGTACGAAAACTGAGACATATTTGAACACATCTCCCGATCACATGGTGGATCATACTCTAGGTTCCACATGCATGTTTTAGCTGAAGGAAGAATACCTTAAACCTGGAGAGTTAAGACCCGTGTAATGGGTACCATGCAATATGACTTCAAAGGGTCTTCATTTGCTCACCGAACCTCTCCAATCCTATCACTGCTGCATTGATGCCCCTGTACACATGCTTGATTCTCTTTCGGAGACATAGCGATCCATAGGTTTTAAGATACTTACTAGTCAGGTACATTCTTAGGCGTTTAATATGCGGTGTTGAGTCCATTTCGTTGAGCAAGGAGTAGCTCTTGTCTATTCCATATTTGACTTAAGGAACTTTATCTGTGCTCATTTCAATCTCTGGTTTTATGCAGCACCCCAACTCACCTTTACCCTTAAGCAAGAATAAGTTGGTTTTCTAAATTTGAGACACTGTTCTGTTCTGTAATTCAGTTCCTGTGTAGCCAAGTTTAAATTCCGTGTATTACTGATATCTTATGATGTTTCTTTTTCTGTGTGACTTATTTCACTTAGAATCATCATACCTGAATCCACTCATTGTGCTGCTAAGGGCCTGATGACACAGATTTCATTGCTGAGTGATATTGCTTTGTAAGTAAATACCACAAGATCTTTATCCATTTTTCACTTTCTGCGATGTTGAACTTGTACTGTAATCGAGGTTCTTGTAAACAGAGCCAGTCCAAACTTTGGGGTGGCTGTGTCTTTTTGATTTTAATTTCCCTAAGCTATAGGACCATAAGTGGAAGTGCCCTAGGTTCTGTTGCTTTGTTTTTTAGATGTTTCAGGAAACACCATACACTTCTCCCAAGTGTCTGTTGGCAATTTACATCCCGCCCATCAGCATAACAAGGCTCCCAGTTCTCCATGGCCTGTCCTGCCTTTCTGGATTTTACACTTTTTTCAGATGGCTCTTTTGACCGGGGGGAAGTGAGACTTCATGGTAGTGCAGATTTCCTTTGCAAGCTTGCTTGGTTGGCCAAAAAGGGCGTATGCGTTTTTTCCTGAATATATTCAGGAAAAAATGCATACGCCCTTTTTGGCCAAGTGCATCATTGTGGACGTTCTGCCTCTTTTCCTATGCTTGCAATGCAATTCCAGTCTACCTCCTGAAATCGGTTTCCTGCAATTCTGCCCCGCTTTCAAGTCCTCTTGGCATCCTTACTTCAGTCTATTTTTGGACGATAGCTGTCATTTATAACTCTGCAGGTTTGTGAATTACAGTGCCCCTGAGCTCCTTTCTTCAACTCGCTTTCTTTTGAGCTGGCCGCAACACCGCAGGATGGCTTCAGGCCCTAATCTGGTTCCGGCACGGCACGCTGAGCCTTTGGTTATTTCCTCTTCCTGGTGGGAAATGAGAGTTAAATTTGCCCGTCCAGACACCTCCAGCTAGCCTCTCATTGGTTCTCGCTATTCCTGTTCATCTTCCGCAGAAATTGCAAACTGGGCCAAACAGGAGGTTAAAGGGACTGACTCTCCAAGTCGGGAGAGTGTTAGTAAAGTGTCTGGAATGTTGCACCCGAGTACCAGGGTACGAAAACTGAGACATATTTGAACACGTCTCCCGATCACATGGTTGATCATACTCTAGGTTCCACATGCATGTTTTAGCTGAAGGAAGAATACCTTAAACCTGGGTAGTTGAAACCCGTGGAATGGGTACCATGCAATATGACTTCAAAGGGTCTTCATTTGCTCACCGAACCTCTCCAATCCTATCACTGCTGCGTTTATGCCCCTGTACACATGCTTGATTCTCTTTCGGAGACATAGCAATCCATAGGTTTTAAGATACTTACTAGTCAGGTACATTCTTAGGCGTTTAATATGCGGTGTTGAGTCCATTTCATTGAGCAAGGAGTAGCTCTTGTCTATTCCATATTTGACTTAAGGAAATTTATCTGTGCTCATTTCAATCTCTGGTTTTATGCAGCACCCCAACTCACCTTTACCCTTAAGCAAGCATAAGTTGGTTTTCTAAATTTGAGACCCTGTTCTGTTCTGTAATTCAGTTCCTGTGTAGCCAAGTTTACATTCCATGTATTAGTGATAGCTTATGATGTTTCTTTTTCTGTGTGACTTATTTCAGTTAGAATCATCATACCTGAATCCACTCATTGTGCTGCTAAGGGCCTGATGACACAGATTTCATTGCTGAGTGATATTGCTTTGTAAGTAAATACCACAACTTCTTTATCCATTTTTCACTTTCTGCAATGTTGAACTTGTACTGTAAACGAGGTTCTTGTAATCAGAGCCTTTCCAAACTTTGGGGTGGCTGTGTCTTTTTGATTTTAAATTCCCTAAGCTATAGGACCATAAGTGGAAGTGCCCTAGGCTCTGTTGCTTTGTTTTTTAGATGTTTCAGGAAACACCATACACTTATCCCGAGTGTCTGTTGGCAATTTACATCCCGCCCATCAGCATAACAAGGCTCCCAGTTCTCCATGGCCTGTCCTGCCTTTCTGGATTTTACACTTTTCTCAGATGGCCCTTTTGACCGGGGGGAAGTGAGACTTCATTGTAGTGCAGATTTCCTTTGCAAGCTTGCTTGGTTGGCCAAAAAGGGCGTATGCGTTTTTTCCTGAATATATTCAGGAAAAAACGCATACGCCCTTTTTGGCCAAGTGCATCATTGTGGACGTTCTGCCTCTTTTCCTATGCTTTCAATGCAATTCCAGTCTACCTCCTGAAATCGGTTTCCTGCAATTCTGCCCCGCTTTCAAGTCCTCTTGGCAGCCTTACTTCAGTCTATTTTTGGACGATAGCTGTCATTTATAACTCTGCAGGTTTGTGAATTACAGTGCCCCTGAGCTCCTTTCTTCAACTCGCTTTCTTTTGAGCTGGCCGCAACACCGCAGGATGGCTTCAGGCCCTAATCTGGTTCCGGCACGGCACGCTGAGCCTTTGGTTATTTCCTCTTCCTGGTGGGAAATGAGAGTTAAATTTGCCCATCCAGACACCTCCAGCTAGTCTCTCATTGGTTCTCGCTATTCCTGTTCATCTTCCGCAGAAATTGCAAACTGGGCCAAACAGGAGGTTAAAGGCGCTGACTCTCCAAGTCGGGAGAGTGTTAGTAAAGCGTCTGGAATGTTGCACCCGAGTACCAGGGTACGAAAACTGAGACATATTTGAACACGTCTCCCGATCACATGGTTGATCATACTCTAGGTTCCACATGCATGTTTTAGCTGAAGGAAGAATACCTTAAACCTGGAGAGTTAAGACCCGTGGAATGGGTACCATGCAATATGACTTCAAAGGGTCTTCATTTGCTCACCGAACCTCTCCAATCCTATCACTGCTGCGTTTATGCCCCTGTACACATGCTTGATTCTCTTTCGGAGACATAGCAATCCATAGGTTTTAAGATACTTACTAGTCAGGTACATTCTTAAGCGTTTAATATGCGGTGTTGAGTCCATTTCGTTGAGCAAGGAGTAGCTCTTATCTATTCCATATTTGACTTAAGGAATTTTATCTGTGCTCATTTCAATCTCTGGTTTTATGCTGCACCACAACTCACCTTTACCCTTAAGCAAGCATAAGTTGGTTTTCTAAATTTGAGACCCTGTTCTGTTCTGTAATTCAGTTCCTGTGTAGCCAAGTTTACATTCCGTGTATTACTGATATCTTATGATGTTTCTTTTTCTGTGTGACTTATTTCAGTTAGAATCATCATACCTGAATCCACTCATTGTGCTGCTAAGGGCCTGATGACAAAGATTTCATTGCTGAGTGATATTGCTTTGTAAGTAAATACCACAAGTTCTTTATCCATTTTTCACTTTCTGCGATGTTGAACTTGTACTGTAAACGAGGTTCTTGTAAACAGAGCCGTCCCAAACTTTGGGGTGGCTGTGTCTTTTTGATTTTAATTTCCCTAAGCTATAGGACCATAAGTGGAAGTGCCCTAGGCTCTGTTGCTTTGTTTTTTAGATGTTTCAGGAAACACCATACACTTCTCCCGAGTGGTTGTTGGCAATTTACATCCCGCCCATCAGCATAACAAGGCTCCCAGTTCTCCATGGCCTGTCCTGTCTTTCTGGATTTTACACTTTTTTCAGATGGCCCTTTTGACCGGGGTGAAGTGAGACTTCATTGTAGTGCAGATTTCCTTTGCAAGCTTGCTGAGTTGGCCAAAAAGGGCGTATGCGTTTTTTCCTGAATATATTCAGGAAAAAACGCATACGCCCTTTTTGGCCAAGTGCATCATTGTGGACGTTCTGCCTCTTTTCCTATGCTTTCAATGCAATTCCAGTCTACCTCCTGAAATCGGTTTCCTGCAATTCTGCCCCGCTTTCAAGTCCTCTTGGCAGCCTTACTTCAGTCTATTTTTGGACGATAGCTGTCATTTATAACTCTGCAGGTTTGTGAATTACAGTGCCCCTGAGCTCCTTTCTTCAACTCGCTTTCTTTTGAGCTGGCCGCAACACCGCAGGATGGCTTCAGGCCCTAATCTGGTTCTGGCACGGCACGCTGAGCCTTTGGTTATTTCCTCTTCCTGGTGGGAACTGAGAGTTAAAATTGCCCGTCCAGACACCTCCAGCTAGCCTCTCATTGGTTCTCGCTATTCCTGTTCATCTTCCGCAGAAATTGCAAACTGGGCCAAACAGGAGGTTAAAGGGACTGACTCTCCAAGTCGGGAGAGTGTTAGTAAAGCGTCTGGAATGTTGCACCCGAGTACCAGGGTACGAAAACTGAGACATATTTGAACACGTCTCCCGATCACATGGTTGATCATACTCTAGGTTCCACATGCATGTTTTAGCTGAAGGAAGAATACCTTAAACCTGGAGAGTTGAGACCCGTGGAATGGGTACCATGCAATATGACTTCAAAGGGTCTTCATTTGCTCACCGAACCTCTCCAATACTATCACTGCTGCATTGATGCCCCTGTACACATGCTTGATTCTCTTTCGGAGACATAGCGATCCATAGGTTTTAAGATACTTACTAGTCAGGTACATTCTTAGGCGTTTAATATGCGGTGTTGAGTCCATTTCGTTGAGCAAGGAGTAGCTCTTGTCTATTCCATATTTGACTTAAGGAACTTTATCTGTGCTCATTTCAATCTCTGGTTTTATGCAGCACCCCAACTCACCTTTACCCTTAAGCAAGCATAAGTTGGTTTTCTAAATTTGAGACCCTGTTCTGTTCTGTAATTCAGTTCCTGTGTAGCCAAGTTTAAATTCCGTGTATTACTGATATCTTATGATGTTTCGTTTTCTGTGTGACTTATTTCAGTTAGAATCATCATACCTGAATCCACTCATTGTGCTGCTAAGGGCCTGATGACACAGATTTCATTGCTGAGTGATATTGCTTTGTAAGTAAATACCACAAGATCTTTATCCATTTTTCACTTTCTGCGATGTTGAACTTGTACTGTAAACGAGGTTCTTGTAAACAGAGCCGTTCCAAACTTTGGGGTGGCTGTGTCTTTTTGATTTTAATTTCCCTAAGCTATAGGACCATAAGTGGAAGTGCCCTAGGTTCTGCTGCTTTGTTTTTTAGATGATTCAGGAAACACCATACACTTCTCCCGAGTGGTGGTTGGCAATTTACATCCCGCCCATCAGCATAACAAGGCTCCCAGTTCTCCATGGCCTTTCTTGCCTTTCTGGATTTTACACTTTTTCCAGATGGCCCTTTTGACCGGGGGGAAGTGAGACTTCATTGTAGTGCAGATTTCCTTTGCAAGCTTGCTTGGTTGGCCAAAAAGTGCATATGCGTTTTTTCCTGAATATATTCAGGAAAAAACGCGTATGCCTTTTGGCCAAGTGCATCATTGTGGACGTTCTGCCTCTTTTCCTATGCTTTCAATGCAATTCCAGTCTACCTCCTGAAATCGGTTTCCTGCAATTCTGCCCCGCTTTCAAGTCCTCTTGGCAGCCTTACTTCAGTCTATTTTTGGACGATAGCTGTCATTTATAACTCTGCAGGTTTGTGAATTACAGTGCCCCTGAGCTCCTTTCTTCAACTCGCTTTCTTTTGAGCTGGCCGCAACACCGCAGGATGGCTTCAGGCCCTAATCTGGTTCTGGCACGGCACGCTGAGCCTTTGGTTATTTCCTCTTCCTGGTGGGAACTGAGAGTTAAAATTGCCCGTCCAGACACCTCCAGCTAGCCTCTCATTGGTTCTCGCTATTCCTGTTCATCTTCCGCAGAAATTGCAAACTGGGCCAAACAGGAGGTTAAAGGGACTGACTCTCCAAGTCGGGAGAGTGTTAGTAAAGCGTCTGGAATGTTGCACCCGAGTACCAGGGTACGAAAACTGAGACATATTTGAACACGTCTCCCGATCACATGGTTGATCATACTCTAGGTTCCACATGCATGTTTTAGCTGAAGGAAGAATACCTTAAACCTGGAGAGTTGAGACCCGTGGAATGGGTACCATGCAATATGACTTCAAAGGGTCTTCATTTGCTCACCGAACCTCTCCAATACTATCACTGCTGCATTGATGCCCCTGTACACATGCTTGATTCTCTTTCGGAGACATAGCGATCCATAGGTTTTAAGATACTTACTAGTCAGGTACATTCTTAGGCGTTTAATATGCGGTGTTGAGTCCATTTCGTTGAGCAAGGAGTAGCTCTTGTCTATTCCATATTTGACTTAAGGAACTTTATCTGTGCTCATTTCAATCTCTGGTTTTATGCAGCACCCCAACTCACCTTTACCCTTAAGCAAGCATAAGTTGGTTTTCTAAATTTGAGACCCTGTTCTGTTCTGTAATTCAGTTCCTGTGTAGCCAAGTTTAAATTCCGTGTATTACTGATATCTTATGATGTTTCGTTTTCTGTGTGACTTATTTCAGTTAGAATCATCATACCTGAATCCACTCATTGTGCTGCTAAGGGCCTGATGACACAGATTTCATTGCTGAGTGATATTGCTTTGTAAGTAAATACCACAAGATCTTTATCCATTTTTCACTTTCTGCGATGTTGAACTTGTACTGTAAACGAGGTTCTTGTAAACAGAGCCGTTCCAAACTTTGGGGTGGCTGTGTCTTTTTGATTTTAATTTCCCTAAGCTATAGGACCATAAGTGGAAGTGCCCTAGGTTCTGCTGCTTTGTTTTTTAGATGATTCAGGAAACACCATACACTTCTCCCGAGTGGTGGTTGGCAATTTACATCCCGCCCATCAGCATAACAAGGCTCCCAGTTCTCCATGGCCTTTCTTGCCTTTCTGGATTTTACACTTTTTCCAGATGGCCCTTTTGACCGGGGGGAAGTGAGACTTCATTGTAGTGCAGATTTCCTTTGCAAGCTTGCTTGGTTGGCCAAAAAGTGCATATGCGTTTTTTCCTGAATATATTCAGGAAAAAACGCATATGCCTTTTGGCCAAGTGCATCATTGTGGACGTTCTGCCTCTTTTCCTATGCTTTCAATGCAATTCCAGTCTACCTCCTGAAATCGGTTTCCTGCAATTCTGCCCCGCTTTCAAGTCCTCTTGGCAGCCTTACTTCAGTCTATTTTTGGACGATAGCTGTCATTTATAACTCTGCAGGTTTGTGAATTACAGTGCCCCTGAGCTCCTTTCTTCAACTCGCTTTCTTTTGAGCTGGCCGCAACACCGCAGGATGGCTTCAGGCCCTAATCTGGTTCCGGCACGGCACGCTGAGCCTTTGGTTATTTCCTCTTCCTGGTGGGAAATGAGAGTTAAATTTGCCCGTCCAGACACCTCCAGCTAGTCTCTCATTGGTTCTCGCTATTCCTGTTCATCTTCCGCAGAAATTGCAAACTGGGCCAAACAGGAGGTTAAAAGCGCTGACTCTCCAAGTCGGGAGAGTGTTAGTAAAGCGTCTGGAATGTTGCACCCAAGTACCAGGTACGAAAACTGAGACATATTTGAACACGTCTCCCGATCACATGGTGGATCATACTCTAGGTTCCACATGCATGTTTTAGCTGAAGGAAGAATACCTTAAACCTGGAGAGTTAAGACCCGTGTAATGGGTACCATGCAATATGACTTCAAAGGGTCTTCATTTGCTCACCGAACCTCTCCAATCCTATCACTGCTGCATTGATGCCCCTGTACACATGCTTGATTCTCTTTCGGAGACATAGCGATCCATAGGTTTTAAGATACTTACTAGTCAGGTACATTCTTAGGCGTTTAATATGCGGTGTTGAGTCCATTTCGTTGAGCAAGGAGTAGCTCTTGTCTATTCCATATTTGACTTAAGGAACTTTATCTGTGCTCATTTCAATCTCTGGTTTTATGCAGCACCCCAACTCACCTTTACCCTTAAGCAAGAATAAGTTGGTTTTCTAAATTTGAGACCCTGTTCTGTTCTGTAATTCAGTTCCTGTGTAGCCAAGTTTAAATTCCGTGTATTACTGATATCTTATGATGTTTCTTTTTCTGTGTGACTTATTTCAGTTAGAATCATCATACCTGAATCCACTCATTGTGCTGCTAAGGGCCTGATGACACAGATTTCATTGCTGAGTGATATTGCTTTGTAAGTAAATACCACAAGATCTTTATCCATTTTTCACTTTCTGCGATGTTGAACTTGTACTGTAAACGAGGTTCTTGTAAACAGAGCCGTTCCAAACTTTGGGGTGGCTGTGTCTTTTTGATTTTAATTTCCCTAAGCTATAGGACCATAAGTGGAAGTGCCCTAGGCTCTGTTGCTTTGTTTTTTAGATGATTCAGGAAACACCATACACTTCTCCCGAGTGGTGGTTGGCAATTTACATCCCGCCCATCAGCATAACAAGGCTCCCAGTTCTCCATGGCCTTTCTTGCCTTTCTGGATTTTACACTTTTTTCAGATGGCCCTTTTGACAGGGGGGAAGTGAGACTTCATTGTAGTGCAGATTTCCTTTGCAAGCTTGCTTGGTTGGCCAAAAAGGGCATATACGTTTTTTGCTGAATATATTCAGGAAAAAACGCATATGTCTTTTGGCCAAGTGCATCATTGTGGACGTTCTGCCTCTTTTCCTATGCTTTCAATGCAATTCCAGTCTACCTCCTGAAATCGGTTTCCTGCAATTCTGCCCCGCTTTCAAGTCCTCTTGGCAGCCTTACTTCAGTCTATTTTTGGACGATAGCTGTCATTTATAACTCTGCAGGTTTGTGAATTACAGTGCCCCTGAGCTCCTTTCTTCAACTCGCTTTCTTGTGAGCTGGCCGCAACACCGCAGGATGGCTTCAGGCCCTAATCTGGTTCCGGCACGGCACGCTGAGCCTTTGGTTAATTCCTCTTCCTGGTGGGAAATGAGAGTTAAATTTGCCCGTCTAGACACCTCCAGCTAGTCTCTCATTGGTTCTCGCTATTCCTGTTCATCTTCCGCAGAAATTGCAAACTGGGCCAAACAGGAGGTTAAAGGGACTGACTCTCCAAGTCGGGAGAGTGTTAGTGAAGCGTCTGGAATGTTGCACCCGAGTACCAGGGTACGAAAACTGAGACATATTTGAACACGTCTCCCGATCACATGGTTGATCATACTCTGGGTTCCACATGCATGTTTTAGCTGAAGGAAGAATACCTAAAACCTGGGTAGTTGAAACCCGTGGAATGGGTACCATGCAATATGACTTCAAAGGGTCTTCATTTGCTCACCGAACCTCTCCAATCCTATCACTGCTGCGTTTATGCCCCTGTACACATGCTTGATTCTCTTTCGGAGACATAGCAATCCATCGGTTTTAATATACTTACTAGTCAGGTACATTCTTAGGCGTTTAATATGCGGTGTTGAGTCCATTTCGTTGAGCAAGGAGTAGCTCTTGTCTATTCCATATTTGGCTTAAGGAACTTTATGTGTGCTCATTTCAATCTCTGGTTTTATGCAGCACCCCAACTCACCTTTACCCTTAAGCAAGCATAAGTTGGTTTTCTAAATTTGAGACCCTGTTTTGTTCTGTAATTCAGTTCCTGTGTAGCCAAGTTTATATTCCGTGTATTACTGATATCTTATGATGTTTCTTTTTCTGTGTGACTTATTTCAGTTAGAATCATCATACCTGAATCCACTCATTGTGCTGCTAAGGGCCTGATGACACAGATTTCATTGCTGAGTGATATTGCTTTGTAAGTAAATACCACAGCTTCTTTATCCATTTTTCACTTTCTGCGATGTTGTACTTGTACTGTAAACGAGGTTCTTGTAAACAGAGGCTTCCCAAACTTTGGGGTGGCTGTGTCTTTTTGATTTTAATTTCCCTAAGCTATAGGACCATAAGTGGAAGTGCCCTAGGCTCTGTTGCTTTGTTTTTTAGATGTTTCAGGAAACACCATACACTTCTCCCGAGTGTCTGTTGGCAATTTACATCCCGCCCATCAGCATAACAAGGCTCCCAGTTCTCCATGGCCTGTCCTGCCTTTCTGGATTTTACACTTTTTTCAGATGGCCCTTTTGACCGGGGGGAAGTGAGACTTCATTGTAGTGCAGATTTCCTTTGCAAGCTTGCTTGGTTGGCCAAAAAGGGCGTATGCGTTTTTTCCTGAATATATTCAGGAAAAAACGTATACGCCCTTTTTGGCCAAGTGCATCATTGTGGACGTTCTGCCTCTTTTCCTATGCTTTCAATGCAATTCCAGTCTACCTCCTGAAATCGGTTTCCTGCAATTCTGCCCCGCTTTCAAGTCCTCTTGGCAGCCTTACTTCAGTCTATTTTTGGACGATAGCTGTCATTTATAACTCTGCAGGTTTGTGAATTACAGTGCCCCTGAGCTCCTTTCTTCAACTCGCTTTCTTGTGAGCTGGCCGCAACACCGCAGGATGGCTTCAGGCCCTAATCTGGTTCCGGCACGGCACGCTGAGCCTTTGGTTAATTCCTCTTCCTGGTGGGAAATGAGAGTTAAATTTGCCCGTCCAGACACCTCCAGCTAGTCTCTCATTGGTTCTCGCTATTCCTGTTCATCTTCCGCAGAAATTGCAAACTGGGCCAAACAGGAGGTTAAAGGGACTGACTCTCCAAGTCGGGAGAGTGTTAGTAAAGCGTCTGGAATATTGCACCTGAGTACCAGGGTACGAAAACTGAGACATATTTGAACACGTCTCCCGATCACATGGTTGATCATACTCTAGGTTCCACATGCATGTTTTAGCTGAAGGAAGAATACCTTAAACCTGGGTACTTGAAACCCGTGGAATGGGTACCATGCAATATGACTTCAAAGGGTCTTCATTTGCTCACCGAACCTCTCCAATCCTATCACTGCTGCGTTTATGCCCCTGTACACATGCTTGATTCTCTTTCGGAGACATAGCAATCCATAGGTTTTAAGATACTTACTAGTCAGGTACATTCTTAGGCGTTTAATATGCGGTGTTGAGTCCATTTCATTGAGCAAGGAGTAGCTCTTGTCTATTCCATATTTGGCTTAAGGAACTTTATGTGTGCTCATTTCAATCTCTGGTTTTATGCAGCACCCCAACTCACCTTTACCCTTAAGCAAGCATAAGTTGGTTTTCTAAATTTGAGACCCTGTTCTGTTCTGTAATTCAGTTCCTGTGTAGCCAAGTTTACATTCGTGTATTACTGATATCTTATGATGTTTCTTTTTCTGTGTGACTTATTTCAGTTAGAATCATCATACCTGAATCCACTCATTGTGCTGCTAAGGGCCTGATGACACAGATTTCATTGCTGAGTGATATTGCTTTGTAAGTAAATACCACAAGTTCTTTATCCATTTTTCACTTTCTGCGATGTTGAACTTGTACTGTAAACGACGTTCTTGTAAACAGAGCCGTTCCAAACTTTGGGGTGGCTGTGTCTTTTTGATTTTAAATTCCCTAAGCTATAGGACCATAAGTGGAAGTGCCCTAGGCTCTGTTGCTTTGTTTTTTAGATGTTTCAGGAAACACCATACACTTCTCCCGAGTGTCTGTTGGCAATTTACATCCCGCCCATCAGCATAACAAGGCTCCCAGTTCTCCATGGCCTGTCCTGCCTTTCTGGATTTTACACTTTTTTCAGATGGCCCTTTTGACCGGGGGGAAGTGAGACTTCATTGTAGTGCAGATTTCCTTTGCAAGATTGCTTGGTTGGCCAAAAAGGGCGTATGCGTTTTTTCCTGAATATATTCAGGAAAAAACGCATACGCCCTTTTTGGCCAAGTGCATCATTGTGGACGTTCTGCCTCTTTTCCTATGCTTTCAATGCAATTCCAGTCTACCTCCTGAAATCGGTATCCTGCAATTCTGCCCCGCTTTCAGGTCCTCTTGGCAGCCTTACTTCAGTCTATTTTTGGACGATAGCTGTCATTTATAACTCTGCAGGTTTGTGAATTACAGTGCCCCTGAGCTCCTTTCTTCAACTCGCTTTCTTGTGAACTGGCCGCAACACCGCAGGATGGCTTCAGGCCCTAATCTGGTTCCGGTACGGCATGCTGAGCCTTTGGTTATTTCCTCTTCCTGGTGGGAAATGAGAGTTAAATTTGCCCGTCCAGACACCTCCAGCTAGTCTCTCATTGGTTCTCGCTATTCCTGTTCATCTTCCGCAGAAATTGCAAACTGGGCCAAACAGGAGGTTAAAGGCACTGACTCTCCAAGTCGGGAGAGTGTTAGTAAAGCGTCTGGAATGTTGCACCCGAGTACCAGGGTACGAAAACTGAGACATATTTGAACACGTCTCCCGATCACATGGTTCATCATACTCTGGGTTCCACATGCATGTTTTAGCTGAAGGAAGAATACCTAAAACCTGGGTAGTTGAAACCCGTGGAATGGGTACCATGCAATATGACTTCAAAGGGTCTTCATTTGCTCACCGAACCTCTCCAATCCTATCACTGCTGCGTTTATGCCCCTGTACACATGCTTGATTCTCTTTCGGAGACATAGCAATCCATAGGTTTTAAGATACTTACTAGTCAGGTACATTCTTAGGCGTTTAATATGCGGTGTTGAGTCCATTTCGTTGAGCAAGGAGTAGCTCTTGTCTATTCCATATTTGGCTTAAGGAACTTTATCTGTGCTCATTTCAATCTCTGGTTTTATGCAGCACCCCAACTCACCTTTACCCTTAAGCAAGCATAAGTTGGTTTTCTAAATTTGAGACCCTGTTCTGTTCTGTAATTCAGTTCCTGTGTAGCCAAGTTTACATTCCGTGTATTACTGATATCTTATGATGTTTCTTTTTCTGTGTGACTTATTTCAGTTAGAATCATCATACCTCAATCCACTCATTGTGCTGCTAAGGGCCTGATGACACAGATTTCATTGCTGAGTGATATTGCTTTGTAAGTAAATACCACAACTTCTTTATTCATTTTTCACTTTCTGCGATGTTGAACTTGTACTGTAAACGAGGTTCCTGTAAACAGAGCCGTTCCAAACTTTGGGGTGGCTGTGTCTTTTTGATTTTAATTTCCCTAAGCTATAGGACCATAAGTGGAAGTGCCCTAGGTTCTGTTGCTTTGTTTTTTAGATGTTTCAGGAAACACCATACACTTCTCCGGAGTGGTTGTTGGCAATTTACATCCCGCCCATCAGCATAACAAGGCACCCAGTTCTCCATGGCCTGTCCTGCCTTTCTGGATTTTACACTTTTTTCAGATGGCCCTTTTGACCGGGGGGAAGTGAGACTTCATTGTAGTGCAGATTTCCTTTGCAAGATTGCTTGGTTGGCCAAAAAGGGCGTATGCGTTTTTTCCTGAATATATTCAGGAAAAAACGCATACGCCCTTTTTGGCCAAGTGCATCATTGTGGACGTTCTGCCTCTTTTCCTATGCTTTCAATGCAATTCCAGTCTACCTCCTGAAATCGGTATCCTGCAATTCTGCCCCGCTTTCAAGTCCTCTTGGCAGCCTTACTTCAGTCTATTTTTGGACGATAGCTGTCATTTATAACTCTGCAGGTTTGTGAATTACAGTGCCCCTGAGCTCCTTTCTTCAACTCGCTTTCTTGTGACCTGGCCGCAACACCGCAGGATGGCTTCAGGCCCTAATCTGGTTCCGGTACGGCACGCCGAGCCTTTGGTTATTTCCTCTTCCTGGTGGGAAATGAGAGTTAAATTTGCCCGTCCAGACACCTCCAGCTAGCCTCTCATTAGTTCTCGCTATTCCTGTTCATCTTCCGCAGAAATTGCAAACTGGGCCAAACAGGAGGTTAAAGGCACTGACTCTCCAAGTGGGGAGAGGGTTAGTAAAGCGTCTGGAATGTTGCACCGAAGTACCAGGGGACGAAAACTGAGACATATTTGAACACGTCTCCCGATCACACGGTTCATCATACTCTGGGTTCCACATGCATGTTTTAGCTGAAGAAAGAATACCTTAAACCTGGAGAGTTGAGACCCTTGGAATGGGTACCATGCAATATGACTTCAAAGGGTCTTCATTTGCTCAACGAATCTCTCCAATCCTATCACTGCTGCGTTTATGACCCTTTTACACATGCTTGATTCTCTTTTGGAGACATAGCAATCCATAGGTTTTAAGATACTTACTAGTCAGGTACATTCTTAGGGGTTTAATATGGGGTGTTGAGTCCATTTCGTTGAGCAAGGAGTAGCTCTTGTCTGTTCCATATTTGGCTTAAGGAACTTTATCTGTGCTCATTTCAATCTCTGGTTTTATGCAGCACCGCAACTCACCTTTCCCCTTAAGCAAGCATAAGTTGGTTTTCTAAATTTGAGACCCTGTTCTGTTTTGGAATTCATTTCCTATGTAGCCAAGGTTACATTCCGTGTATTAGTGATATCTTTTGATGTTTCTTTTTCTGTGTGACTTATTTCAGTTAGAATCATCGTACCTGAATCCACTCATTATGCTGCTACGGGCCTGATGACATAGATTTCATTGCTGAGTGATACTGCATTGTACGTAAGTACCACAACTTCTTTATCCATTTTTCACTTTCTGCGATGTTGAACTTGTACGGTAAACGAGGTTCTTGTAAACAGAGGCGTCCCAAACTTTGGGGTGGCTGTGTCTTTTTGATTTTAATTTCCCTAAACTATAGGACCATAAGTGGAAGTGCCCTAGGCTCTGTTGCTTTGTTTTTTCGATGTTTCAGGAAACACCATACACTTCTCCCGAGTGTCTGTTGGCAATTTACATCCCGCCCATCAGCATAACAAGGCTCCCAGTTCTCCATGGCCTGTCCTGCCTTTCTGGATTTTACACTTTTTTCAGATGGCCCTTTTGACCGGGGGGAAGTGAGACTTCATTGTAGTGCAGATTTCCTTTGCAAGCTTGCTTGGTTGGCCAAAAAGGGCGTATGCGTTTTTTCCTGAATGTATTCAGGAAAAAACGCATACGCCCTTTTTGGCCAAGTGCATCATTGTGGACGTTCTGCCTCTTTTCCTATGCTTTCAATGCAATTCCAGTCTACCTCCTGAAATCGGTTTCCTGCAATTCTGCCCCGCTTTCAAGTCCTCTTGGCAGCCTTACTTCAGTATATTTTTGGACGATAGCTGCCATTTATAACTCTGCAGGTTTGTGAATTACAGTGCCCCTCAGCTCCTTTCTTCAACTCGCTTTCTTGTGAGCTGGCCGCAACACCGCAGGATGGCTTCAGGCCCTAATCTGGTTCCAGCACGGCACGCTGAGCCTTTGGTTAATTCCTCTTCCTGGTGGGAAATGAGAGTTAAATTTGCCCGTCCAGACACCTCCAGCTAGTCTGTCATTGGTTCTCGCTATTCCTGTTCATCTTCCACAGAAATTGCAAACTGGACCAAAGAGGAGGTTAAAGGCGCTGACTCTCCAAGTGGGGAGAGTGTTAGTAAAGCGTCTGGAATGTTGTACCCGAGTACCAGGGGAAGAAAACTGAGACATATTTGAACACGTCTCCCGTTCACATGGTTGATCATACTCTGGGTTCCACATGCATGTTTTAGCTGAAGGAAGAATACCTTAAACCTGGAGATTTGAGACACGTGGAATGGGTACCATGCAACATGACTTCAAAGGGTCTTCATTTGCTCACCGAACCTCTCCAATCCTATCACTGCTGCGTTTATGCCCCTGTACACGTGCTTGATTCTCTTTTGGAGACATAGCAATCCATAGGTTTTAAGATACTTACTAGTCAGGTACATTCTTAGGCGTTTAATATGGGGTGTTGAGTCCATTTCGTTGAGCAAGGAGTAGCTCTTCTCTATTCCATATTTGGCTTCAGGAACTTTATCTGTGCTCATTTCAATCTCTGGTTTTATGCAGCACCCCAACTCACCTTTCCCCTTAAGCAAGCATAAGTTGGTTTTCTAAATTTGAGACCCTGTTCTGTTTTGGAATTCAGTTCCTGTGTAGCCAAGTTTACATTCCGTGTATTAGTGATATCTTATGATGTTTCTTTTTCTGTGTGACTTATTTCAGTTAGAATCATCATACCTGAATCCACTCATTGTGCTGCTACGGGCCTGATGACATAGATTTCATTGCTGAGTGATACTGCATTGCACGTAAGTACCACAAGTTCTTTATCCATTTTTCACTTTCTGTGATATTGAATTTGTACGGTAAACGAGGTTCTTGTAAACAGAGGCGTCCCAAACTTTGGGGTGGCTGTGTCTTTTTGATTTTAATTTCCCTAAGCTATAGGACCATAAGTGGAATTGCACTAGGCTCTTTTGCTTTGTTTTTTAGATGTTTCAGGAAACACCATACACTTCTCCCGAGTGTCTGTTGGCAATTTACATCCCGCCCATCAGCATAACAAGGCTCCCAGTTCTCCATGGCCTGTCCTGCCTTTCTGGATTTTACACTTTTTTCAGATGGCCCTTTTGACCGGGGGGAAGTGAGACTTCATTGTAGTGCAGATTTCCTTTGCAAGCTTGCTTGGTTGGCCAAAAAGGGCGTATGCGTTTTTTCCTGAATATATTCAGGAAAAAACGCATACGCCCTTTTTGGTCAAGTGCATCATTGTGGACATTCTGCCTCTTTTCCTATGCTTTCAATGCAATTCCAGTCTACCTCCTGAAATCGGTTTCCTGCAATTCTGCCCCGATTTCAAGTCCTCTTGGCAGCCTTACTTCAGTATATTTTTGGACGATAGCTGTCATTTATAACTCTGCAGGTTTGTGAATTACAGTGCCCCTGAGCTCCTTTCTTCAACTCGCTTTCTTTTGAGCTGGCCGCAACACCGCAGGATGGCTTCAGGCCCTAATCTGGTTCCGGTACGGCACGCTGAGCCTTTGGTTATTTCCTCTTCCTGGTGGGAA
Source organism: Stenella coeruleoalba (assembly GCF_951394435.1). Classification (NCBI taxonomy): domain Eukaryota; kingdom Metazoa; phylum Chordata; class Mammalia; order Artiodactyla; family Delphinidae; genus Stenella; species Stenella coeruleoalba. Next base: position 80,860 of record NW_027646244.1, on the reverse strand, counting down.
ATGAGAGTTAAATTTGCCCGTCCAGACACCTCCAGCTAGCCTCTCATTGGTTCTCGCTATTCCTGTTCATCTTCCGCAGAAATTGCAAACTGGGCCAAACAGGAGGTTAAAGGCACTGACTCTCCAAGTGGGGAGAGTGTTAGTAAAGCGTCTGGAATGTTGCACCGAAGTACCAGGGGACAAAAACTGAGACATATTTGAACACGTCTCCCGATCACACGGTTGATCATACTCTGGTTTCCACATGCATGTTTTAGCTGAAGAAAGAATACCTTAAACCTGGAGAGTTGAGACCCGTGGAATGGGTACCATGCAATATGACTTCAAAGGGTCTTCATTTGCTCACCGAACCTCTCCAATCCTATCACTGCTGCGTTTATGCCCCTGTACACATGCTTGATTCTCTTTTGGAGACATAGCAATCCATAGGTTTTAAGATACTTACTAGTCAGGTACATTCTTAGGCGTTTAATATGGGGTGTTGAGTCCATTTTGTTGAGCAAGGAGTAGCTCTTGTCTATTCCATATTTGGCTTAAGGAACTTTATCTGTGCTCATTTCAATCTCTGGTTTTATGCAGCACCCCAACTCACCTTTCCCCTTAAGCAAGCATAAGTTGGTTTTCTATATTTGAGACGCTTTTCTGTTTTGGAATGCAGTTCCTGTGTAGCCAAGTTTACATTCCGTGTATTAGTGATATCTTATGATGTTTCTTTTTCTGTGTGACTTATTTCATTTAGAATCATCGTACCTGAATCCACTCATTATGCTGCTACGGTCCTGATGACATAGATTTCATTGCTGAGTGATACTGCATTGTACGTAAGTACCACAAGTTCTTTATCCATTTTTCACTTTCTGTGATATTAAACTTGTCCGGTAAATGAGGTTCTTGTAAACAGAGGCGTCCCAAACTTTGGGGTGGCTGTGTCTTTTTGATTTTAATTTCCCTAAGCTATAGGACCATAAGTGGAAGTGCCCTAGGCTCTGTTGCTTTGTTTTTTAGATGTTTCAGGAAACACCATACACTTCTCCCGAGTGTCTGTTGGCAATTTACATCCCGCCCATCAGCATAACAAGGTTCCCAGTTCTCCATGGCCTGTCCTGCATTTCTGGTTTTTACAATTTTTTAGGATGGCCCTTTTGACCGGTGGGAAGTGAGACTTCTTTGTTGTGCACATTTGCATTGCTTGCTTGCTTCGTTGCCCATAAAGTGCGTATGCGTTTTTTCCTGGATATAGTCAGGAAAAATCGCATACGCCCTTTTGGGCCAACTGCATCATTGTCGAAATTCTGCCGCTTTTCATGTGCGTTAAAGACGAGTCCAATCTATCTCTTGAAATCTGTTTCTTGCAATTCTGTCTTGCATTCAGATCCTCTTCTTTGCCTTACCTCAACATATTTTTGGACGTTAGTTTTCATTTATAACTCTGCAGGTTTGTGAATTGCAGTGACCCTGAGCTCCATTTTTTAAGTTGCTCTTTTGTGAGCTGGCCTCAAACTCGCAGGATTGCTTCAGGCCCTATTTTGGCTCCGGCGAGGCAGGCTGAGCCTTCCTTTAATTCTTACTCTTAATGGGAAATTAGAGTGATATGTGCCCGTCCAAACCCCTACAACTCTTCTCTCATTGGTTCCCCCCCTTCCCGTTCATCCTCCTCACAATTTGCAAAATGTGTGAAACAGAAGTTTAAATGTGCTGATTCTCCAAGTGGGGAGATTCTAAGTAGCGTGGCTGGAATGGTGAACAGGAGCACCAGGAGAGGATAAATGAGGTGCATTTTAGACACATCTCCCGATCACATGGTGTACAGTCCTCTGGGTTTTCCATGCATGTTTTAGCTGTAGGAAGATCCCTTGAACCTGCAGATTTGGGACCCATTGAATGGGTACCAGGTAGTATTACTTTAAAGGGTGTGCATTTCCTCACCCAACCTCACATTTCTCTTAGCGCAAACAGTTTCCAGCCTTATGTCTCATCCTGCTGTGGGTCTAGATGTGTTCAATCCATGTTGCATCACCGTCCCTGAGGAAAAGTTGTAAGAGGTTTTCTCTGTCTCTCTGTCGTTTATTTTTTTCAATTTATTACTATATTGGTTACAGCTGATTTTCAAAGCTCTGTTTCTTGCTGCTGTACATCCACTTGATTCACGTACAGAGAGACATCAATAAATTCTTTTTCAGATTCTTACCAGTCGTATATATTCTTTTCCGGTGACTTGAGTGTGCTGAGTGCAGTTCTTTTAGCTACCGTGTAGGCCTTGTTGATTATCAGTTTGGTATTTGGAATGGTATCTTTGCTAATTTCAACCTCCTGGATGATGCCTCACCCCTCCCCACCTTTCCCGTTTAGCAGCCTTATGCGTGTTTTCTACATATTTGACTATGTTTTTGTTTTGTAATTTATTTCATGTGTAGCCATTTTGGATTCCACCTTTAAGTGATATCTTATGATATGTGTCTTTTTCTTTTTGAATTCTGTCACTTAGAATGATCATACGTAACTCCTCCGGAGTTGTTACAACTGGCCATATTTCATTGATTTCCAGGCTGAATAATATTCCACTCTACCTAAGTACCACATCTCTATCCATTTTTTCCCTCCAGAGACATTTAAGTTATATCCTAGTCGAGGATCTTTTAAACAGAGAGGGGGTAAACATTGGGGTGCCTGTGTCCTCTCGATTTTTGTTTTTCCCAAGATATACGCCCATGAGTGCAAGTGCCCTATGCTCTGTAGCTCATTTTTTAGATGCTTTAGTAAACACAATACACTTCTCCAGAATGGCCGTTGGCAATATACATTTCCACTATAAGTCTCACAGGGCTCCCTCTTCTCGTTGCCCTGTCCTGCATTTCTGTTGTTTATGCTTTATGAGGATGGCTCTTCTGACTGATGCGAAGTGATATCTTTTGTGGTATTGACTTCCAGTGCCCACCTGTTTGGTTGGCTAAAAAAGTGTATGCCCTTTTCTTGAATATATACAGAAAAGAACGCATACACCCTTTTTGGCCAACTGCAATGTTGGCAATGTTCAGCTCCTTTTCTTGTGCTTAATGGCGAGTCCTTTCTACCTCCTCAAATCCCTTTCCTGCCATTCTCCCTTGCTTACAAGTCCTTTTCTCTGACTTTCCTCAAGACATTTTTCAGTGATGGATATTTTCAACTCTGCAGTTTTGTGAATTTTACTGCCCCTGAGTTCCATTGTTCAACTCGTGTTTATGGGAACTGGCCACAAAGCAGCGGGATTTCCTCAAGCCCTATACTGTTTCCATGGGCAACCCTAGCCTTTGGTCAATTCGTCTTCCTGATTGGAAATTAGAGTGACATGTGCCTGTCTGAACACCTAGGACTTGTCTCTCATTGTTCCTCATCCTTCCGCTTCATCCTCTGGACAAATTCCAAACTGTACGCAACAGGATGTTGACAGTGCTGACATCTCCAAGTGGGGAGACTGTTAGTAAAGACGCTGGAGGGGTGAACCCGAGCACCAGGAGATGAGGAGATGAGATGCCTTTTCCAAACTCTTCCCGATCAGACGGTATACCATCCTCTGGGTGTGACAGACATGTTTTAGCAGTAGGAAGAGTCCCATTCATGTAAGGACAACACCAGGGCTTTTTCAAAATCAGTGTCTCCCCGAAACCCAAACTGGGGAATTTTTTAAGCTACGGCTACACATATGTTCATTAAGGGCCTTGGGAAGTAGGCAGAGTCCAAACTTTAGATGATTGAAGTCTTCAGGGTCAGAAGCACTCACCACCAGCTTCCCTTAGGCTACACTTTAACTGTCATTGATAGATGATGTCAATAAAAATATCTATTCTTTTTCAGATTATTTCCCCTTATAGGTTATTGCAAAATGTTGAGTGTAGTTCCCTGTGCTATACAGTAGTTCCTTGTTGATGATCTATTTTATACATAGCAGTGTGTATGTGTTCATTCCAAACTGTTAATTTATCCCTCCTCCCACCTTTCCCCTTTGGTAATAATAAATTATAAGATTTTATACTTCTCAGAAGTGGGGGAGCTGAAAGAGAGGTATCATTTTCAATGGAAAAGCATTTAAAACAAGATTGAAGGTTTAACCAAGATTATTAGCTGTACATCCTTGGAAAGAAATCACTTCGTTTCTCTAATATTGACCTGACAAATAAGACAAACCTTTTCACTGAACTTGCTTATAAAAAGTGATGGAAATATCAAATGGAAGTGTTAAAAACATCTTATTTTACCCGAGCCTTATACACTGTTCTATGTTAACTACAGTTTGGCTCACACATCTGTTCATTGAGGTTACAATAGTCTCAATTTCTGTTACTGATCCTCCAGAGTGGACCCCAACAAGTGTCCCCCTGCCCAGTGTCATTGGGGCCAACAGATCGAGACTGAGTTTGGTTCACAAGCAAAGGAAACTTTATATTTTGATCAGAGAATGGAGAGGTGAGAGCATGCACTACCCCGTGGGCTGTGGGCTGGGCTGCTGTGTAGAGATCCTGTCAGAGTCAGTGGGAGGGAGGGAGGCGGCGGAGCTCTCGAGGGCCGGGTTGGCTGTAGCTCAGGCTCTATATCGTGGAGTCTGCACTGGGCCCCAGGAGCTGAGGTGTCGACCCAGCCATTCTGCAGTAGGAAATCTGGTCTGAAGTGCCGGGTGTGGAACCTCTGCATGTGGGACCCTAGGAGCACGTGAAATTAGACAAAGCACAAAGGATAAAAAAGGTTAGACTTGACTTTATTGCCCAGATTCTATTTTTATCTCCCAGGGATTTTTAATGGGCTTTGCTGGGGACAAACCCCTCCTCTGCCTTTTGTCCCGTTCCTCATTCTTGGAGTGCTGAGGGTGCAGACCCTTCTTCTGTAACTGCTGAGTGCTGAGTTGGGAGCCCTCATACCCTGGGGCGAGGGTCAGAGCTTCTCCCCAGCAGCCTCCCGGTGACGTTGATTGTCCCCAGGACCCCTGCCTCCCTGCTCGTCCACCTGAGCACCAGCATTGGAAGTGTTATAGATTCTAATGACCTTTAAGGGTCCAGGAAAGAGATGTGCAGAGACGCTGTGGGGGCCGGTTTCACCCCGCCCCACATTTGTTCGGCCACCTTAGGCTGACCGTCTCTGCCAGCCTAGATGCTCTGACCAGTAGTCTGCGCTTTCTTCAATTAGGCCCCTGAATTAACGTACAAACAGCACCAGGTGTCAGAGCCCTGCCCGCTCAACTCCCAGACAGTCCAGGGTCAGTGGTGATCAAGGACCATGATGGCTACTGAGTCAACAGCCTTTTGAAGTAAACAGGAGTCCAGCCAGTCTTATTGGCCACCATCATCACGGTGTCTGTAGGCTTTTCTATGGTGACAGTGTGGTATACTGTTCCCCCGCCAAGATTATTAGCTCCCCTCTGGGTGCAGTAAGTCCTGCAAGCAGTAGTCTACTCTTTTGGGACACACTCTTGTTGTTTTATGAGAGAAACTCCAGGTCAAGTGATGTTCACACGAGTTGTCATGGTGCCCTGTTGCCCCCGGTTATCTCTCTGGATGTTGGAGTTGGAGGGCCTCCTCACTCGAGGTCGGTGTGCCCACGGAGCGAACCCTGCAACTTCAGGGCATGGTTGGTGGTTAGGATCACCACGTGGGGTCCTTTTCCCTTAGGAGGGAGGTGGCCTTTTGGGCTGCTGATTTCCAGGTTTTTAGATACCGCCAGTATCTTGGCCAGATGTGGCAGTGGGCCAAGCCCCTTAGTGACCGTAGTTTATCCTACCTGGATGGCATTCTTGCATTGTTCCATTTCAAGTGGTCCCAGTTTTTGCACTAATTCTCCAATGGCGATTCACCTTTCACCGGGAATGTAAAGGTCAAAGGGTTTAGCTAAATTAGGGAGTTCCAGGGCAAGGGTCTGAATTGACTGCTCTTTCCATTCTTGAAAGGCCACTTCTGGATTCTATTCAAAAGGATCATCATCTTTTCCTTTCAGTGTTTCATATAGAGGCCCAGCTAGTAGACTGTAGTTAGGGATCCAGAAGCAGCAAACCCTGGCCTCCCCAGGAACCCCTAAGCTGTCTTCTAGTTTTAGAAAGGGGTAAGGCTGAAAATGGTTTCTTCCCTTTCCTGGGATGGGCTTCTCTGACCTTCTGTGAGAATGAAGCCCAGGCAGGTCACCGCAGTCTGTGATATTTGAGCTTTTTCTTGGACAACTTCTATCCTTTATTGGCTTGGTAGTTCAGAGGCCTCCTTAGTAGGGCTGGTGATCAGAATGTCGTCTGCATATTGAAGGAGGGTTTCCTTTTCCAGAGGTAGAACTTTTAGGTCTTTAGCTAAGCTTTCCCCAAAGATGGTGTGGGAATTTTTGCACCCTTGGGGCCAGACGGCCCGGAAGTATTGTTTTAGTTGTATGTTGAGTCCTGCCACTCACAAGCCAAAATTTCTTGTGACTCTGGGACTAATGGAATACAAAAGAAGGCATCATTGAAGACTAATACAGAATACCATGTCCTGGTGGTTGGTAGAATGACCAGCAGGGTGTAGGAATTAGGAGCAACTGGAGGTATATCCTCGGTGGCTTCACTGACTGTCCTGACATCCTTTACCAGGTCCCCAGCAGCCCATGGGGCTCTCGTGGTCAGACCAATCCCAGAATATGGAGCTCACCTGGGCAGGTACCCCACCCCCACCCCAGCCCACGGGGCTCTCGTGGTCAGGCCCCTCCCAGGATACAGAGCTACCCTTGCAGGTACCGTGGCAGGGCTGGGCACACAGGAACCGTGCACATAGCCCTCATTGCAGAGCACCCCCAGCTCACCTGTCGCTCAGAGCTGACACAGAGCACCTCAGAGCAGGACTTGAACTAACAAACAGCAGCTGCGACAGGTCTGTGACCCTGGGCATCACTCCGTGAGGCCTCCCTCCACCTGGTCTTCCAGAGACTTCCACTGCACCCGGGGCACCAGGCCTCTGTCTCCAACCACCACCCACCCCTCCTCTCCCTGACTCCTGGGTTCCTCTCATTAGGAGAGGGTTTTCTTGAAGTTGTCTCCCACTCATGGGCCAGATAAAATGATTAGAAAACAAGCCAAAGCTGCAGCCCCTTGTCTATCCTGACTCTCAGGAGCCCACACCTGTTCCTTGGACCTGGCCGGTTCAGCAAGTTCCATTTTCTGCAACTGTGAGCCCCTGAGGGGTGATGATTGGCTGACCTGGGCAGCCTTACCGTGCCGGCCAGCCCTCCCCAGGTGTGCCTGGGTTGAGATCAATATAAATACCACTCCAGGCAGCAAGAGCCCCTGCAGCCGTGCCTGACGCCATTTTCTCTGCCCTGTCAGCAGTCTCGGGGCTGGGCTGGTGGGAGGGAGTGAGAGGCCACGGCTTTGTGGGTGGCCCAGTGTGAGTGGGGCTCTGCTGGACTTTCTGCAGCAGTTACCAGGCTGCCACCTGCTAAAGAAGAGGATGTGTCACCCATACCTGCTGCTGGAATTTCTCCCTGGGCAGAGGTGAGGAAGGAAAAAAGCAGTGGGGGCAGGGACAGGACGGGTATCTCAGGCAGGGAAATGGAAATCTTCCAGAAGAGCACCCAGAGCCAGGACCATCCTGGCTGGCCTGCAGGCACCAAGTCGGCCGGCATGCTGTCACTCGTGTGGCTCTATGGCCCTTCCTCTAGGCTTTCAAGTCCTTGTATATATTCAGGTGTTTTACCTGGGACGGGTGGGAATAGTTCAGCAGCAACTGGCCTGGGGCTCAGCTCACGTTTACTCACAGATGCCTCGGCACGGTGCCCCAGCTTTGCAATGAGGACGCTTGTTGCGTGGGGGCTGCTGGCTGAATGGGAGACGATTCCCCACCACTGACCAACTTCAGAATTGTTTACAACTGGAGCAAGTGCCCTGATACGGTTTTCCTCTGTGTAACTGGTGGGTTCTGTGTTTTTTTTCTCTTTTTCATTTTTGGTTCAAGGTAGATTTTATTCCTCTTTTTTGTATTTACAGATATAAGCATGGAAATAATTTATTCATATAAATACATGTATGTGCAGGGAATAATTGTTTTTTCTGTTTTATTTTTTAAATTTTACTTCTTATTAATTTTGAATTTTATTTTATATTTTTATACAGCAGGTTCTTATTGGTTATCTATTTTATACATATAAATGTATACATGCCAATCCCAGTCTCTCAACTCCTCCCACCACCACCCCCCAACAGCTTTCCCCCCTTGTTGTCCATACGTTTGTTGTCTACATCTGTTGCTCTATTTATGCCTTGCAAAATGGTTAATCTGTACAGTTTTTCTAGGTTCCACATATATGCATGAATATACAAGATTTGTTTTTCTCTTTCTGACTTACTTCACTCTGTATGACAGTCTCTAGATCCATCGACGTCTCTACAAATGACCCAATTTCATTCCTTTTCATGGCTTAGTAATATTCCATTTTATATATGTACCACAGCTTTATGCATTCGTCTGTCTGTGGGCATTTAGGTTGCTTCCATTACCTCGATATTGTAAATAGTGATGCAATGAACATTGCGGTGAATGACTCTTTTTGATTTATGGTTTTGTCTGGGTATATGTCCAGTACTGGGATTGCTGTATCATATGGTAATTCTATTGTTCGTTTCTTAAGAAATTCCATATTGTTCTCCATAATGACTGTATCAATTTATATTCCCAACAATAGTGGAAGAGGGTTCCTTTTCTCCACACCCTTTCCAGCATTTTTTGTTTGTAGATTTTCAATGATGCCTATTCTACCAGGTGTGAGGTGATACCTCATTGTTGAATCCATTTCGTTGAGCAAGGGGTAGCTCTTGTCTATTACATATTTGGCTTATGGAACGGTATCTGTGCTAATTTCAAACTCTGCTTTTATGCAGCACCCCAACTCACCTTCCCCCTTAAGCAGGCATAAGTTGGTTTTCTAAACTTGACACCCTGTTCTGTTTTGTAATTCAGTTCATGTGTAGCCAAGTTCACATTCCGTGTATTAGTGATACCTTATGATGTTTCTTTTTCTGTGTGACTTATTTCACTTAGAATCATCGTGCCTCAATCCACTCATTATGCTGGTACGGGCCTGGTGACATAGATTTCATTGCTGAGTGGTATTCTGTTGTACAGAAGTACCGCAACTTCTTTATCCATTATTTGCTCTCTGGGATATTTAACCTGTGCCGTAGAAGAGATTCCTGCAAAAAGAGCCGTCCCAAATTTTGGGGTTGCTGTGTCTTTTTGATATTAATTTCCCTAAGCTATAGGACCATAAGTGGAAGTGCCCTAGGCTCTGTTGCTTTGTTTTTTAGATGTTTCAGGAAACACCATACACTTCTCCCGAGTGTCTGTTGGCAATTTACATCCCGCCCATCAGCATAACAAGGCTCCCAGTTCTCCATGGCCTGTCCTGCCTTTCTGGATTTTACACTTTTTTCAGATGGCCCTTTTGACCGCGGGGAAGTGAGACTTCATTGTAGTGTATATTTCTTTGCAAGCTTGCTTGGTTGGCCAAAAAGGGCGTATGCGTTTTTTCCTGAATATATTCAGGAAAAAACACATACGCCCTTTTTGGCCAAGTGCATCATTGTGGACGTTCTGCCTCTTTTCCTATGCTTTCAATGCAATTCCAGTCTACCTCCTGAAATCGGTTTCCTGCAATTCTGCCCCGCTTTCAAGTCCTCTTGGCAGCCTTACTTCAGTCTATTTTTGGACGATAGCTGTCATTTATAACTCTGCAGGTTTGTGAATTACAGTGCCCCTGAGCTCCTTTCTTCAACTCGCTTTCTTTTGAGCAGGCCGCAACACCGCCGGATGGCTTCAGGCCCTAATCTGGTTCCGGCACGGCACGCTGAGCCTTTGGTTAATTCCTCTTCCTGGTGGGAAATGAGAGTTAAATTTGCCCGTCCAGACACCTCCAGCTAGCCTCTAATTGGTTCTCGCTATTCCTGTTCATCTTCCGCAGAAATTGCAAACTGGGCCACACAGGAGGTTAAAACGACTGACTCTGCAAGTCGGGAGAGTGTTAGTAAAGCGTCTGGAATGTTGCACCCGAGTACCAGGGTACGAAAACTGAGACATATTTGAACACGTCTCCCGATCACATGGTTGATCATACTCTAGGTTCCACATGCATGTTTTAGCTGAAGGAAGAATACCTTAAACCTGGGTAGTTGAACCCCGTGGAATGGGTACCATGCAATATGACTTCAAAGGGTCTTCATTTGCTCACCGAACCTCTCCAATCCTATCACTGCTGCGTTTATGCCCCTGTACACATGCTTGATTCTCTTTCGGAGACATAGCAATCCATAGGTTTTAAGATACTTACTAGTCAGGTACATTCTTACGCGTTTAATATGCGGTGTTGACTCCATTTCGTTGAGCAAGGAGTAGCTCTTGTCTATTCCATATTTGGCTTAAGGAACTTTATCTGTGCTCATTTCAATCTCTGGTTTTATGCAGCACCCCAACTCACCTTTACCCTTAAGCAAGCATAAGTTGGTTTTCTAAATTTGAGACCCTGTTCTGTTCTGTAATTCAGTTCCTTGTAGCCAAGTTTACATTCCGTGTATTACTGATATCTTATGATGTTTCTTTTTCTTTGTGACTTATTTCACTTAGAATCATCATACCTGAATCCACTCATTGTGCTGCTAAGGGCCTGATGACATAGATTTCATTGCTGAGTGATATTGCTTTGTAAGTAAATACCACAACTTCTTTATCCATTTTTCACTTTCTGCGATGTTGAACTTGTACTGTAAACGAGGTTCTTGTAAACAGAGCCGTTCCAAACTTTGGGGTGGCTGTGTCTTTTTGATTTTAAATTGCCTAAGCTATAGGACCATAAGTGGAAGTGCCCTAGGCTCTGTTGCTTTGTTTTTTAGATGTTTCAGGAAACACCATACACTTCTCCCGAGTGGTTGTTGGCAATTTACATCCCGCCCTTCAGCATAACAAGGCTCCCAGTTCTCCATGGCCTGTCCTGCCTTTCTGGATTTTACACTTTTTTCAGATGGCCCTTTTGACCGGGGGGAAATGAGACTTCATTGTAGTGCAGATTTCCTTTGCAAGCTTGCTTGGTTGGCCAAAAAGGGCGTATGCGTTTTTTCCTGAATATATTCAGGAAAAAACGCATACGCCCTTTTTGGCCAAGTGCATCATTGTGGACGTTCTGCCTCTTTTCCTATGCTTTCAATGCAATTCCAGTCTAGCTCCTGAAATCGGTTTCCTGCAATTCTGCCCCGCTTTCAAGTCCTCTTGGCAGCCTTACTTCAGTCTATTTTTGGACGATAGCTGTCATTTATAACTCTGCAGGTTTGTGAATTACAGTGCCCCTGAGCTCCTTTCTTCAACTCGCTTTCTTGTGACCTGGCCGTAACACCGCAGGATGGCTTCAGGCCCTAATCTGGTTCCGGCCCGGCATGCTGAGCCTTTGGTTAATTCCTCTTCCTGGTGGGAAATGAGAGTTAAATTTGCCTGTCCAGACACCTCCAGCTAGCCTCTCATTGGTTCTCGCTATTCCTGTTCATCTTCCGCAGAAATTGCAAACTGGGCCAAACAGGAGGTTAAAGGGACTGACTCTCCAAGTCGGGAGTGTGTTAGTAAAGCTTTTGGAATGTTGCACCCGAGTACCAGGGGAGCAAAACTGAGACATATTTGAACACGACTCCCGTTCACATGGTTGATCATACTCTGGGTTCCACATGCATGTTTTAGCTGAAGGAAGAATACCTTAAACCTGGAGAGTTGAGACCCGTGTAATGGGTACCATGCAATATGACTTCAAAGGGTCTTCATTTGCTCACCGAACCTCTCCAATCCTATCACTGCTGCGTTTATGCCCCTGTACACACGCTTGATTCTCTTTTGGAGACATAGCCATCCATAGGTTTTAAGATACTTACTAGTCAGGTACATTCTTAGGCGTTTAATATGGGGTTTTGAGTCCATCTCGTTGAGCAAGGAGTAGCTCTTGTCTATTCCATATTTGGCTTAAGGAACTTTATCTGTGCTCATTTCAATCTCTGGTTTTATGCAGCACCCCAACTCACCTTTCCCCTTAAGCAAGCATAAGTTGGTTTTCTAAATTTGAGACCCTTTTCTGTTTTGGAATGCAGTTCCTGTGTAGCCAAGTTTACATTCCGTGTATTAGTGATATCTTATGATGTTTCTTTTTCTGTGTGACTTATTTCAGTTAGAATCATCGTACCTGAATCCACTCATTGTGCTGCTAAGGGCCTGATGACATAGATTTCATTGCTGAGTGATATTGCTTTGTAAGTAAATACCACAACTTCTTTATCCATTTTTCACTTTCTGCGATGTTGAACTTGTACTGTAAACGAGGTTCTTGTAAACAGAGGCGTCCCAAACTTTGGGGTGGCTGTGTCTTTTTGATTTTAATTTCCCTAAGCTATAGGACCATAAGTGGAAGTGCCCTAGGCTCTGTTGCTTTGTTTTTTAGATGTTTCAGGAAACACCATACACTTTTCCTTAGTGTCTGTTGGCAATTTACATCCCGCCCATCAGCATAACAAGGCTCCCAGTTCTCCATGGCCTGTCCTGCCTTTCTGGATTTTACACTTTTTTCAGATGGCCCTTTTGACCGGGGGGAAGTGAGACTTCATTGTAGTGCAGATTTCCTTTGCAAGCTTGCTTGGTTGGCCAAAAAGGGCGTATGCGTTTTTTCCTGAATATATTCAGGAAAAAACGCATACGCCCTTTTTGGCCAAGTGCATCATTGTGGACGTTCTGCCTCTTTTCCTATGCTTTCAATGCAATTCCAGTCTACCTCCTGAAATTGGGTTCCTGCAATTCTGCCCCGCTTTCAAGTCCTCTTGGCAGCCTTACTTCAGTCTATTTTTGGATGATAGCTGTCATTTATAACTCTGCAGGTTTGTGAATTACAGTGCCCCTGAGCTCCTTTCTTCAACTCGCTTTCTTGTGAGCTGGCCGCAACAACGCAGGATGGCTTCAGGCCCTAATCTGGTTCCGGCACGGCACGCTGAGCCTTTGGTTAATTCCTCTTCCTGGTGGGAAATGAGAGTTAAATTTGCCCGTCCAGACACCTCCAGCTAGCCTCTAATTGGTTCTCGCTATTCCTGTTCATCTTCCGCAGAAATTGCAAACTGGGCCAAACAGGAGGTTAAAGGGACTGACTCTGCAAGTCGGGAGAGTGTTAGTAAAGCGTCTGGAATGTTGCACCCGAGTACCAGGGTACGAAAACTGAGACATATTTGAACACGTCTCCCGATCACATGGTTGATCATACTCTAGGTTCCACATGCATGTTTTAGCTGAAGGAAGAATACCTTAAACCTGGGTAGTTGAAACCCGTGGAATGGGTACCATGCAATATGACTTCAAAGGGTCTTCATTTGCTCACCGAACCTCTCCAATCCTATCACTGCTGCGTTTATGCCCCTGTACACATGCTTGATTCTCTTTCAGAGACATAGCAATCCATAGGTTTTAAGATACTTACTAGTCAGGTACATTCTTACGCGTTTAATATGCGGTGTTGAGTCCATTTCGTTGAGCAAGGAGTAGCTCTTGTCTATTCCATATTTGGCTTAAGGAACTTTATCTGTGCTCATTTCAATCTCTGGTTTTATGCAGCACCCCAACTCACCTTTCCCCTTAAGCAAGAATAAGTTGGTTTTCTAAATTTGAGACCCTGTTCTGTTCTGTAATTCAGTTCCTGTGTAGCCAAGTTTACATTCCGTGTATTACTGATACCTTATGATGTTTCTTTTTCTGTGTGACTTATTTCAGTTAGAATCATCATACCTGAATCCACTCATTGTGCTGCTAAGGGCCTGATGACACAGATTTCATTGCTGAGTGATATTGCTTTGTAAGTAAATACTACAACTTCTTTATCCATTTTTCACTTTCTGCGATGTTGAACTTGTACTGTAACGAGGTTCTTGTAAACAGAGGCGTCCCAAACTTTGGGGTGGCTGTGTCTTTTTGATTTTAATTTCCCTAATCTATAGGACCATAAGTGGAAGTGCCCTAGTTTCTGTTGCTTTGTTTTTTAGATGTTTCAGGAAACACCATACACTTCTCCAGAGTGGTTGTTGGCAATTTACATCCCGCCCATCAGCATAACAAGGCTCCCAGTTCTCCATGGCTTGTCCTGCCTTTCTGGATTTTACACTTTTTTCAGATGGCCCTTTTGACCGGGGGGAAGTGAGACTTCATTGTAGTGCAGATTTCCTTTGCAAGCTTGCTTGGTTGGCCAAAAAGGGCGTATGCGTTTTTTCCTGAATATATTCAGGAAAAAACGCATACGCCCTTTTTGGCCAAGTGCATCATTGTGGACGTTCTGCCTCTTTTCCTATGCTTTCAATGCAATTCCAGTCTACCTCCTGAAATCGGGTTCCTGAAATTCTGCCCCACATTCAAGTCCTCTTGGCAGCCTTACTTCAGTATATTTTTGGACGATAGCTGTCATTTATAACTCTGCAGGTTTGTGAATTACAGTGCCCCTGAGCTCCTTTCTTCAACTCGCTTTCTTGTGACCTGGCCACAACACCGCAGGATGGCTTCAGGCCCTAATCTGGTTCCGGCACGGCACGCTGAGCCTTTGCTTATTTCCTCTTCCTGGTGGGAAATGAGAGTTAAATTTGCCCGTCCAGACACCTCCAGCTAGCCTCTCATTGGTTCTCGCTATTCCTGTTCATCTTCCGTAGAAATTGCAAACTGGGCCAAACAGGAGGTTAAAGGCGCTCACTCTCCAAGTGGGGAGAGTGTTAGTAAAGCGTCTGGAATGTTGCACCCGAATACCAGGGTACGAAAACTGAGACATATTTGAACACGTCTCCCGATCACATGGTTGATCATACTCTAGGTTCCACATACATGTTTTAGCTGAAGGAAGAATACCTTAAACCTGGGTAGTTGAAACCCGTGGAATGGGTACCATGCAATATGACTTCAAAGGGTCTTCATTTGCTCACCGAACCTCTCCAATCCTATCACTGCTGCGTTTATGCCGCTGTACACATGCTTGATTCTCTTTTGGAGACATAGCCATCCATAGGTTTTACGATACTTACTAGTCAGGTACATTCTTAGGCGTTTAATATGCGGTGTTGAGTCCATTTCATTGAGCAAGGAGTAGCTCTTGTCTATTCCATATTTGGCTTAAGGAACTTTATCTGTGCTCATTTCAATCTCTGGTTTTATGCAGCACCCCAACTCACCTTTACCCTTAAGCAAGCATAAGTTGTTTTTCTAAATTTGAGACCCTGTTCTGTTCTGTAATTCAGTTCCTGTGTAGCCAAGTTTACATTCCGTGTATTACTGATACCTTATGATGTTTCTTTTTCTGTGTGACTTATTTCAGTTAGAATCATCATACCTGAATCCACTCATTGTGCTGCTAAGGGCCTGATGACACAGATTTCATTGCTGAGTGATATTGCTTTGTAAGTAAATACTACAACTTCTTTATCCATTTTTCACTTTCTGCGATGTTGAACTTGTACTGTAAACGAGGTTCTTGTAAACAGAGCCGTTCCAAACTTTGGGGTGGCTGTGTCTTTTTGATTTTAATTTCCCTAAGCTATAGGACCCTAAGTGGAAGTGCCCTAGGTTCTGTTGCTTTGTTTTTTAGATGTTTCAGGAAACACCATACACTTCTCCCGAGTGGTTGTTGGCAATTTACATCCCGCCCATCAGCATAACAAGGCTCCCAGTTCTCCATGGCCTGTCCTGCCTTTCTGGATTTTACACTTTTTTCAGATGGCCCTTTTGACCGGGGGGAAGTGAGACTTCATTGTAGTGCAGATTTCCTTTGCAAGCTTGCTTGGTTGGCCAAAAAGGGCGTATGCGTTTTTTCCTGAATATATTCAGGAAAAAACGCATACGCCCTTTTTGGCCAAGTGCATCATTGTGGACGTTCTGCCTCTTTTCCTATGCTTTCAATGCAATTCCAGTCTAGCTCCTGAAATCGGTTTCCTGCAATTCTGCCCCGCTTTCAAGTCCTCTTGGCAGCCTTACTTCAGTCTATTTTTGGACGATAGCTGTCATTTATAACTCTGCAGGTTTGTGAATTACAGTGCCCCTGAGCTCCTTTCTTCAACTTGCTTTCTTGTGACCTGGCCGCAACACCACAGGATGGCTTCAGGCCCTAATCTGGTTCCGGCAGGGCACGCTGAGCCTTTGGTTAATTCCTCTTCATGGTGGAAAATGAGAGTTAAATTTGCCCGTCCAGACACCTCCAGCTAGCCTCTCATTGGTTCTCGCTATTCCTGTTCATCTTCCGCAGAAATTGAAAACTGGGCCAAACAGGAGGTTAAAGGGACTGACTCTCCAAGTCGGGAGAGTGTTAGTAAAGTGTCTGGAATGTTGCACCCGAGTACCAGGGTACGAAAACTGAGACATATTTGAACACGGCTCCCGTTCACACGGATGATCATACTCTAGGTTCCACATGCATGTTTTAGCTGAAGGAAGAATACCTTAAACCTTGGTAGTTGAAACCCGTGGAATGGGTACCATGCAATATGACTTCAAAGGGTCTTCACTTGCTCACCGAACCTCTCCAATCCTATCACTGCTGCGTTTATGCCCCTGTACACATGCTTGATTCTCTTTCGGAGACATAGCAATCCATAGGTTTTAAGATACTTACTAGTCAGGTACATTCTTAGGCGTTTAATATGCGGTGTTGAGTCCATTTCGTTGAGCAAGGAGTAGCTCTTGTCTATTCCATATTTGACTTAAGGAACTTTATCTGTGCTCATTTCAATCTCTGGTTTTATGCAGCACCCCAACTCACCTTTACCCTTAAGCAAGCATAAGTTGGTTTTCTAAATTTGAGACCCTGTTCTGTTCTGTAATTCAGTTCCTGTGTAGCCAAGTTTACATTCCGTGTATTACTGATATCTTATGATGTTTCTTTTTCTGTGTGACTTATTTCAGTTTGAATCATCATTCCTGAATCCACTCATTGTGCTGCTAAGGGCCTGATGACACAGATTTCATTGCTGAGTGATATTGCTTTGTAAGTAAATACCACAACTTCTTTATCCATTTTTCACTTTCTGCGATGTTGAACTTGTACTGTAAACGAGGTTCTTGTAAACAGAGCCGTTCCAAACTTTGGGGTGGCTGTGTCTTTTTGATTTTAATTTCCCTAATCTATAGGACCATAAGTGGAAGTGCCCTAGGTTCTGTTGCTTTGTTTTTTAGATGTTTCAGGAAACACCATACACTTCTCCCGAGTGTCTGTTGGCAATTTACATCCCGCCCATCAGCATAACAAGGCTCCCAGTTCTCCATGGCCTGTCCTGCCTTTCTGGATTTTACACTTTTTTCAGATGACCCTTTTGACCGGGGGGAAGTGAGACTTCATTGTAGTGCAGATTTCCTTTGCAAGCTTGCTTGGTTGGCCAAAAAGGGCGTATGCGTTTTTTCCTGAATATATTCAGGAAAAAACGCATACGCCCTTTTTGGCCAAGTGCATCATTGTGGACGTTCTGCCTCTTTTCCTATGCTTTCAATGCAATTCCAGTCTAGCTCCTGAAATCGGTTTCCTGCAATTCTGCCCCGCTTTCAAGTCCTCTTGGCAGCCTTACTTCAGTCTATTTTTGGACGATAGCTGTCATTTATAACTCTGCAGGTTTGTGAATTACAGTGCCCCTGAGCTCCTTTCTTCAACTCGCTTTCTTGTGACCTGGCCGCAACACCGCAGGATGGCTTCAGGCCCTAATCTGGTTCCGGCACGGCACACTGAGCCTTTGGTTAATTCCTCTTCCTGGTGGGAAATGAGAGTTAAATTTGCCCGTCCAGACACCTCCAGCTAGCCTCTCATTGGTTCTCGCTATTCCTGTTCATCTTCCGCAGAAATTGCAAACTGTGCGAAACAGGAGGTTAAAGGCGCTGACTCTCCAAGTGGGGAGAGTGTTAGTAAAGCGTCTGGAATGTTGCACCCGAGTACCAGGGGAGGAAAACTGAGACATATTTGAACACGTCTCCCGTTCACATTGTTGATCATAATTGGGTTCCACATGCATGTTTTAGCTGAAGGAAGAATACCTTAAACCTGGAGAGTTGAGACCCGTGTAATGGGTACCATGCAATATGACTTCAAAGGGTCTTCATTTGCTCACCGAACCTCTCCAATCCTATCACTGCTGCGTTTATGACCCTGTACACATGCTTGATTCTCTTTCGGAGACATGGCATTCCATAGGTTTTACGATACTTACTAGTCAGGTACATTCTTAGGCGTTTAATATGGGGTGTTGAGTCCATTTCGTTGAGCAAGGAGTAGCTCTTGTCTATTCCATATTTGACTTAAGGAACTTTATCTGTGCTCATTTCAGTCTCTGATTTTATGCAGCACCCCAACTCACCTTTACCCTTAAGCAAGCATAAGTTGGTTTTCTAAATTTGAGACCCTGTTCTGTTCTGTAATTCAGTTCCTGTGTAGCCAAGTTTACATTCCGTGTATTAGTGATATCTTATGATGTTTCTTTTTCTGTGTGACTTATTTCAGTTAGAATCATCATACCTGAATCCACTCATTGTGATGCTAAGGGCCTGATGACATAGATTTCATTGCTGAGTGATATTGCTTTGTAAGTAAATACCACAACTTCTTTATCCATTTTTCACTTTCTGCGATGTTGTACTTGTACTGTAAACGAGGTTCTTGTAAACAGAGGCTTCCCAAACTTTGGGGTGGCTGTGTCTTTTTGATTTTAATTTCCCTAAGCTATAGGACCATAAGTGGAAGTGCCCTAGGCTCTGTTGCTTTGTTTTTTAGATGTTTCAGGAAACACCATATACTTCTCCCGAGTGGTTGTTGGCAATTTACATCCCGCCCATCAGCATAACAAGGCTCCCAGTTCTCCATGGCCTGTACTGCCTTTCTGGATTTTACACTTTTTTCAGATGGCCCTTTTGACCGGGGGGAAGTGAGACTTCATTTTAGTGCAGATTTCCTTTGCAAGATTGCTTGGTTGGCCAAAAAGGGCGTATGCATTTTTTCCTGAATATATTCAGGAAAAAACGCATACGCCCTTTTTGGCCAAGTGCATCATTGTGGACGTTCTGCCTCTTTTCCTATGCTTTCAATGCAATTCCAGTCTACCTCCTGAAATCGGTTTCCTGCAATTCTGCCCCGCTTTCAAGTCCTCTTGGCAGCCTTACTTCAGTCTATTTTTGGACGATAGCTGTCATTTATAACTCTGCAGGTTTGTGAATTACAGTGCCCCTGAGCTCCTTTCTTCAACTCGCTTTCTTGTGAGCTGGCCGCAACACCGCAGGATGGCTTCAGGCCCTAATCTGGTTCCGGCACGGCACGCTGAGCCTTTGGTTAATTCCTCTTCCTGGTGGGAAATGAGAGTTAAATTTGCCCGTCTAGACACCTCCAGCTAGTCTCTCATTGGTTCTCGCTATTCCTGTTCATCTTCCGCAGAAATTGCAAACTGGGCCAAACAGGAGGTTAAAGGGACTGACTCTCCAAGTCGGGAGAGTGTTAGTGAAGCATCTGGAATGTTGCACCCGAGTACCAGGGTACGAAAACTGAGACATATTTGAACACGTCTCCCGATCACATGGTTGATCATACTCTGGGTTCCACATGCATGTTTTAGCTGAAGGAAGAATACCTAAAACCTGGGTAGTTGAAACCCGTGGAATGGGTACCATGCAATATGACTTCAAAGGGTCTTCATTTGCTCACCGAACCTCTCCAATCCTATCACTGCTGCATTTATGCCCCTGTACACATGCTTGATTCTCTTTCGGAGACATAGCAATCCATCGGTTTTAATATACTTACTAGTCAGGTACATTCTTAGGCGTTTAATATG
Source organism: Stenella coeruleoalba (assembly GCF_951394435.1). Classification (NCBI taxonomy): domain Eukaryota; kingdom Metazoa; phylum Chordata; class Mammalia; order Artiodactyla; family Delphinidae; genus Stenella; species Stenella coeruleoalba. The sequence continues at coordinate 61,053 of NW_027646244.1, read as the reverse complement.
CGGTGTTGAGTCCATTTCGTTGAGCAAGGAGTAGCTCTTGTCTATTCCATATTTGGCTTAAGGAACTTTATGTGTGCTCATTTCAATCTCTGGTTTTATGCAGCACCCCAACTCACCTTTACCCTTAAGCAAGAATAAGTTGGTTTTCTAAATTTGAGACCCTGTTTTGTTCTGTAATTCAGTTCCTGTGTAGCCAAGTTTATATTCCGTGTATTACTGATATCTTATGATGTTTCTTTTTCTGTGTGACTTATTTCAGTTAGAATCATCATACCTGAATCCACTCATTGTGCTGCTAAGGGCCTGATGACACAGATTTCATTGCTGAGTGATATTGCTTTGTAAGTAAATACCACAGCTTCTTTATCCATTTTTCACTTTCTGCGATGTTGTACTTGTACTGTAAACGAGGTTCTTGTAAACAGAGGCTTCCCAAACTTTGGGGTGGCTGTGTCTTTTTGATTTTAATTTCCCTAAGCTATAGGACCATAAGTGGAAGTGCCCTAGGCTCTGTTGCTTTGTTTTTTAGATGTTTCAGGAAACACCATACACTTCTCCCGAGTGTCTGTTGGCAATTTACATCCCGCCCATCAGCATAACAAGGCTCCCAGTTCTCCATGGCCTGTCCTCCCTTTCTGGATTTTACACTTTTTTCAGATGGCCCTTTTGACCGGGGGGAAGTGAGACTTCATTGTAGTGCAGATTTCCTTTGCAAGCTTGCTTGGTTGGCCAAAAAGGGCGTATGCGTTTTTTCCTGAATATATTCAGGAAAAAACGTATACGCCCTTTTTGGCCAAGTGCATCATTGTGGACGTTCTGCCTCTTTTCCTATGCTTTCAATGCAATTCCAGTCTACCTCCTGAAATCGGTTTCCTGCAATTCTGCCCCGCTTTCAAGTCCTCTTGGCAGCCTTACTTCAGTCTATTTTTGGACGATAGCTGTCATTTATAACTCTGCAGGTTTGTGAATTACAGTGCCCCTGAGCTCCTTTCTTCAACTCGCTTTCTTGTGAGCTGGCCGCAACACCGCAGGATGGCTTCAGGCCCTAATCTGGTTCCGGCACGGCACGCTGAGCCTTTGGTTAATTCCTCTTCCTGGTGGGAAATGAGAGTTAAATTTGCCCGTCCAGACACCTCCAGCTAGTCTCTCATTGGTTCTCGCTATTCCTGTTCATCTTCCGCAGAAATTGCAAACTGGGCCAAACAGGAGGTTAAAGGGACTGACTCTCCAAGTCGGGAGAGTGTTAGTAAAGCGTCTGGAATATTGCACCTGAGTACCAGGGTACGAAAACTGAGACATATTTGAACACGTCTCCCGATCACATGGTTGATCATACTCTAGGTTCCACATGCATGTTTTAGCTGAAGGAAGAATACCTTAAACCTGGGTACTTGAAACCCGTGGAATGGGTACCATGCAATATGACTTCAAAGGGTCTTCATTTGCTCACCGAACCTCTCCAATCCTATCACTGCTGCGTTTATGCCCCTGTACACATGCTTGATTCTCTTTCGGAGACATAGCAATCCATAGGTTTTAAGATACTTACTAGTCAGGTACATTCTTAGGCGTTTAATATGCGGTGTTGAGTCCATTTCATTGAGCAAGGAGTAGCTCTTGTCTATTCCATATTTGGCTTAAGGAACTTTATGTGTGCTCATTTCAATCTCTGGTTTTATGCAGCACCCCAACTTACCTTTACCCTTAAGCAAGCATAAGTTGGTTTTCTAAATTTGAGACCCTGTTCTGTTCTGTAATTCAGTTCCTGTGTAGCCAAGTTTACATTCGTGTATTACTGATATCTTATGATGTTTCTTTTTCTGTGTGACTTATTTCAGTTAGAATCATCATACCTGAATCCACTCATTGTGCTGCTAAGGGCCTGATGACACAGATTTCATTGCTGAGTGATATTGCTTTGTAAGTAAATACCACAAGTTCTTTATCCATTTTTCACTTTCTGCGATGTTGAACTTGTACTGTAAACGACGTTCTTGTAAACAGAGCCGTTCCAAACTTTGGGGTGGCTGTGTCTTTTTGATTTTAAATTCCCTAAGCTATAGGACCATAAGTGGAAGTGCCCTAGGCTCTGTTGCTTTGTTTTTTAGATGTTTCAGGAAACACCATACACTTCTCCCGAGTGTCTGTTGGCAATTTACATCCCGCCCATCAGCATAACAAGGCTCCCAGTTCTCCATGGCCTGTCCTGCCTTTCTGGATTTTACACTTTTTTCAGATGGCCCTTTTGACCGGGGGGAAGTGAGACTTCATTGTAGTGCAGATTTCCTTTGCAAGATTGCTTGGTTGGCCAAAAAGGGCGTATGCGTTTTTTCCTGAATATATTCAGGAAAAAACGCATACGCCCTTTTTGGCCAAGTGCATCATTGTGGACGTTCTGCCTCTTTTCCTATACTTTCAATGCAATTCCAGTCTACCTCCTGAAATCGGTATCCTGCAATTCTGCCCCGCTTTCAGGTCCTCTTGGCAGCCTTACTTCAGTCTATTTTTGGACGATAGCTGTCATTTATAACTCTGCAGGTTTGTGAATTACAGTGCCCCTGAGCTCCTTTCTTCAACTCGCTTTCTTGTGAACTGGCCGCAACACCGCAGGATGGCTTCAGGCCCTAATCTGGTTCCGGTACGGCACGCTGAGCCTTTGGTTATTTCCTCTTCCTGGTGGGAAATGAGAGTTAAATTTGCCCGTCCAGACACCTCCAGCTAGTCTCTCATTGGTTCTCGCTATTCCTGTTCATCTTCCGCAGAAATTGCAAACTGGGCCAAACAGGAGGTTAAAGGCACTGACTCTCCAAGTCGGGAGAGTGTTAGTAAAGCGTCTGGAATGTTGCACCCGAGTACCAGGGTACGAAAACTGAGACATATTTGAACACGTCTCCCGATCACATGGTTCATCATACTCTGGGTTCCACATGCATGTTTTAGCTGAAGGAAGAATACCTAAAACCTGGGTAGTTGAAACCCGTGGAATGGGTACCATGCAATATGACTTCAAAGGGTCTTCATTTGCTCACCGAACCTCTCCAATCCTATCACTGCTGCGTTTATGCCCCTGTACACATGCTTGATTCTCTTTCGGAGACATAGCAATCCATAGGTTTTAAGATACTTACTAGTCAGGTACATTCTTAGGCGTTTAATATGCGGTGTTGAGTCCATTTCGTTGAGCAAGGAGTAGCTCTTGTCTATTCCATATTTGGCTTAAGGAACTTTATCTGTGCTCATTTCAATCTCTGGTTTTATGCAGCACCCCAACTCACCTTTACCCTTAAGCAAGCATAAGTTGGTTTTCTAAATTTGAGACCCTGTTCTGTTCTGTAATTCAGTTCCTGTGTAGCCAAGTTTACATTCCGTGTATTACTGATATCTTATGATGTTTCTTTTTCTGTGTGACTTATTTCAGTTAGAATCATCATACCTCAATCCACTCATTGTGCTGCTAAGGGCCTGATGACACAGATTTCATTGCTGAGTGATATTGCTTTGTAAGTAAATACCACAACTTCTTTATCCATTTTTCACTTTCTGCGATGTTGAACTTGTACTGTAAACGAGGTTCCTGTAAACAGAGCCGTTCCAAACTTTGGGGTGGCTGTGTCTTTTTGATTTTAATTTCCCTAAGCTATAGGACCATAAGTGGAAGTGCCCTAGGTTCTGTTGCTTTGTTTTTTAGATGTTTCAGGAAACACCATACACTTCTCCGGAGTGGTTGTTGGCAATTTACATCCCGCCCATCAGCATAACAAGGCACCCAGTTCTCCATGGCCTGTCCTGGCTTTCTGGATTTTACACTTTTTTCAGATGGCCCTTTTGACCGGGGGGAAGTGAGACTTCATTGTAGTGCAGATTTCCTTTGCAAGATTGCTTGGTTGGCCAAAAAGGGCGTATGCGTTTTTTCCTGAATATATTCAGGAAAAAACGCATACGCCCTTTTTGGCCAAGTGCATCATTGTGGACGTTCTGCCTCTTTTCCTATGCTTTCAATGCAATTCCAGTCTACCTCCTGAAATCGGTATCCTGCAATTCTGCCCCGCTTTCAAGTCCTCTTGGCAGCCTTACTTCAGTCTATTTTTGGACGATAGCTGTCATTTATAACTCTGCAGGTTTGTGAATTACAGTGCCCCTGAGCTCCTTTCTTCAACTCGCTTTCTTGTGACCTGGCCGCAACACCGCAGGATGGCTTCAGGCCCTAATCTGGTTCCGGTACGGCACGCCGAGCCTTTGGTTATTTCCTCTTCCTGGTGGGAAATGAGAGTTAAATTTGCCCGTCCAGACACCTCCAGCTAGCCTCTCATTAGTTCTCGCTATTCCTGTTCATCTTCCGCAGAAATTGCAAACTGGGCCAAACAGGAGGTTAAAGGCACTGACTCTCCAAGTGGGGAGAGGGTTAGTAAAGCGTCTGGAATGTTGCACCGAAGTACCAGGGGACGAAAACTGAGACATATTTGAACACGTCTCCCGATCACACGGTTCATCATACTCTGGGTTCCACATGCATGTTTTAGCTGAAGAAAGAATACCTTAAACCTGGAGAGTTGAGACCCGTGGAATGGGTACCATGCAATATGACTTCAAAGGGTCTTCATTTGCTCAACGAATCTCTCCAATCCTATCACTGCTGCGTTTATGACCCTTTTACACATGCTTGATTCTCTTTTGGAGACATAGCAATCCATAGGTTTTAAGATACTTACTAGTCAGGTACATTCTTAGGGGTTTAATATGGGGTGTTGAGTCCATTTCGTTGAGCAAGGAGTAGCTCTTGTCTGTTCCATATTTGGCTTAAGGAACTTTATCTGTGCTCATTTCAATCTCTGGTTTTATGCAGCACCGCAACTCACCTTTCCCCTTAAGCAAGCATAAGTTGGTTTTCTAAATTTGAGACCCTGTTCTGTTTTGGAATTCATTTCCTATGTAGCCAAGGTTACATTCCGTGTATTAGTGATATCTTTTGATGTTTCTTTTTCTGTGTGACTTATTTCAGTTAGAATCATCGTACCTGAATCCACTCATTATGCTGCTACGGGCCTGATTACATAGATTTCATTGCTGAGTGATACTGCATTGTACGTAAGTACCACAACTTCTTTATCCATTTTTCACTTTCTGCGATGTTGAACTTGTACGGTAAACGAGGTTCTTGTAAACAGAGGCGTCCCAAACTTTGGGGTGGCTGTGTCTTTTTGATTTTAATTTCCCTAAACTATAGGACCATAAGTGGAAGTGCCCTAGGCTCTGTTGCTTTGTTTTTTAGATGTTTCAGGAAACACCATACACTTCTCCCGAGTGTCTGTTGGCAATTTACATCCTGCCCATCAGCATAACAAGGCTCCCAGTTCTCCATGGCCTGTCCTGCCTTTCTGGATTTTACACTTTTTTCAGATGGCCCTTTTGACCGGGGGGAAGTGAGACTTCATTGTAGTGCAGATTTCCTTTGCAAGCTTGCTTGGTTGGCCAAAAAGGGCGTATGCGTTTTTTCCTGAATGTATTCAGGAAAAAACGCATACGCCCTTTTTGGCCAAGTGCATCATTGTGGACGTTCTGCCTCTTTTCCTATGCTTTCAATGCAATTCCAGTCTACCTCCTGAAATCGGTTTCCTGCAATTCTGCCCCGCTTTCAAGTCCTCTTGGCAGCCTTACTTCAGTATATTTTTGGACGATAGCTGCCATTTATAACTCTGCAGGTTTGTGAATTACAGTGCCCCTGAGCTCCTTTCTTCAACTCGCTTTCTTGTGAGCTGGCCGCAACACCGCAGGATGGCTTCAGGCCCTAATCTGGTTCCAGCACGGCACGCTGAGCCTTTGGTTAATTCCTCTTCCTGGTGGGAAATGAGAGTTAAATTTGCCCGTCCAGACACCTCCAGCTAGTCTGTCATTGGTTCTCGCTATTCCTGTTCATCTTCCACAGAAATTGCAAACTGGACCAAAGAGGAGGTTAAAGGCGCTGACTCTCCAAGTGGGGAGAGTGTTAGTAAAGCGTCTGGAATGTTGTACCCGAGTACCAGGGGAAGAAAACTGAGACATATTTGAACACGTCTCCCGTTCACATGGTTGATCATACTCTGGGTTCCACATGCATGTTTTAGCTGAAGGAAGAATACCTTAAACCTGGAGATTTGAGACCCGTGGAATGGGTACCATGCAATATGACTTCAAAGGGTCTTCATTTGCTCACCGAACCTCTCCAATCCTATCACTGCTGCGTTTATGCCCCTGTACACATGCTTGATTCTCTTTCGGAGACATAGCAATCCATAGGTTTTAAGATACTTACTAGTCAGGTACATTCTTAGGCGTTTAATATGGGGTGTTGAGTCCATTTCGTTGAGCAAGGAGTAGCTCTTCTCTATTCCATATTTGGCTTCAGGAACTTTATCTGTGCTCATTTCAATCTCTGGTTTTATGCAGCACCCCAACTCACCTTTCCCCTTAAGCAAGCATAAGTTGGTTTTCTAAATTTGAGACCCTGTTCTGTTTTGGAATTCAGTTCCTGTGTAGCCAAGTTTACATTCCGTGTATTAGTGATATCTTATGATGTTTCTTTTTCTGTGTGACTTATTTCAGTTAGAATCATCATACCTGAATCCACTCATTGTGCTGCTACGGGCCTGATGACATAGATTTCATTGCTGAGTGATACTGCATTGCACGTAAGTACCACAAGTTCTTTATCCATTTTTCACTTTCTGTGATATTGAATTTGTACGGTAAACGAGGTTCTTGTAAACAGAGGCGTCCCAAACTTTGGGGTGGCTGTGTCTTTTTGATTTTAATTTCCCTAAGCTATAGGACCATAAGTGGAATTGCACTAGGCTCTTTTGCTTTGTTTTTTAGATGTTTCAGGAAACACCATACACTTCTCCCGAGTGTCTGTTGGCAATTTACATCCCGCCCATCAGCATAACAAGGCTCCCAGTTCTCCATGGCCTGTCCTGCCTTTCTGGATTTTACACTTTTTTCAGATGGCCCTTTTGACCGGGGGGAAGTGAGACTTCATTGTAGTGCAGATTTCCTTTGCAAGCTTGCTTGGTTGGCCAAAAAGGGCGTATGCGTTTTTTCCTGAATATATTCAGGAAAAAACGCATACGCCCTTTTTGGTCAAGTGCATCATTGTGGACATTCTGCCTCTTTTCCTATGCTTTCAATGCAATTCCAGTCTACCTCCTGAAATCGGTTTCCTGCAATTCTGCCCCGATTTCAAGTCCTCTTGGCAGCCTTACTTCAGTATATTTTTGGACGATAGCTGTCATTTATAACTCTGCAGGTTTGTGAATTACAGTGCCCCTGAGCTCCTTTCTTCAACTCGCTTTCTTTTGAGCTGGCCGCAACACCGCAGGATGGCTTCAGGCCCTAATCTGGTTCCGGTACGGCACGCTGAGCCTTTGGTTATTTCCTCTTCCTGGTGGGAAATGAGAGTTAAATTTGCCCGTCCAGACACCTCCAGCTAGCCTCTCATTAGTTCTCGCTATTCCTGTTCATCTTCCGCAGAAATTGCAAACTGGGCCAAACAGGAGGTTAAAGGCACTGACTCTCCAAGTGGGGAGAGTGTTAGTAAAGCGTCTGGAATGTTGCACCGAAGTACCAGGGGACAAAAACTGAGACATATTTGAACACGTCTCCCGATCACACGGTTGATCATACTCTGGTTTCCACATGCATGTTTTAGCTGAAGGAAGAATACCTTAAACCTGGAGAGTTGAGACCCGTGGAATGGGTACCATGCAATATGACTTCAAAGGGTCTTCATTTGCTCACCGAACCTCTCCAATCCTATCACTGCTGCGTTTATGCCCCTGTACACATGCTTGATTCTCTTTTGGAGACATAGCAATCCATAGGTTTTAAGATACTTACTAGTCAGGTACATTCTTAGGCGTTTAATATGGGGTGTTGAGTCCATTTTGTTGAGCAAGGAGTAGCTCTTGTCTATTCCATATTTGGCTTAAGGAACTTTATCTGTGCTCATTTCAATCTCTGGTTTTATGCAGCACCCCAACTCACCTTTCCCCTTAAGCAAGCATAAGTTGGTTTTCTATATTTGAGACGCTGTTCTGTTTTGGAATGCAGTTCCTGTGTAGCCAAGTTTACATTCCGTGTATTAGTGATATCTTATGATGTTTCTTTTTCTGTGTGACTTATTTCATTTAGAATCATCGTACCTGAATCCACTCATTATGCTGCTACGGTCCTGATGACATAGATTTCATTGCTGAGTGATACTGCATTGTACGTAAGTACCACAAGTTCTTTATCCATTTTTCACTTTCTGTGATATTAAACTTGTCCGGTAAATGAGGTTCTTGTAAACAGAGGCGTCCCAAACTTTGGGGTGGCTGTGTCTTTTTGATTTTAATTTCCCTAAGCTATAGGACCATAAGTGGAAGTGCCCTAGGCTCTGTTGCTTTGTTTTTTAGATGTTTCAGGAAACACCATACACTTCTCCCGAGTGTCTGTTGGCAATTTACATCCCGCCCATCAGCATAACAAGGTTCCCAGTTCTCCATGGCCTGTCCTGCATTTCTGGTTTTTACAATTTTTTAGGATGGCCCTTTTGACCGGTGGGAAGTGAGACTTCTTTGTTGTGCACATTTGCATTGCTTGCTTGCTTCGTTGCCCATAAAGTGCGTATGCGTTTTTTCCTGGATATAGTCAGGAAAAATCGCATACGCCCTTTTGGGCCAACTGCATCATTGTCGAAATTCTGCCGCTTTTCATGTGCGTTAAAGACGAGTCCAATCTATCTCTTGAAATCTGTTTCTTGCAATTCTGTCTTGCATTCAGATCCTCTTCTTTGCCTTACCTCAACATATTTTTGGACGTTAGTTTTCATTTATAACTCTGCAGGTTTGTGAATTGCAGTGACCCTGAGCTCCATTTTTTAAGTTGCTCTTTTGTGAGCTGACCTCAAACTCGCAGGATTGCTTCAGGCCCTATTTTGGCTCCGGCGAGGCAGGCTGAGCCTTCCTTTAATTCTTACTCTTAATGGGAAATTAGAGTGATATGTGCCCGTCCAAACCCCTACAACTCTTCTCTCATTGGTTCCCCCCCTTCCCGTTCATCCTCCTCACAATTTGCAAAATGTGTGAAACAGAAGTTTAAATGTGCTGATTCTCCAAGTGGGGAGATTCTAAGTAGCGTGGCTGGAATGGTGAACAGGAGCACCAGGAGAGGATAAATGAGGTGCATTTTAGACACATCTCCCGATCACATGGTGTACAGTCCTCTGGGTTTTCCATGCATGTTTTAGCTGTAGGAAGATCCCTTGAACCTGCAGATTTGGGACCCATTGAATGGGTACCAGGTAGTATTACTTTAAAGGGTGTGCATTTCCTCACCCAACCTCACATTTCTCTTAGCGCAAACAGTTTCCAGCCTTATGTCTCATCCTGCTGTGGGTCTAGATGTGTTCAATCCATGTTGCATCACCGTCCCTGAGGAAAAGTTGTAAGAGGTTTTCTCTGTCTCTCTGTCGTTTATTTTTTTCAATTTATTACTATATTGGTTACAGCTGATTTTCAAAGCTCTGTTTCTTGCTGCTGTACATCCACTTGATTCACGTACAGAGAGACATCAATAAATTCTTTTTCAGATTCTTACCAGTCGTATATATTCTTTTCCGGTGACTTGAGTGTGCTGAGTGCAGTTCTTTTAGCTACCGTGTAGGCCTTGTTGATTATCAGTTTGGTATTTGGAATGGTATCTTTGCTAATTTCAACCTCCTGGATGATGCCTCACCCCTCCCCACCTTTCCCGTTTAGCAGCCTTATGCGTGTTTTCTACATATTTGACTATGTTTTTGTTTTGTAATTTATTTCATGTGTAGCCATTTTGGATTCCACCTTTAAGTGATATCTTATGATATGTGTCTTTTTCTTTTTGAATTCTGTCACTTAGAATGATCATACGTAACTCCTCCGGAGTTGTTACAACTGGCCATATTTCATTGATTTCCAGGCTGAATAATATTCCACTCTACCTAAGTACCACATCTCTATCCATTTTTTCCCTCCAGAGACATTTAAGTTATATCCTAGTCGAGGATCTTTTAAACAGAGAGGGGGTAAACATTGGGGTGCCTGTGTCCTCTCGATTTTTGTTTTTCCCAAGATATACGCCCATGAGTGCAAGTGCCCTATGCTCTGTAGCTCATTTTTTAGATGCTTTAGTAAACACAATACACTTCTCCAGAATGGCCGTTGGCAATATACATTTCCACTATAAGTCTCACAGGGCTCCCTCTTCTCGTTGCCCTGTCCTGCATTTCTGTTGTTTATGCTTTATGAGGATGGCTCTTCTGACTGATGCGAAGTGATATCTTTTGTAGTATTGACTTCCAGTGCCCACCTGTTTGGTTGGCTAAAAAAGTGTATGCCCTTTTCTTGAATATATACAGAAAAGAACGCATACACCCTTTTTGGCCAACTGCAATGTTGGCAATGTTCAGCTCCTTTTCTTGTGCTTAATGGCGAGTCCTTTCTACCTCCTCAAATCCCTTTCCTGCCATTCTCCCTTGCTTACAAGTCCTTTTCTCTGACTTTCCTCAAGACATTTTTCAGTGATGGATATTTTCAACTCTGCAGTTTTGTGAATTTTACTGCCCCTGAGTTCCATTGTTCAACTCGTGTTTATGGGAACTGGCCACAAAGCAGCGGGATTTCCTCAAGCCCTATACTGTTTCCATGGGCAACCCTAGCCTTTGGTCAATTCGTCTTCCTGATTGGAAATTAGAGTGACATGTGCCTGTCTGAACACCTAGGACTTGTCTCTCATTGTTCCTCATCCTTCCGCTTCATCCTCTGGACAAATTCCAAACTGTACGCAACAGGATGTTGACAGTGCTGACATCTCCAAGTGGGGAGACTGTTAGTAAAGACGCTGGAGGGGTGAACCCGAGCACCAGGAGATGAGGAGATGAGATGCCTTTTCCAAACTCTTCCCGATCAGACGGTATACCATCCTCTGGGTGTGACAGACATGTTTTAGCAGTAGGAAGAGTCCCATTCATGTAAGGACAACACCAGGGCTTTTTCAAAATCAGTGTCTCCCCGAAACCCAAACTGGGGAATTTTTTAAGCTACGGCTACACATATGTTCATTAAGGGCCTTGGGAAGTAGGCAGAGTCCAAACTTTAGATGATTGAAGTCTTCAGGGTCAGAAGCACTCACCACCAGCTTCCCTTAGGCTACACTTTAACTGTCATTGATAGATGATGTCAATAAAAATATCTATTCTTTTTCAGATTATTTCCCCTTATAGGTTATTGCAAAATGTTGAGTGTAGTTCCCTGTGCTATACAGTAGTTCCTTGTTGATGATCTATTTTATACATAGCAGTGTGTATGTGTTCATTCCAAACTGTTAATTTATCCCTCCTCCCACCTTTCCCCTTTGGTAATAATAAATTATAAGATTTTATACTTCTCAGAAATGGGGGAGCTGAAAGAGAGGTATCATTTTCAATGGAAAAGCATTTAAAACAAGATTGAAGGTTTAACCAAGATTATTAGCTGTACATCCTTGGAAAGAAATCACTTCGTTTCTCTAATATTGACCTGACAAATAAGACAAACCTTTTCACTGAACTTGCTTATAAAAAGTGATGGAAATATCAAATGGAAGTGTTAAAAACATCTTATTTTACCCGAGCCTTATACACTGTTCTATGTTAACTACAGTTTGGCTCACACATCTGTTCATTGAGGTTACAATAGTCTCAATTTCTGTTACTGATCCTCCAGAGTGGACCCCAACAAGTGTCCCCGTGCCCAGTGTCATTGGGGCCAACAGATCGAGACTGAGTTTGGTTCACAAGCAAAGGAAACTTTATATTTTGATCAGAGAATGGAGAGGTGAGAGCATGCACTACCCCGTGGGCTGTGGGCTGGGCTGCTGTGTAGAGATCCTGTCAGAGTCAGTGGGAGGGAGGGAGGCGGCGGAGCTCTCGAGGGCCGGGTTGGCTGTAGCTCAGGCTCTATATCGTGGAGTCTGCACTGGGCCCCAGGAGCTGAGGTGTCGACCCAGCCATTCTGCAGTAGGAAATCTGGTCTGAAGTGCCGGGTGTGGAACCTCTGCATGCGGGACCCTAGGAGCACGTGAAATTAGACAAAGCACAAAGGATAAAAAAGGTTAGACTTGACTTTATTGCCCAGATTCTATTTTTATCTCCCAGGGATTTTTAATGGGCTTTGCTGGGGACAAACCCCTCCTCTGCCTTTTGTCCCGTTCCTCATTCTTGGAGTGCTGAGGGTGCAGACCCTTCTTCTGTAACTGCTGAGTGCTGAGTTGGGAGCCCTCATACCCTGGGGCGAGGGTCAGAGCTTCTCCCCAGCAGCCTCCCGGTGACGTTGATTGTCCCCAGGACCCCTGCCTCCCTGCTCGTCCACCTGAGCACCAGCATTGGAAGTGTTATAGATTCTAATGACCTTTAAGGGTCCAGGAAAGAGATGTGCAGAGACGCTGTGGGGGCCGGTTTCACCCCGCCCCACATTTGTTCGGCCACCTTAGGCTGACCGTCTCTGCCAGCCTAGATGCTCTGACCAGTAGTCTGCGCTTTCTTCAATTAGGCCCCTGAATTAACGTACAAACAGCACCAGGTGTCAGAGCCCTGCCCGCTCAACTCCCAGACAGTCCAGGGTCAGTGGTGATCAAGGACCATGATGGCTACTGAGTCAACAGCCTTTTGAAGTAAACAGGAGTCCAGCCAGTCTTATTGGCCACCATCATCATGGTGTCTGTAGGCTTTTCTATGGTGACAGTGTGGTATACTGTTCCCCCGCCAAGATTATTAGCTCCCCTCTGGGTGCAGTAAGTCCTGCAAGCAGTAGTCTACTCTTTTGGGACACACTCTTGTTGTTTTATGAGAGAAACTCCAGGTCAAGTGATGTTCACACGAGTTGTCATGGTGCCCTGTTGCCCCCGGTTATCTCTCTGGATGTTGGAGTTGGAGGGCCTCCTCACTCGAGGTCGGTGTGCCCACGGAGCGAACCCTGCAACTTCAGGGCATGGTTGGTGGTTAGGATCACCACGTGGGGTCCTTTTCCCTTAGGAGGGAGGTGGCCTTTTGGGCTGCTGATTTCCAGGTTTTTAGATACCGCCAGTATCTTGGCCAGATGTGGCAGTGGGCCAAGCCCCTTAGTGACCGTAGTTTATCCTACCTGGATGGCATTCTTGCATTGTTCCATTTCAAGTGGTCCCAGTTTTTGCACTAATTCTCCAATGGCGATTCACCTTTCACCGGGAATGTAAAGGTCAAAGGGTTTAGCTAAATTAGGGAGTTCCAGGGCAAGGGTCTGAATTGACTGCTCTTTCCATTCTTGAAAGGCCACTTCTGGATTCTATTCAAAAGGATCATCATCTTTTCCTTTCAGTGTTTCATATAGAGGCCCAGCTAGTAGACTGTAGTTAGGGATCCAGAAGCAGCAAACCCTGGCCTCCCCAGGAACCCCTAAGCTGTCTTCTAGTTTTAGAAAGGGGTAAGGCTGAAAATGGTTTCTTCCCTTTCCTGGGATGGGCTTCTCTGACCTTCTGTGAGAATGAAGCCCAGGCAGGTCACCGCAGTCTGTGATATTTGAGCTTTTTCTTGGACAACTTCTATCCTTTATTGGCTTGGTAGTTCAGAGGCCTCCTTAGTAGGGCTGGTGATCAGAATGTCGTCTGCATATTGAAGGAGGGTTTCCTTTTCCAGAGGTAGAACTTTTAGGTCTTTAGCTAAGCTTTCCCCAAAGATGGTGTGGGAATTTTTGCACCCTTGGGGCCAGACGGCCCGGAAGTATTGTTTTAGTTGTATGTTGAGTCCTGCCACTCACAAACCAAAATTTCTTGTGACTCTGGGACTAATGGAATACAAAAGAAGGCATCATTGAAGACTAATACAGAATACCATGTCCTGGTGGTTGGTAGAATGACCAGCAGGGTGTAGGAATTAGGAGCAACTGGAGGTATATCTTCGGTGGCTTCACTGAGTGTCCTGACATCCTTTACCAGGTCCCCAGCAGCCCATGGGGCTCTCGTGGTCAGACCAATCCCAGAATATGGAGCTCACCTGTGCAGGTACCCCACCCCCACCCCAGCCCACGGGGCTCTCATGGTCAGGCCCCTCCCAGGATACAGAGCTACCCTTGCAGGTACCGTGGCAGGGCTGGGCACACAGGAACCGTGCACATAGCCCTCATTGCAGAGCACCCCCAGCTCACCTGTCGCTCAGAGCTGACACAGAGCACCTCAGAGCAGGACTTGAACTAACAAACAGCAGCTGCGACAGGTCTGTGACCCTGGGCATCACTCCGTGAGGCCTCCCTCCACCTGGTCTTCCAGAGACTTCCACTGCACCCGGGGCACCAGGCCTCTGTCTCCAACCACCACCCACCCCTCCTCTCCCTGACTCCTGGGTTCCTCTCATTAGGAGAGGGTTTTCTTGAAGTTGTCTCCCACTCATGGGCCAGATAAAATGATTAGAAAACAAGCCAAAGCTGCAGCCCCTTGTCTATCCTGACTCTCAGGAGCCCACACCTGTTCCTTGGACCTGGCCGGTTCAGCAAGTTCCATTTTCTGCAACTGTGAGCCCCTGAGGGGTGATGATTGGCTGACCTGGGCAGCCTTACCATGCCGGCCAGCCCTCCCCAGGTGTGCCTGGGTTGAGATCAATATAAATACCACTCCAGGCAGCAAGAGCCCCTGCAGCCGTGCCTGACGCCATTTTCTCTGCCCTGTCAGCAGTCTCGGGGCTGGGCTGGTGGGAGGGAGTGAGAGGCCACGGCTTTGTGGGTGGCCCAGTGTGAGTGGGGCTCTGCTGGACTTTCTGCAGCAGTTACCAGGCTGCCACCTGCTAAAGAAGAGGATGTGTCACCCATACCTGCTGCTGGAATTTCTCCCTGGGCAGAGGTGAGGAAGGAAAAAAGCAGTGGGGGCAGGGACAGGACGGGTATCTCAGGCAGGGAAATGGAAATCTTCCAGAAGAGCACCCAGAGCCAGGACCATCCTGGCTGGCCTGCAGGCACCAAGTCGGCCGGCATGCTGTCACTCGTGTGGCTCTATGGCCCTTCCTCTAGGCTTTCAAGTCCTTGTATATATTCAGGTGTTTTACCTGGGACGGGTGGGAATAGTTCAGCAGCAACTGGCCTGGGGCTCAGCTCACGTTTACTCACAGATGCCTCGGCACGGTGCCCCAGCTTTGCAATGAGGACGCTTGTTGCGTGGGGGCTGCTGGCTGAATGGGAGACGATTCCCCACCACTGACCAACTTCAGAATTGTTTACAACTGGAGCAAGTGCCCTGATACGGTTTTCCTCTGTGTAACTGGTGGGTTCTGTGTTTTTTTTCTCTTTTTCATTTTTGGTTCAAGGTAGATTTTATTCCTCTTTTTTGTATTTACAGATATAAGCATGGAAATAATTTATTCATATAAATACATGTATGTGCAGGGAATAATTGTTTTTTCTGTTTTATTTTTTAAATTTTACTTCTTATTAATTTTGAATTTTATTTTATATTTTTATACAGCAGGTTCTTATTGGTTATCTATTTTATACATATAAATGTATACATGCCAATCCCAGTCTCTCAACTCCTCCCACCACCACCCCCCAACAGCTTTCCCCCCTTGTTGTCCATACGTTTGTTGTCTACATCTGTTGCTCTATTTATGCCTTGCAAAATGGTTAATCTGTACAGTTTTTCTAGGTTCCACATATATGCATGAATATACAAGATTTGTTTTTCTCTTTCTGACTTACTTCACTCTGTATGACAGTCTCTAGATCCATCGACGTCTCTACAAATGACCCAATTTCATTCCTTTTCATGGCTTAGTAATATTCCATTTTATATATGTACCACAGCTTTATGCATTCGTCTGTCTGTGGGCATTTAGGTTGCTTCCATTACCTCGATATTGTAAATAGTGATGCAATGAACATTGCGGTGAATGACTCTTTTTGATTTATGGTTTTGTCTGGGTATATGTCCAGTACTGGGATTGCTGTATCATATGGTAATTCTATTGTTCGTTTCTTAAGAAATTCCATATTGTTCTCCATAATGACTGTATCAATTTATATTCCCAACAATAGTGGAAGAGGGTTCCTTTTCTCCACACCCTTTCCAGCATTTTTTGTTTGTAGATTTTCAATGATGCCTATTCTACCAGGTGTGAGGTGATACCTCATTGTTGAATCCATTTCGTTGAGCAAGGGGTAGCTCTTGTCTATTACATATTTGGCTTATGGAACGGTATCTGTGCTAATTTCAAACTCTGCTTTTATGCAGCACCCCAACTCACCTTCCCCCTTAAGCAGGCATAAGTTGGTTTTCTAAACTTGACACCCTGTTCTGTTTTGTAATTCAGTTCATGTGTAGCCAAGTTCACATTCCGTGTATTAGTGATACCTTATGATGTTTCTTTTTCTGTGTGACTTATTTCACTTAGAATCATCGTGCCTCAATCCACTCATTATGCTGGTACGGGCCTGGTGACATAGATTTCATTGCTGAGTGGTATTCTGTTGTACAGAAGTACCGCAACTTCTTTATCCATTATTTGCTCTCTGGGATATTTAACCTGTGCCGTAGAAGAGATTCCTGCAAAAAGAGCCGTCCCAAATTTTGGGGTTGCTGTGTCTTTTTGATATTAATTTCCCTAAGCTATAGGACCATAAGTGGAAGTGCCCTAGGCTCTGTTGCTTTGTTTTTTAGATGTTTCAGGAAACACCATACACTTCTCCCGAGTGTCTGTTGGCAATTTACATCCCGCCCATCAGCATAACAAGGCTCCCAGTTCTCCATGGCCTGTCCTGCCTTTCTGGATTTTACACTTTTTTCAGATGGCCCTTTTGACCGCGGGGAAGTGAGACTTCATTGTAGTGTATATTTCTTTGCAAGCTTGCTTGGTTGGCCAAAAAGGGCGTATGCGTTTTTTCCTGAATATATTCAGGAAAAAACGCATACGCCCTTTTTGGCCAAGTGCATCATTGTGGACGTTCTGCCTCTTTTCCTATGCTTTCAATGCAATTCCAGTCTACCTCCTGAAATCGGTTTCCTGCAATTCTGCCCCGCTTTCAAGTCCTCTTGGCAGCCTTACTTCAGTCTATTTTTGGACGATAGCTGTCATTTATAACTCTGCAGGTTTGTGAATTACAGTGCCCCTGAGCTCCTTTCTTCAACTCGCTTTCTTTTGAGCAGGCCGCAACACCGCCGGATGGCTTCAGGCCCTAATCTGGTTCCGGCACGGCACGCTGAGCCTTTGGTTAATTCCTCTTCCTGGTGGGAAATGAGAGTTAAATTTGCCCGTCCAGACACCTCCAGCTAGCCTCTAATTGGTTCTCGCTATTCCTGTTCATCTTCCGCAGAAATTGCAAACTGGGCCACACAGGAGGTTAAAACGACTGACTCTGCAAGTCGGGAGAGTGTTAGTAAAGCGTCTGGAATGTTGCACCCGAGTACCAGGGTACGAAAACTGAGACATATTTGAACACGTCTCCCGATCACATGGTTGATCATACTCTAGGTTCCACATGCATGTTTTAGCTGAAGGAAGAATACCTTAAACCTGGGTAGTTGAACCCCGTGGAATGGGTACCATGCAATATGACTTCAAAGGGTCTTCATTTGCTCACCGAACCTCTCCAATCCTATCACTGCTGCGTTTATGCCCCTGTACACATGCTTGATTCTCTTTCGGAGACATAGCAATCCATAGGTTTTAAGATACTTACTAGTCAGGTACATTCTTACGCGTTTAATATGCGGTGTTGACTCCATTTCGTTGAGCAAGGAGTAGCTCTTGTCTATTCCATATTTGGCTTAAGGAACTTTATCTGTGCTCATTTCAATCTCTGGTTTTATGCAGCACCCCAACTCACCTTTACCCTTAAGCAAGCATAAGTTGGTTTTCTAAATTTGAGACCCTGTTCTGTTCTGTAATTCAGTTCCTTGTAGCCAAGTTTACATTCCGTGTATTACTGATATCTTATGATGTTTCTTTTTCTTTGTGACTTATTTCACTTAGAATCATCATACCTGAATCCACTCATTGTGCTGCTAAGGGCCTGATGACATAGATTTCATTGCTGAGTGATATTGCTTTGTAAGTAAATACCACAACTTCTTTATCCATTTTTCACTTTCTGCGATGTTGAACTTGTACTGTAAACGAGGTTCTTGTAAACCGAGCCTTTCCAAACTTTGGGGTGGCTGTGTCTTTTTGATTTTAAATTGCCTAAGCTATAGGACCATAAGTGGAAGTGCCCTAGGCTCTGTTGCTTTGTTTTTTAGATGTTTCAGGAAACACCATACACTTCTCCCGAGTGGTTGTTGGCAATTTACATCCCGCCCTTCAGCATAACAAGGCTCCCAGTTCTCCATGGCCTGTCCTGCCTTTCTGGATTTTACACTTTTTTCAGATGGCCCTTTTGACCGGGGGGAAATGAGACTTCATTGTAGTGCAGATTTCCTTTGCAAGCTTGCTTGGTTGGCCAAAAAGTGCGTATGCGTTTTTTCCTGAATATATTCAGGAAAAAACGCATACGCCCTTTTTGGCCAAGTGCATCATTGTGGACGTTCTGCCTCTTTTCCTATGCTTTCAATGCAATTCCAGTCTACCTCCTGAAATCGGTTCCTGCAATTCTGCCCCGCTTTCAAGTCCTCTTGGCAGCCTTACTTCAGTCTATTTTTGGACGATAGCTGTCATTTATAACTCTGCAGGTTTGTGAATTACAGTGCCCCTGAGCTCCTTTCTTCAACTCGCTTTCTTGTGACCTGGCCGTAACACCGCAGGATGGCTTCAGGCCCTAATCTGGTTCCGGCCCGGCATGCTGAGCCTTTGGTTAATTCCTCTTCCTGGTGGGAAATGAGAGTTAAATTTCCCTGTCCAGAAACCTCCAGCTAGCCTCTCATTGGTTCTCGCTATTCCTGTTCATCTTCCGCAGAAATTGCAAACTGGGCCAAACAGGAGGTTAAAGGGACTGACTCTCCAAGTGGGGAGTGTGTTAGTAAAGCTTCTGGAATGTTGCACCCGAGTACCAGGGGAGCAAAACTGAGACATATTTGAACACGACTCCCGTTCACATGGTTGATCATACTCTGGGTTCCACATGCATGTTTTAGCTGAAGGAAGAATACCTTAAACCTGGAGAGTTGAGACCCGTGTAATGGGTACCATGCAATATGACTTCAAAGGGTCTTCATTTGCTCACCGAACCTCTCCAATCCTATCACTGCTGCGTTTATGCCCCTGTACACACGCTTGATTCTCTTTTGGAGACATAGCCATCCATAGGTTTTAAGATACTTACTAGTCAGGTACATTCTTAGGCGTTTAATATGGGGTTTTGAGTCCATCTCGTTGAGCAAGGAGTAGCTCTTGTCTATTCCATATTTGGCTTAAGGAACATTATGTGTGCTCATTTCAATCTCTGGTTTTATGCAGCACCCCAACTCACCTTTCCCCTTAAGCAAGCATAAGTTGGTTTTCTAAATTTGAGACCCTGTTCTGTTTTGGAATGCAGTTCCTGTGTAGCCAAGTTTACATTCCGTGTATTAGTGATATCTTATGATGTTTCTTTTTCTGTGTGACTTATTTCATTTAGAATCATCGTATCTGAATACACTCATTATGCTGCTACGGGCCTGATGACATAGATTTCATTGCTGAGTGATACTGCATTGTACGTAAGTACCACAAGTTCTTTATCCATTTTTCACTTTCTGTGATATTGAACTTGTACGGTAAACGAGGTTCTTGTAAACAGAGGCGTCCCAAACTTTGGGGTGGCTGTGTCTTTTTTATTTTAATTTCCCTAAGCTATAGGACCATAAGTGGCAGTGCCCTAGGCTCTGTTGCTTTGTTTTTTAGATGTTTCAGGAAACACCATACACTTCTCCCGAGTGTCTGTTGGCAATTTACATCCCGCCCATCAGCATAACAAGGCTCCCACTTCTCCATGGCCTGTCCTGCCTTTCTGGATTTTACACTTTTTTCAGATGGCCCTTTTGACCGGGGGGAAGTGAGACTTCATTGTAGTGCAGATTTCCTTTGCAAGCTTGCTTGGTTGGCCAAAAAGGGTGTATACGTTTTTTCCTGAATATATTCAGGAAAAAACGCATACGCCCTTTTTGGCCAAGTGCATCATTGTGGACATTCTGCCTCTTTTCCTATGCTTTCAATGCAATTCCAGTCTACCTCCTGAAATCGGTTTCCTGCAATTCTGCCCCGCTTTCAAGTCCTCTTGGCAGCCTTACTTCAGTATATTTTTGGACGATAGCTGTCATTTATAACTCTGCAGGTTTGTGAATTATAGTGTCCCTGAGCTCCTTTCTTCAACTCGCTTTCTTGTGAGCTGGCCGCAACACCGCAGGATGGCTTCAGGCCCTAATCTGGTTCCGGCACGGCACGCTGAGCCTTTGGTTATTTCCTCTTCCTGGTGGGAAATGAGAGTTAAATTTGCCCGTCCAGACACCTCCAGCTAGTCTCTCATTGGTTCTCCCTATTCCTGTTCATCTTCCGCAGAAATTGCAAACTGGGCCAAACAGGAGGTTAAAGGCGCTGACTCTCCAAGTGGGGAGAGTGTTAGTAAAGCGTCTGGAATGTTGCACCCGAGTACCAGGGGAGGAAAACTGAGACATATTTGAACACGTCTCCCGTTCACACGGTTGATCATACTCTGGGTTCCACATGCATGTTTTAGCTGAAGGAAGAATACCTTAAACCTGGAGAGTTGAGACCCGTGGAATGGGTACCATGCAATATGACTTCAAAGGGTCTTCATTTGCTCACCGAACCTCTCCAATCCTATCACTGCTGCGTTTATGCCCCTGTACACACGCTTGATTCTCTTTTGGAGACATAGCAATCCATAGGTTTTAAGATACTTACTAGTCAGGTACATTCTTAGGCGTTTAATATGGGGTGTTGAGTCCATTTCGTTGAGCAAGGAGTAACTCTTGTCTATTCCATATTTGGCTTAAGGAACTTTATCTGTGCTCATTTCAATCTCTGGTTTTATGCAGCACCCCAACTCACCTTTCCCCTTAAGCAAGCATAAGTTGGTTTTCTATATTTGAGACGCTGTTCTGTTTTGGAATGCAGTTCCTGTGTAGCCAAGTTTACATTCCGTGTATTAGTGATATCTTATGATGTTTCTTTTTCTGTGTGACTTATTTCATTTAGAATCATCGTACCTGAATCCACTCATTATGCTGCTACGGTCCTGATGACATAGATTTCATTGCTGAGTGATACTGCATTGTACGTAAGTACCACAAGTTCTTTATCCATTTTTCACTTTCTGTGATATTAAACTTGTCCGGTAAATGAGGTTCTTGTAAACAGAGGCGTCCCAAACTTTGGGGTGGCTGTGTCTTTTTGATTTTAATTTCCCTAAGCTATAGGACCATAAGTGGAAGTGCCCTAGGCTCTGTTGCTTTGTTTTTTAGATGTTTCAGGAAACACCATACACTTCTCCCGAGTGTCTGTTGGCAATTTACATCCCGCCCATCAGCATAACAAGGTTCCCAGTTCTCCATGGCCTGTCCTGCATTTCTGGTTTTTACAATTTTTTAGGATGGCCCTTTTGACCGGTGGGAAGTGAGACTTCTTTGTTGTGCACATTTGCATTGCTTGCTTGCTTCGTTGCCCATAAAGTGTGTATGCGTTTTTTCCTGGATATAGTCAGGAAAAATCGCTTACGCCCTTTTGGGCCAACTGCATCATTGTCGAAATTCTGCCGCTTTTCATGTGCGTTAAAGACGAGTCCAATCTATCTCTTGAAATCTGTTTCTTGCAATTCTGTCTTGCATTCAGATCCTCTTCTTTGCCTTACCTCAACATATTTTTGGACGTTAGTTTTCATTTATAACTCTGCAGGTTTGTGAATTGCAGTGACCCTGAGCTCCATTTTTTAAGTTGCTCTTTTGTGAGCTGGCCTCAAACTCGCAGGATTGCTTCAGGCCCTATTTTGGCTCCGGCGAGGCAGGCTGAGCCTTCCTTTAATTCTTACTCTTAATGGGAAATTAGAGTGATATGTGCCCGTCCAAACCCCTACAACTCTTCTCTCATTGGTTCCCCCCCTTCCCGTTCATCCTCCTCACAATTTGCAAAATGTGTGAAACAGAAGTTTAAATGTGCTGATTCTCCAAGTGGGGA
The DNA here is from genome assembly GCF_951394435.1 of Stenella coeruleoalba. Classification (NCBI taxonomy): domain Eukaryota; kingdom Metazoa; phylum Chordata; class Mammalia; order Artiodactyla; family Delphinidae; genus Stenella; species Stenella coeruleoalba. Next base: position 38,903 of record NW_027646244.1, on the reverse strand, counting down.
GATTCTAAGTAGCGTGGCTGGAATGGTGAACAGGAGCACCAGGAGAGGATAAATGAGGTGCATTTTAGACACATCTCCCGATCACATGGTGTACAGTCCTCTGGGTTTTCCATGCATGTTTTAGCTGTAGGAAGATCCCTTGAACCTGCAGATTTGGGACCCATTGAATGGGTACCAGGTAGTATTACTTTAAAGGGTGTGCATTTCCTCACCCAACCTCACATTTCTCTTAGCGCAAACAGTTTCCAGCCTTATGTCTCATCCTGCTGTGGGTCTAGATGTGTTCAATCCATGTTGCATCACCGTCCCTGAGGAAAAGTTGTAAGAGGTTTTCTCTGTCTCTCTGTCGTTTATTTTTTTCAATTTATTACTATATTGGTTACAGCTGATTTTCAAAGCTCTGTTTCTTGCTGCTGTACATCCACTTGATTCACGTACAGAGAGACATCAATAAATTCTTTTTCAGATTCTTACCAGTCGTATATATTCTTTTCCGGTGACTTGAGTGTGCTGAGTGCAGTTCTTTTAGCTACCGTGTAGGCCTTGTTGATTATCAGTTTGGTATTTGGAATGGTATCTTTGCTAATTTCAACCTCCTGGATGATGCCTCACCCCTCCCCACCTTTCCCGTTTAGCAGCCTTATGCGTGTTTTCTACATATTTGACTATGTTTTTGTTTTGTAATTTATTTCATGTGTAGCCATTTTGGATTCCACCTTTAAGTGATATCTTATGATATGTGTCTTTTTCTTTTTGAATTCTGTCACTTAGAATGATCATACGTAACTCCTCCGGAGTTGTTACAACTGGCCATATTTCATTGATTTCCAGGCTGAATAATATTCCACTCTACCTAAGTACCACATCTCTATCCATTTTTTCCCTCCAGAGACATTTAAGTTATATCCTAGTCGAGGATCTTTTAAACAGAGAGGGGGTAAACATTGGGGTGCCTGTGTCCTCTCGATTTTTGTTTTTCCCAAGATATACGCCCATGAGTGCAAGTGCCCTATGCTCTGTAGCTCATTTTTTAGATGCTTTAGTAAACACAATACACTTCTCCAGAATGGCCGTTGGCAATATACATTTCCACTATAAGTCTCACAGGGCTCCCTCTTCTCGTTGCCCTGTCCTGCATTTCTGTTGTTTATGCTTTATGAGGATGGCTCTTCTGACTGATGCGAAGTGATATCTTTTGTAGTATTGACTTCCAGTGCCCACCTGTTTGGTTGGCTAAAAAAGTGTATGCCCTTTTCTTGAATATATACAGAAAAGAACGCATACACCCTTTTTGGCCAACTGCAATGTTGGCAATGTTCAGCTCCTTTTCTTGTGCTTAATGGCGAGTCCTTTCTACCTCCTCAAATCCCTTTCCTGCCATTCTCCCTTGCTTACAAGTCCTTTTCTCTGACTTTCCTCAAGACATTTTTCAGTGATGGATATTTTCAACTCTGCAGTTTTGTGAATTTTACTGCCCCTGAGTTCCATTGTTCAACTCGTGTTTATGGGAACTGGCCACAAAGCAGCGGGATTTCCTCAAGCCCTATACTGTTTCCATGGGCAACCCTAGCCTTTGGTCAATTCGTCTTCCTGATTGGAAATTAGAGTGACATGTGCCTGTCTGAACACCTAGGACTTGTCTCTCATTGTTCCTCATCCTTCCGCTTCATCCTCTGGACAAATTCCAAACTGTACGCAACAGGATGTTGACAGTGCTGACATCTCCAAGTGGGGAGACTGTTAGTAAAGACGCTGGAGGGGTGAACCCGAGCACCAGGAGATGAGGAGATGAGATGCCTTTTCCAAACTCTTCCCGATCAGACGGTATACCATCCTCTGGGTGTGACAGACATGTTTTAGCAGTAGGAAGAGTCCCATTCATGTAAGGACAACACCAGGGCTTTTTCAAAATCAGTGTCTCCCCGAAACCCAAACTGGGGAATTTTTTAAGCTACGGCTACACATATGTTCATTAAGGGCCTTGGGAAGTAGGCAGAGTCCAAACTTTAGATGATTGAAGTCTTCAGGGTCAGAAGCACTCACCACCAGCTTCCCTTAGGCTACACTTTAACTGTCATTGATAGATGATGTCAATAAAAATATCTATTCTTTTTCAGATTATTTCCCCTTATAGGTTATTGCAAAATGTTGAGTGTAGTTCCCTGTGCTATACAGTAGTTCCTTGTTGATGATCTATTTTATACATAGCAGTGTGTATGTGTTCATTCCAAACTGTTAATTTATCCCTCCTCCCACCTTTCCCCTTTGGTAATAATAAATTATAAGATTTTATACTTCTCAGAAATGGGGGAGCTGAAAGAGAGGTATCATTTTCAATGGAAAAGCATTTAAAACAAGATTGAAGGTTTAACCAAGATTATTAGCTGTACATCCTTGGAAAGAAATCACTTCGTTTCTCTAATATTGACCTGACAAATAAGACAAACCTTTTCACTGAACTTGCTTATAAAAAGTGATGGAAATATCAAATGGAAGTGTTAAAAACATCTTATTTTACCCGAGCCTTATACACTGTTCTATGTTAACTACAGTTTGGCTCACACATCTGTTCATTGAGGTTACAATAGTCTCAATTTCTGTTACTGATCCTCCAGAGTGGACCCCAACAAGTGTCCCCGTGCCCAGTGTCATTGGGGCCAACAGATCGAGACTGAGTTTGGTTCACAAGCAAAGGAAACTTTATATTTTGATCAGAGAATGGAGAGGTGAGAGCATGCACTACCCCGTGGGCTGTGGGCTGGGCTGCTGTGTAGAGATCCTGTCAGAGTCAGTGGGAGGGAGGGAGGCGGCGGAGCTCTCGAGGGCCGGGTTGGCTGTAGCTCAGGCTCTATATCGTGGAGTCTGCACTGGGCCCCAGGAGCTGAGGTGTCGACCCAGCCATTCTGCAGTAGGAAATCTGGTCTGAAGTGCCGGGTGTGGAACCTCTGCATGTGGGACCCTAGGAGCACGTGAAATTAGACAAAGCACAAAGGATAAAAAAGGTTAGACTTGACTTTATTGCCCAGATTCTATTTTTATCTCCCAGGGATTTTTAATGGGCTTTGCTGGGGACAAACCCCTCCTCTGCCTTTTGTCCCGTTCCTCATTCTTGGAGTGCTGAGGGTGCAGACCCTTCTTCTGTAACTGCTGAGTGCTGAGTTGGGAGCCCTCATACCCTGGGGCGAGGGTCAGAGCTTCTCCCCAGCAGCCTCCCGGTGACGTTGATTGTCCCCAGGACCCCTGCCTCCCTGCTCGTCCACCTGAGCACCAGCATTGGAAGTGTTATAGATTCTAATGACCTTTAAGGGTCCAGGAAAGAGATGTGCAGAGACGCTGTGGGGGCCGGTTTCACCCCGCCCCACATTTGTTCGGCCACCTTAGGCTGACCGTCTCTGCCAGCCTAGATGCTCTGACCAGTAGTCTGCGCTTTCTTCAATTAGGCCCCTGAATTAACGTACAAACAGCACCAGGTGTCAGAGCCCTGCCCGCTCAACTCCCAGACAGTCCAGGGTCAGTGGTGATCAAGGACCATGATGGCTACTGAGTCAACAGCCTTTTGAAGTAAACAGGAGTCCAGCCAGTCTTATTGGCCACCATCATCACGGTGTCTGTAGGCTTTTCTATGGTGACAGTGTGGTATACTGTTCCCCCGCCAAGATTATTAGCTCCCCTCTGGGTGCAGTAAGTCCTGCAAGCAGTAGTCTACTCTTTTGGGACACACTCTTGTTGTTTTATGAGAGAAACTCCAGGTCAAGTGATGTTCACACGAGTTGTCATGGTGCCCTGTTGCCCCCGGTTATCTCTCTGGATGTTGGAGTTGGAGGGCCTCCTCACTCGAGGTCGGTGTGCCCACGGAGCGAACCCTGCAACTTCAGGGCATGGTTGGTGGTTAGGATCACCACGTGGGGTCCTTTTCCCTTAGGAGGGAGGTGGCCTTTTGGGCTGCTGATTTCCAGGTTTTTAGATACCGCCAGTATCTTGGCCAGATGTGGCAGTGGGCCAAGCCCCTTAGTGACCGTAGTTTATCCTACCTGGATGGCATTCTTGCATTGTTCCATTTCAAGTGGTCCCAGTTTTTGCACTAATTCTCCAATGGCGATTCACCTTTCACCGGGAATGTAAAGGTCAAAGGGTTTAGCTAAATTAGGGAGTTCCAGGGCAAGGGTCTGAATTGACTGCTCTTTCCATTCTTGAAAGGCCACTTCTGGATTCTATTCAAAAGGATCATCATCTTTTCCTTTCAGTGTTTCATATAGAGGCCCAGCTAGTAGACTGTAGTTAGGGATCCAGAAGCAGCAAACCCTGGCCTCCCCAGGAACCCCTAAGCTGTCTTCTAGTTTTAGAAAGGGGTAAGGCTGAAAATGGTTTCTTCCCTTTCCTGGGATGGGCTTCTCTGACCTTCTGTGAGAATGAAGCCCAGGCAGGTCACCGCAGTCTGTGATATTTGAGCTTTTTCTTGGACAACTTCTATCCTTTATTGGCTTGGTAGTTCAGAGGCCTCCTTAGTAGGGCTGGTGATCAGAATGTCGTCTGCATATTGAAGGAGGGTTTCCTTTTCCAGAGGTAGAACTTTTAGGTCTTTAGCTAAGCTTTCCCCAAAGATGGTGTGGGAATTTTTGCACCCTTGGGGCCAGACGGCCCGGAAGTATTGTTTTAGTTGTATGTTGAGTCCTGCCACTCACAAACCAAAATTTCTTGTGACTCTGGGACTAATGGAATACAAAAGAAGGCATCATTGAAGACTAATACAGAATACCATGTCCTGGTGGTTGGTAGAATGACCAGCAGGGTGTAGGAATTAGGAGCAACTGGAGGTATATCTTCGGTGGCTTCACTGAGTGTCCTGACATCCTTTACCAGGTCCCCAGCAGCCCATGGGGCTCTCGTGGTCAGACCAATCCCAGAATATGGAGCTCACCTGTGCAGGTACCCCACCCCCACCCCAGCCCACGGGACTCTCATGGTCAGGCCCCTCCCAGGATACAGAGCTACCCTTGCAGGTACCGTGGCAGGGCTGGGCACACAGGAACCGTGCACATAGCCCTCATTGCAGAGCACCCCCAGCTCACCTGTCGCTCAGAGCTGACACAGAGCACCTCAGAGCAGGACTTGAACTAACAAACAGCAGCTGCGACAGGTCTGTGACCCTGGGCATCACTCCGTGAGGCCTCCCTCCACCTGGTCTTCCAGAGACTTCCACTGCACCCGGGGCACCAGGCCTCTGTCTCCAACCACCACCCACCCCTCCTCTCCCTGACTCCTGGGTTCCTCTCATTAGGAGAGGGTTTTCTTGAAGTTGTCTCCCACTCATGGGCCAGATAAAATGATTAGAAAACAAGCCAAAGCTGCAGCCCCTTGTCTATCCTGACTCTCAGGAGCCCACACCTGTTCCTTGGACCTGGCCGGTTCAGCAAGTTCCATTTTCTGCAACTGTGAGCCCCTGAGGGGTGATGATTGGCTGACCTGGGCAGCCTTACCGTGCCGGCCAGCCCTCCCCAGGTGTGCCTGGGTTGAGATCAATATAAATACCACTCCAGGCAGCAAGAGCCCCTGCAGCCGTGCCTGACGCCATTTTCTCTGCTCTGTCAGCAGTCTCGGGGCTGGGCTGGTGGGAGGGAGTGAGAGGCCACGGCTTTGTGGGTGGCCCAGTGTGAGTGGGGCTCTGCTGGACTTTCTGCAGCAGTTACCAGGCTGCCACCTGCTAAAGAAGAGGATGTGTCACCCATACCTGCTGCTGGAATTTCTCCCTGGGCAGAGGTGAGGAAGGAAAAAAGCAGTGGGGGCAGGGACAGGACGGGTATCTCAGGCAGGGAAATGGAAATCTTCCAGAAGAGCACCCAGAGCCAGGACCATCCTGGCTGGCCTGCAGGCACCAAGTCGGCCGGCATGCTGTCACTCGTGTGGCTCTATGGCCCTTCCTCTAGGCTTTCAAGTCCTTGTATATATTCAGGTGTTTTACCTGGGACGGGTGGGAATAGTTCAGCAGCAACTGGCCTGGGGCTCAGCTCACGTTTACTCACAGATGCCTCGGCACGGTGCCCCAGCTTTGCAATGAGGACGCTTGTTGCGTGGGGGCTGCTGGCTGAATGGGAGACGATTCCCCACCACTGACCAACTTCAGAATTGTTTACAACTGGAGCAAGTGCCCTGATACGGTTTTCCTCTGTGTAACTGGTGGGTTCTGTGTTTTTTTTCTCTTTTTCATTTTTGGTTCAAGGTAGATTTTATTCCTCTTTTTTGTATTTACAGATATAAGCATGGAAATAATTTATTCATATAAATACATGTATGTGCAGGGAATAATTGTTTTTTCTGTTTTATTTTTTAAATTTTACTTCTTATTAATTTTGAATTTTATTTTATATTTTTATACAGCAGGTTCTTATTGGTTATCTATTTTATACATATAAATGTATACATGCCAATCCCAGTCTCTCAACTCCTCCCACCACCACCCCCCAACAGCTTTCCCCCCTTGTTGTCCATACGTTTGTTGTCTACATCTGTTGCTCTATTTATGCCTTGCAAAATGGTTAATCTGTACAGTTTTTCTAGGTTCCACATATATGCATGAATATACAAGATTTGTTTTTCTCTTTCTGACTTACTTCACTCTGTATGACAGTCTCTAGATCCATCGACGTCTCTACAAATGACCCAATTTCATTCCTTTTCATGGCTTAGTAATATTCCATTTTATATATGTACCACAGCTTTATGCATTCGTCTGTCTGTGGGCATTTAGGTTGCTTCCATTACCTCGATATTGTAAATAGTGATGCAATGAACATTGCGGTGAATGACTCTTTTTGATTTATGGTTTTGTCTGGGTATATGTCCAGTACTGGGATTGCTGTATCATATGGTAATTCTATTGTTCGTTTCTTAAGAAATTCCATATTGTTCTCCATAATGACTGTATCAATTTATATTCCCAACAATAGTGGAAGAGGGTTCCTTTTCTCCACACCCTTTCCAGCATTTTTTGTTTGTAGATTTTCAATGATGCCTATTCTACCAGGTGTGAGGTGATACCTCATTGTTGAATCCATTTCGTTGAGCAAGGGGTAGCTCTTGTCTATTACATATTTGGCTTATGGAACGGTATCTGTGCTAATTTCAAACTCTGCTTTTATGCAGCACCCCAACTCACCTTCCCCCTTAAGCAGGCATAAGTTGGTTTTCTAAACTTGACACCCTGTTCTGTTTTGTAATTCAGTTCATGTGTAGCCAAGTTCACATTCCGTGTATTAGTGATACCTTATGATGTTTCTTTTTCTGTGTGACTTATTTCACTTAGAATCATCGTGCCTCAATCCACTCATTATGCTGGTACGGGCCTGGTGACATAGATTTCATTGCTGAGTGGTATTCTGTTGTACAGAAGTACCGCAACTTCTTTATCCATTATTTGCTCTCTGGGATATTTAACCTGTGCCGTAGAAGAGATTCCTGCAAAAAGAGCCGTCCCAAATTTTGGGGTTGCTGTGTCTTTTTGATATTAATTTCCCTAAGCTATAGGACCATAAGTGGAAGTGCCCTAGGCTCTGTTGCTTTGTTTTTTAGATGTTTCAGGAAACACCATACACTTCTCCCGAGTGTCTGTTGGCAATTTACATCCCGCCCATCAGCATAACAAGGCTCCCAGTTCTCCATGGCCTGTCCTGCCTTTCTGGATTTTACACTTTTTTCAGATGGCCCTTTTGACCGCGGGGAAGTGAGACTTCATTGTAGTGTATATTTCTTTGCAAGCTTGCTTGGTTGGCCAAAAAGGGCGTATGCGTTTTTTCCTGAATATATTCAGGAAAAAACGCATACGCCCTTTTTGGCCAAGTGCATCATTGTGGACGTTCTGCCTCTTTTCCTATGCTTTCAATGCAATTCCAGTCTACCTCCTGAAATCGGTTTCCTGCAATTCTGCCCCGCTTTCAAGTCCTCTTGGCAGCCTTACTTCAGTCTATTTTTGGACGATAGCTGTCATTTATAACTCTGCAGGTTTGTGAATTACAGTGCCCCTGAGCTCCTTTCTTCAACTCGCTTTCTTTTGAGCAGGCCGCAACACCGCCGGATGGCTTCAGGCCCTAATCTGGTTCCGGCACGGCACGCTGAGCCTTTGGTTAATTCCTCTTCCTGGTGGGAAATGAGAGTTAAATTTGCCCGTCCAGACACCTCCAGCTAGCCTCTAATTGGTTCTCGCTATTCCTGTTCATCTTCCGCAGAAATTGCAAACTGGGCCACACAGGAGGTTAAAACGACTGACTCTGCAAGTCGGGAGAGTGTTAGTAAAGCGTCTGGAATGTTGCACCCGAGTACCAGGGTACGAAAACTGAGACATATTTGAACACGTCTCCCGATCACATGGTTGATCATACTTGGGTTCCACATGCATGTTTTAGCTGAAGGAAGAATACCTTAAACCTGGGTAGTTGAACCCCGTGGAATGGGTACCATGCAATATGACTTCAAAGGGTCTTCATTTGCTCACCGAACCTCTCCAATCCTATCACTGCTGCGTTTATGCCCCTGTACACATGCTTGATTCTCTTTCGGAGACATAGCAATCCATAGGTTTTAAGATACTTACTAGTCAGGTACATTCTTACGCGTTTAATATGCGGTGTTGACTCCATTTCGTTGAGCAAGGAGTAGCTCTTGTCTATTCCATATTTGGCTTAAGGAACTTTATCTGTGCTCATTTCAATCTCTGGTTTTATGCAGCAACCCAACTCACCTTTACCCTTAAGCAAGCATAAGTTGGTTTTCTAAATTTGAGACCCTGTTCTGTTCTGTAATTCAGTTCCTTGTAGCCAAGTTTACATTCCGTGTATTACTGATATCTTATGATGTTTCTTTTTCTTTGTGACTTATTTCACTTAGAATCATCATACCTGAATCCACTCATTGTGCTGCTAAGGGCCTGATGACATAGATTTCATTGCTGAGTGATATTGCTTTGTAAGTAAATACCACAACTTCTTTATCCATTTTTCACTTTCTGCGATGTTGAACTTGTACTGTAAACGAGGTTCTTGTAAACAGAGCCGTTCCAAACTTTGGGGTGGCTGTGTCTTTTTGATTTTAAATTGCCTAAGCTATAGGACCATAAGTGGAAGTGCCCTAGGCTCTGTTGCTTTGTTTTTTAGATGTTTCAGGAAACACCATACACTTCTCCCGAGTGGTTGTTGGCAATTTACATCCCGCCCTTCAGCATAACAAGGCTCCCAGTTCTCCATGGCCTGTCCTGCCTTTCTGGATTTTACACTTTTTTCAGATGGCCCTTTTGACCGGGGGGAAATGAGACTTCATTGTAGTGCAGATTTCCTTTGCAAGCTTGCTTGGTTGGCCAAAAAGGGCGTATGCGTTTTTTCCTGAATATATTCAGGAAAAAACGCATACGCCCTTTTTGGCCAAGTGCATCATTGTGGACGTTCTGCCTCTTTTCCTATGCTTTCAATGCAATTCCAGTCTACCTCCTGAAATCGGTTTCCTGCAATTCTGCCCCGCTTTCAAGTCCTCTTGGCAGCCTTACTTCAGTCTATTTTTGGACGATAGCTGTCATTTATAACTCTGCAGGTTTGTGAATTACAGTGCCCCTGAGCTCCTTTCTTCAACTCGCTTTCTTGTGACCTGGCCGTAACACCGCAGGATGGCTTCAGGCCCTAATCTGGTTCCGGCCCGGCATGCTGAGCCTTTGGTTAATTCCTCTTCCTGGTGGGAAATGAGAGTTAAATTTGCCCGTCCAGACACCTCCAGCTAGCCTCTCATTGGTTCTCGCTATTCCTGTTCATCTTCCGCAGAAATTGCAAACTGGGCCAAACAGGAGGTTAAAGGGACTGACTCTCCAAGTCGGGAGTGTGTTAGTAAAGCTTCTGGAATGTTGCACCCGAGTACCAGGGGAGCAAAACTGAGACATATTTGAACACGACTCCCGTTCACATGGTTGATCATACTCTGGGTTCCACATGCATGTTTTAGCTGAAGGAAGAATACCTTAAACCTGGAGAGTTGAGACCCGTGTAATGGGTACCATGCAATATGACTTCAAAGGGTCTTCATTTGCTCACCGAACCTCTCCAATCCTATCACTGCTGCGTTTATGCCCCTGTACACACGCTTGATTCTCTTTTGGAGACATAGCCATCCATAGGTTTTAAGATACTTACTAGTCAGGTACATTCTTAGGCGTTTAATATGGGGTTTTGAGTCCATCTCGTTGAGCAAGGAGTAGCTCTTGTCTATTCCATATTTGGCTTAAGGAACTTTATCTGTGCTCATTTCAATCTCTGGTTTTATGCAGCACCCCAACTCACCTTTCCCGTTAAGCAAGCATAAGTTGGTTTTCTAAATTTGAGACCCTGTTCTGTTTTGGAATGCAGTTCCTGTGTAGCCAAGTTTACATTCCGTGTATTAGTGATATCTTATGATGTTTCTTTTTCTGTGTGACTTATTTCAGTTAGAATCATCGTACCTGAATCCACTCATTGTGCTGCTAAGGGCCTGATGACATAGATTTCATTGCTGAGTGATATTGCTTTGTAAGTAAATACCACAACTTCTTTATCCATTTTTCACTTTCTGCGATGTTGAACTTGTACTGTAAACGAGGTTCTTGTAAACAGAGGCGTCCCAAACTTTGGGGTGGCTGTGTCTTTTTGATTTTAATTTCCCTAAGCTATAGGACCATAAGTGGAAGTGCCCTAGGCTCTGTTGCTTTGTTTTTTAGATGTTTCAGGAAACACCATACACTTTTCCTTAGTGTCTGTTGGCAATTTACATCCCGCCCATCAGCATAACAAGGCTCCCAGTTCTCCATGGCCTGTCCTGCCTTTCTGGATTTTACACTTTTTTCAGATGGCCCTTTTGACCGGGGGGAAGTGAGACTTCATTGTAGTGCAGATTTCCTTTGCAAGCTTGCTTGGTTGGCCAAAAAGGGCGTATGCGTTTTTTCCTGAATATATTCAGGAAAAAACGCATACGCCCTTTTTGGCCAAGTGCATCATTGTGGACGTTCTGCCTCTTTTCCTATGCTTTCAATGCAATTCCAGTCTACCTCCTGAAATCGGGTTCCTGCAATTCTGCCCCGCTTTCAAGTCCTCTTGGCAGCCTTACTTCAGTCTATTTTTGGACGATAGCTGTCATTCATAACTCTGCAGGTTTGTGAATTACAGTGCCCCTGAGCTCCTTTCTTCAACTCGCTTTCTTGTGAGCTGGCCGCAACAACGCAGGATGGCTTCAGGCCCTAATCTGGTTCCGGCACGGCACGCTGAGCCTTTGGTTAATTCCTCTTCCTGGTGGGAAATGAGAGTTAAATTTGCCCGTCCAGACACCTCCAGCTAGCCTCTAATTGGTTCTCGCTATTCCTGTTCATCTTCCGCAGAAATTGCAAACTGGGCCAAACAGGAGGTTAAAGGGACTGACTCTGCAAGTCGGGAGAGTGTTAATAAAGCGTCTGGAATGTTGCACCCGAGTACCAGGGTACGAAAACTGAGACATATTTGAACACGTCTCCCGATCACATGGTTGATCATACTCTAGGTTCCACATGCATGTTTTAGCTGAAGGAAGAATACCTTAAACCTGGGTAGTTGAAACCCGTGGAATGGGTACCATGCAATATGACTTCAAAGGGTCTTCATTTGCTCACCGAACCTCTCCAATCCTATCACTGCTGCGTTTATGCCCCTGTACACATGCTTGATTCTCTTTCAGAGACATAGCAATCCATAGGTTTTAAGATACTTACTAGTCAGGTACATTCTTACGCGTTTAATATGCGGTGTTGAGTCCATTTCGTTGAGCAAGGAGTAGCTCTTGTCTATTCCATATTTGGCTTAAGGAACTTTATCTGTGCTCATTTCAATCTCTGGTTTTATGCAGCACCCCAACTCACCTTTCCCCTTAAGCAAGAATAAGTTGGTTTTCTAAATTTGAGACCCTGTTCTGTTCTGTAATTCAGTTCCTGTGTAGCCAAGTTTACATTCCGTGTATTACTGATACCTTATGATGTTTCTTTTTCTGTGTGACTTATTTCAGTTAGAATCATCATACCTGAATCCACTCATTGTGCTGCTAAGGGCCTGATGACACAGATTTCATTGCTGAGTGATATTGCTTTGTAAGTAAATACTACAACTTCTTTATCCATTTCTCACTTTCTGCGATGTTGAACTTGTACTGTAACGAGGTTCTTGTAAACAGAGGCGTCCCAAACTTTGGGGTGGCTGTGTCTTTTTGATTTTAATTTCCCTAATCTATAGGACCATAAGTGGAAGTGCCCTAGTTTCTGTTGCTTTGTTTTTTAGATGTTTCAGGAAACACCATACACTTCTCCAGAGTGGTTGTTGGCAATTTACATCCCGCCCATCAGCATAACAAGGCTCCCAGTTCTCCATGGCTTGTCCTGCCTTTCTGGATTTTACACTTTTTTCAGATGGCCCTTTTGACCGGGGGGAAGTGAGACTTCATTGTAGTGCAGATTTCCTTTGCAAGCTTGCTTGGTTGGCCAAAAAGGGCGTATGCGTTTTTTCCTGAATATATTCAGGAAAAAACGCATACGCCCTTTTTGGCCAAGTGCATCATTGTGGACGTTCTGCCTCTTTTCCTATGCTTTCAATGCAATTCCAGTCTACCTCCTGAAATCGGGTTCCTGCAATTCTGCCCCACATTCAAGTCCTCTTGGCAGCCTTACTTCAGTATATTTTTGGACGATAGCTGTCATTTATAACTCTGCAGGTTTGTGAATTACAGTGCCCCTGAGCTCCTTTCTTCAACTCGCTTTCTTTTGAGCTGGCCGCAACACCGCAGGATGGCTTCAGGCCCTAATCTGGTTCCGGCACGGCACGCTGAGCCTTTGCTTATTTCCTCTTCCTGGTGGGAAATGAGAGTTAAATTTGCCCGTCCAGACACCTCCAGCTAGCCTCTCATTGGTTCTCGCTATTCCTGTTCATCTTCCGCAGAAATTGCAAACTGGGCCAAACAGGAGGTTAAAGGCGCTCACTCTCCAAGTGGGGAGAGTGTTAGTAAAGCGTCTGGAATGTTGCACCCGAATACCAGGGTACGAAAACTGAGACATATTTGAACACGTCTCCCGATCACATGGTTGATCATACTCTAGGTTCCACATACATGTTTTAGCTGAAGGAAGAATACCTTAAACCTGGGTAGTTGAAACCCGTGGAATGGGTACCATGCAATATGACTTCAAAGGGTCTTCATTTGCTCACCGAACCTCTCCAATCCTATCACTGCTGCGTTTATGCCGCTGTACACATGCTTGATTCTCTTTTGGAGACATAGCCATCCATAGGTTTTACGATACTTACTAGTCAGGTACATTCTTAGGCGTTTAATATGCGGTGTTGAGTCCATTTCATTGAGCAAGGAGTAGCTCTTGTCTATTCCATATTTGGCTTAAGGAACTTTATCTGTGCTCATTTCAATCTCTGGTTTTATGCAGCACCCCAACTCACCTTTACCCTTAAGCAAGCATAAGTTGTTTTTCTAAATTTGAGACCCTGTTCTGTTCTGTAATTCAGTTCCTGTGTAGCCAAGTTTACATTCCATGTATTACTGATATCTTATGATGTTTCTTTTTCTGTGTGACTTATTTCAGTTAGAATCATCATACCTGAATCCTCTCATTGTGCTGCTAAGGGCCTGATGACACAGATTTCATTGCTGAGTTGTATTGCTTTGTAAGTAAATACCACAACTTTTTTATCCATTTTTCACTTTCTGCGATGTTGAACTTGTACTGTAAACGAGGTTCTTGTAAATGGAGCCTTTTGAAACTTTGGGGTGGCTGTGTCTTTTTGATTTTAAATTCCCTAAGCTATAGGACCATAAGTGGAAGTGCCCTAGGCTCTGTTGCTTTGTTTTTTAGATGTTTCAGGAAACACCATACACTTCTCCCGAGTGGTTGTTGGCAATTTACATCCCGCCCTTCAGCATAACAAGGCTCCCAGTTCTCCATGGCCTGTCCTGCCTTTCTGGATTTTACACTTTTTTCAGATGGCCCTTTTGACTGGGGGGAAGTGAGACTTCATTGTAGTGCAGATTTCCTTTGCAAGCTTGCTTGGTTGGCCAAAAAGGGTGTATGCGTTTTTTCCTGAATATATTCAGGAAAAAACACATACGCCCTTTTTGGCCAAGTGCATCATTGTGGACATTCTGCCTCTTTTCCTATGCTTTCAATGCAATTCCAGTCTACCTCCTGAAATCGGTTTCCTGCAATTCTGTCCCGCTTTCAAGTCCTCTTGGCAGCCTTACTTCAGTCTATTTTTGGACGATAGCTGTCATTTATAACTCTGCAGGTTTGTGAATTACAGTGCCCCTGAGCTCCTTTCTTCAACTCGCTTTCTTGTGAGCTGGCCGCAACAACGCAGGATGGCTTCAGGCCCTAATCTGGTTCCGGCACGGCATGCTGAGCCTTTGGTTAATTCCTCTTCCTGGTGGGAAATGAGAGTTAAATTTGCCCGTCCAGACACCTCCAGCTAGCCTCTAATTGGTTCTCGCTATTCCTGTTCATCTTCCGCAGAAATTGCAAACTGGGCCAAACAGGAGGTTAAAGGGACTGACTCTGCAAGTCGGGAGAGTGTTAGTAAAGCGTCTGGAATGTTGCACCCGAGTACCAGGGTACGAAAACTGAGACATATTTGAACACGTCTCCCGATCACATGGTTGATCATACTCTAGGTTCCACATGCATGTTTTAGCTGAAGGAAGAATACCTTAAACCTGGGTAGTTGAAACCCGTGGAATGGGTACCATGCAATATGACTTCAAAGGGTCTTCATTTGCTCACCGAACCTCTCCAATCCTATCACTGCTGCGTTTATGCCCCTGTACACATGCTTGATTCTCTTTCGGAGACATAGCAATCCATAGGTTTTAAGATACTTACTAGTCAGGTACATTCTTACGCGTTTAATATGCGGTGTTGAGTCCATTTCGTTGAGCAAGGAGTAGCTCTTGTCTATTCCATATTTGGCTTAAGGAACTTTATCTGTGCTCATTTCAATCTCTGGTTTTATGCAGCAACCCAACTCACCTTTCCCCTTAAGCAAGAATAAGTTGGTTTTCTAAATTTGAGACCCTGTTCTGTTCTGTAATTCAGTTCCTGTGTAGCCAAGTTTACATTCCGTGTATTACTGATACCTTATGATGTTTCTTTTTCTGTGTGACTTATTTCAGTTAGAATCATCATACCTGAATCCACTCATTGTGCTGCTAAGGGCCTGATGACACAGATTTCATTGCTGAGTGATATTGCTTTGTAAGTAAATACTACAACTTCTTTATCCATTTTTCACTTTCTGCGATGTTGAACTTGTACTGTAAACGAGGTTCTTGTAAACAGAGGCGTCCCAAACTTTGGGGTGGCTGTGTCTTTTTGATTTTAATTTCCCTAATCTATAGGACCATAAGTGGAAGTGCCCTAGTTTCTGTTGCTTTGTTTTTTAGATGTTTCAGGAAACACCATACACTTCTCCAGAGTGGTTGTTGGCAATTTACATCCCGCCCATCAGCATAACAAGGCTCCCAGTTCTCCATGGCTTGTCCTGCCTTTCTGGATTTTACACTTTTTTCAGATGGCCCTTTTGACCGGGGGGAAGTGAGACTTCATTGTAGTGCAGATTTCCTTTGCAAGCTTGCTTGGTTGGCCAAAAAGGGCGTATGCGTTTTTTCCTGAATATATTCAGGAAAAAACGCATACGCCCTTTTTGGCCAAGTGCATCATTGTGGACGTTCTGCCTCTTTTCCTATGCTTTCAATGCAATTCCAGTCTACCTCCTGAAATCGGGTTCCTGCAATTCTGCCCCACATTCAAGTCCTCTTGGCAGCCTTACTTCAGTATATTTTTGGACGATAGCTGTCATTTATAACTCTGCAGGTTTGTGAATTACAGTGCCCCTGAGCTCCTTTCTTCAACTCGCTTTCTTGTGACCTGGCCACAACACCGCAGGATGGCTTCAGGCCCTAATCTGGTTCCGGCACGGCACGCTGAACCTTTGCTTATTTCCTCTTCCTGGTGGGAAATGAGAGTTAAATTTGCCCGTCCAGACACCTCCAGCTAGCCTCTCATTGGTTCTCGCTATTCCTGTTCATCTTCCGCAGAAATTGCAAACTGGGCCAAACAGGAGGTTAAAGGCACTCACTGTCCAAGTGGGGAGAGTGTTAGTAAAGCGTCTGGAATGTTGCACCCGAATACCAGGGTACGAAAACTGAGACATATTTGAACACGTCTCCCGATCACATGGTTGATCATACTCTAGGTTCCACATACATGTTTTAGCTGAAGGAAGAATACCTTAAACCTGGGTAGTTGAAACCCGTGGAATGGGTACCATGCAATATGACTTCAAAGGGTCTTCATTTGCTCACCGAACCTCTCCAATCCTATCACTGCTGCATTTATGCCGCTGTACACATGCTTGATTCTCCTTTGGAGACATAGCCATCCATAGGTTTTACGATACTTACTAGTCAGGTACATTCTTAGGCGTTTAATATGCGGTGTTGAGTCCATTTCATTGAGCAAGGAGTAGCTCTTGTCTATTCCATATTTGGCTTAAGGAACTTTATCTGTGCTCATTTCAATCTCTGGTTTTATGCAGCACCCCAACTCACCTTTACCCTTAAGCAAGCATAAGTTGTTTTTCTAAATTTGAGACCCTGTTCTGTTCTGTAATTCAGTTCCTGTGTAGCCAAGTTTACATTCTATGTATTACTGATATCTTATGATGTTTCTTTTTCTGTGTGACTTATTTCAGTTAGAATCATCATACCTGAATCCTCTCATTGTGCTGCTAAGGGCCTGATGACACAGATTTCATTGCTGAGTTGTATTGCTTTGTAAGTAAATACCACAACTTTTTTATCCATTTTTCACTTTCTGCGATGTTGAACTTGTACTGTAAACGAGGTTCTTGTAAATGGAGCCTTTTGAAACTTTGGGGTGGCTGTGTCTTTTTGATTTTAAATTCCCTAAGCTATAGGACCATAAGTGGAAGTGCCCTAGGCTCTGTTGCTTTGTTTTTTAGATGTTTCAGGAAACACCATACACTTCTCCCGAGTGGTTGTTGGCAATTTACATCCCGCCCTTCAGCATAACAAGGCTCCCAGTTCTCCATGGCCTGTCCTGCCTTTCTGGATTTTACACTTTTTTCAGATGGCCCTTTTGACCGGGGGGAAGTGAGACTTCATTGTAGTGCAGATTTCCTTTGCAAGCTTGCTTGGTTGGCCAAAAAGGGTGTATGCGTTTTTTCCTGAATATATTCAGGAAAAAACGCATACGCCCTTTTTGGCCAAGTGCATCATTGTGGACATTCTGCCTCTTTTCCTATGCTTTCAATGCAATTCCAGTCTACCTCCTGAAATCGGTTTCCTGCAATTCTGCCCCGCTTTCAAGTCCTCTTGGCAGCCTTACTTCAGTCTATTTTTGGACGATAGCTGTCATTTATAACTCTGCAGGTTTGTGAATTACAGTGCCCCTGAGCTCCTTTCTTCAACTCGCTTTCTTTTGAGCTGGCCGCAACACCGCAGGATGGCTTCAGGCCCTAATCTTGTTCCGGCACGACACACTGAGCCTTTGGTTATTTCCTCTTCCTGGTGGGAAATGAGAGTTAAATTTGCCGGTCCAGACACCTCCAGCTAGTCTCTCATTGGTTCTCGCTATTCCTGTTCATCTTCCGCAGAAATTGCAAACTGGGCCAAACAGGAGGTTAAAGGCGCTGACTCTCCTAGTGGGGAGAGTGTTAGTAAAGCGTCTGGAATGTTGCACCCGAGTACCAGGGGAGGAAAATTGAGACATATTTGAACACGTCTCCCGTTCACATGGTTGATCATACTTGGGTTCCACATGCATGTTTTAGCTGAAGGAAGAATACCTTAAACCTGGAGAGTTGAGACCCGTGTAAAGGGTACCATGCAATATGACTTCAAAGGGTCTTCATTTGCTCACCGAACCTCTCCAATCCTATCACTGCTGTGTTTATGCCCCTGTACACATGCTTGATTCTCTTTTGGAGACATAGCAATCCATAGGTTTTACGATACTTACTAGTCAGGTACATTCTTAGGCGTTTAATATGCGGTGTTGAGTCCATTTCGTTGAGCAAGGAGTAGCTCTTGTCTATTCCATATTTGACTTAAGGAACTTTATCTGTGCTCATTTCAATCTCTGGTTTTATGCAGCACCCCAACTCACCTTTCCCCTTAAGCAAGCATAAGTTGGTTTTCTAAATGTGAGTCCCTGTTCTGCTCTGTAATTCAGTTCCTGTGTAGCCAAGTTTACATTCCGTGTATTACTGATATCTTATGATGTTTCTTTTTCTGTGTGACTTATTTCAGTTAGAATCATCATACCTGAATCCACTCATTGTGCTGCTAAGGGCCTGATGACATAGATTTCATTGCTGAGTGATATTGCTTTGTAAGTAAATACCACAACTTCTTTATCCATTTTTCAGTTTCTGCAATGTTGAACTTGTACTGTAAACGAGGTTCTTGTAAACAGAGGCGTCCCAAACTTTGGGGTGGCTGTGTCTTTTTGATTTTAATTTCCCTAAGCTATAGGACCATAAGTGGAAGTGCCCTAGGCTCTGTTGCTTTGTTTTTTAGATGTTTCAGGAAACACCATACACTTCTCCAGAGTGGTTGTTGGCAATTTACATCCCGCCCATCAGCATAACAAGGCTCCCAGTTCTCCATGGCTTGTCCTGCCTTTCTGGATTTTACACTTTTTTCAGATGGCCCTTTTGACCGGGGGGAAGTGAGACTTCATTGTAGTGCAGATTTCCTTTGCAAGCTTGCTTGGTTGGCCAAAAAGGGCGTATGCGTTTTTTCCTGAATATATTCAGGAAAAAACGCATACGCCCTTTTTGGCCAAGTGCATCATTGTGGACGTTCTGCCTCTTTTCCTATGCTTTCAATGCAATTCCAGTCTACCTCCTGAAATCGGGTTCCTGCAATTCTGCCCCACATTCAAGTCCTCTTGGCAGCCTTACTTCAGTATATTTTTGGACGATAGCTGTCATTTATAACTCTGCAGGTTTGTGAATTACAGTGCCCCTGAGCTCCTTTCTTCAACTCGCTTTCTTGTGACCTGGCCACAACACCGCAGGATGGCTTCAGGCCCTAATCTGGTTCCGGCACGGCACGCTGAGCCTTTGCTTATTTCCTCTTCCTGGTGGGAAATGAGAGTTAAATTTGCCCGTCCAGACACCTCCAGCTAGCCTCTCATTGGTTCTCGCTATTCCTGTTCATCTTCCGCAGAAATTGCAAACTGGGCCAAACAGGAGGTTAAAGGCGCTCACTCTCCAAGTGGGGAGAGTGTTAGTAAAGCGTCTGGAATGTTGCACCCGAATACCAGGGTACGAAAACTGAGACATATTTGAACACGTCTCCCGATCACATGGTTGATCATACTCTAGGTTCCACATGCATGTTTTAGCTGAAGGAAGAATACCTTAAACCTGGGTAGTTGAAACCCGTGGAATGGGTACCATGCAATATGACTTCAAAGGGTCTTCATTTGCTCACCGAACCTCTCCAATCCTATCACTGCTGCGTTTATGCCGCTGTACACATGCTTGATTCTCTTTTGGAGACATAGCCATCCATCGGTTTTACGATACTTACTAGTCAGGTACATTCTTAGGCGTTTAATATGCGGTGTTGAGTCCATTTCATTGAGCAAGGAGTAGCTCTTGTCTATTCCATATTTGGCTTAAGGAACTTTATCTGTGCTCATTTCAATCTCTGGTTTTATGCAGCACCCCAACTCACCTTTACCCTTAAGCAAGCATAAGTTGTTTTTCTAAATTTGAGACCCTGTTCTGTTCTGTAATTCAGTTCCTGTGTAGCCAAGTTTACATTCCATGTATTACTGATATCTTATGATGTTTCTTTTTCTGTGTGACTTATTTCAGTTAGAATCATCATACCTGAATCCTCTCATTGTGCTGCTAAGGGCCTGATGACACAGATTTCATTGCTGAGTTGTATTGCTTTGTAAGTAAATACCACAACTTTTTTATCCATTTTTCACTTTCTGCGATGTTGAACTTGTACTGTAAACGAGGTTCTTGTAAACAGAGGCGTCCCAAATTTTGGGGTGGCTGTGTCTTTTTGATTTTAATTTCCCTAAGCTATAGGACCATAAGTGGAAGTGCCCTAGGTTCTGTTGCTTTGTTTTTTAGATGTTTCAGGAAACACCATACACTTTTCCTTAGTGTCTGTTGGCAATTTACATCCCGCCCATCAGCATAACAAGGCTCCCAGTTCTCCATGGCCTGTCCTGCCTTTCTGGATTTTACACATTTTTCAGATGGCCCTTTTGACCGGGGGGAAGTGAGACTTCATTGTAGTGCAGATTTCCTTTGCAAGCTTGCTTGGTTGGCCAAAAAGGGCGTATGCGTTTTTTCCTGAATATATTCAGGAAAAAACGCATACGCCCTTTTTGGCCAAGTGCATCATTGTGGACGTTCTGCCTCTTTTCCTATGCTTTCAATGCAATTCCAGTCTACCTCCTGAAATCGGGTTCCTGCAATTCTGCCCCGCTTTCAAGTCCTCTTGGCAGCCTTACTTCAGTCTATTTTTGGACGATAGCTGTCATTTATAACTCTGCAGGTTTGTGAATTACAGTGCCCCTGAGCTCCTTTCTTCAACTCGCTTTCTTGTGACCTGGCCGCAACACCGCAGGATGGCTTCAGG
The DNA here is from genome assembly GCF_951394435.1 of Stenella coeruleoalba. Taxonomy (NCBI): domain Eukaryota; kingdom Metazoa; phylum Chordata; class Mammalia; order Artiodactyla; family Delphinidae; genus Stenella; species Stenella coeruleoalba. The sequence continues at coordinate 18,188 of NW_027646244.1, read as the reverse complement.
CCCTAATCTTGTTCCGGCACGACACACTGAGCCTTTGGTTATTTCCTCTTCCTGGTGGGAAATGAGAGTTAAATTTGCCGGTCCAGACACCTCCAGCTAGTCTCTCATTGGTTCTCGCTATTCCTGTTCATCTTCCGCAGAAATTGCAAACTGGGCCAAACAGGAGGTTAAAGGCGCTGACTCTCCTAGTGGGGAGAGTGTTAGTAAAGCGTCTGGAATGTTGCACCCGAGTACCAGGGGAGGAAAACTGAGACATATTTGAACACGTCTCCCGTTCACATGGTTGATCATACTTGGGTTCCACATGCATGTTTTAGCTGAAGGAAGAATACCTTAAACCTGGGTAGTTGAAACCCGTGGAATGGGTACCATGCAATATGACTTCAAAGGGTCTTCATTTGCTCACGAACCTCTCCAATCCTATCACTGCTGCGTTTATGCCCCTGTACACATGCTTGATTCTCTTTCGGAGAGATAGCAATCCATAGGTTTTAAGATACTTACAAGTCAGGTACATTCTTAGGCGTTTAATATGCGGTGTTGAGTCCATTTCGTTGAGCAAGGAGTAGCTCTTGTCTATTCCATATTTGGCTTAAGGAACTTTATCTGTGCTCATTTCAATCTCTGGTTTTATGCAGCACCCCAACTCCCCTTTACCCTTAAGCAAGCATAAGTTGGTTTTCTAAATGTGAGTCCCTGTTCTGCTCTGTAATTCAGTTCCTGTGTAGCCAAGTTTACATTCCGTGTATTACTGATATCTTATGATGTTTCTTTTTCTGTGTGACTTATTTCAGTTAGAATCATCATACCTGAATCCACTCATTGTGCTGCTAAGGGCCTGATGACACAGATTTCATTGCTGAGTGATATTGCTTTGTAAGTAAATTCCACAACTTCTTTATCCATTTTTCACTTTCTGCGATGTTGAACTTGTACTGTAAATGAGGTTCTTGTAAACAGAGCCGTTCCAAACTTTGGGGTGGCTGTGTCTTTTTGATTTTAATTTCCCTAAGCTATAGGACCATAAGTGGAAGTGCCCTAGGTTCTGTTGCTTTGTTTTTTAGATGTTTCAGGAAACACCATACACTTCTCCCGAGTGGTTGTTGGCAATTTACATCCCGCCCATCAGCATCACAAGGCTCCCAGTTCTCCATGGCCTGTCCTGCCTTTCTGGATTTTACACTTTTTTCAGATAGCCCTTTTGACCGGGGGGAAGTGAGACTTCATTGTAGTGCAGATTTCCTTTGCAAGCTTGCTTGGTTGGCCAAAAAGGGCGTATGCGTTTTTTCCTGAATATATTCAGGAAAAAACGCATACGCCCTTTTTGGCCAAGTGCATCATTGTGGACGTTCTGCCTCTTTTCCTATGCTTTCAATGCAATTCCAGTCTACCTCCTGAAATCGGTATCCTGCAATTCTGCCCCGCTTTCAAGTCCTCTTGGCAGCCTTACTTCAGTCTATTTTTGGACAATAGCTGTGATTTATAACTCTGCAGGTTTGTGAATTACAGTGCCCCTGAGCTCCTTTCTTCAACTTGCTTTCTTGTGAGCTGGCCGCAACACCGCAGGATGGCTTCAGGCCCTAATCTGGTTCCGGCACGGCACGCTGAGCCTTTGGTTATTTCCTCTTCCTGGTGAGAAATGAGAGTTAAATTTGCCCGTCCAGACACCTCCAGCTAGTCTCTAATTGGTTCTCGCTATTCCTGTTCATCTTCCGCAGAAATTGCAAACTGGGCCAAACAGGAGGTTAAAGGCGCTGACTCTCCTAGTGGGGAGAGTGTTAGTAAAGCGTCTGGAATGTTGCACCCGAGTACCAGGGCAGGCAAACTGAGACATATTTGAACACGTCTCCCGTTCACATGGTTGATCATACTTGGGTTCCACATGCATGTTTTAGCTGAAGGAAGAATACCTTAAACCTGGAGAGTTGAGACCCGTGTAATGGGTACCATGCAATATGACTTCAAAGGGTCTTCATTTGCTCACCGAACCTCTCCAATCCTATCACTGCTGCGTTTATGCCCCTGTACACATGCTTGCTTTTCTTTTGGAGACATAGCAATCCATAGGTTTTACGATACTTACTAGTCAGGTACATTCTTAGGCGTTTAATATGCGGTGTTGAGTCCATTTCGTTGAGCAAGGAGTAGCTCTTGTCAATTCCATATTTGACTTAAGGAACTTTATCTGTGCTCATTTCAATCTCTGGTTTTATGCAGCACCCCAACTCACCTTTCCCCTTAAGCAAGCATAACTTGGTTTTCTAAATTTGAGACGCTTTTCTGTTCTGTAATTCAGTTCCTGTGTAGCCAAGTTTACATTCCGTGTATTACTGATATCTTATGATGTTTCTTTTTCTGTGTGACTTATTTCAGTTAGAATCATCATACCTGAACCAACTCATTGTGATGCTAAGGGCCTGATGACATAGATTTCATTGCTGAGTGATATTGCTTTGTAAGTAAATACCACAACTTCTTTATCCATTTTTCACTTTCTGCGATGTTGAACTTGTACTGTAATCGAGGTTCTTGTAAACAGAGGCGTCCCAAACTTTGGGGTGGCTGTGTCTTTTTGATTTTAAATTCCCTAAGCTATAGGACCATAAGTGGAAGTGCCCTAGGCTCTGTTGCTTTGTTTTTTAGATGTTTCAGGAAACACCATACACTTCTCCCAAGTGGTTGTTGGCAATTTACATCCCGCCCTTCAGCATAACAAGGCTCCCAGTTCTCCATGGCCTGTCCTGCCTTTCTGGATTTTACACTTTTTTCAGATGGCCCTTTTGACCGGGGGGAAGTGAGACTTCATTGTAGTGCAGATTTCCTTTGCAAGCTTGCTTGGTTGGCCAAAAAGGGCGTATGCGTTTTTTCCTGAATATATTCAGGAAAAAACGCATACGCCCTTTTTGGCCAAGTGCATCATTGTGGACGTTCTGCCTCTTTTCCTATGCTTTCAATGCAATTCCAGTCTACCTCCTGAAATCGGTTTCCTGCAATTCTGCCCCGCTTTCAAGTCCTCTTGGCAGCCTTACTTCAGTCTATTTTTGGACGATAGCTGTCATTTATAACTCTGCAGGTTTGTGAATTACAGTGCCCCTGAGCTCCTTTCTTCAACTCGCTTTCTTGTGACCTGGCCGCAACACCGCAGGATGGCTTCAGGCCCTAATCTGGTTCCGGCACGACACACTGAGCCTTTGGTTATTTCCTCTTCCTGGTGAGAAATGAGAGTTAAATTTGCCCGTCCAGACACCTCCAGCTAGTCTCTCATTGGTTCTCGCTATTCCTGTTCATCTTCCACAGAAATTGCAAACTGGGCCAAACAGGAGGTTAAAGGCGCTGACTCTCCTAGTGGGGAGAGTGTTAGTAAAGCGTCTGGAATGTTGCACCCGAGTACCAAGGCAGGAAAACTGAGACATATTTGAACACGTCTCCCGTTCACATGGTTGATCATACTTGGGTTCCACATGCATGTTTTAGCTGAAGGAAGAATACCTTAAACCTGGAGAGTTAAGACCCTTGTAATGGGTACCATGCAATATGACTTCAAAGGGTCTTCATTTGCTCACCGAACCTCCACAATCCTATCACTGCTGCGTTTATGCCCCTGTACACATGCTTGATTCTCTTTCGGAGACAAAGCAATCCATAGGTTTTAAGATACTTACTAGTCAGGTACATTCTTAGGCGTTTAATATGCGGTGTTGAGTCCATTTCGTTGAGCAAGGAGTAGCTCTTGTCTATTCCATATTTGACTTAAGGAACTTTATCTGTGCTCATTTCAATCTCTGGTTTTATGCAGCACCCCAACTCACCTTTCCCCTTAAGCAAGCATAAGTTGGTTTTCTAAATTTGAGACCCTGTTCTGTTCTGTAATTCAGTTCCTGTGTAGCCAAGTTTCCATTCCGTGTATTACTGATATCTTATGATGTTTCTTTTTCTGTGTGACTTATTTCAGTTAGAATCATCATACCTGAATCCACTCATTGTGCTGCTAAGGCCCTGATGACACAGATTTCATTGCTGAGTGATATTGCTTTGTAAGTAAATACCACAATTTCTTTATCCATTTTTCACTTTCTGCGATGTTGAACTTGTACTGTAAACGAGGTTCTTGTAAACAGAGGCGTCCCAAACTTTGGGGTGGCTGTGTCTTTTTGATTTTAATTTCCCTAAGCTATAGGACCATAAGTGGAAGTGCCCTAGGTTCTGTTGCTTTGTTTTTTAGATGTTTCAGGAAACACCATACACTTCTCCCGAGTGGTTGTTGGCGATTTACATCCCGCCCATCAGCATAACAAGGCTCCCAGTTCTCCATGGCCTGTCCTGCCTTTCTGGATTTTACACTTTTTTCAGATGGCCCTTTTGACCGGGGGGAAGTGAGACTTCATTGTAGTGCAGATTTCCTTTGCAAGCTTGCTTGGTTGGCCAAAAAGGGCGTATGCGTTTTTTCCTGAATATATTCAGGAAAAAACGCATACGCCCTTTTTGGCCAAATGCATCATTGTGGACGTTCTGCCTCTTTTCCTATGCTTTCAATGCAATTCCAGTCTACCTCCTGAAATCGGTTTCCTGCAATTCTGCCCCGCTTTCAAGTCCTCTTGGCAGCCTTACTTCAGTCTATTTTTGGACGATAGCTGTCATTTATAACTCTGCAGGTTTGTGAATTACAGTGCCCCTGAGCTCCTTTCTTCAACTCGCTTTCTTGTGAGCTGGCCGCAACACCGCAGGATGGCTTCAGGCCCTAACCTGGTTCCGGCATGGCACGCTGAGCCTTTGGTTATTTCCTCTTCCTGGTGGGAAATGAGAGTTAAATTTGCCCGTCCAGACACCTCCAGCTAGCCTCTCATTGGTTCTCGCTATTCCTGTTCATCTTCCGCAGAAATTGCAAACTGGGCCAAACAGGAGGTTAAAGGTGCTGACTCTCCAAGTGGGGAGAGTGTTAGTAAAGCGTCTGGAATGTTGCACCCGAGTACCAGGGGAGGAAAACTGAGACATATTTGAACACGTCTCCCGTTCACACGGTTGATCATACTCTGGGTTCCACATGCATGTTTTAGCTGAAGGAAGAATACCTTAAACCTGGAGAGTTGAGACCCGTGGAATGGGTACCATGCAATATGTCTTCAAAGGGTCTTCATTTGCTCACCGAACCTCTCCAATCCTATCACTGCTGCGTTTATGCCCCTGTACACACGCTTGATTCTCTTTTGGAGACATAGCAATCCATAGGTTTTAAGATACTTACTAGTCAGGTACATTCTTAGGCGTTTAATATGGGGTGTTGAGTCCATTTCGTTGAGCAAGGAGTAGCTCTTGTCTATTCCATATTTGGCTTAAGGAACTTTATCTGTGCTCATTTCAATCTCTGGTTTTATGCAGCACCCCAACTCACCTTTACCCTTAAGCAAGCATAAGTTGGTTTTCTAAATTTGAGACCCTGTTCTGTTTTGGAATTCAGTTCCTCTGTAGCCAAGTTCACATTCCGTGTATTAGTGATATCTTATGATGTTTCTTTTTCTATGTGACTTATTTCAGTTAGAATCATCATACCTGAATCCACTCATTATGCTGCTACGGGCTTGATGACATAGATTTCATTGCTGAGTGATACTGCATTGTACGTAAGTACCACAAGTTCTTTATCCATTTTTCACTTTCTGAGATATTGAACTTGTACGGTAAATGAGGTGCTTGTAAACAGAGGCGTCCCAAACTTTGGGGTGGCTGTGTCTTTTTGATTTTAATTTCCCTAAGCTATAGGACCATAAGTGGAAGTGCCCTAGGCTCTGTTGCTTTGTTTTTTAGATGTTTTGGGAAACACCATACACTTCTCCCAAGTGTCTGTTGGCAATTTACATCCCGCCCATCAGCATAACAAGGCTCCCAGTTCTCCATGGCCTGTCCTGCCTTTCTGGATTTTACACTTTTTTCAGATGGCCCTTTTGACCGGCGGGAAGTGAGACTTCATTGTAGTGCAGATTTCCTTTGCAAGCTTGCTTGGTTGGCCAAAAAGGGCATATGCGTTTTTTCCTGAATATATTCAGGAAAAAATGCATATGCCCTTTTTGGCCAAGTGCATCATTGTGGACGTTCTGCCTCTTTTCCTATGCTTTCAATGCAATTCCAGTCTACCTCCTGAAATCGGTTTCCTGCAATTCTGCCCCGCTTTCAAGTCCTCTTGGCAGCCTTACGTCAGTATATTTTTGGACGATAGCTGTCATTTATAACTCTGCAGGTTTGTGAATTACAGTGCCCCTGAGCTCCTTTCTTCAACTCGCTTTCTTGTGAGCTGGCCGCAACACCGCAGGATGGCTTCAGGCCCTAATCTGGTTCCGGCACGGCACGCTGAGCCTTTGGTTAATTCCTCTTCCTGGTGGGAAATGAGAGTTAAATTTGCCCGTCCAGACACCTCCAGCTAGCCTCTCATTGGTTCTCGCTATTCCTGTTCATCTTCCGCAGAAATTGCAAACTGGGCCAAACAGGAGGTTAAAGGCGCTGACTCTCCAAGTGGGGAGAGTGTTAGTAAAGCGTCTGGAATGTTGCACCCGAGTACCAGGGGAGGAAAACTGAGACATATTTGAACACGTCTCCCGTTCACACGGTTGATCATACTCTGGGTTCCACATGCATGTTTTAGCTGAAGGAAGAATACCTTAAACCTGGAGAGTTGAGACCCGTGGAATGGGTACCATGCAATATGTCTTCAAAGGGTCTTCATTTGCTCACCGAACCTCTCCAATCCTATCACTGCTGCGTTTATGCCCCTGTACACACGCTTGATTCTCTTTTGGAGACATAGCAATCCATAGGTTTTAAGATACTTACTAGTCAGGTACATTCTTAGGCGTTTAATATGGGGTGTTGAGTCCATTTCGTTGAGCAAGGAGTAGCTCTTGTCTATTCCATATTTGGCTTAAGGAACTTTATCTGTGCTCATTTCAATCTCTGGTTTTATGCAGCACCCCAACTCACCTTTACCCTTAAGCAAGCATAAGTTGGTTTTCTAAATTTGAGACCCTGTTCTGTTTTGGAATTCAGTTCCTCTGTAGCCAAGTTCACATTCCGTGTATTACTGATATCTTATGATGTTTCTTTTTCTGTGTGACTTATTTCAGTTAGAATCATCATACCTGAATCCACTCATTATGCTGCTACGGGCCTGATGACATAGATTTCATTGCTGAGTGATAGTGCATTGTACGTAAGTACCACAAGTTCTTTATCCATTTTTCACTTTCTGTGATATTGAACTTGTACGGTAAATGAGGTGCTTGTAAACAGAGGCGTCCCAAACTTTGGGGTGGCTGTGTCTTTTTGATTTTAATTTCCCTAAGCTATAGGACCATAAGTGGAAGTGCCCTAGGCTCTGTTGCTTTGTTTTTTAGATGTTTTAGGAAACACCATACACTTCTCCCAAGTGTCTGTTGCCAATTTACATCCCGCCCATCAGCATAACAAGGCTCCCAGTTCTCCATGGCCTGTCCTGCCTTTCTGGATTTTACACTTTTTTCAGATGGCCCTTTTGACCGGGGGGAAGTGAGACTTCATTGTAGTGCAGATTTCCTTTGCAAGCTTGCTTGGTTGGCCAAAAAGGGCGTATGCGTTTTTTCCTGAATATATTCAGGAAAAAACGCATACGCCCTTTTTGGCCAAGTGCATCATTGTGGACGTTCTGCCTCTTTTCCTATGCTTTCAATGCAATTCCAGTCTACCTCCTGAAAACGGTTTCCTGCAATTCTGCCCCGCTTTCAAGTCCTCTAGGCAGCCTTACGTCAGTATATTTTTGGACGATAGCTGTCATTTATAACTCTGCAGGTTTGTGAATTACAGTGCCCCTGAGCTCCTTTCTTCAACTCGCTTTCTTGTGAGCTGGCCGCAACACCGCAGGATGGCTTCAGGCCCTAATCTGGTTCCGGCACGGCACGCTGAGCCTTTGGTTAATTCCTCTTCCTGGTGGGAAATGAGAGTTAAATTTGCCCGTCCAGACACCTCCAGCTAGTCTCTCATTGGTTCTCGCTATTCCTGTTCATCTTCCGCAGAAATTGCAAATTGGGTTAAACAGGAGGTTAAAGGCTCTGACTCTCTAAGTGGGGAGAGTGTTAGTAAAGCGTCTGGAATGTTGCACCCGAGTACCAGGGGAGGAAAACTGAGACATATTTGAACACGTCTCCCGTTCACACGGTTGATCATACTCTGGGTTCCACATGCATGTTTTAGCTGAAGGAAGAATACCTTAAACCTGGAGAGTTGAGACCCGTGGAATGGGTACCATGCAATATGTCTTCAAAGGGTCTTCATTTGCTCACCGAACCTCTCCAATCCTATCACTGCTGCGTTTATGCCCCTGTACACACGCTTGATTCTCTTTTGGAGACATAGCAATCCATAGGTTTTAAGATACTTACTGGTCAGGTACATTCTTAGGCGTTTAATATGGGGTGTTGAGTCCATTTCGTTGAGCAAGGAGTAGCTCTTGTCTATTCCATATTTGGCTTAAGGAACTTTATCTGTGCTCATTTCGATCTCTGGTTTTATGCAGCACCCCAACTCACCTTTCTCCTTAAGCAAGCATAAGTTGGTTTTCTAAATTTGAGACCCTGTTCTGTTTTGGAATTCAGTTCCTGTGTAGCCAAGTTTACATTCCGTGTATTACTGATATCTTATGATGTTTCTTTTTCTGTGTGACTTATTTCAGTTAGAATCATCATACCTGAATCCACTCATTGTGCTGCTAAGGGCCTGATGACATAGATTTCAATGCTGAGTGATATTGCTTTGTAAGTAAATACCACAACTTCTTTATCCATTTTTCACATTCTGCGATGTTGAACTTGTACTGTAAACGAGATTCTTGTAAACAGAGGCGTCCCAAACTTTGGGGTGGCTGTGTCTTTTTGATTTTAATTTCCCTAAGCTATAGGACCATAAGTGGAACTGCCCTAGGCTCTGTTGCTTTGTTTTTTAGATGTTTCAGGAAACACCATACACTTCTCCCGAGTGTCTGTTGGCAATTTACATCCTGCCCATCAGCATAACAAGGCTCCCAGTTCTCCATGGCCTGTCCTGCCTTTCTGGATTTTACACTTTTTTCAGATGGCCCTTTTGACCGGGGGGAAGTGAGACTTCATTGTAGTGCAGATTTCCTTTGCAAGCTTGCTTGGTTGGCCAAAAAGGGAGTATGCGTTTTTTCCTGAATATATTCAGGAAAAAACGCATACGCCCTTTTTGGCCAAGTGCATCATTGTGGACGTTCTGCCTCTTTTCCTCTGCTTTCAATGCAATTCCAGTCTACCTCCTGAAATCGGTTTCCTGCAATTCTGCCCCGCTTTCAAGTCCTCTTGGCAGACTTACTTCAGTATATTTTTGGACGATAGCTGTCATTTATAACTCTGCAGGTTTGTGAATTACAGTGCCCCTGAGCTCCTTTCCTCAACTCACTTTCTTTTGATCTGGCCGCAACACCGCAGGATGGCTTCAGGCCCTAATCTGGTTCCGGCACGGCACGCTGAGCCTTTGGTTATTTCCTCTTCCTGGTGGGAAATGAGAGTTAAATTTGCCCGTCCAGACACCTCCAGCTAGTCTCTCATTGGTTCTCGCTATTCCTGTTCATCTTCCGCAGAAATTGCAAACTGGGCCAAACAGGAGGTTAAAGGCGCTGAATCTCCAAGTGGGGAGAGTGTTAGTAAAGCGTCTGGAATGTTGCACCCGAGTACCAGGGGAGGAAAACTGAGACATATTTGAACACGTCTCCCGTTCACACGGTTGATCATACTCTAGGTTCCACATGCATGTTTTAGCTGAAGGAAGAACACCTTAAACCTGGAGAGTTGAGACCTGTGTAATGGGTACCATGCAATATGACTTCAAAGGGTCTTCATTTGCTCACCGAACCTCTCCAATCCTATCACTGCTGCGTTTATGCCCCTGTACACACGCTTGATTCTCTTTTGGAGACATAGCAATCCATAGGTTTTAAGATACTTACTAATCAGGTACATTCTTAGGCGTTTAATATGGGGTGTTGTGTCCATTTCGTTGAGCAAGGAGTAGCTCTTGTCTATTCCATATTTGGCTTAAGGAACTTTATCTGTGCTCATTTCAATCTCTGGTTTTATGCAGCACCACAACTCACCTTTCCCCTTAAGCAAGCATAAGTTGGTTTTCTGAATTTGAGACCCTGTTCTGTTTTGGAATTCAGTTCCTGTGTAGCCAAGTTTACATTCCGTGTATTACTGATATCTTATGATGTTTCTTTTTCTGTGTGACTTATTTCAGTTAGAATCATCGTACCTGAATCCACTCATTATGCTGCTACGGGCCTGATGACATAGATTTCATTGCTGAGTGATACTGCATTGTACGTAAGTACCACAAGTTCTTTATCCATTTTTCACTTTCTGTGATATTGAACTTGTACGGTAAATGAGGTTCTTGTAAACGGAGGCGTCCCAAACTTTGGGGTGGCTGTGTCTTTTTGATTTTAATTTCCCTAAGCTATAGGACCATAAGTGGAAGTGCCCTAGGCTCTGTTGCTTTGTTTTTTAGATGTTTCAGGAAACACCATACACTTCTCCCGAGTGTCTGTTGGCAATTTACATCCCGCCCATCAGCATAACAAGGCTCCCAGTTCTCCATGGCCTGTCCTGCCTTTCTGGATTTTACACTTTTTTCAGATGGCCCTTTTGACCGGGGGGAAGTTAGATTTCATTGTAGAGCAGATTTACTTTGCAAGTTTGCTTGGTTGGTCAAAAAGGGCGTATGCGTTTTTTCCTGAATATATTCAGGGAAAATCGCATACGCCCTTTTTGGCCAAGTGCATCATTGTGGACGTTCTGCCTCTTTTCCTATGCTTTCAATGCAATTCCAGTCTACCTCCTGAAATCGGTTTCCTGCAATTCTGCCCCGCTTTCAAGTCCTCTTGGCAGCCTTACTTCAGTCTATTTTTGGACGATAGCTGTCATTTATAACTCTGCAGGTTTGTGAATTACAGTGCCCCTGAGCTCCTTTCCTCAACTCGCTTTCTTTTGAGCTTGCCGCAACACCGCAGGATGGCTTCAGACCCTAATCTGGTTCCGGCACGGCACGCTGAGCCTTTGGTTATTTCCTCTTCCTGGTGGGAAATGAGAGTTAAATTTGCCCGTCCAGACACCTCCAGCTAGCCTCTCATTGGTTCTCGCTATTCCTGTTCATCTTCCGCAGAAATTGCAAACTGGGCCAAACAGGAGGTTAAAGGCGCTGACTCTCCAAGTGGGGAGAGTGTTAGTAAAGCGTCTGGAATGTTGCACCCGAGTACCAGGGGAGGAAAACTGAGACATATTTGAACACGTCTCCTGTTCACACGGTTGATCATACTCTGGGTTCCACATGCATGTTTTAGCTGAAGGAAGAATGCCTTAAACCTGGAGAGTTGAGACCCGTGGAATGGGTACCATGCAATATGTCTTCAAAGGGTCTTCATTTGCTCACCGAACCTCTCCAATCCTATCACTGCTGCGTTTATGCCCCTGTACACACGCTTGATTCTCTTTTGGAGACATAGCAATCCATAGGTTTTAAGATACTTACTAGTCAGGTACATTCTTAGGCGTTTAATATGGGGTGTTGAGTCCATTTCGTTGAGCAAGGAGTAGCTCTTGTCTATTCCATATTTGGCTTAAGGAACTTTATCTGTGCTCATTTCAATCTCTGGTTTTATGCAGCACCACAACTCACCTTTCCCCTTAAGCAAGCATAAGTTGGTTTTCTAAATTTGAGACCCTGTTCTGTTTTGGAATTCAGTTCCTCTGTAGCCAAGTTTACATTCCGTGTATTAGTGATATCTTATGATGTTTCTTTTTCTGTGTGACTTATTTCAGTTAGAATCATCGTACCTGAATCCACTCATTATGCTGCTACGGGCCTGATGACATAGATTTCATTGCTGAGTGATACTGCATTGTACGTAAGTACCACAAGTTCTTTATCCATTTTTCACTTTCTGTGATATTGAACTTGTACGGTAAACGAGGTTCTTGTAAACAGAGGCGTCCCAAACTTTGGGGTGGCTGTGTCTTTTTGATTGTAATTTCCCTAAGCTATAGGACCATAAGTGGAAGTGCCCTAGGCTCTGTTGCTTTGTTTTTTAGATGTTTCAGGAAACACCATACACTTCTCCCGAGTGTCTGTTGGCAATTTACATCCCGCCCATCAGCATAACAAGGCTCCCAGTTCTCCATGGCCTGTCCTGCCTTTCTGGATTTTACACTTTTTTCAGATGGCCCTTTTGACCGGGGGGAAGTGAGACTTCATTGTAGTGCAGATTTCCTTTGCAAGCTTGCTTGGTTGGCCAAAAAGGGCGTATGCGTGTTTTCCTGAATATATTCAGGAAAAAACGCATACGCCCTTTTTGGCCAAGTGCATCATTGTGGACGTTCTGCCTCTTTTCCTATGCTTTCAATGCAATTCCAGTCTACCTCCTGAAATCGGTTTCCTGCAATTCTGCCCCGCTTTCAAGTCCTCTTGGCAGCCTTACTTCAGTATATTTTTGGACGATAGCTGTGATTTATAACTCTGCAGGTTTGTGAATTACAGGGCCCCTGAGCTCCTTTCCTCAACTCGCTTTCTTTTGAGCTGGCCGCAACACCGCAGGATGGCTTCAGACCCTAATCTTGTTCCGTCACGGCACGCTGAGCCTTTGGTTATTTCCTCTTCCTGGTGGGAAATGAGAGTTAAATTTGCCCGTCCAGACACCTCCAGCTAGCCTCTCATTGGTTCTCGCTATTCCTGTTCATCTTCCGCAAAAATTGCAAACTGGGCCAAACAGGAGGTTAAAGACGCTGACTCTCCAAGTTGGGAGAGTGTTAGTAAAGCGTCTGGAATGTTGCACCCGAGTACCAGGGGAGGAAAACTGAGACATATTTGAACACGTCTCCCGTTCACACGGTTGATCATACTCTGGGTTCCACATGCATGTTTTAGCTGAAGGAAGAATGCCTTAAACCTGGAGAGTTGAGACCCGTGGAATGGGTACCATGCAATATGTTTTCAAAGGGTCTTCATTTGCTCACCGAACCTCTCCAATCCTATCACTGCTGCGTTTATGCCCCTGTACACACGCTTGATTCTCTTTTGGAGACATAGCAATCCATAGGTTTTACGATACTTACTAGTCAGGTACATTCTTAGGCGTTTAATATGCGGTGTTGAGTCCATTTCGTTGAGCAAGGAGTAGCTCTTGTCTATTCCATATTTGGCTTAAGGAACTTTATCTGTGCTCATTTCAATCTCTGGTTTTATGCAGCACCACAACTCACCTTTCCCCTTAAGCAAGCATAAGTTGGTTTTCTAAATTTGAGACCCTGTTCTGTTTTAGAATTCAGTTCCTCTGTAGCCAAGTTTACATTCCGTGTATTAGTGATATCTTATGATGTTTCTTTTTCTGTGTGACTTATTTCAGTTAGAATCATCGTACCTGAATCCACTCATTATGCTGCTACGGGCCTGATGACATAGATTTCATTGCTGAGTGATACTGCATTGTACGTAAGTACCAGAAGTTCTTTATCCATTTTTCACTTTCTGTGATATTGAACTTCTACGGTAAACGAGGTTCTTGTAAACAGAGGCGTCCCAAACTTTGGGGTGGCTGTGTCTTTTTGATTTTAATTTTCCTAAGCTATAGGACCATAAGTGGAAGTGCCCTAGGCTCTGTTGCTTTGTTTTTTAGATGTTTCAGGAAACACCATACACTTCTCCCGAGTGTCTGTTGGCAATTTACATCCCGCCCATCAGCATAACAAGGCTCCCAGTTCTCCATGGCCTGTCCTGCCTTTCTGGATTTTACACTTTTTTCAGATGGCCCTTTTGACCGGGGGGAAGTGAGACTTCATTGTAGTGCAGATTTCCTTTGCAAGCTTGCTTGGTTGGCCAAAAAGGGCGTATGCGTGTTTTCCTGAATATATTCAGGAAAAAACGCATACGCCCTTTTTGGCCAAGTGCATCATTGTGGACGTTCTGCCTCTTTTCCTATGCTTTCAATGCAATTCCAGTCTACCTCCTGAAATCGGTTTCCTGCAATTCTGCCCCGCTTTCAAGTCCTCTTGGCAGCCTTACTTCAGTATATTTTTGGACGATAGCTGTGATTTATAACTCTGCAGGTTTGTGAATTACAGGGCCCCTGAGCTCCTTTCCTCAACTCGCTTTCTTTTGAGCTGGCCGCAACACCGCATGATGGCTTCAGACCCTAATCTGGTTCCGGCACGGCACGCTGAGCCTTTGGTTATTTCCTCTTCCTGGTGGGAAATGAGAGTTAAATTTGCCCGTCCAGACACCTCCAGCTAGCCTCTCATTGGTTCTCGCTATTCCTGTTCATCTTCCGCAAAAATTGCAAACTGGGCCAAACAGGAGGTTAAAGGCGCTGACTCTCCAAGTGGGGAGAGTGTTAGTAAAGCGTCTGGAATGTTGCACCCGAGTACCAGGGGAGGAAATTGAGACATATTTGAACACGTCTCCCGTTCACACGGTTGATCATACTCTGGGTTCCACATGCATGTTTTAGCTGAAGGAAGAATGCCTTAAACCTGGAGAGTTGAGACCCGTGGAATGGGTACCATGCAATATGTCTTCAAAGGGTCTTCATTTGCTCACCGAACCTCTCCAATCCTATCACTGCTGCGTTTATGCCCCTGTACACACGCTTGATTCTCTTTTGGAGACATAGCAATCCATAGGTTTTAAGATACTTACTAGTCAGGTACATTCTTAGGCGTTTAATATGGGGTGTTGAGTCCATTTCGTTGAGCAAGGAGTAGCTCTTGTCTATTCCATATTTGGCTTAAGGAACTTTATCTGTGCTCATTTCAATCTCTGGTTTTATGCAGCACCACAACTCACCTTTCCCCTTAAGCAAGCATAAGTTGGTTTTCTAAATTTGAGACCCTGTTCTGTTTTGGAATTCAGTTCCTCTGTAACCAAGTTTACATTCCGTGTATTAGTGATATCTTATGATGTTTCTTTTTCTGTGTGACTTATTTCAGTTAGAATCATCGTACCTGAATCCACTCATTATGCTGCTACGGGCCTGATGACATAGATTTCATTGCTGAGTGATACTGCATTGTACGTAAGTACCACAAGTTCTTTATCCATTTTTCACTTTCTGTGATATTGAACTTGTACGGTAAACGAGGTTCTTGTAAACAGAGGCGTCCCAAACTTTGGGGTGGCTGTGTCTTTTTGATTGTAATTTCCCTAAGCTATAGGACCATAAGTGGAAGTGCCCTAGGCTCTGTTGCTTTGTTTTTTAGATGTTTCAGGAAACACCATACACTTCTCCCGAGTGTCTGTTGGCAATTTACATCCCGCCCATCAGCATAACAAGGCTCCCAGTTCTCCATGGCCTGTCGTGCCTTTATGGATTTTACACTTTTTTCAGATGGCCCTTTTGACCGGGGGGAAGTGAGACTTCATTGTAGTGCAGATTTCCTTTGCAAGCTTGCTTGGTTGGCCAAAAAGGGCGTATGCGGTTTTTCCTGAATATATTCAGGAAAAAACGCATACGCCCTTTTTGGCCAAGTGCATCATTGTGGACGTTCTGCCTCTTTTCCTATGCTTTCAATGCAATTCCAGTCTACCTCCTGAAATCAGTTTCCTGCAATTCTGCCCCGCTTTCAAGTCCTCTTGGCAGCCTTACTTCAGTATATTTTTGGACGATAGCTGTCATTTATAACTCTGCAGGTTTGTGAATTACAGTGCCCCTGACCTCCTTTCCTCAACTCGCTTTCTTGTGACCTGGCCGCAACACCGCAGGATGGCTTCAGGCCCTAATCTGGTTCCGGCATGGCACGCTGAGCCTTTGGTTAATTCCTCTTCCTGGTGAGAAATGAGAGTTAAATTTGCCCGTCCAGACACCTCCAGCTAGTCTCTCATTGGTTCTCGCTATTCCTGTTCATCTTCTGCAGAAATTGCAAACTGGGCCAAACAGGAGGTTAAAGGCGCTGACTCTCCAAGTGGGGAGAGTGTTAGTAAAGCGTCTGGAATGTTGCACCCGAGTACCAGGGGAGGAAAACTGAGACATATTTGAACACTTCTCCCGTTCACACAGTTGATCATACTCTGGGTTCCACATGCATGTTTTAGCTGAAGGAAGAATACCTTAAACCTGGAGAGTTGAGACCCGTGGAATGGGTTCCATGCAATATGTCTTCAAAGGGTCTTCATTTGCTCACCGAACCTCTCCAATCCTATCACTGCTGCGTTTATGCCCCTGTACACACGCTTGATTCTCTTTTGGAGACATAGCAATCCATAGGTTTTAAGATACTTACTAGTCAGGTACATTCTTAGGCGTTTAATATGGGGCGTTGAGTCCATTTCGTTGAGCAAGGAGTAGCTCTTGTCTATTCCATATTTGGCTTAAGGAACTTTATCTGTGCTCATTTCAATCTCTGGTTTTATGCAGCACCACAACTCACCTTTCCCCTTAAGCAAGCATAAGTTGGTTTTCTAAATTTGAGACCCTGTTCTGTTTTGGAATTCAGTTCCTCTGTAGCCAAGTTTACATTCCATGTATTAGTGATATCTTATGATGTTTCTTTTTCTGTGTGACTTATTTCAGTTAGAATCATCGTACCTGAATCCACTCATTATGCTGCTACGGGCCTGATGACATAGATTTCATTGCTGAGTGATACTGCATTGTACGTAAGTACCACAAGTTCTTTATCCATTTTTCACTTTCTGTGATATTGAACTTGTATGGTAAACGAGGTTCTTGTAAACAGAGGCGTCCCAAACTTTGGGGTGGCTGTGTCTTTTTGATTTTAATTTCCCTAAGCTATAGGACCATAAGTGGAAGTGCCCTAGGCTCTGTTGCTTTGTTTTTTAGATGTTTCAGGAAACACCATACACTTCTCCCGAGTGTCTGTTGGCAATTTACATCCCGCCCATCAGCATAACAAGGCTCCCAGTTCTCCATGGCCTGTCCTGCCTTTCTGGATTTTACACTTTTTTCAGATGGCCCTTTTGACTGGGGGGAAGTGAGACTTCATTGTAGTGCAGATTTCCTTTGCAAGCTTGCTTGGTTGGCCAAAAAGGGCGTATGCGTTTTTTCCTGAATATATTCAGGAAAAAACGCATACGCCCTTTTTGGCCAAGTGCATCATTGTGGACGTTCTGCCTCTTTTCCTATGCTTTCAATGCAATTCCAGTCTACCTCCTGAAATCGGTTTCCTGCAATTCTGCCCCGCTTTCAAGTCCTCTTGGCAGCCTTACTTCAGTCTATTTTTGGACGATAGCTGTCATTTATAACTCTGCAGGTTTGTGAATTACAGTGCCCCTGAGCTCCTTTCTTCAACTCGCTTTCTTTTGAGCTGGCTGCAACACCGCAGGATGGCTTCAGGCCCTAATCTGGTTCCGGCACGGCACGCTGAGCCTTTGGTTATTTCCTCTTCCTGGTGGGAAATGAGAGTTAAATTTGCCCGTCCAGACACCTCCAGCTAGTCTCTCATTGGTTCTCGCTATTCCTGTTCATCTTCTGCAGAAATTGCAAACTGGGCCAAACAGGAGGTTAAAGGCGCTGACTCTCCAAGTGAGGAGAGTGTTAGTAAAGCGTCTGGAATGTTGCACCCGAGTACCAGGGGAGGAAAACTGAGACATATTTGAACACGTCTCCCGTTCACATGGTTGATCATACTCTGGGTTCCACATGCATGTTTTAGCTGAAGGAAGAATACCTTAAACCTGGAGAGTTGAGACCCGTGGAATGGGTACCATGCAATATGTCTTCAAAGGGTCTTCATTTGCTCACCGAACCTCTCCAATCCTATCACTGCTGCGTTTATGCCCCTGTATACACACTTGATTCTCTTTTGGAGACATAGCAATCCATAGGTTTTAAGATACTTACTAGTCAGGTACATTCTTAGGTGTTTAATATGGGGTTTTGAGTCCATTTCATTGAGCAAGGAGTAGCTCTTGTCTATTCCATATTTGGCTTAAGGAACTTTATCTGTGCTCATTTCAATCTCTGGTTTTATGCAGCACCCCAACTCACCTTTCCCCTTAAGCAAGCATAAGTTGGTTTTCTAAATTTGAGACCCTGTTCTGTTTTGGAATGCAGTTCCTGTGTAGCCAAGTTTACATTCCATGTATTAGTGATATCTTATGATGTTTCTTTTTCTGTGTGACTTATTTCAGTTAGAATCATCATACCT